>NC_045602.1:48214-754464 GCF_009762305.2 Zalophus californianus
CTTTCATGAGAAAGGTGGAAGGCTACCTAATGAATGGTTCACTACTTTCCCCTTCTGTCGTATTTCTCTCCAATTACCTTCCTACCTGGGCAAACTGTAAGGAACATATCAATGGAACATGGACATGCTCTGAGACCTGCTTGTTTCATTGCAGCCTTCTGAGGACTCCTTGTACAATAAAACACCGTATCCTATGACGGGGGGGGGGGGGGTTTAAAACTATTATTCACAGAATAATACAGCCCAAATCACCTCATTTTTAATTGCTCTTCAGTAGGCAGAACAGTTTCTGTGGAAAAAGCCTTTCCATAGATATTAGATTCCAGCAATTTCATAAGGAGTCAATGGAAGCTCTGTAGGATAACCTGACTCACCTAGGGTCAGGCAAGCAGTTCCAGAACTCAACCCAGTGCTCCTGACGCCAAGCACCTTGATGCCACCAGCATCCAGAATTCTCAAAGACTCTCCTTCTGACTCCACCACCAAAAAAGCTACAGAGAAAATCGGCATGTCAAAATATCTAGAGGACACATTTAGAAAAACTAGAAAGTCAAGCTCAACTTTTTTTTTTTAAAGATTTTATTTATTTATTTGACAGAGAGAGACACAGCGAGGAGGGAACACAAGCGCGGGAGTGGGAGAGGGAGAAGCAGGCTCCCCGCAGAGCAGGGAGCCCGATGTGGGGCTCGATCCCAGGACCCCGGGATCATGACCTGCGCCGAAGGCAGACGCTTAATGACTGAGCCACCCAGGCGCCCCTCAAACTCAACTTTTAAACAGTGAAAGGCTGCTTTGAATAATTTTGATTTTTCCCTCGACCCTAACTGTAACTCTTCTGATGAAAAGACTAATCAATTATGAAACATCACCTTTGACAAATGACAAGACATCATCCAAGTCTGTATCTGAAGACAAAAAGCCAACTAACTCTAGATGCTGGCCACTCAACCATATCCTAGGCCCAAATGAATAAACGCTGTTAGATGAAGGAAAAAATGACATGTTAAAAACACACAAAGAGTAAATTTCACCTTCCCTTTCTAATAGAGGTTACTTCTAGGAAACAGATGATCAGAATATATTTTGTAAGCAGTAAGTGAATAGAGAAAATGGGATCCCCTGCAATCTTCTACCTGCAGGGAAATTAAGTAATTCCTGCACCAAATGGAGAATGCTGACAGCTACTTACGTTTTACTTCGTGGCTCAACTAGAGAAAAGAGGAAAGCCCAGGAGGTTTGGGGTTCACGAGAGGTTTTACCTCCTGTCCTGACATGATGATGACACTGTGCCAAGCGGGCCTGCTGCTTTCTCTGAACGCTGACGTCCTGTGACAAGCTGCATCACTGACTCACATGCTGATGTTCAGAATTTCAGGTCTCCTGGAGCCAGAGCAGAGAAGTGCTGTCAGGTGGGGATGAGAAGGCACCTCCGACTAGGCCTGCACACCTGCTTCGGTTTCTGGGAGAAGGGGAAACACACACTTGTTTTTTAAGTAGTCATTATCTTCATTCTAAAGTAGACCAATGACTTTGACATTTTTGGAAAAGCGAAATTACTCTTCCAAATGAACACCTCAACTCATCTGTTCCTCATGCAACTTGAGTGGGGTCTGGTTTACTCCAGCCTCCAGGCCCCCACCTGGAAGACGCTCCTACACCATCCTGACAGCCCATTACCACCATCCCTGAGGACATGGGGCACAATGCTGAAGTTGGGGGATGGCTCTGGGGCTTGTTGCCACCACACCTGTGCCTGGGGGAGCAGGAACACGGAGGACCCTCCCAGACGACCCTGATGGACCATTACCACCATCCCCCTGAGGACATGGGGCACAATGCTGAAGTTGGGGGATGGCTCTGGGGCTTGTTACCACCACACCTGTGCCTGGGGGAACAGGGGACACCCTGCTGAACTCGGGGTGCTGCTCAAGGTCCATTACCTGCACTGTGCCAGGGGATAGGGGGCACCCCACTGAAGTTGGGGACTGTGTGCGGTCCTTACGTGCACTCTTCCAGGGGAACGAGGCAAACCCTGAAATGTCCGCAACCCATCCCAACAAAAAACTCGGGTGAGCGGGGCCCTGGAGTTCACGGGGCTGTGGGATACGGCCAGTTGAAGGGCTTTCAAGGGAAAAAGAAAACTCATCTGAGTTCGCGGGATTAGCTCACTCCCCGCCGCCTTCGAGAACCCCCAACTCCCACCCAGGGCGCACCCTGCCCCCGGGACCCCCACCCCAGCCCACAGCGCGCTCTCACCCAGCCGGGAACGCCACAGGTGAACTCTGGGAGCGGGCCGAGCTGCCAGACCTCTGCAACCCCGGGGCAGCTCCGGGTCCTCCCGCAGAGGTAGCTCCACCCCCATGCGGTGATTGGTCGGGGAGGGTGGTGCCCCGAGCCCATTGGATGCCGTTCCTGCCTCTACCGGCCAACCTGCCCTCACCCCCGCGGCTCCCCGGGACCGCATGTGGTCCAGGAGGCCCCTCCTCACGCCAGCACCTGGCTTGGCGGCGCAGGCATGGGCGGGGGTTATGGGCGGGGTCCGCCCCATGCACACACCCGGCCAATTCCGCGGACGCCTCTGGCTTCAGACCACCCCCAGAGCCCTGCCCCCTCCCTTCCTGCACCAACCCTGCCTGCCCAGCTGTTCCTGCACCCCCCCCCCCCCCGCAAGGTCAGCCTCACTCGGACCTTCCGAGGCTTTGGGCTTTAGAAAATGCAATGGTTTCACGCATTTCCAAGGCAGTTTTAAACCCAAAAACTAATTCTCTAAGCTGGAAGAGCTTCACTTTCTGGTCTCACCCATGGAGTGGATAGTGCTTCTTGGACCTTCAAAGCATCCTTGTAGGATGAGCCCATTTATGCTGGAATATATATACATATGCTTGGTTCTGCAGGGAAGCTCCAGGATGAAGAACAGCCGCCCTTCTGTGCTGTTGGAGTCGTGAACCAGGAACATTTATTTTTCACTTAAAAGAAAACGTATTGTTATTGTCGACACTAAATGAGCAAACCCTTTTAAACAGCTGAGAGAGAAAGGAAGAGAGTTTTATTCAAACCCACCGCAGGACAGCTGCCTGGGAGACACAATCTCCAGAAAGAAGAGAGTGCTCCGGGGAAGGAACATCTGGGGCAGGTTTATATATTTGTTCTCTGCTGTTTTACATACAGAGTTACACATCGTCATGAGGGAGAACGTTCCAGAAACTTATAGACTTCTTCCTACGTTTTCCGTTTGTGCAAGTCGGTATGACTTTAATCTTATGGGAGCCAGAGAGGTTCTTCCGTTTTTCTTATCTTTATGTTTGCAATGGCATTTGGGGGTTATCTTTTTCTTCTCAAACCAGATGTACAATATGTGCTTGGGACAGAAATAGGACCCACGCTCTGAGGTTTTGCCCATTCGGAGCTTGGTAAAATGTTAAAGGATAGCTTCTCTGGGAGCCCCGGATCCGGGCCCATGGATGGTAAAAGATTAAAATTTCCATTATCATTAGAACTACTACTCAAGGAGGAACTGAGACAAAAGTACCTTTAACGATAGTAGCAAGAAATCAAAATGATGCCTACAGAAGTTTACCTGTTCCATGGTCCACACAGGTAACAGAGGGGTTAAGAGACGCTGGGCTCCTCCCCTTCTCCTGCCCAAATCTCTGAAGCACACAGATAACTTAAAGTCAGAATTTTAGAACTACTAGACATCTTAGAGATGTCTGGCACCATTCCCTTAGACTACAGAATAAAACAGAGTAGCTCATTTTCACAGCACTAATGGAAACATGAAGTGCTCCTAAAGCTTGGATACACTGTCTCAGTTCTTTCCTTGCTGATTTTGACTAATGTAAGTCCTAGTCATACCATATAAACACTACGATGGTTGGGAAGGAAATAATCGTAGCTAAGGGACTATTTTAGCTGTGTTTATAAGCACGGTCTCACTTTGTAGAAGAGGCTGAGCTGAGTGTTTTTAAATACTATTTCAGACCTGTCTTACGGTACACTCTGATCATACCAGAGCCTGAACCAATTAAAAAAAGATAGTTCTTTCAGTAACTGTAATATTAGAAAAATATTATAATGTCTCTATTCCTAGAGATCTTGGAGTATCTCACTCAACGATCCTTCAATTACGATGGGCAGAGGTTAAAAGGCCAACTGAATTCATTCCAGTTGGCCACACAACAAAAAAAATCCTGATACTTGATATATTTCCAGATAGAGAAGACCAGAGATAAGAGGGAAATAGCAGGGCACCTGGGTGGCTCAGTTCATTAAGGGACTGCCTTTGGCTCAGGTCATGATCCTGGAGTCCTGGGATCGAGTCCCACATCAGGCTCCCTGCTCGGCGGGGAGTCTGATTCTCCCTCTGACCCTCTTCCCTCTCATGCTCTCTCATTTCTCTCTCTCTCTCAAATAAATAAATAAAATCTTAAAAAAAAAAAGAGGGAAATAGTACCGTGTATGGAATAACAAGCGATTTGGAGTCAGTTTGAAGATCCCACTTAGGTCTCTGACACTCAAATCCTCTGTGACTCGTATGGTCTCTGAGCCCCTGTCTAACCATCTAGAAAATGTGACTAATAATACCTACCTCATAGTTTAGAAGTTTAAGAGGGAGAATTCCACAAACAGCCAGTGTGATGGCGCTCAACGGCAGGTGCTCAGGAAGCCATAATTACTATCTGGATCTATTTCTTTTCCAGAAAAAAGAACACATGTGGAAACCCTATTTCTAATAGATGACTCACAAGATGATTTTCAAACCTTAAGGAAGGTCAAGAAGCTGCTATTGTGTCATATTTCACTCAGAAATCATGTTGTTGGACTGGTGAGGACAATACAATAGCACCATCGTCACTAGGAGTGTGGAGCTTCCCATTTCCACATGGCCATGTTGTCCCCCTTAGCTCAGGGCCACCAGAAAGGGCAGCTTGGGTGGGAGACACCATCATCACTAGGAGTGTGGAGCTTCCCATTTCCACATGGCCATGTTGTCCCCCTTAGCTCAGGGCCGCCAGAAAGGGCAGCCGGGGGCGACCACATACCAAGGCTGCCAGGTGTGGCTGAGGCAGGCAGAACTCGGACTTAAGCCTCAACTCCTGTCTACCTTATTTATAGTGCTCTTCATGGATAGAATGCCGTTGTCTGTGAGCTCTGATGTAGGAAAGATCGAGAATTTCCACTGTGATTCCCTCTCTGACCCTTAGGATATGTAGCAAAGTTACATTTAAGTTTTAAACATTGAGGGACTTCCTGGTTTTCTTGTCATTATGACTGTGGCTCAATTCCCTGTGGTCTAAGAATATATCCAGTTAATTTCAGGCTTTTAAAATGTATAGACTTGATTCATGGCCCAACATATCATCTATTCGGATAAATATTCTAGGACCACTTGAAAATAATGTATTCTGCCCTTACTATGTAATGTTCCAGGAGTGTGGTCGGCCACTGCTCCTGGGCTCCCAGCCAGGGGCCTGGCGGCTGCATGGAAGACCTCAATTGCTTTTGGGGAAAGGAGTGCTCACTGCCCACACCAATCACCATCCCCCTCTGCACTCTGCAATCCAGGCTCTGTGCCCAGCTTACGTCAATCACCAGCACTCCACATGTTCCTGCCATGGGAGGGATCATTCAGCATCACCCCATT
Source organism: Zalophus californianus (assembly GCF_009762305.2). Taxonomy (NCBI): domain Eukaryota; kingdom Metazoa; phylum Chordata; class Mammalia; order Carnivora; family Otariidae; genus Zalophus; species Zalophus californianus. Next base: position 53,859 of record NC_045602.1, read on the forward strand.
GCACAGAGGAGGAGAGCGAGGCCCAGAGAGGGGAGGTAAATGGCTCCATTCCCAGAGCTGGTCAGCAGAGAAGCTGGAAAGCCAGCCCTCCAAAGCCCCTGCTAGACCAGCCAGAGACTCCCTGAGTTGAAAGTGAGCCTTCGCCTGCCTGACCAGACACGCACTGGCCCCTGACCTTCATGATGGCCTGTTCTTGACCTTGAAGGTGACCTGGCCGACTAGGAGGGGGAGTTCAGCTGGTGGGACAGGCTGTAGCTACAGGACAGAGTGACACATCTGAGCTAGCAGGAGCCACACTCTGGTCTCCCTCCCGGAGCCTGCCTGGGAGCTGGAATCTGGGTGCCTTAGGGGCCAGCACACAACAGGGTCTGCACTGACCAGGGAGCCATGGCCCCCAGGGAGAGTCCACTCTGCCCTCTCCCCGCTCCTGCCTGGCCTCACCTCTCCTTACTGTGGGGCTGCAGGACCCGGAACCAGGCCCCATAGGGACGGCTCAGTTCCAGCTTGTAATGATTTCGAAGCCCGTGGAGCCCCTGGGGCCGGAGGGAGGATTTGCTGTGGACCAGGACAGGGCTGGGGAGGATGCAGGGCCTTATGGAGAGTGAAGGATGGGGCAGGGGCCGAGTCCTGGGGCCACTGCGCATGTCTACAAAGGGCTGAAATCCCTGAATGCCCACGGGGTCCCTCATTACAGTAATGATCCCCTTCACACTCGGGCATCCTGCTGCTGGGCCCCTCCTCCCCGGCCTCCTTCCCGCCCCTCTGACTCCAGCCCGGGCTGCCGCCAGGGACAGGCTGGATCTCTGTCCCGGATCGTGCCAGGAAGACAAGGCAGGAGGAGAGGAGAAGGGGAAGGGGCAGACTGATCTTCTCCCTGTCCTGAGTCGGCCTCCACTGATGCCTCCAGGTCCTCTGGCCCAGCCCCGCACTTAGCTGGACCCTGAGAGGGAGTCTGCATTCCAGGCCAGCTGGGTGGGGGGTATTCAATGACCTGTGCATCCCCAGATGTCCTACCCACCTGGCCTTTCACCCTAAGGCTGCCGCCCAGGGTGGGTGTGATTGCGGGGCCCAGCGGACTTTGGGGCCACAGAGCAGTCGGCTGTGGTGAGGGAATGTCGGGGACCGGTCAGGTGCAGAGCCATGGGTCTCGTGTACATCCGCCCCAGGGCTGGTTCACCATACAGATGCCATGTGCAGGTCTCCTTTGCACACCTGGCTATGACACACCTGGCTGGCCCTCTCGGTGGGGAGGCCTGGGTGCCTGGTGCACCTGTCCCCCACCTACCCCTGGAGGAGCGGCCACGTTCAAGCGTTTCCATGTCCAACCCTCAGGGACAGTTGGAAACCTGGGTCAAGAGAGGCAGGCACTGGTCCAAGACAAATGAGGGGTGCAGAACCCAAGGAGCAGGGCTGCTCTCCAGTCCTGGGCCAGCCCCAACCCTCCCATGAGGGTCACTTTGGGGGTGAGAGCCCCTCAGATCCTCGGGGAGAGCTACCCACCCCGTCCCATGTGGGGACATGACCTTGGCATCCCCAGGCATGCAGAGGCATGCGCACCTGCAAACCCAACCACACGCACCACTCTGGCTGCCCAGCTGGGGGTCAGAAGGGGAGGACACCCTGGGAGTGAGGTGGGGAAAAGGGGGAAAGAAGAAAGAGGTTGGAGACAGCTGGGCCATGGGGCAGGGCATCAGGACTCCCGGCAAGGACCCAGATCCAGAGCATGGGGAGGGGAGACAGGCCAGGCTGATGGTCAGGGGTCCCCAAGAAGCCCGGGGGGTTGCCAGGGCACTGGGAAAAGACAGGGTCTGGGTTCCGGTGTCCACCACCACCCTGGGCACTTGGGAGTAGGAAGAGATACCCACCCCCAAGTCCAGAGGGCTATAGCACAAAAGACCTCAGCTTACTCTGCTGTCACTTGGGCTGCAGAGATGCAGTGTCCCAAGGGTCCCACAGGCTTGTAGAAGAGCCTGTTGCCCTTGGATCTCCATCCCCGACCCCCTGTGATCTCAGTCTTGGGAAAATGCTTTCTACCCCCTCGAGGTCCTTCTCAGCAGAGGACAGACTCGGGGCTTGGGGGGCTGAGGACCTGGCTATGCAGAACGTGGCAGAGCACTGGGCCACCAGTCTGGAGACCAAGGTCAGGGCCCTCCTTGTTGCAGCCTCAGGGTCCCCATGTGGAAGAGGATCCAGAATCACTGCTCTGGTCAGGGGGAGGAGGCCTTAGGAAGGACTTGAGCACCGGGACCGGAGAGGGAAACAGGGACAAGGGAGGCTTCTGAGGTTTCTCACATCGCCCATGGAACCCACAGATCCTGCTCCTGGGAGAGACAGACACAGAGACAGAGAAGGAGACAGAGAATGAACACAGGACAGAGGGAACCAGGAGAAGTCACAGACTCCATCAGCCTGGAAATGACATCCCGGCATTTTGTGCCATTCTATTCCTGAGAGCGCCGTCACATAGGCCATCCACCCTGGAGGGGAGGGGATTCCACAGGGATGTGTGACCAGGATTCAGGGGTGCCAGGAGCCACTGTGGGGACTGCCCAGCACATGGGCACCGACGAGGCCCAGGGACCTGAGCCTAACCCTAATGGGAGCCCCTGGAAGTCTGCGTCACCAGGGGACATGATGTAATCATAGAGGTCCTTTTAGGAATTATGGGCACAATCTCGGGGCTGAGACTCCTGTTCCTGCTGGGACACGAAAACCTGACCCCAGACAGGACACGGCTGGTTCCTCCTGTGGCCCACACAGAAACCAGGGAAATGCAGAAAGCTGGAAGACACACCACAAAGGGCAAAAGCATTGCTCACAACCCAAGGCCAAAGAAAGGGTTCACCTGACTCTGGTCCAAACCATGCTCCAAGTCACTGGGTTCCACAGGAACGGAGACCAAACACATGTAAGTGCAAGGGGAAGGGCAGGCATGTGGGGAGTATGTGTCAGAGATGCGGGAGCTCCTGGGGAAGGACTCTGGCACAGGAAACCCTATGGAGGCAGCGCTGGTCACCCTCAGACCGGCAGGTGTCTGGTCTGGGGAGAATGTGAGGAAGCGGAGGTCCAATGCAGGTCCCCTGGAGGAAAGGGTGACGGGCACCCCTGTCTGGGAGAACAGTGAGCAGCACCCATCCCAGGCCACAGGTGCACCCATCACCTGGTATGCTCAGCCTCGGACTCACCCCCGGAAACTCTGGCTTGGTTTTTCACAGATGTATTGTCAGGAGTGTTCATCACAGCGGTGCTGGAGAGAGCAGGGAATGGAACAGCACTAATGCCCAAGGAGATGGACGGGATCCACGGTCCCAGTCCTCATGATAGAATGCCCTGCAGCTACTGTCACATAGTTGTTCGGGGCACAGGGTCCGGGAAGCCCCTCCTAAGACCCACACCTCCTGCCACCCTGCCCCTGGGAACATTGAGAATTGTATGAGGAGGATGTGGAGAGGATCCAGGATGACACCGGGTCCAAGGAGAAGGAAGGTCAGCACTGGGAGGACAGGTGGACGTGCCCTGAGCCACCATCCAGGGCCCGGGCTGTGATGCCCTTGGACCTTACCCCAAATAATGGCTCCTGAGGTATGGATCCAGCTTCTGTGGTTTCACTCCCTCCCTCCGTATGTCATTTATTCACTCCCTCATTCATTCCCCCCTCCTTCCCTTCCACCCCTCCCTTCCCTCCCCCACTACCTCCCTCCCTGCCTCCCTCCCCCTCCCTCCCATCCTCCCTTCCCTCCTCCCTCTCTCCCCTCCCTCTCTCCCATCCTCCCTCCCTCTCTCTTTCCCTCACTCTCATCCTCCCTCATGCCCTCCCTCATTCAGCAGAGGATCTGGGGTCCCTGCTGGGTACTGAGCACTGGGGCTTCATCAGTGAGCACCCCCCAACCCACATGGTCACGTCCACTGTGGGAGGTGACGGGGGCAGTCCTCAGGGCTAGCACTGGTGATGAGCACCAGGAATCTGCTCCTGAAAACAGAGGCCAGTTGCACAAAGAATGGAGAGACCATGCTTAGCACTTCCTCTAAAAAATCTAGTCCTGAAAAGTGATGAAAAGTAAATATATCCTAGACTTCATGTGATGTGAGTTCTAATGGCAGGTAGGCACTGATTCCTAGAACCAACAAAGAGTAAATCATCCAGTGTCGACTGGGGGGTTGTGACATAACTTTTCTGACCAAATGACAGCATTTCAGCCAATATCTCCAGGCCCTCTGAGTTTTCCCAAGGGTCTCTAAGATCCTCTGATCCTTCCATCAGCCTCCTTGGGAAGCTCTATCCTGTCGTCTTCCTTGTCTCCTGCCTCTTCTGGGACACTTCGTGGCCTCCCCACCATGGCCACGCCCGCCAAGACTCCCCCACCAGCACTCCCTGTACCCCATGGCCTGGCGCCTGCATCCCGTGCTGGGTCCCGCGAGCCCCTGCTTTGTGCAAGGCCTGTGTGCTACCCGCCCCCTGGGGTCACTTGGCATCTCCCATGCAGCAGCCTGCATCTTCCTGTGCTGAGTCTCCTCTGAGCAGTCTGTGAGGCCGGACTGTGCCCATGTCACGGGCAGGGAAGCAAGAGTCCAGAAGGTCCAGACAACCTGCTCCCAGTCCCAGGGTGTGGAGCCTGGGCCAAGGATGTTCCATGAGCAGAGGAAGACTTGGGCCCAGGGAGCCTGAAAGGAGGACGTGGCACAGTGAGCCTGCAGGAGGAGAGTGAGTACCGTGGGGGCCTGGCGCTCAGGCCTGCTGGGAGACCGCATCCCACCCTCACTGGCTCTGTCCCCAGGGCTGGAGGTTGTCAGGGTATCCACCCTCCCAGGCTGCAGGCCGGCAGTGACTGGCAGGGGAGGAGGCACCCGGTGCAGGACAGAGCTCTCTGCAGAGAGGAGAAGGCAGGTACTCCCCCAGCCGCTGGAGGAACTCAGAGCATCCACCCCCCCCCCCAAGGCTGCAGGATGGCAGTGGCTGGCAGGGGAGGAGGCACCTGGTGCAGGAGAGAGCCCTCAGGGAGAGAGGAGGGGGCAGGTGCTCCCCCAGCAGCAGGGGCACTTGGGCAGGCTGAAGGGGCATCAGTGGACAGCAGTGCCTGCAGCTGGGGTCTCCAAACAGACCCCCTCCTCAGGCTCAGCACAAGCTTGTCTGGATGGTCTTTGTCCCCCAAATACAAAATCTGGCCCAGGACCCCCCTCAAGCCCCAACTCCCAATCCTTTGTACTCAGCTCAAGTGACAATAAACGGCCAATAGTTTAGGTGGTGTCAGGTGCACAGGGACATTTGTTTTTGTGGCCCATGCTGTAATATTCCTGCTATTTTAAAGATCTCAGGGCTTTGATTCGAAACCGTAGGATGCCGGGGACCCCAGACAGCTTTCTGGAAACCTGCCTCTGGGCCTTGCAGCCCTCCTATCCCACCAGTTCTGCTCAGAATCCCTCCAGGCCACAGACCCACAGTCTTGGCTCCTCAGATGGCCCAGACGATGTGCCTTCAAAAAGTGATCCTGGTGGGGCTGCAGGACACACTGCGGATTCCACCAAATCCCCCTCCCAGAAACTGAGGGTACCACTGGACCCGCTGTCTGAAGAGCCAGGTCAGGGTTCCAGGAAGACACCAGAGGCACAGGAGTAACTTAGGAACATCTGAAAGTCAGGTAGGGACAGTCAGAGCTTCCAGGGCCTTCTTCCCTAAAGCTCCTTATCACTCAGCCTTTCTTCCAGTGATTCTGGAAGAATCTATTTGCCCCAACTGTTATCCATTGCCCTAGGTAGCAGAGACTCACGTATGCCTTTAAATGTTTTGGGCAATGAATGTCCTCCAGTAGCCACTTCACCTCTGGGAAATTTCGTCTGCAGGAACAGCTCTAGGAAGACCACATATCTACAGGGACAGGGGACAGGGTGGGAGTAGTGTCACTACCAGAGCCTGGCAGCAAGATCCTAGAGCTGGGGGCCATGGACGTGTGCACCTTCTTCAAGGCGGCAGGCCCTGGGGTGCTTTAAGCAACAGCCACTTCCCTGGCCTGTCCTGAGCGAGTCTGCCAGCAGGGCCTCCCTACCTTCTGCTCCCAGAGATGGGGGCCTTCAATACCCCATCATACAAAGGGGAGCCTGAGGCTTAGAAGGTTGGAAACCTCCCCCTTCGCCCCACCGGTTCCTGCTGGAGCCAGGAACACTCCCCCTGTGCTGAGCTCCCAGGCAAACCCGCAGGTCCTGTCCCACCTGCCAGGAGTTGAGGACCTTGGGGCACAGCCCTTGTTTTTTTGCCCTACAGACTGGGTAGAACCAGCAGGGCTGGCCACCTGCCCCACTTTGTATTGAGTGGGATGTCACAGGCCCCCACAGAGCTGTTCTACCCTGTAGGGTCCTCCTTGAAGGCTCCTTGTAGGCTACCTAAAGCAAGGCATCTTGCTGACAAGGTCCATCAGTATTCCTAGGAGGGATCACCCTCAAACACCCCCAGATCAGGAATCAGGTCCAGCCCGTGGGCAGGGAAGGGGAAAGAGGACCCCTGAAGAAGAAGGGGCTTGCTTAGGCCCCAGCTTTGAATCCAAGGGGGTAAGCTTCTGGATCCATGTCTACATCTCCCTGGCCCCAAGAAGCTGGAAGTCTTATCCAACCACCTCACATGGCTAGTCCCCCATTGAGAGGACTACCTGCTCCCCACTGTGGGGACAGCAGTTCCCCCATCATCAGGCAAGTGTGGTGAGCCCCTCTGAGACTGATTATTTTGATCAGGCACCGGGGCTACTTCCCTGTGCCTGCCCCATACCTGGCAGGTTAGGAAATCGCTCACACAGGGAAAGCATTTAAATAGGGGATGAGAACACTCAACCAGCAGACATGAGTCAGGTCACCAGAGGGTAAGTCCAGGCCCAGCCAATGGAGGAACAAGCAAGACATGAAACGGTGGGAGAGGAGAGTGATCCTGGCAGAGGGAACAGGGAATGCAAAGGCTTGGAGTCAGGCCCGAGGCACATGTGGGACGACCACACACCTGGGTGGACCACAGAGGGGGGAGAGGTGGGAGAGGCGAGGCTGGAAAGGACGGGCAGGGGGGGAGCAGAACACAGAGAGGCTCAAGGTTATGTTCCGAAAGGATAACTCTAGTTATTGAAGGACAATGGGCTCCTCTGTACGGCAGAGGACAGGGAGACTCTAACCCTAACCCTCTAACGTCTATCCTCTAACCCCAACCCTTTTTCTTTAACTTTTAACCTTAACTCTTTACCCTTAATTTTGTTCCTTACCCTGAAAATATATCTAACCCTATCCTTCTAGGCCCAATCTCTGGGTAGTCCTTTCTGCAAGTCCCAGCCAGTGCTTTTTAAACCACTAACACTAACCCCAATTAAATCATCACAAAATCACCAAAACACATTCCTATATCTTTTATTTTTTTTGTTTGTTTTTCTTTTTTTATTAACATATGATGTATTATTTGTTTCAGGGGTACAGGTCTGGGATTCATCAGTCTTGCACAATTCACAGCGCTCACCACAGCACATACCCTCCCCAGTGTCCATCACCCAGCCACCCATCCCTCCCAGCCCCCTCCTCTCCAGTAACCCTCAATTTGTTTCCTGAGATTAAGAGTCTCATGGTTTGTCTCCCTCTCTGGTTTCATCTTGTTTCATTTTTTTCCCTCTCTTCCCCTATGATCTTCTACTTTGTTTCTCAAATTCCACGTATCAGTGAGATCATATGATAATTGTCTTTCTCTGATTGATTTATTTCGTTTAGCATAATACCCTCTAGTTCCATCCATGTTGTTGCAAATGGCAAGATTTCATTTTTTTTGGTGCCTGCATAATATCATTCCTATATCTTTTATAATACAGATGTATGGAACCTCATCAGAGTAATTGCCATATGAAACCAAGAGGATATAAATGTCTTGTGCACCATAAGCAAGTGTCTCTTAACCAAAACTTCAAAGGTTATTCAATGTAGTGAATCCAAGCAATGTTATACACTGCAATATTTTACACAAAAAATGTGATCATATTAATTGATGCAAAAAAGTTTCTAACCAAAATCCAGTGTCAGTTTATGATTAAACACTCAAGAAAGTAGAAATAAAGGGTAATTTGTTCAATATATCTACAGCAAAGATCATGCTCAATTTTAAAAATTGACAACTCTACTATGAAATCATGAATAAAGCCAGGATTCTGGCTTTCAACTCTTGCTCAATAATGTACTGAAAATTCTACCCAGAAAAATGAGGCAAGAAAAAAGGCATCCACATGTGAAAGGAAACAATAGAACTATGTCTAATCAGAGACCAGAGATGATAATATCTTATATAGAAAGCTTCCTAAAGAATCAGCAAAAAGTGATTACAGCTAGTCACCTAATTCAGCAAAGTTACAGGATAAAATATCAATACATACAATCTCTCTTATTTGTATACACTAGCAATGAATCATCTAAAAAGGAATTTAAGAAAACAATTTCATTTTCGGTAACATCAACATTGACAAAATACTTAGGAATAAATGTAATTAAGGTGTAAGTCTTACACACTGAAAATTACAAAACACTGTGGATTAAAATTTAAAAAAACTTAAATAGTTGTGAAGACACCCCATGGTGAGGAAAAGATGTACTATTGATAAGGCGGCAATAGTACACAATGCAATGTGCAGATTCAATGTGGTTCCCAGGAAAGTTTGGAGGCCTCTGGAAGGAAACCCATAAACTAATCCCAAGGTCATATGGAAAATCAGGGACCACAAGATAGCCAAAACTATCTTGAAAAAGAAAATCAAAGATGGAAGCTCATACTTCCCAATTTCAAATCTTAATACAAAGCAACATTAAATAAAACACTGTGATACTGTCATAAAGATATGCATACAGATCAGTGGGATTTAATTGATAACCCAGAAATAAACACCTTCGTCTATGGTCAACCGAATTCTGATAAGGATGGACAACTTTACCTTGAGGAGAGAATGGTCTTTTCAATGAAGGGTGCTAAACAATTGGCTATCCATGTGCAGAGGAATGAAAGTCGACCCTTACCTCACACCACATATAAACATTACCTCAAAATAAGTTAAAGTCTTACATGTAAGAGGTAAAATTTTAAACTCTAGAAGAAATAAATGAGGTTAAATCATGACCTTGGATTTAGCAATGCTTTTAGATCTGACACCAAATCACAAGTGAGGAAAGAAAACAGAGAAATTTAATTTCCTCAAAATTAGAAACTTTTGTGCATCAAAAAGACAACCCACAGAATGGAAGAAAGTATTGCAAATTATTTAACTGGGAAGAGTCTGTTATCCAGAATTTATAAAGTGCTTTTACAATTCATCAACAAAGGACATCAAAATTTTTTAAAAATTGAGAAGGGACTTAGATAGACCCTTCTCCAGAGAAGACATAAAAACGATCAGTAACACATGAAAAGATATTAAACACCATTAGTCATTATGAAATGCAGATTTAAACCACAGTGACATACCCTTTTACACACACTAGAGTCAGTACAATCTAGAAAACAAAATAACAAATGTGGTAAGGATGCTGAAAAACTGGAATCTTTAATCTTGCTTGTAGAAAATGTACAATGGTGCTGCAGCCTATGTGTAAATTGTTTGTGTAAGCTCTGGAAGACAAGGCATTCCCACACATGCGTTCCTGCATTCAGCAGTTATTCAGCCCGGATCGAAACTGTGATCCTGCCCTTACCTGCTGTGGTCTTGGGAGGTCCCTCAGCGTCCCTCAGATTGACACCTGCTGTTTGTTGTCTGTTGTGTTTGCTGAACAAAAACAACACAAAGCAGGCGGCTTGCTGGAAACTTGTTAAACGTCAGCTCTGTTGGTACATTAGATGGAAGGGAGCTTTCAGATTTTCTGACAGTGGTCACTGAGGGCACAGGTGCTAACTGTTGAAAGGCACACCTCATCGGTGACTGCCACAGGAATGCCCGTCCTCACACGCATGGAGAAACTGAGGCCATCCTTCAAAGAGGAACATGCCTTCAAGTTATTTACATCATAATTGTTCCAGGCCTTTGTACTTGGAAATTCTGAAGAAAAGTATCTGAGTGGGATCAAGAGAGATGACTCATGTGTTTTGATCTGGAGTAGAGAAGCCATGATTCCTGTGGTTTGTGGAATTTAAGTGTTCTGCTGGGGTCCATCAGGAGTCCAACCGGCTCCTCTCCTGAGAGCATAATCAGCAGTTCTATTCACTCATTGAGAGAAGAATTCTGCCCATGTAAGCAATGTTTTTGCTATAATTCAGAATGACACTATTTATCTAAGTCTTACTTTTGAGAATACTGGTTCACATAGTTCATTTTCAAATTTTTCTCATATTATCAGGGTCATAGCTAATGTCAATGGTGTGTAAGACGAGAGGGTTTTTTTTTTTAAAGAATTTTTTATGAAAGGAAACACCACCATTTTAATGTTACAAATTTTAATGTCTCATGTTATAAACCGGTAAATTGGAAAGGTACACACTCCCCCTGCCAGCCCCATCATAGGTAATAACCAAGATCTCCTAACCTAAAGAGTACCTTTCCCTCCATTCGTTACACCTGGTATTTGCTGGCTGGCTGTGGGTAGCCAACAAGCATCCTCCTCACTCGGGCCACACAGGTGACAATACAGCCTGGGGCAGTATGGATGGTGAGGGCAGCTGCCGGACTGGGTTCTAGACTCTTTTTCCCTGTCTCTCTCCCTCTCTGCTTCTGTCTCTCCCTCTCTAATTCTCACATTATCATCTGGGCATAGCACAGGCGCCTCAGATGTGGGGCTTGGGAGGGTGTCTCGTTCTGGACCAGCACAATGGCTTCTCTGAGCTTATTTACAATAATTGACACATCTGCAACAAATGAGTTGCTGAAGTGAGAAACCTCTTACAGCGTTTTTCTGATACTTTGAATATATGATCATATGTTTATCCCTCGTTCTGAAAAATCACCAGTCGCCCAGTCAACACTATGAACAACTTTAGTTTCTGTGGTCTGTGGGCTTCGGAAGATGGGGGTCTACATACTGGAGGCAGGTGGTTCAGCAACAACAGCGTATGTGTGGCTTTCAGGCTGACAGTGGCTGAGTCTCCGCACTGCCTGACCCACAGCCAATCGCACACACAAAGCACAGCCAATCGCACACACAAAGCTGTGGCTGAAACACCTCCTAGCTCTGTTCCGGGGCGGGGGGGCTGCAGCATTTCTGTGGCTCTTCCTGGGGTAAGCAGCTACTATTCCCCCTTGTGCTTTTCTCAGGGTAGAACATGGTGGTTTGATCCTGCTGCACTGATTCCACTCAGCAGGTTTGTGCAGTGTAGGTATGGCCAGCTGGCAGGCTGCTGTGCACACCCAGGAAGGACTCAGCTGTCACGGGTCCCCAAAGGCAGATGTAATCACTCTTGTTCAGCATCTCCAGCCATGCATTCTTTACCATCAGCCCAAGTGACCAAGAAGAAAAGTTTCTCATCAGAATGCAATCTCGGAAGATAATGGGGATTCACAATTGTCTTTTTCCTAGTCACATTTGTACTAGGCTTTGAATCTGTTGGGGGCAGGAAAATTTGTGCTCACTCTAGAATACCATGGAGCAGTTTCTGGGTTCCAGGTGTTGTTCTGGGGGCCAGGTGTTGGTCAGAGAGCAGCTCACCTCCCGTGTAGGGCTGCAGGTGATGCACACAGGTGAGACCACACCCCCCCATATCTGTGTCTGTACCACCACCTGCACTAGGCTAGTACCTAGAAGGCATCAACTAATTAAAAACCAAAAACAAAACAAAAATTATGTCTTGGAGCGCCTGAGTGGCTCGGTTGGTTACGTGATTCCCTTTGACCCAGGTCATGATCCTGGAGTCCCAGGATCGAGTCCCGCATCAGGCTCCCTGCTCAGCGGGAGGAGTCTGCTTCTCCCTCTGACCCTCCCCCATCTTGTGCTCTCTCTCATTCTCTTTCTCTCAAATACATAAATAAAAAACTTAAAAAAAAATAAGTCTCCACTACTTTTGAAAACTACTGTTATCTAATTTTTAACTGATTTAAATGAATAACCTTCCTGTTCATCTTGGCAAGATGCATGATCAAGTCACAAATATTTCAAACCAAAATATAATATTGTGCCAAGAGAAAAATGTATTTTATGTGTTAGTTTTGATTTTTTTAAAGACTTATTTATTTATTGGGGGGGCATGCACACGAGCAGGAGGGACAGAGAAAGAGGCAGAAAGTATCTCAAACAGACCCTGAACTGAGCGTGGAGCCCAATGTGGAGCTCAATCTCATGACCCTGAGATCAGGGCCTGAGCTGAACCAAGTCAGATGCTTAACCAACTGTGCCACCTGGGTCCCCCAGTGTTAGTTTGATTTTTTTCTATCATTTAGTGTTTTTAAGGTAATGAAATTGAGAAGTCTGTGTCTCTAAGAGTCCTTTAATATAAGTAATTTCTGCATTTGGAAAAAAAAGTCAACATATCTTCTATTGTAGATAGATGTCAATCAACTGATACGGATAACAAATGAAAGATTTTAAAATGGCCTTCCTCCTGTGATAAATTTCCATGGCCTACAGTAGATTGCAAGTCCTCAGTACACCAGGCAGGACCAGTGCATCCCCCATTCGGAGGAGCACATGCAACATCTCTCCATCCAGTTCACACACACAACTTCTAACAAGCCTGCAGAATGTGCAGGGACTGTCGCTTGGTGATGGTAGACTCTGGGATGGCGAGAAGGATGGGGGACACAGATGAGCTAATCTGGGTTGTTGGGTGGTGATCGTCCAGACACCTCAGGAGCCTGGGACTCCCCTTGGTTGGGGTATTTGGAGGCTCTGGAGGGCTCTGGAGGGCCTTTGATATATAGAAAAAGAGTTATTAAAAATTATCGCCACTAAAATTTTGATAAGTATTATTCCTGTTTTTTTAACCATACTTAGAAATCTAAGATTATACTATAAATAAAATTTCCAGTCCTCTCTTTTTTCCACTATTAGATCATGGACATTTACATGCCATTTGATGTATCTGTACATCAGCAGTTTCCATGGCTGGACACTCAATTTAATCCTTTTTATGCTGTTAGCCATTTACATGATTTCTCTTTTATCATAGTAATAATGCTTTCAGTGTGTTACTATTCTTATGTATAAACCATTCATGATCTTGCTGAGCATTTATTTATGAGTTAGTTATATATGACTTGAGCTGATGTGGTTATATGTTTACATGTTTATTCCAAATAGAGTAAGACCCAGGACAAAGTGTGTGGGCTTTGAGACAAGAAGAGCCGGCCTGCATCCATGTTCCCATTCCTGCTATAGCTCAGCCTCAACGTTCTGACACAGAAAATGAGGACAATGCTATGTGCCTCCCAATGGTGTTGTAAAGCCTACAGGGGAAACTGTAGGTGTGTGCTTAGCAGAAGGCAGGGTGAGCACAGCTGGGTCCCTTCCCTGCCTCTAGGACAGACTGTCAGACACCCTGAAATCCCATTCACAGGGTCTTACATGCACTATGTGAGATTAGGTTTTCAGCAAATGTGGCTTTCCTCTGGGTCACTCTTAGCTGCCCTACAGCCCAGTCGGCATTCCTGCGACCAGCATGGGGAAGGGAGGTGTTGGTGTTAGTGGAGAGTGACCCTCCCAGGTGTCTGTGTCCCTGCTGGGTTGCAAATAGCCCACTGTCCTTGATGTGCCTAAAGGAAAAGGGAAAAGCTGTGCTTCCAAACTTGTGCAGCAAGTCTTTAATTTGTGGGCACGGCCCTCCCCAGTCACACATGACAACCTGATGCTGGATCCATAGCCAACAGGCTCCAGGGAATAGGGTATGGTTCTTACCAGTGGGGAGTTGGCTCTCACAAGGCCGGTGAACTCAAGCTAGCTGTTGTGTAACGAGGAAACAGAACATGAGTCTTTATGTTAAACATTAAACTAGAATAGAACAGGGGTTTAAGCTTGTCCACATCCCACGTAGAGCAGCGCCTGGCCCTGGCCTATATCACAGAGCCGCAAGGAGCCCTGGGGAGAGACTGCTGTCCCCATGGGAGGTGCGAGGACCATGGCTGTGTCAGCATTTCCTTCCTAAATCAGGATTTTCTTTGAAGAATGAGGAACAACTCAGTCCTGTCCCATTTCTCAAATGAAGTATAAGGGAGCCCAGATGGTTGATGGACTGAAGCACTGACACCTAGCCCATCCGTCCAGTCTTCCTTCATCCATAAAAGGTGGAAAGCAGCAGAAGCTCCTGTGGTGGTGGAACTCGGATCCACTGCTGTTGGCTCCCATCATCCGTCCAGACCACCAGCTCCTGTGGGGGCAGCTGGAGGCCTCGTCTTGCTTGGAGGTGGTTAGGGAGGGACTAGGTCTCAACAACTCGGGATGGAGCTCCTCTTGGAAACAGTATATGTTTTAGTTTCTTCACTCTTCTGCTTTTTGTGCCAGCAATGACCAACAGCAGAGCATTTCTTACTTACCTTACAATGACAAGACCCATGTTTTACACAACTGAATATTTTGGATCCTGTTTACTGCATTACAGTGCAGTTTTACCTTGTTAACGGTGACATTTGAACATGTAAAGTTCTAGTTTTAGATCAGAGTGAAAGTAAAAAGGAAAGAAACACTGACCCACAAAGGAAATGGGTATGGCCTGTCCTGGGTCACATTCACCTGGCAGTGCCCAGCCCGTCTCACTCCTATCACCTGAGAAAGGCCCTCCTCCTGTAGTGTTTATTTGGCTCTGGTAGCAGGGGAATGCTAGCCTTGCAAAATGTGTTTGGGAGTAGTCCCTCCTCAATTTTTTGGGAGTATTTGAGAAGGATTGGCATTAATCCTTCTTTAAATGTTTGGTGAAAGTTTACAGTGAAACCATCTGGTCCTGGGTTTTTCTTTGGAAGTTTTTGATTAGTGACTCAATCTCCTTGTTATTGATCTGTTCAGGTTTTCTAAACCTTCATGATTTACTCTTGGCAGGTTGTATGTTTCTGGGAATTTATCAGATTTTCTCCAGGTTGTCCACTTTGCTGGTGTGCAGCTGCTCCTAGGAGCTTCTTATGAGCCTTCATATCTGTGTGATGTCCTCAGTGGCCATGTGCCCTCTTTCAGGCATAATTTTAGTTTTTTTTTGATCCATTCTCTTTTTTTTTCTACTCTAGCTAGAAGCTTGTTAATTTTCTTTACGTTTTCAAAGAACCAGCTCTTAGTTTTATATTGAGACTTCTTAGGTGCTAGTACTATGATAAGTATTTTATTCGCACAAAAACATTGCAAATACTACCCTTTACAACACAACTATGTAGTCATATTCTCATTTTTGACCGGTGCAAGTGGCATGTTAGAGATACTAAGCAATTTAATGATATCACATCTTTAATTGCTGAGGGGATTGGGATTGGGATTTAAATCTGGGTCTGTGTGACTTAAATGCTTATGTCTGTAACCACAGGTGTCTTTATATCACCTGTATCAGAATCTAGATTCTAATCCAGGTTTACCAAACTAGAATCTCTAGTGGCAGGCCTGGGAATATTCATTGTAACAATATCCTGTGTAATTACAATGCACACCGAAGTGCAAGAAACAATGTACTGCCCGTCTCTTATAACATCATGCCTGTTTCTGTCTCTGTGCCTTGCATGGCTCCTCCCTTCATCCCAAGACCTATCATCTTGATAATGCCCCATCTCTCTCCTGTATGGGTGAACTGTTGCTGGAACTCATGTTCTCCTGTTTCTTAGGTTTTTACTTTATTTAAAGGATCCCGTCATCTAGTAGTTTCCTGAGAAAATATGCTGTGCATATCCAAGAATGTCTTTATTCTATTCTACACTGGATTGATGGTTTGGTTGGGTTTAGAAAAACAGATGCTATTGCTTAGAAATTGAGACCAAGTTCTATTTTCTTATTACATGTAGAATTGCAGGGGCGCCTGGGAGGCTCAGTCGGTGAAGCGTCTGCCTTCGGCTCAGGTCATGATCTCAGGGTCCCGGGATGGAGCCCCTTGTCGGGCTCCTGCTCAGCGGGGAGTCGGCTTCTCCCTCGGCCTCTGTCCCTTCCCCTGCTCGTGCTTGCCCTCTCTCTCTCAAATACATAAAAATCTTTAAAGAAATTGCTTTTGAAAAATTTCGGTGCAAGACTCTTGATTGTAGGTGATCTTTTTCTTCTGCCTCACTGGAAGCTTTTCAGATCTTTATCTCCAATGTTCTCCAATTTCACAATAATGTACTTCAGTATGAAACTCCTTTGACATTTATTCTGAAGAGCACTCAATAAATTTTTGTAGTCTGGAAACTCATAAACTTCATTTATGGAAAATGTTCTTGATTTTTAAATTGAGATATAATCATGTAACACATAACTTGCTCATTTAAGGGGCGTGGCTCACAAGGTTGTCCTCAATTCTAGGATGTCCTCATTGTCCCGTGAAGCAACTCCTGACCTATCAGCAGGATTCCTTCCTTCCCCTGTCTGGAACCAATCTACTTTCTATCACTATGAATTTGCCTCTTCTGCACATCCCATCTATGTAAATAGAATCATGCTGTGTGGAGCCTTTTGTGTCTGGCATCTTTCACTTACATAATTTTTTCAGAGTTCATCCTGTTATAGTATGGATCAGTACTTCATTCTTTTTTATTGTTAAATAATACCCCATCATATTGGATATAACACATTTTATGTATCCATTCATCAGCTTATAGACATTTGGGTTGTTTCCACTTTTTGGCTATTATGAATGATACTGCTGTGAACATTTGCATACAAGTTTTTGTATGGACATGTGTTTTCAATTACCTTGGGTATATACTTAGGAGTAAAATTGATGGGTCAGATGGTAATTCTGATCGACTTTTTGAGGAACTACCAGACTATTTTTCCAAGAAACCCTACAAATTTAAATTCAACTGATTATTAGATTATTTTCCTTTTTCTCTCTTTGTGAAAGTCTGTTTGTTAAAAATGAAGATGAATCAGCAAAATCAACATAACCTCAATGCGTAAATTACCAAAAACAGGAGACAGAGGGGAAACTTACAAACTATATAGACTTAAAAGACATGTCAACTAATCACACAGTGGGGCCAGGGGCACCCCTGTGCTCTGAGAATGACAGTGTCCTTCTGGGTCACCAACCATTCCAAATTTCCAAGACAGTCCTGGGCAAACCAGAGCAGTTGGTCACCTACTGTGACATAACATTATCCCACCCACGGAAATTTAACTGGATCACGGTGTTTTCCAAGTCTTAATATTGATTCTGTTATGCACAGCACCTGTATTTCTGTTTATCAGAATGCCTTCAGCCCCGCACACCAAAGTCAAATGGAGACTCCACTGCCTTTGTCCAACTGAGTAAAGT
Organism: Zalophus californianus; assembly: GCF_009762305.2. NCBI lineage: Eukaryota > Metazoa > Chordata > Mammalia > Carnivora > Otariidae > Zalophus > Zalophus californianus. The sequence goes on from NC_045602.1 coordinate 71,185, forward strand.
AGCAAATATACATGAAAAAGATGTTGAGGGTATTTGAAATTCCACCTCAGTGGAGACCCTCCTTGTCCGCATTGTGGTATCTCCACATAAGTGGGTGGTGCTAACCCCATAATCTGACCTGGAAATTAGCAGATTAAAGAGCAATGGGGCCATTTGAGCTCCTTGAGGTCTGAAAGCTCTTTATTTCCTGGTTGGCAAGCTGCACACATGGCGCCTAAGACACATAGTGTTTTATTCCTTAATTATTTTACCTGCCTCCCATTAGTTACTGGGATCCAGTCTGGGCTTGTCACAGCCCTGTTCCAAGTGGGTGATTTGCAAGAATCTGAGCATAAGTTATTTCAAAATGCTAATAGTGCATGCCAAAAGCTGGAGCTACAGGAAAATTGTGGCATGCAGGGATGGGGAGTACTATGGGCTGGGTTGAGAATGTTCGTGGGGACAGACACAGAGCGTACCCTCATGCATTTGGCTATTTAGCTTGGGGTGTGGTGACAGGGATTTTTCAGGACTTCTCTCAGAGAGTCAGCAAAGAGCCCTCTCCTTGTTCCAAGTGTTTATTTGAACTCTCTTCCTTCACCTCTGCCAACTGAACATAGAGATAAGATGGGGGCAGGGATGTGAAGGAAGGAAAGTTAAGATAAAGTCTGCATCCAGTATTTCTCGAACATCTACTAGAAATGATCCATCATAAAATGGTCATTGCCTGAATGATCCTGAAACTGGCTCACCTGCTGGGCTTATGTTTAGAAGTTTTGTTTTTTTTTTTGTTTGTTTTTTTTTTTTTTTTGGTTGTCCTTCCTAACTTCTTATCTCACCAAGGCTCTGGGCCTCATTACTTAGAGGACATAACCACTTTGTTCTATTTTCTTTTGACCTCAGGGGGCCTGGTCTCACATCATATCTCTAGGTTTGTTTCTTGACCCAACCTTCCACCCAGGCTCTATCCTGTGCATCCCAGGGGCTCCCTGGCCCAGTGGGTAACCATTTTACCAGTGGTTCTTCAGAGAAGGGATAAGACCAAGCAAATCCCTGCACATGGCCAAGGAGCTAAGGCAGGAATCTTCATCTGAAACTTTACGGGGTGGGGGGGAAATGTGAATAGCGTTTGGCAAGGCTACTTCGACATGAGAAGGCACCTGCTTTCCTTAGGCTATACTATAAGTGGGCTGGTGGAGAGTCACTTGCAAGATCTGTCTCAACTAAACAAACTGGTATAATAAAAAATGCACTGAACTGAAAATCTTTTCTCCCAGTTGTAAGTCCTTGCTCTGCCACTGACCCCCTCCATGCCTTGGGAAATTTAACCTCAGGGAACTTCTGTGATTTCTTAGTCCTCAATGTCCCCATCTATACAATGTGGGCATTAGGCTAGAGAATCCTTAAGGTCCTGTCTGATCCTAAACCTCCAGGATTCACTGAGACAGTGTCTGAGGGAAAATTGCTTTTTGGTCATGCTGTGCCTTTGATAAAAGTAAATATTTCTCTGTCTCTGTAGCAAGAATACACAACAGGACTCTTCACTTCCATTGTGACTAGGCATCTCTCATTCCAACATAAACATTTTCATATGGTACAAATGAGATGGAAAACCTAAATGAAAATGAGTTGGGGAAAGACGTCTGGGAGTGTCAACACATTGCTAGTCGAGTTATTACAGCTGACTGACCCCTGAGAACATCTTGGAACTGATGGTTCCAGAGGGCTTGATGGAGGTGGCAACCATGAGCTTATGCAGCAGCCACTGCCTCACACCAGAAAGGACCATGGCAGGGCCTCTGTGGACATTTGATTCTGTCCTGCACACCCTCTGTGGGCCCTGCTCCTCCTGTTCGTCACCTTGTCTCAAGCACCTTCTTCTTTTCCAGGTTGCCCAGCAATGGCAACCAGGACCTGTCTCTCCCACCTAGCATGGCAGGCTAACCCTCACCCCACCTCCCTCTTTTCAGGCACCACCTGCCCTTGTCCCTGGTTCTCCATCTCCCACATTCCCAAACCATTCCAGTCTGTTTTCCTTCTTTCCAAAATAACACCAAAACCAAACTCCAATAACACATTAAGAGTCTTTCTAAAAATATCTTATTGGGCACTCCCTTGTCCAACCTTGTAGTCTTAACTTTACTAAGCACCCCTCCCCCAAGGATAAAAAAGAAAGCAAAACATCTGTCCTCTTGGCTTTCTGCCTGCCTTCTGATGGCTCCTGCATCTCCTTTGCTGGCTTCTCCTTAGAATTATAAACAGTTTCCTCACTGCATTTAAGAAAAAAAATCTATACTGCTTACTGGGTCTGAAGACTACAGTACATAATAATCTGGCTTTCGCCTTTTTTGGGGGTGAGGGGAGGCAAACTGCACCTGCAGTGCCTCATCTGGACATGTTGAGAGTCATAGAAGCTTGACTACCCCATGCCCTCCTACAAATGGAACTGGAGACGGTGTTTGAAGTTTCTAACAGGGGAGTGCAGCTATTCATTGGCACCTGACCAGAGAGCAGGGAAGATCCTCGGCTTGGAACAGCACAGAGCTTTGGAAGGGACTCATGTGGAGAGCTGAGGGAGGAAGGGGACACACACCTAGCCAGCCAGATCAGCGGAATCAACCGTGGTGATTGTGGGGTGATAGATGTTGCAGCCAGATGGCCCTCATATGCTCTTCCTACTTTTCTGCAACCATCTTCCCCCCAATCTCCCTGTCACCCCTTGTGTTCTGGTCACAGTGACTCTTTCACATTTCAGCGGATCCAATTCTTTCCAACACAGGATTTTCGTATATGCTGTTTCCTCCACCTGGATGTCTTTACTAAAGTGTTTTCCTTTCTCAGTCATTACCTTATTAAGAGAAGGGCCATCAGCAAGTGGTATGTGGTCCAGAGAAGGTCTTCAGTGACTTCAGTTTGTGAAGTCATGGTACAATATTGTGTTCCAAGGGCTTTTCTGAAAAGGCCCCTAAAAGAAACAACCAGCCTTAGAAAGCAGGATGAACAAGAAAGAGATTGAAATCATCCTGGTGTGGCATGCCCAAAAAACATCCAAAATATGTCATATTTTAGAGGAAAAATCCCTTAGACTTGGGGCACTATGATTTTTAAAACTAATTTCATAATAAAAATTTAAGAATACCATGGCTTATTAAGAGAGGGGCCATCAGCAAGTGGTATGTGGTCCAGAGAAGGTCATTTCATGCAGGAAAAGACTTGGACATGTTCCAAGCTGCCGAGAAAGAGGCCAAGGTGCTGACACTGGGGTGATGGTTTCATTGAGGATCTGGGAGGCAGGGCTCTGGGGAGGCCGACTCTGCAGAGAGCTGGGGCAGGGAGCAAGGAATGAGACTGTTACAGTGATGCAAAGGTGAGTAAGACCAATCACAGTCAACCCTGCAGTGTCACCTTTGGAGACACCCAGGGACCCAGTGAGTTACACATTAACCCGGAACTAGTTCTCTGCAAATATTACCTGCAGGTTCTTTTGGACAATCCCCACTTCTGTTTTTTAATGAATAGTTATAGCATTTTGTTGCTCTAGACACTAAAGATAAATTGTTTTTGTTCTGAAATGTAAAGTTTTCATTAAGTTACTTAAAGAGTTCTAGATCGTTGATTCCAGGATGTTTCTGATGAGGAGGACAAGCAGGGAGCGGCTCGTGACAATGCTCTGAGAGTGGACCCAGGAGCGTGGGTGGGGGTCAGTTACAGCCTGTCACCAGGGATGACTGTGGGGGTTCCTCACCTGCAGACGGAGGGATGCACACAGTTGATCTTGAAGGCCCTCCCATGTCATCCTCTCATCTGTGGCCTTCTTCGCAGCTCCTGAACTTAAATCTGTGCTTTAACCCTTTACCCAGATGTACAACACAGACCAATTGATGTAGGAAAGAAGTCCCCTCTTGAGCATAAGCAACATGTCCACACCTTCACATCCCAGGAGAGTCTGAATCTAACCTAAAACCAGAATACATTCAGCAGAGCCATGAGGTCTGGCTAGACGCCTGGAATACTCCCTCTGCCTCTGCCTGGAGGTTTTGTCCAGGGGGATGCATACCTTACAAAGTAGGGGGTCTTCCAAATAAGCCAGGGAGCCAGGTAAGGGAAGATAACTTTGAAATCTAATTAGGAACAATGTCTTTGAACAGTTTTTATACTCAGGTGTTCTAATTTACTGTAAGCAGGAAAGGCTCTCTGATCAGAAATGAAGGGATGTTTGAATAGTAATAAACTTTTCACCCAACTATGAAGTGTTGGGTCTCAGACTGTAAACTCTCATGCAATATTATGCATTTCATGATACTTATTTCTAAAAATTCTGAATATAAAAATGACCTATTATGATGAACTAGAAAAACAAAACAAATGAAAAATCAGATAAGCACCCTAGAATTTTGATTACAAAGACTGTTGGATGGAATCAGGATAGGAAGCAACAACCTGGCAACATTCAGAAACTTTGTCTCTTTTTTCCCCAGAGTCTGTCTGAAAACAGGTATGACCATTTCTATATTACCTATGCTGTAGGATAGTGGCATTTCAGATAAGACAGCAGTGTATATGAAAACCCTTGTAAACATGTCCTGCAAATGTGAGGGGTAATCTAGGATTCAAATAACTAGCTAAGTTTTCCTTCCTCTAAGAGTGAAGAGCTATTTGTGTATATGACACACAAGCTTCTGTGTGACCAGCCAGAGCAGTCAAGACGTCATGTCAAAACAGAGTACACACAGACATACTTTGCACTCCACATACAGCAGGTTTTATGCAATAGGATGAATCTAAAAATTTATTTGGATCTGTCACTGGACTGGACAAAGTAATTAGTGGGGAATCTCATGAGAAAGATATGGGGATTTTAGACAGACAGTTTTAGGAAAACCCAACAGTCAAGACAAAAAACAGAGCTGCCTCCATTTAAGTTCTTGAATGAGCCTTAGGGTTAGGAGAACCTGACAATTTAGTGAAGCTAATGGATTCTTTCTTACAACTCCAACCACCCCAGTTCAGTTATATTACTAAATGGCTGTTGTGATGTTGGATAGGTACTTTGACTCTTGGTTTCCTCTACAAAACAGAAGCAGTGGTAATACTTTCCCTGACTACCTCAAAGATGTTTGTAAAGATCAAATGAGAAACTAGACATAAGAGAACCTTGTAAACTTTAAACTTCTAAACAAGTATGAGATATTGTTACTTTGCCATTAAGACTCATTCGTGACTTCTAGATTTGTGTGTGTGTGTGTGTTCACATAAATCTGTACTATTCAGAACAAAACCAGTTCTGCTGGCAGAGATTGTGGGTTCACAGGGACATTTAAGCTTTCATTAAACTGGAAAGCAATCAAGTCTTTATGTCTACAAATTATACATTTAATAGTTCCACAAATTTGGCGAAGTTCATGATGACATCTAGGATGTTTTCACCAAATCGTAGACATAAATATGGAAATCGTCATCAAACTTGATGGAATAGACGGTTTGGCCTCCACCTGATGAATGACCATGCCAGTCCTTTTAGGGCCGTCCTCTTTGGCATACTCCACCTGCCTGCCTACCAGGCTGTCCACAACTTCTCCCGGTTCCCTTTCTGCTGGAGGAGAATCATTAGAATCGGGCATAATGCGAAGGTCGCCTTCTTTATAATCACCTAAGAGCTGGTACATGTACAAGACAGGGCCTCCTCGTAGGTGATGTAGAACCACGTGTTCATGATGGGGGCGCGTGCTAGGACCACCCCCCTCCACTCGTCCTTGGAGCCGTCCTCCGTCTCAAGCATGTGCTCTACCGCCTTGTCCATCATCGTGTCGGCCAGGTGTGCATCGCTGATTCGAGAGGTCGCAACTCTATCAGGGAGGACTTCGAGCGCAGAAACTCTTTCATCTTTATTAAGTTCTAGTCCATAAACACAGTCAAATCCATCGTATTTTATAAGATACAAAGAAGGATTTACAGGCACCTGGTCCAGAACGGTTCCTTTCCACTGGGTGACAGGGCCACTCCCCTCCTTCCACCCATGCTGAATCCTGCAGCCTACGATGTTCCGCCGGGGCCGGGAAACAGGTTTGCTCGGCCCCACACTGCTCCGATGTTTTTTGTGGGAAGTCCTTTTCTTCATCATGCTTGCAGACACACGAGCATGGCCTGCATCCGCTCTGGACCGCTGGCCAGGTGTCTTCCCGAATGGGGTCTTCATTCATCTGTATTTAAGTGAGCAGCACAGCTGCCGGACTAGGGTGAAAATTGAATACTCTCCGACTTGAAACTTTTCACAGAATCTCAGTGTTCCTGTTAATCCATCATCCAAGTGCCTCTTTTACAAGTTCAGCAAAGACATGTGAAATCATAAGGACTCTGCCGGCCGCCCAGGCCGCCATCCGCAGCCCGCGGGCCCTGCGGTCCCGCGCCGCACTCCCGCCCCGGCCCGACCAAGCCAGACGGCACCGCCCCGCCCCGTGACTTCTAGATTTTTAAGTACACATGGTCCCCAAGTTTTGTAATCCTTCTCCAGAATTTCTGAGTGCCACTGGGGTACTTGCTCCAGCTGGAAACAAAAATAACAAAAAAGGGTTTTTTCCTTCTGTGTTTCCTATTTTGAAATTCTGGCTTACCCTCACTTTACTGAACCATGGTGGCGAGGGGACTTTCTAGACACCACTGACTCTTCTTCGGCTGAAAGCAGTTTCTATCTAGGGAATGATAGAGCTGATCAGCAAATCCACGTTTTAGAGCCATGAAAGCTGGAGGCCTCCAAAAAAGAAAAAGTATGAACTGTCACAAAAGTGCCAGCAACTTGACAATATTACACACATTTTAGACTAATCAGTGAATGACAAACATTTATCGAAATCTTAGGTGACTGATATGATTAGATTAATAACAGCTACCATGACTGGGTGCTTCCTACATGCTAAGTGCCTTTAAATACACTCTCCACCATCTGATCTTCACAGTCACCTTTTATTTTTTTTTAATTTTTAAAGATTTTATGTATTTATTTGGCAGAGAGAGACACAGGAAGAGCAGGAACACAAGCGGGGGAGTGGGAGAAGGAGCAGCAGGCTTCCCGCGGAGCAGGGAGCCCCATGCGGGGCTCGATCCCAGGACCCTGAGATCATGACCTGAGGCCGAAGGCAGATGCTTAACGACTGAGTCACCCAGGTGCCCCAACTCAGTCATCTTTTAATAGACAGGAAACGGAAAGATGATTATCCGCTCCAAGTCCATCAGCTCTGAAGACCACATAACTCTGTGCTCCTAAGGCACTTGGCTTCCTCAAGCCTCTATTTCAATGGGCACCCACTGTACTGTGTGCGCAGATGCATTTTTGTTAGAATGCATTCTTCCTTGGAGAAAGCTCTGTAGCTCTCTGACAGGGGTCCTGACACCATGGACCACTGCAGGTTTATGATGCTGACCACATGAATGCATCCTATGGCCAGGGTAGCCTTAGGTGAGAAATCCTGAGCAATGTTAGCAGAGCAAGCAACAACTTCCTGCAACCTTCAAGTCAGAGCTTTTCCCTCAGCCCAGCCCCGAGCCAGCAGGAAACGTGAGTCATGCTGCCTTCACCTGCCCCTGCATGGAGGGAGCATGACACTTGACTCACTTTTACTTCTCATCTGGAAAAGAGTAATATTTGTATGGCCTGGAAATGCACTCAAGAGGCTGCAAGTTGATGTTCTGAGTGTGCATATCTTAACCTTTTCTTTTACTAATGCTGGAAAAAAAAAATCACCCAAAGATGTGCCAAACTTTCTAGTATTTCAAAGTAAATTTAAAGGAGCCCTGCTTTTTAAAACTGTGGACATTTTCCATTTACCTAAAAGTCAATGGTTAGCTACCGAAATAATCACAGTTCTGCCAGAATTCTCTGCAGTGATCTAGAAGGTCTTGAACTTCTTATTCAGCCTCAGAATCCCCTGGTACACATGCACTTTGGATTCGCAACTCTCTGCAGTGGGATCTCTGTGAGGCAGTGACTGCCGTGCTGGTCAGCAGGTCAGCCTCTGCGAGGCCCTGATCAGCACTGGTCTGAGCTCTTCTGGTATAGCTTTTTTGCTTTCCCTCTGATTTTCTTCATAGTCCTCTTTTTAAAACACATGCCATCTTCTATAAAATTATCAACATAAACTAAACCATGAGAGCATTTCCTGTAATGTGAACGTCTGCATACTGCTTTGAGATCTGGGATGTGGGGGTAGCATGTTCATTGCCTTGCCTGAGTCATTCAGCAGATGGTAATCTGGGCATCCAGGTAACTTGGGAGTGGCATCTTGTATCAGAATCCTGCTTAGGTTTTGACCTGTTGAATCAGTCTATGCCTTTGAGAAATGATGAAATCTTTTAAACATTCGGGTTGGCATTTACCTCTTAAAAACAGCATGGTGCATGCACATTAGAGCCAGGCAGATTTGAGTTCAGACTCTCACTTCTCCAACCTATTAGTTCTTTGACCCGGGCTGGCACTAACCCTCTCTACACCTCAGCTACCTCCTACATAAAATGATGATCATCATAGACTGTTGTGAGGGTTGACTGGAAGAACCACATTAAAGCATGCAGTCGGATCACTGTTGCTGAAGATGCCGGGGAAGTGCCGGCTTCCATCCTCATCTGAGGTGACAAGCTTCTTCCCACAGAGTCAGGTCCTCCCAGGTGCAGGGCTAAAACGGGGCTCCATGCTTCCTTCTTATCAGAGAAACTTCTGGCCCTCCCCAGTCCCAAACGTATCATCTTCCCCACTATGCAGGAAACACCCCAAGCTGCCCTAATTTGACCTCAATATCCTCAGGGCGGGAGTTAAAGTGAAATGAAGAATTTGGCATCCAGATATGAGTTAGTCAAGGCTCCCTGTCTTGGGGTGTACAACCTTCCCAGCTTACTGCAGACTGAAAGCTTCCCCAGCACATGAACTCAGTGTTAACACCAGAAAGGAGGGGAAACAGGACCAGTGGATCACCTTACTAACACTCACCTACCTCAGGCAGGGCTCAGAACGAACCCTGGACAGATGAGGAGGGGTCCACCTTCTAGGCCCCAGCGTACCAGGCAACTATGTGAGCTTGGATCTTGAGTTTCCCCAGGGAGCTGGGAGGGTGGAACCATGTGATCTCTAACATTACTTCCAGCCTTCACCGTCTATGCTCCTGACCAAGTGGTCTGTGCCCATCTCAGCAGAAGCCCACACGAACCTTCTCTTGTTGGCACCCCACACACCTCCAAGGGAAACAGTGTGAGAGCGCCCTTGGGCACCTTGGAGGTGCTCCCTTTCTGAGCTGGGGATGCTGCAGTCCTGACTTGCCACACAGCTTAGGAAGGAACACGATCCTTGAGTGCTGACAGTGTCAACCAGGTTCTGCCCAGCCTGCTGTTGACCTCCCAGGACGGCCGCAGAGACAGCTTCGGAGACCACCCAGAGAAAACACTGCCATTTCTCTGGAATTGCCCTGCTCTGGCCTGCAAGAGTCACTGCTTATTTGTTTGCCTTTTTTTATTCTGTCCCTCTGCTTGAAAAGTGGACTTCCTCTCAAAGCCAAGGGAAGGCTTGCAGTCCCTTACCAAGAAACTTCTGACTGGATATAGACGAAGGCCTTAAGTCTCATCTGTAATGTGTTCTGCTTTTTATCAGTTTAGACTTCATAGCGTTAGGCTGTATTGCTAGGTTGGTAAGACTTGACAGTAGTCATCCAAGGTGAAGGGCCTCCGGGATTAAAATAAAACTCTGAGGCGGGGGGGAGTGTCATTTACAATTTGCCTGTTTCCCTTCTCTCTTGCTTGATTTTTTTTAGTATGATTTGGACTTCTGAGTTCCCTGTGTGGTTCAGTCTGGCCACCAAATAGAAACCATAAACCAAAAAGGTCATATTGAAATTTATAAATTAGGGTCATAGCGCCACTTGGTGCATCTATTCCCTTTCTCTCCTTCCTTCCCTCCCTCGGTCTACCCTTCCTGTCCTTCAGTGAGCCATCTGTTTTTGTCATCTATCTGCCTGTCTATCTATCATATATCTTATCTGTGTATCTACCTATCTATCCATCTATCGATCCTTATGGAATATCTGACCCCCCACGAGAATGTCAGCCCATGGTGGCATGGAGCTTGGGGACTCCCCAGTGCCTCATGCAGTATTTGGCTCCTCAGTAAATGCACGTGGGTAAATTCTGCTTGTTGTCATCAGAGGGCTGTCCTCGATCACTGTCAACATTGCTCAGGAGCACAGAGGTTTCCATACCATCAGGTGGACAGCAGGACATGGGGTTAGTCTGCGATGTGGTGTCCTGTTCTGGCACTTGTAACCAAGAGTCCTACTTAAGCTAAAAACTGACCATACCTCAGGCTACACTGAAGCCAAAATCCAGGTCTTTCCATTTCTGTTCCTATGGTTCAGGTTATCACTCTCTAAGGAAATTAATATTCTATTTTGACCTAAAGATGAATAGTTATTCATGGTTTAATACATTCTCCCCTTCAGACAGAATTCTAATTTTATGACAATTTTCAAGGAGATAACATGAAGAGGACAATCAATTGAGGAATTTGGGTATTGTAGCAGACATAATGAGGAAAGTATCATTGGGTAGGAACACATTTTCTCCCCATCAGCTGCTCCCTGATACTTCCATGACCAGGATTATAAGCTCTTGTTTGAGAACTTAATTTCCTTCTTGTTCAGTGTTTCCAATCTGGAACATTCAAATATTATATAAATCTATTTCATTACTGAAAATGCAAGTAAAGTTTAAACACCTCACTTTGTTCCTTCTGTTTTGCTGAATTTTCACAAAGAGTAACTGAAAGGTGAGAACTTAAGTTTACCTGAAGGAAGGATCTGGCATGTGTTCTCTGACTGTTTCTTGACCTCTACGTAAGACAGCTCCTACGGTGCCTGGGGGATTGCCCACTGTCTTCATGGAAATGCAGAGTGGTTCATATCACTTCTCCAAAGAACGCCTTTCTTTAGATGCTGGCCTAGGTTTTACGGCAGGACTGAAAGGGAAGCCAGTCTGGCTGAGTCAGGGCAGTGACTTAGGGACCAAGCTACCCTTCCTGCCTCTCCTACCTCCCCAGTCTGAGCAGACACTGAGAGCTAAGTTGGTGTTCATAGAGTTTGCCTTCGATCTTCAAACTCTAATGAGTTAACTAACATGAAAGGTTGTAAATTGTGCTTTCTTATTTATCTTTGGGCCCATTTTCCAATATTGATATTAATAAAGATGGGTAAAAAATATTTTTAAGCAAAAGACTGATGAAACAAAGATAAACAATGTGCTAAATATTCAAGACTGTTTTGACTGCATTCCATCTGCAGGGAGAGCCAGAGACTTCCATGCCCTCTGACTTGCCTACACTGGACTTGCCTACATCGGACTTGCCTACAATGCTTCCTCATTTCTGCTGATAATCTGACATTAGGGAGAAAGGGAGACAACAGAAGACATGAGTGATGACAATATGCACACTCTGGCTTCAATATCTTTACACGGTACAGATTCATAACCAGTAATAAATGAGAAAAAATACTTTATTTCTTTAATACAGAATACATAATATTGCACTCTAGTTGCACGTAGTGTGTAGAAAAAAACTCTGTTTACAAAACCACCATAACAGTTGCCTGGGCCTGATGTTTTATGGCTTCACCATCCGTAACCATGGCACTGAACTTTGAACCTAATGAAAAGGGCAATGTTTAATAAAGCCTTCTTTTTATTTCAGTGTCACTGACCAGCGTCAGGACCAGTGACCAGTCCACATTTTGAAATGAGGAAACGTTACAAAAACATAAATACCTCTCAGTCAGAGGCACTGTTAATCTGTACCCATATATTAGTGAAAGATACTGTCAAGCTATTTTTCTTGCTTTACCAATAATTATTTCTTTTCATTGTATTTAATCATGTTATTTTACATGCTATTCTTTCATGAACAAATGAAACTATTTCATAGCAGTAACTATTGCTATCCTTGTGAAAAATAATTACAAGCTTTTGTTTTCAGACTGAGCTTCAAAGTTTGATTTTCTCAAAGTCATTCAGCAGATTGGGGTAATTCAGGATGAAGAAGGGACTTCTCACTTCCACCCATACACTTGGAACCTGACACTGAGGCATGAATCTCAGTGGAAGAGAGGGAGTATCCCTGGATCTTGCTGGAGCCCAGGGACACCCTGTTCCTCTTCTTCACACCCATCTCTAAGATCTGCTTCTGAATTCACTCCAGCTGAATTCTTCCCTGTACCTCCACTGAAGCACAGATGCTTCTGGAAGATCTTGGTGTTTTTGAATACAACCAGTTTGTTTCTATATTTTTTATCTATTATATGGATTATGAGTCTGCACCATTATGATCTAAGGTAAATATGATCAAGGTTCATCCTATTCTGACAGTAGAAAGGCACAAAACGGTTTTACCTAAAGCACTGACATTTATACTTAATGGAACACCTGTAAATAAGGGAACTGGGCATATGTAAAAAGCCTTTAAAATAAATTTTTAAACTAACTGCAATCCATTGAACAGTAAAATAGCAGCATTTTGAGAGGAACAATTGGGGGAAAATTCTTAAAGCATGGACTCTGTTGTCTTGAAATAGAGTCTACAATGAGAAAGGTACATTCGTGGGCCAACAGAGCCTCCAAAAATGCATATATGGGACTTACTTGAAAACAAATCACTATGGTACTGAGCACTTCATAGAGTAGCGAGTACTATGCTTACCGTCAGAAGTGGGATATCCAATGAAACAATGTACACAAAAACGTAACCCAGGAGAAAATGACTTAAAGCCATGCTGATAAAAACTAAAACCATATGATGTTAAGGAAAACTATCTGAAGACCAATAACTGTAAAAATAAATATTAAGGTGCTCAAAGACCTACTCTCCCAGTAAAAGTTACATAATAGAACACAATATTAAACAAGTACATGAACATATCAAAATGGATTGGTTTATAAAATGTTCTACCATTGAGAAACCCATTGTTCTGCCCTCCATATTCTTCTCCATAATAATTTTGCTCCTGAGGAGAAGTATTTTGTTAAAACACAATAAGCTTTGAAAGAGTCAACTGGGTTACACATTTTCTTTGGGTTGTCATCGTTGATATAAAATTTCTCTCCAAAGGCTCTAAATCTGAAATCTGTGCAGTCTGGGTGTCAGGATTGGGTGAGGGTCACACTAACTCCCTACCAACAGTGTTCTGATCCTGGAGTTGGTCAGCTTCCCAGAGGCTGACCCTCTTCTCAAACACAACCTTTGCAGAAAAGGGTGAGCTGGTGCCAAATCTGGGATGACTGCATGATCCATGGAGGTGGCAATTAGACAAATGGGCAGGGTGTGTTCTGTGGAACCTGGGGCTCTCCTCTGCTTTGGGCAGTTGGGAACCAGAGCCTTGTGGAGGCATGCTCTACAGGGTGCAAAGGAGGCAGGCTGCCATGGTTGTGAGGGAAGGGAGCTCCTGAGTCTCCTGCCAGCTCCCAAAAAAAAGGCATTTTTAGCGGTATCAACTCTAACTTCTCTTTTAATGGCACATCCACACGTCTGCAACCCAATGGGAGTGGCATTACTAAAATAACTTTAAAAGTACTTTCTGCAGTTTAAGTGGTAGTGATGCTCAGAAATGGAGGTGTCCGTGTGAGCATGTGAGTGTATGTTAGCTCTTTGTTAGCCACACTGTTAAAGTAGAATACACCTTCTCACGATTACAGAACTTTGATTTAATTGGTGCCAAACAGTCCAGATTAATTGCAAGCAGTAAATCCTATGGCATTCATGCTTAGCTTTCATACCCTTTGCCTTTCTTTTAAAAATCAAATTAGATATCATTAAAATGCATCATGCTACCTCTTTGTCACCAAGCCAGTCAAACAGATACCCCTGAAAATATTTCTATGCAGCTGTCCCCTCCTCTGCTGCCCTCTGGAAGCAAGGATAGAGGCACCTCAAGCAAGAAAATATCTCCCAGAGCTTAAGCTGTGTCTTAACAGCTACAACCCAGCTAATTTCCAAGTTCCATGTTCCCCTTTCTCCATAGCATTTCAAACCTTCTGAATTTTGTATGCTTCTTCAATGGAGTGCTTTATTCCTGGGAAAACAGCAATCATGTAGTCACCTGGGTGCATTGGACAAATCCTGTGGCACTGAGGATGGCCCTGGGGTCCCCAAACATCCAGGACATACTTCAAGAAGCCCCCACAGTCTGGAAGCCTTGCTTCCTGAGGAGTAAGGAAAAAGCAGTGAATCAACACCAGTCAGTCTAGGCAAAAGTTGTAAAGCCAAACACTATACTATGAAGCCTGATCCTCACAGTCTTTGGTTTTGTGATATTTTCTGCATTTTAAATTTTGAAAAGAAGTTGGTAGCCTTAGCAAAGACACCTATCATCTGGCTTCTGTGGCAGAACAAATATGCATCTCCCTGAGGCCTTTTTCTGGATTTTTATATTTCTGTTTGCCTCCAATTACTCATGGGACAGTAAGAAAATTTCTTTTTAATGTTGGTAAGGCCAGTGCTAACTATCAGAGTTGGACAGCAAAGTGAAAACAAGGCAGGCGGTCCAAATAAATATGTGAAGGCAAACGGATTCCACCCTTTTCACACAGAAATCTCTCAGAAAGGCCCAGGGGCTGGCCTGAAGACAGAGAAGAGTGGCCTTCTAGCTACTCCAGCCACTTGTTCACCTAAAATCCACTCTCCCATGGTGACTGGAGAACTTCTCAGCTAGTCAAAAACGAAAGGCGCAGAAAGGCAGGAGCGTCCCAGTTTGTCCTACCCCTCTATGGCATCTTTGATGAGACACAGTTCTATCCCACCAGCTTACAGGAGACTTCCACCGGTGCTCCATGTTGTATCTAAGAGAAATGTGAGAATATCTGAGCTTTTTGCCTTCAAATCGAACAACATCCATCCCTAATTAGCCCAAAGAACAAGTTACCATTCTTTTATAACGCTAACATTAGTAACTTCTATATTCTATGGGAAATACAGAAAACCGGAGAGACCTAAATCTGGGCAGCCCTGCTGTTGTAATGAACCAAAGGACAGAAGATGACTAGCACCAGCAGACGAAGAACAGTGTTCACGAATCACACACTGAGACACAGAATGCCACAGTCACCCATGCAGAACTACTGCGCACGGATCCCCAGTGGGATTGCATACAGATTCTATAAGCTAGTCTCCAGCTCTGATAGTCTCAATTTTGAAAAGCAAGCATTTTTACTTTACATGAGTTTGAACTTCTTATTTAATTTTGGATGGGATATTTTTATTTTAATTTATTTCTATTTACCAAAGGAACAAAGGTCTCTATATAAAATACATTCATTTTTCCTCCCACTTAGAAAGCACACCTTTGTTCATCTCCAATATTCTGAATTTTTCACGAAGTCCTAAAATGATTCCATATGGATTCTGACACAAATATCATGATAAACTAAAGAAAAACTACTAGCTTGAATTCTTCCTTCCACAGCCTCCAGAAGTTATGAAATTAGTCTCGGACAAGTAAGCCTGTGAGGACAGGTCAGCTGCCTTTCTGTTCAAGCTGCTAGATGACCCTCGACAAGGGAGGTAGTGGCCGCCATGCTCCGTGCTGACCTCTCTCTGCTGGCTCTTCCTCTGAAGAGACCACCATCTGGATGTGCTGAGTTGAGGTCCTGTGGTCATGCACAGACTTTGCATAGTCCATTGAGCTGGACAAAGCCCAGGGGAACTCACCTCCTCCATGACCACATAAGCAGCCAGCCTTTGGGTCTCCTGCAATGAATTTCAAAGAATGCGAATGATGGTTTTGGGGAGCAAATTTGTGAGGCCAATCTTTACAGTGCTGGTGAATGGCAACACACAGAACCGCAGGCAGACTCTTGGGTCACATCCATCTCCCTTCTCTGAGCAAAACCATAACAGCTCAGAAGGCAGATGACACTGTCTTCCACTGGAACCCACGGGATTAAGGGAGAGGGAAGACCTCTGCTCTCCTGCATAGATTCACACTGGCAGTTTCTTAAACCTTCTGTCACTTTTCTTCTTGCCTCAACTACTTTTCTTGGTCATAAAAGTGAATGTTCTCACAAGCTAACCCAACTTCTTCCATTTTTCATAGGCTCAAACCTAAAAGGGGCTTCAGAAGGTTACTTCCTAGCGGGAATTTGCAGGTCACTGCTTTGACATTGGAGCCTGGAGATGAGGGTGCATCTGGGTCTGGAGGGGTCAGAGGGGAGAGTTTGGATTTGTATGCTGTCAGGTTTTATTTTATTTTGTTTGTGCATCATCTCGTTATGCACGAGATGCATATTTATACCAACAATTCTACCTACCCTTTGTGCACAAAATACAGCACAAAGTTGGCAACTTGAAGGGAACTTATTTTTAAGTTTACTTTTTACATACTCCAATAGATAATGGTTTTCTGTTTTCTTTTTCTAGGTTCCAATCATAAAACACAGATATACAGATAAACTATACAGAATAAAAAAGAATAGAGTTTGGAAACGATTTGCCTATCTGCCTTCATTTTATGGACAATGGGAGGCTAAGGTGGAGGAGTGATTACTAATGGTAGACACCTCCCAGTCCCCCCACTTTAGTGCTCTGTCTACTAGACCATGTCCCTCTGGAACCATGCCAGTCCCCACAACTTTCCTCCTTGACACCAAGGCGTTCCTGATGGCTTGGGAGGAATGTATTCACCTCAGTTTCAAAAGACAATTTGTGAAAAGTACAAGTTAATGTGTTGTTATTTTTAATTTAAATGCTGACTATTTAATTCTAAGGCTGGTGAAAAATACAATAATATTCAATAAATTGTATGGGAAAACTTAAGTTGTGATTCCTCTGAATCCAATCTATTTCTCCTTGTTAATTTTTAAGTCTATGCTTAGGCCATGGCTACTCAAGGAAGTTAGGCCTTTGTTCAGTCCTCAAACAGGTGAGCTGTGTACAATCACATCTTGTAGCAGCCTCCTCACCACTCTGAAGATTGATACTATGTCTCTGATTGATTTATATCAAGGGCAGACAAAAATACTTCCATCACATGAATTTTGTTTTAATCTATAGCAAGTTGCCACTGAAGGGTAAGAGAAAAAATAATGGTGCAATGTTTAAATTCTTGGTTCCTAAGGAGAACCCCAAAAAGGTACCTTCTCTTCTCCCTTCACTACCCCCAAAATGCCCTCACCACATGTTCTTGGAAGGAAGAGTAGAGATCACTAAGGATAAACATTCCTTAGTTCCTCAGTGAAAAAGAACTTGAGATCAACCCTGTGCCACTGGTGTCCAAGGGGAAGAAATTTATCTCCTGTATGATCATAAGAGGTAAATAAACTATAGAATCACAGCCATACAGAGTTCTAAAACACCAGTTGATAACCAAGCCCAGGCCCAGTTCAACAAACTGATGCTCCTTCTTGTGAACTAAGACTCTCCTTAGAAAGCTC
Organism: Zalophus californianus; assembly: GCF_009762305.2. Classification (NCBI taxonomy): domain Eukaryota; kingdom Metazoa; phylum Chordata; class Mammalia; order Carnivora; family Otariidae; genus Zalophus; species Zalophus californianus. The sequence continues at coordinate 88,609 of NC_045602.1, forward strand.
TCGAGACAACTCAAACAAAATTTAGCCACATGGAGACCTGTGCAGCTATATGAATGCCAAACTGTAAAGAAGTTCTCCCTCTCTGCCAGGTTTGCAGAAGGCCTCCAGGAATGAGCGCAGAGCCTCCCGTTCTGCTGGAGAGGGCTTGGCAGTCCCACTCTAGGGCTACAGGTGGACCAGTAAGCTCTGATCCAACCTCAGGATGCCCACAGGTCAATTCACACAGACCCTAGAGCTCTCAGGCTATTTTCAACGCAGGAAATAATAGCAGGGGTGCAAACTCATCTCTAAGCATTTTGTAACTCTGTCTTCTCTTCTTATCAGAATTACATTTCCAGGCAGTTAGAAGCAAAACACTCAAAAGAAAGGGTGCTGGTCCTGCAGGGGACCTGGATTGGCGGCCCTTCTGCTCTCTTAGCAGTGGTCCTTGGACGCATGAGCCTCTGTGTCTTTATGTAGGGTCCCTTGGACTGGATCCATCCCACCAAGCCCTCACAGACACGCACACACAAGACACCCCTCCCAGGCTTTCCGGATGCACACCTAGTGTCCAAGTCTCCGCAGAGCGCGAGCGGTCACGCTGGGCCCTGCAGCCCCTGGCCGGTCTTCTCCTTGGCTTTCTTACAGGTGTACAGCCACTTGATGATGCGGGCGTTCCTCTCGATGACCGACGTGGTGCTGGGCACCTGCTCGGTCAGTTCTTCCTCCTGCAGCCCCTCTTCACCGCCGCTGTGCCGGGAGAAGCCGCTGTCAGAGGTGGCGACGCTCACGCTGCGGACCTTGAGTGTGACGCGGTCCGACCCCGCGGAGAAATTCTCCCTACCGAGAGCTTCCACCACCTCAGGCTCCAGGCCGCAGAACTGGAAGAACGTGTCACATTCGGCCAGGGATGAAGAGTAGCGGGAGCTGAGGTCTGACTGCGATCGCTGCAGCCCCCCGCGCCTTGTCCCTCGCAGCTCCGGGACCCGGGACACAGCCGGGACACTGGTGGGCGTCCCACAGGGCGCTGGGCTAGCTGCGCGCGCTGGGGGCGCGGGAACGCCGGGGACCGCGGAGGCCGCAGTAGAGCCGGGCTTGGTCAGGACAGCCTCCTCGCGCCTGGCCCTGACCTCCTCTCCCACCCGGGACGTCTCCGGGGGCACCGACGTCTTGTCCTTGCCCGACCCCTGGAAGAGCTTCTTCACCAGGCCCCCCCTGGAGCTGTCGGCGCCCTGTCCTCGGACGAAGTCGCATTTCTGCCGGTAGATGACCAGGGAGTCAGGTCTCAGCGGCTTCCGAGCTATGGCCCTGCGCGCCACGGCACCGGGGACGCGAGCTGGAGGCCGAGGATCGCCCGCGGTCCCCTCGCTCGCCCCGGGGTTGCTGCCCTCGGGAGACCGGCCCGGGCCGGCTCCCGGCGGGCCCCGCACGTACTTGGCGCGGTCGGCCGCTAGCCTCTCCACCGCGCTCCTGCGTGCTGGCACCGCCGCGTCCCTGACCCTGGGGGCCTCGGGGTGCCGGGTCAGCAGTCGCTCGTTCTGGGGCGCGTCCAGGGCTGGCAGGGAACGCATCCTCGGCGTTCGGCTGGTGCTCCGCGCCCGGTGGAAACGCGCTCCGCCTGCGGTTCCTGAGCGTCTTTGGCTAATTCCGAAGTCCGCGCGGGGTGGGGAATGGCGCCCAAGTGCCAGCCGGCCCAGGTCCAGAGTCTGGGCAAACCCGAGTCTGCACCTATTGACGACTGGCCCCAGCACACCCGCCCCGCCCCCCCCCCCCAGGCTCCTCCCAGCCCGCCCTCACCTCCTTCCCCGCACAGCTCCGGATTCAGTACCGCCCCTTGCCGGGCTCCGGCCCTCACCTTCCGCCGGGCCCCGCCTCTCACCTCCCGCAGGGTAGCTACACCCGGTTCCTCCCCCAGCACCTCGCGGCTGCGCAGCCAATCGCCCGCAGGACCGCGGGGCTGACTGCGGCTAGTTGGCTGCGCAACCGGGAGGGGCTCTCCCGCGCGGGAAAGCCTAGGCTGTCCCCCGGGGCGGAGGACCCCGGAACAACTGAGTTCGTTCAGCCCCAGGTATCAGCCGCCTCCTCCCCGCCAAGGGCTGCCTGGGGTCACCGCTGGACGCTGGCACTTCCGGAGTGGGGTAGGGCAGGGTGACCCGGCTGGCTGTCCCCACCCCTGAGCTGGTGTCCTCCGTCTTTGGATTTTTTTAAAGTGACCTCTGCGTGTTTCGAAACTTTTGACTTTCCTTAATTTTCTAAGGTTTACTCCTGAGCACGTACTCTTACCAGAAGGGAAACGGATATAAAAGGAAGGACTCATCGCACCACAGGGTTGGGCTATGTGTCAGGTAAAAAGAATCTGGGAACACAGCAGAGACCTGGATTGAGTCCAGACACGGGCACTGGCCAGCCATGGGTCAGACCAGACCACCAGGTGCGGAGACTCATGGGAAGAGCAGGCTGGTGGTAGAGGTGAGGCTCGAGGGAGTTGGAAAAAAACTTGACTAAAATCCCAGAAAGACTGCTGTTTTTCCTGTAACCAAGGCAGTGGGGAACCGTTAACCAGGGCAATGGATCAGCTTAGGAATGCTAAAAGTCTAAGAAAATATTTCCAAAATTACATTTTTTCCAAAAGTTGGACAAAGGACAAAATATTTGCTGGAGGAGTGAAATGTCCATTTTATCTCTTATGTTAAAGCCAACTCCAAGATACACTGACCTTTCAGAGTTGTGGTTGAGTGCAACACAGCAGCCTGTGGATGGCGGACAGGAGGGTTCTCAAGGTCTGGGCAGATTCTGTCTCACCTCTTGAGTGCCAGTGGGCTGGTTGTGTCAGCAGTTGCAGCACTGGCTGACCGCCATCTCCTGATGATCAGAGAACTGCACTTGGTTGGCCAATGGGTCTTTAGACCTTTAGTTCCTGTGAGGCTAAATCCCATAGTCAAGAATAGAAGCCCAACAAGAAACCAGGTCTCCTGAGAACCAGACCACGCAGATAGTATCCTGGGAAAATGTTATAGTCACGGAAAAGAAGACTATGATCCATTAGGTAAGGGGGTGGGGGGGGGAGCATAGAGTAAGAGTGAGATTTAGAGAGGGCAGGATGCTGGGTTGGACACATTATTTCCCACAGCTGATGAGAGCCCAAAGTCTAGCGTTTTTTTTCCCCTCGGGCAGCATGGTCTCTTGTCAGAGGGGAAAAAAAGAAAAAAAAAAATATATATATGTTTAATTGCTTAGTCCAAAGTGGCTACCTTATTTAATTTGTACTTTTTCCTGTGTAATTACAGCAGTTCTGAGAGAACTCTTAAGCATGGGGCCCCTGGGATATATCTGAGCCCAGGTGCCTTATTTATTCACTAAGTCCTTTTGGGCGCATAACAAACCTTTCAGGATCTTTATTTTGTCATTTATAAAATTCTCACTTTTATAGCTTAGAGCATTCATTGCTTGATATTGAGCACTAAATAAATGTTAATCTGAACAACCCAGACTTAGGTTTCAGCTCTGTTTCCTCTTAAGGCTATAAGACTGGACCCCTCAGTGCCTCTGGTTGCTCATCTATAAATCAGAGCTCATAATATCCACTTTGCTAAGGTTTTTGTTAAGTTAATGAGATTATGTACATAAAGGGCTTAGGACTACTTCTGGCACAGAGCAAATTTTCACTAAATGTTATTTTGCTGATGATGGTTAGAAATTAGTTGCTTATCAAATTTTAAATACAGTCAGTAAATTTCCATTTGAGTACTGAACATATTAAGAATAAAAGTAAAACTACTATAAATAAAGTATTTAAGACCTTGCTGCTGGACAAAACTATATTTATATCCATAATTTTCTACCCATTAAACATAATTTACTGGAAAAATGGAACTGGAATAGTAAGATAATTACAAGAAAATTGCCTAAGTAAAGTGTTTTTTTTTCTAATAAAGATTTTATTTATATATTTGACAGAGAGACATAGCGAGAGCAGGAACACAAGCAGGGGAAGTGGGAGAGGGAGAAGCAGACTTCCTGCTGATCAGGGAGTCCAATGTGGGCCTCGATCCCAGGACCCTGGAATCATGACCTGAGCCGAGGGCAGACACTTAATGACTGAGCCACCCAGGCACCCCTAAGTAAAGTGTTCTTGTTGCTCAATTTGTAGCTTAAACTTTGACCTAATTTCCTTCCTGGTATCACCTCAAAAGACTTGATCAGAGCAGGAGAAAGTGGTTATGGATCCAGTGATCCACAAACTCTATTTCTAAGAATTTATCGCAAGGAACCAAGAAGAGATGTGTGCACAGTATGAGGACTTTCACTGCAGACAAATAGTTGAAATCAACCTACATTCAACAACAGGAGGAAAGGCTAGGTGATGTGTGATACTCCATGGGATAGTATTATCCAACGATTTACAATCATACTTCTACATGGCGTCTTATGGAGTAAGAAATTATCATAATATATGTGAATTTTTAAAGTGTTACAAATACAGTAGCAGTCTGGATAAATTTCTAGAAACACAAAAGGTCCCAAGACTACATCATGAAGAAATGGAAAATCTGAATACACCTATAACTAGTAAGGAGATTGAATCAATAATCAAATTTCTCCCAAAAAGGAAAAGCCCTGGGCCTGATGATTTCACTGATCAAACATTTAAAGAACTAATACCAATCCTTCTTAGCTTTTCCCCAAAAATCGAAGAGGAGGGAACACTCCCTAACTCACTCTATAAGGCCTGCATTATCCTGATACCAAAGGCAGACAAAGACACTGCAAGAAAACTACAGATCAATACCCTATGAACATCAATGCAAAAATCCTCAACAAAATTCTAGTGAACAGAATTCAGCATATTGAAAATAACTGTATACACCATAATCAAATGGAATTTATTCTTGGAATGCAAGGATGGTTTACCATATGAAATTTGATCAAAATAATGTTCCACATCCACAGAATGAAGGAAAAAAGCACATGATCATCTCAATTGATGCAGAAAAAAGCATTTGACAAAACAATACCCTTTCATGATAAACACTCAACAAACTAGGAATAGAAGGAAACTATTTCAACATAATAAAAGCCATTTGTGAAAAACCCAGAGTGAATATCATATTTAATGATGAAAGACTAATGGGGATGCTTGCTTTTACTACTTCTATTCAACATAGTACTGGAAGTTCTACCAGAGCAGTTAGGCAAGAAAAAGACATAAAATCATCCAAACTGGAAAAGATGAAGTAAAGTTTTCTCTGTGTGCAGATGATATGATCTTATACATAGAAAACCCTAAATATGGTGTACACATACACACACACATACTGTTAGAATGAAAAATTAAATTCAGCAAAGTAGCAAGATACAAAGCCAATACAGAAAATTCAATTTCAGGGGCACCTGGGTGGCTCAGTCGTTAAGCGTCTGCCTTCGGCTCAGGTCATGATCCCAGGGTCCTGGGATCGAGCCCTGCATCGGGCTCCCTGCTCCGCGGGAAGCCTGCTTCTCCCTCTCCCACTCTCCCTGCTTGTGTTCCCTCTCTCGCTCTGTCTCTCTCTGTCAAATAAATGAATAAAATCTTTTAAAAAAAAGGAAGGAAAAATCAATTTCATCTTTATACACTAACAATCTGAGAAGAAAATTACAAAAACAATTATATTTATAATAGCATCAAAAAAGCAAAATACTTAGGAAATAAAGAAGTTAAAGACTTGTACGATGAAAACTACATTTCTGAAAGAAATTTTAAAAAGATGTAAATAAATGGAAAAAATGCCATGTTTATGGATTAGAAAACTTAATCTTGTTAAAATGTCAATACTACCCAAAGAAATCTACAGATTCAGTTTAATCCCTATCAAAGTCCCAATGACATTTTTTGCAGAAATAGGGAAAAACCAACCCTAAAATTCATATGGAATCTCAAGGGACCTCAAATAGTCCAAATAATCTTGATAAAGAATAATAAAACTGAAGGACTCACCTCCCTGATTTCAAAACTTACTACAAAGCTACAGTTATCAAAAGAGTGTGGTATTGCCATAAAAACCATGGAGTTGAATAGAGAGCCTAGAAATAAGCCCTGATATATATGATCAAGTGATCTTCAACAAGGGTGCCAAGACCATTCAATGGAGGAAAGTACAGGCCTTTCAGTGAGTGGTGCTGGAGAATGGTATCCACATGCAGAAGAATGTAGCTGAACTCTTAACTAACTTCACATACAAAATTTAACTCAAAATGGACCAAGAACCTACATGTAAGACCTAAAACAATAAAACTCTTAAAAGAGAAGACAAAATCCTCATGATATTAGATTTAGCAATAATTTCTTGTATGTGACACCAAAGGCCCAGGCAACAAAAGGAAAATAGACAAGTTGTACTTCATGAAAATTAAAACATTCTGTGCATCAAAGGCACCATCCTTAGAGTACAACAGCAACCCACAGAATGACAGGAAATGCTTGCCAACCATGTATCTGATGAGGGAGTAAATCCAGAATTATAGAGAAATCCTAAAACTCAAGAACACAAAAACAAAATAAAACAAACAACAACAACAACAACAGCAAATTCAAAAGTGGGCAAAGGATTTGAATACACATTTCTCTAAGACAGATTATAAAAATGGCTAATAAACATGTGAAAAGATGCTCAACACAGTAATCATTATACAAATGCAAATAAAAACCACAATGAGTTACCACCCCACAGCCATTAGGATGGCTAAAACAAAACAAAACAAAACAAAAAAAAATGCAGAAAACAACTAGTGCTGATGAGGAGTTGGAGAAATGGGGACCCCTGTGCATTGTGCTGGGAATATAAAATAGTATGACACTATGGAAAACAGCATGGTGGTTCATCAAAAAAATTAAAATAGAATTACATATGATCCAGCAATTCCACTTCTGGTTTTATATCCAAAACAATTGAAAGCAAGGTCTCAGAGAGATATTTGCACACCCATGTTCATAGCAGCCTTATTCACAATAACTAAAATATGGAAGCAACCCAAGTGTCCATCAATAGATGAATGGGTAAGCAACATGTGGTATATCCATACAATGGAGTATTATTCAGCCTTAACTAGGAAAACAGTTCTATAATACACTACAACATGGATGGACCTTCACATCATGCTAAGTGAAATAAGCAAGTCACAAAAAGACAAACACTCTCTGATTCCACTTATATGAGGTACTTAGAATAGTCAAAATTATGAAGACAGAAAGTATAATGGTGGTTTCCAGAAGCTAGGAAAAGGGGAGAATGGGGAGTTATCTTCTTTTAATGGGGACAGAGTTTCTGTTTTACAAGATAAGAAGTTATGGGGATGGATGGTGGTGCTGGTTGCACAACAATTCAAATGTATTTAGTAACACTGAACTGTACACTCAGAAATGGTTGATATAGTGATTGTTGGGTTATAGGTATTTTGCCACAAAAAATGAAAAAAAAAGACAAAACTGCAGTAAAACTATACAATGGAGTATTACTCAGCAATAGCAAGGAATGAACTATTGATACACCCAACTTAGATGAGTCCACAAGGAATTATGCTGAGTGAAAAAAGCCCATCCCAAAAGTTTACAGACTGTATGAGTTCATTTGTATAGAATTCTCAAAATTATGGAAATGGAGAACAGATTAGTAGTGCTAGGGCTTAGGGACAGAAGTAGTTGAAAAGGGGGTCTAACTATAAAGGACAACATGGGGCATCTTGTGGTGATGGACATGTTCTCTATCTGGACTGTACTCACACAGTATCCTGGCTGTGATATTTTATTACAATTTCATAAATATTACCCTTGAGGGAAACTGGGTAAAGGGCATACTGGATCTTTCTCTATTATTTCTCACATCTGCATGTTAATCTATCTTTTTTTTAATCTCAAAGTATGTTTAATAATTAAAAAACAAAAATAGTAATATAAAAAGTGAATAAATAAATAGGTGTATCAGTTATATTTACTCCAGTACTTCAGTCTCAGAGTACATTGTAGAGCATAATAAGTATTTATTGAGCACTTATTATATGAAGAGCACTGTTCTAGCTTCCAAAGATACAGAAACAAACAATGATAATAAAAAACAATAAGCTTAAACCATACTTAATATATGCATCTGTTTTCAAATTAAGTTAATATTAGTTGTTTGTTTGCTTTAATGATCAGTGTTTGCTAAATTTGTTTTCTGTTATGAATGTTATTTATGACTACAGATTTTAAAGTAAAACACTAAACACATCTATTTACAAATAACCACAATTACTCTAAAGCATATTAATTATCTTCAGATCGAATACATAAACAGAAAAACCACCAATATGCTCATTCACCTTTCCTGTGACAACAGACTCTAACATATATTCACATAATGGTTACAAAGTATTCATTTGATTAAAATAACACTATAGTATTTTAATGAATTTCTTAAGAGAAGGTTGCATATAAAAAAAGAGAAGTTTACATATCTTTTTAAAGTTTGTTATTTGAATACATTTGGTAATATGTCCTCCTTCCTCAATTAATGAGTTGAGAAGCACATGGAGATTATACCCTGGAATTTATCAGTCATTTTAAACTGCAAAATGATAGTATCCAAAGCATTTTGATTCCCAGAGATTTTATGCAATATGTATCACCCATTGACAGTAAGTTACTAAAATTCCTATGGAAAATATTCTTTATTTTGAAATTAAAGTGAAAAAATATAAATGAATAAAATGCTTTATAAATGTATGTGAAATGTACTAATGTGGCTAATGTTTTATAATACGTGATGGTTCAGATAAAAATTAAGGGAAATATCTGCTATTTTTAATATATGTACATATACATTGATGTGTGAATGTGTGTATAACATGAGTTCTGTGTTTAATATATACACAGTTCAACAGAAAGAATATTAGAGTTAAAATTATGAAACTTAAGGGATGCCTGGGTGGCTCAGTCGTTAAGTGTCTGCCTTCGGCTCAGGTCATGATCCCAGGGTCCTGGGATCGAGCCCCGCATCGGGCTCCCTGGTTGTCAGGAAGCCTGCTTCTCCCTCTCCCACCCCTGCTGCTTGTGTTCCTTCTCTTGCTGTGTCTCTCTCTGTTAAATAAATAAATAAAATCTTTTAAAAAAATTATGAAACTTAAGTCATAATCCTGGGTATTTCCACTAGTACCTGAATGAAGGTGTTCACATCATTTACATTGTTTTAGTCTCAGTTTCCTCATCACTAAAATGGGATAATAGTATCTGCTTTTTCTCTTTTATAGGGTCATTATAAAATTTAAATCAAGTAGTATACATAGTAAGGGCTTTGGAAAATAGAGAGGGTTCTTTGAATATAGCTTTTATTATAAAACACTTAGCAAAATTTTGTGCATAGGTTAAACCAAATTGCTTAGTAATTTTGAATGACTAAATAAATACATATTTTAAACATGATTGGTAAAAATGTCCATAAGTCACCCTCCAAATGTCTACAGGTACTCCTGTGCCAGTTCATCCCTTTCTAATTAAGCTTGTTTTGCTTCAATATATGAAGAATTAGGAGAAACACAAATTTATTTATTATGGCATTTTGTTCTCTGTTACGCTTAATTATTGAAGCTCCCTGACATATCAACACCTAATTTAAAAATCATGAGCTTATATTATTCTGAGACTAAGTTAGGAGTATAGGAAAAGCATAACCTCCCAGCTGTAGTGAAGCATTTTCCCCATAGACAAATTACTGGACATCATACTATTTAATAATAACTACAATGCCATTACTAGATTCTGCCAACATCAAATGACTGTTACTACAATAGTTCTATTTGGACACTGTTTCAGCTACTTTATGGGCTAAATAGTGGTTGTGATGGATTATCCATAATATCACCATTTACAACATTGTTTCTATAAAAAGGTATGTTTGGATTTCCTTTAAATTTATTTACAAATGGACTTTGGAAACATCCATTGATAATATGCCTATACTCTCATTGTAACAATATTAGTATCTTTTATAGCAAATGCATTTAACTATATATAACATGATGATATTTTAAAACATTAACAAGAACTTTCTCAGTTTCCTTTTCCTATGTAGGAGCATCAATGTCATTCTCTGCTCAATACTTCCGAAGAAGGGGATGACACAAGAGAGAGATGGATTCAGCAACGTATTTCCTGGCATTTGGGAATCAGAAGCTCAGCCCTACCTCCAGACTAGATTTAGAATTCCCCTGGACCTACACTGGATGAAGAAATCATAAAAGAAATTAAAAATGAGTGGCTATGGATAATGGTGGGTTTCTCGACCCTACCCCCAGCCCCTCTCCTTACAGCTGAGCTCTAGAAGTTATGGGGGTGTGTCAGGGAGGAGACAAAACATAATGATAGACTGGGGATCTGAAAGCAGAGGATGAGTGTGTATCATCCCTACACACATCTCTTGTCAGGGGACATGCATCATGGACTGATTCCTCAGAGCTGCATCTGGACACCTCGTGGTGGGGAACAGGACTCAGCAAAAACCTACATGGATGGATGGCAGAGGCCAGAGGGAGCAAAAACAATTCAGTAGATCCAGTACAGACAGATGTCAGCCATAAATGCACACCAGCCACCCACCTACCCTGTGCCTGATATAGCCTCCAGGAACCTAGACAGGATCCTGAGTAATCGAGTGGGCAGAAAATACAAACCAAGAGTAAAAGGGGATCTGGAAATTCTTTTCACACACATTAGGAACTAAATGGACATTTGTGAGCAAGACTGTTGTCATAAACATTCTAAGACTCCTTTTGAGGAGGAGTATTTTGATTACAAACCATAGACTTACAGAAGTTTCATTTTGCATTAAAACGCATGTTTAAAGTTAGGAATTATCTTTATTTTTCATATGAATCTCGTCTCATGGAGTCATTTTCATTTTATTGATTAAAGATACATGTATTGAGCACCTATAATATGCCAAATGCTCTGCTCCACAGTTTCAAATATATTAACTCATAGAAAACTAAGAACAGAAGAGAACACCCTGAATCTGGTAAAGAGGCCCTATGTTTACTTTCAGCACTCATGATGCTTGACACTAGATTTTTAAAGCTTTTCCTAAAGATGGCAACAACATGAGGGTACTCATTGTTCCAATGCAGCAGGAACAAGAGAGTGAGGGGGGAAAGTAATTGCAGGGTATAAGAACTGGTTAAAGAGGCACTGTTTTCCTTATTTATAGGCAATCTAATTGATAATGTCAGAATTTCAAAAGAACCTGTATAGAATTACTAGGACAAACAAGACATTCAGCAAGATTATTGGACATAAGATCAACATATAAATATCAAACAGTACTCATGTACATGATACATGATATGTAACAATCAAATTGAAAATATAATAGGAAAAAATGGTCAAGACATAAAACTAAGAAAGTCCATAGATATTCCAAGGTATCTGGTAAGGTTTCTCAAAAATATACAAAACCTGGATGTGGAATAATACAAAACATTTTTAAGGATATAGATGAAGATCTAAATGAACAGAGAATTAAAAAAAATGAACAGAGACACAACTTGTTCATAGATGGAAGGATGATATTATAAAAATGTAGATTATCTCTGAAAAAAAATTTTTAAAGATTTTATTTATTTATTTGAGAGAGAGAGAGAATGAGAGATAGAGAGCATGAGAGGGAAGAGGGTCCAAGGGAGAAGCAGACTCACTGCTGAGCAGGGAGCCCGATGCGGGACTCGATCCCAGGACTCCAGGATCATGACCTGAGCCGAAGGCAGACGCTTAACCAACTGAGCCACCCAGGTGCCCTATCTCTGAAATTTTTTAAAAAGCAACAATGCAATTGGAAATAAAATTCCAACTTTTTTTTCATAGAACTTGACAATTCAAAAAATCACTTGCAAGAATAAAGGTCCGATATACTGTCTAGCATATTAGCCACTAGCCACTAGGCACACATAGCTACTAAGCACTTGAAATGTGGCTAGTCTGAATTAAGATGTAGCATAAATGTTATATTTTATATTGAAGAAATGATATTTTATATATTTTGGATTAAATAAAATATATTATTAGGTTTTAAAAAAGAGTAAAGGTCCAAAAACAGCTAACACAATTTTTAAAAATTGAAAGGAGGAAGGAATTTTTCACTAACAGATATTTAAGACTTATTATAAAATTATAGTAATAAATAGAGTATGATATTGTTGCAAAGATAGATAAATAGGTAAGTTAAAAATAGCTTTGAATTAGATATAATATAGGTAGCGTTTAAAATTAGTGGGTGGTAAATGTTCATAACAGTTTGAGGACAATTGTCTTTACGAATAGAAAATTACTACATCTCTTTTTCTCAAAAACACAAAGGTAAACTCTGATGGATTAAAGAACCAAAATGAAAAAACATAACTTTACAGCAAAAATATTAAAAATTTTCAGGGTGCCTGTGTGGCTCAGTTGGTTAAGCATCCAACTCTTGATCTCAGTTCAGGTCTTGATCTCAGGGTCGTGAGTTCAAGCCCCACACTGGGCTCCATGCTGGGCATGGAGCCTACTTAAAAAAAAAAAAAATTCAAAAGATTTCTTAAATAAGACATAGATAATAGTAATAACAAAAGAAACTTTTGATAGTTTAACCACATCACAATTATAAAAACTTATGTATCACAAAAGAACATATAATAAAAGGCAAGCCACACAATAGGAGAGGATATGTACAATATATCTAATTGACAAATGTTAGAATTCACTTTATATAAAGAACCTCCACTAACAAATTAGGAAACACAAATATTTCAACAGCCATATGTCAAAGGATATAAACAGGCAATTCACGGAAGAGAAAATGCAAATAGCTGACAAACATATAGAAAGGTTAAGCTCATAATAATCAGAAATTATAAACAATAAAGAAATGTTTTTGCACTGGTATGATTGGTCAAACTTAAAATATTCTGACCATGGTATTGATTTAGGGAAATGTAAACATACACTGTAATTGGAATATAAATTGGCAGAATCACTTTGGAGAACCATTGCACACTATCTGGGAAATTTAAAGATGAAAACACTCTGCCACCTACCAATTTAAGTTTTGAGTGTATTATCTGATTATATACATGTTAACAGGGAAACATGACATGTTTATGTGTAATAGAAAAAAAAAAAAGAAAGGCAACAACCCCAATATCCATTGGTAGGGAACTATAACGATAGTTTTTGATTACTTATACAATGAATGCATTAAAGTAGCTCACATGAATGAACTTTTTATGTATTGACTTACATAAATCTGAAAAACAATATTTCGTATAAAGCAAATTACAGAACACTATGTACTTTTTAATATCTTAATAAATTAAAAAGAATGAGAAGCAATACATTATTTTACATCTGCAACTATGAAAAATAATATAGAAGTATGGTGTGAGTATACACTGAATTTACCATAGAAGTCTCCTCTGGGGAGGAGAGAACAGGACAGGGGTTTCAATTCAAGATGCAATGTTTATTTTCAGGAATATGAAAAATATTTAGATCTCACACTCTGTCATTTTTTCTTGCTCTCAGAATAACCCTTTAATATGAAATGTCCGTGTGTCATTTACTAGCTCTCTTTTCTCTTTCACTTGTAGCTGGTATTGGTGGTGATATGGACAATTCCAGTGTTTAAGGGCATGTGTTGGGGTGTAGCTACTATTGTAATGTTGAGGTAGTGGTAGCTGGGGCGTTATAAACAGAATTTCAGCAGAAGAGGTGGAGGGTTAACGTTTCCTGCTAGGAGAAACACTGAGACAAAAGTTTTCACCTGCAGCAGGAATGTTTAAGAAATAGCCAGTCAGCTGCCACGACATGTGAAATAAGAGCATTAATGGTAAGGCTTGAAAGACTGGTTAACTCCATATCAGGGAGGGCCTGGTATGTCATTACTAGATTCATGTGATTCAAAGAGCAAAAAAGTGAGCACCAGAGTGATAGCATCATACTGATAGATACACTGATGCCGATAGAGCAGTGGTGGGATGGTTTGAGGTAGTGAGGGATTGCGAGACAAAAGGTCAATCGGAGAGTATTATAATTTTATGAGATACTGGCAGTGATAGATGGATAAGATAGTGGATATGATGCTTGCATTTATGGGTCACCTTGGCTGGGCCACCATGTCCGGCTCTGTGGTCAAACATTATTCTGGATGTTTCTGGGAGGGTGTTTTGGATGGGATTAACATTTAAATCAGTGGACTTTGAGTAAAGCAGATTGCTCTCCAAGCAGTTAGAAGCCCTGACGAGAACAAAGACTGAACTCTCCCAGCATGGAAGAATTCTGCCAGCAGATAGCCTTTGGGACGGAACTGCAGCTCTAGCTTCCCTTGGATCCCCAGTCTGACAACTTAGCCTGAAGACTGGACGTGCTAGCCTCCATAATCACCTGAGTCAATTCCTCAAAATAGATCTCTTTAGATATACACATCCTATTGGTTCTGTTTCTCTAAAGAACCTTGACCAATACAGTGGGATAAGAAATGGGAGATTGGATAGAAAATATATTGGGATGGCTAAGTCTGCAGAGACTGGCAATTGCTTGGCTAAGGAAAGAAAGAGGAAGAAAAGAACTTGGTAGGTTCTAGTCTATTTGACTCAGAGAATGGAAAGGCCTCAAATGTGTGAGTCAATATGAAGGGGTAGGTATTTAAGGAGAAAATAATTAGCTCAGTTTGGGACATCTTTAGTTTAGGTTTTAGTAGGCTCTTTGAATGGAAACAACCAGTAACCAGATATAGTTGTGGACATGAAGCTTAGAGGAGGAGTCTGAGCAGAGTGACACAACACAGGAGCCAACTGAGCAGAACCATGGCAATGGAAGATAAAACCAGAGCCCAAACACAAGTGTAAAAAGAGAGAGAGAGAATGTGTGTGCACACATGCGTGTGTGTGTGTGTGTGTGAGAGAGAGAGAGAATCCCAAACCAAGACTAATACAAACCACTGTGTGTGTGTGTGAGAGAGAGAGAGAGAGAGAGAGAGAGAGAATCCCAAACCAAGACTCATACAAACCACTGTGTGTGTGTGTGAGAGAGAGAGAGAATCCCAAACCAAGACTAATACAAACCACTGTGTGTGTGTGTGAGAGAGAGAGAGAGAGAGAGAGAGAGAGAATCTCAAACCAAGACTCATACAAACCGCTGTGTGTGTGTGTGTATGTGTGTGTGTGTGGTGGGGTTCTGGGACCAGAAGAGAAGTCTAGGCTAGAGTATGGACCTGGGCAGTTTGGGTAATGCCGTATCCAAGAAGGAGGGAATTTCAAGAAGAGGTGATTGTGAGTAACTGCTGGAGTTTGGCCAGGGTGTGGTTTTCATTGAGTGACGGACATAGATGCTGGCTTTCACTGAATTACTGAGAGAGTAGGTGGTGTAGAATGAAAGATATAAGCAGAGTCATTTTCAGAGTGGAAAACAAGAAGGACGATAACCTGAAAAGTGGGCTACAAGAAAGACAATAGTTTTCTAAATAAGATTACTTTGGATTGAGTCAATTAAGCCAAACAAACAAAACCCCAAACCCCTGAAAACTTAGATAAAATCTAAGTATTGAAATCTCACTATTTATGTTACCACAAGCCCACAGGTGAAATCACGGATGGTATTCAATCTTACCATCTTCTTTTGGTCACAGCCACTCTGGCCAAGGAACTTAGGAAATTCTTTCACATGTGGAACTTATCAAGTCCCCAGGAGGCACTCCCATCCCTTCTTCACTTCCTTTTTCTATTATTTATTTAAGAAGAGTGAACCTTGAGAGTAAAATCCATTCATCACTTACTTTTCCACCTTTGCAATGACGTTGAGTTTGGTGGGGATGCAGCTGGAATGTCTAGAGAAACACGCTGCTGTGTACTGTTCTTCCGAAGTGGCCCACATGCAGGGGGCAAACCTTATCTACTGTGGGACACACAGGCACCTGGGGAGTGCTCTTTAGGAGAAATAGATGGGGAAACTGAGTCATAAGGTCATGAGGTGCTCTCTGTTGCCTACCCATGGCCAGACTGTGGCTTTAAAATGGACTATCCTCAGTCAAGAGTGTAAAATTATATTAAAATGGAACTACTGGCTTCCATTCTAACAGACACAATGTCAGATAAAAATTACTGAAAATACCTTCTCATAGTCAAAAGGCCATCAGTGCCAGAAACTGATCAAATTAGGGAAGCTTTTTAAATATTTCACAAAGATTATAATGAGAAGATGACACTTTTTTGGTGCAGATGGTTTAATAACTACTCAGTGGGAGAGACTAGAGGTTATTTGCATGTCTCTTTATTATTTTTAAGTCCTTTTTTCCCATTCTAAATGTAACACAGAAATCTAAAACAAGAAAATACTTCTCATGGTATCTGGTATGTATAAACTTATTGAGCAGGACTGCACAGGGCCTGCTGGTCCCAAACCACACCTGGCTTAGGCTAAGCCCTTCCAAGCTGACTCTGGATGCTGTGCAGTTCACACCAACCCCCCTGCTTTCTCCCACACACCTTGCAGACTGACTGCCTCTTCTCTCCTCCTTGTCTCCTTTGCTCTCCTTCTGAAACTGCCCAGCAGACCCACCCAGGTCTACACAGGAAACTTGAAAGGAGATCATAGTCTGCCTGGTATTGTCAGGTGTGTTGTTTTTAAAACCTTATGCAATATATTTCCTATCATATTATGTAGGTTTTTCAAGGCCAGAACATTTTCTTTCTGTATTGAGTCCCTAACAACTAGCAGAGTATCTGCATTCAGTGGGTAAGCAATAGAAGTTTGTTAACTGATTTGTATTTTCATACTCCTGATCAATTACTGACATTGATCAATATAAATACCTTTTCAGCTACTTCTCTAAATATATTCATTAAATCATGAATCATTTGGATTTTTATATTAACATGTTCTCATGCTCTAGTTTCATTTCAGAATCAGAAGCTTAATTACAATAGTCAGTGTTTGTTCTGTTTGACATCAGTTTCTATGTACATATGATGGCAAGTCCCTGAATCTAATGAGGGTGCTAAATTACAGTTTCTAATTTTCAAAATAATTAAGTTCCATTCTTTGATGAATGGTTTCTTGCCTTCTTTTACTCACACTGAGGAATTTGAAAAATGACGTTATTACTTAAGTGCTTTGGTTTGTCCTAGTTAGGGTAGTGAGCAGCTGTGACAGCACGGGAATGATAATGAAGACTGGATGCAGGATTTATTACCGTAAATTGCATAAACATTAAAATGATTTTTTCGAGCTGAGTTTGTGAAACAAAATACAAATTATTTTCTTCAATAAATAAACACTTTCATTTTCAGTAGAACCAGTGCACAAAAGGGCTTCTCACTATTCTTATGAGTCAGTGTTAGAGTAGGCTTGCTGTAAGACACGGAAGATCTGGTTATAGCTGGGGGAGCATAGGTTTGTGTTTGACTGGCACTTAACCCAGTTTATGCTTGCTATTCTCACCGATTATTAATATTGTCCCTTTACTATAAAAAATTTCCTCATTGGAATGATGACCCATATGATCCCTTGAGTTATGAAGTCAGCTCTAACCAGTTGTGTGTCTTTGTGTAGATTAATTAATTTTTGCTGGGCTCAGTTTCCCATTCTTAAAACGAGAAGGTCAGCCTAGGTGACGCCTCAGGTCTGTTTGGCTCTGCTGTTGTGACCTGTGAGGAAAGCACAGTTAGGTCTAAAGAGTGATGTTTCTTATGGTTTTCTGGTTCTCAGGAAAACAAAATTCTTCACTGAAGAAATTCAAAGAAAGGTGTCCTTAAAATAAAACAACAATGCAAACACGGCTCTCTGATCAGACTCTGGTGTGCTATCACTTGCTAAGCTTCATGGGACTCTTGCAAAGGCTTGTGAAGAATGACAAAGCTCTCGCAACAATCCACTTTGTCCTACATAGGCCTCTAAGTTAGATAAACTTCA
This sequence comes from Zalophus californianus, assembly GCF_009762305.2. Taxonomy (NCBI): domain Eukaryota; kingdom Metazoa; phylum Chordata; class Mammalia; order Carnivora; family Otariidae; genus Zalophus; species Zalophus californianus. The sequence goes on from NC_045602.1 coordinate 106,532, forward strand.
TGTCTTCTAGGTATAGAATCTGCAGGAGGATGTGGGCCGGTGGGGGAAAGCTGGAAGAAACAACATGAGCAACAACAAGACCTGTAAAGGGGAGCTGCTCGTGGGGCACGCCATGCTGCAGGTGGGGCTGGCGCTGCCTCTGAGCCAGTACGTTAGGAATGCATCTACTGCAAGAGGGATTTCCAGCCCAAATGCCCAGGATATTTGAGATCTTCACACGTAATACAAGGGATCTATAAACTATTTTCAATACTTTGAAAATCCAAATAGAAATTGTTCATCTACTTTACAGCTGATTAGCTTAACCAGAGTATCAGATTCCTGTGCTTTCAGTCAGCATTTTGTGAACCTATTGTGATGATAGCAGGGCAGGAAACATAAGCAGACAGAAGAAAGGCTGGTTGAGACAATTCAGGAAAGGAATGGAATGATTCTGACCTTACTCTATTCATGTACAGCCATCAGAGTCACATGCAGTCCAGGTGTTACCTACAACACACCTCGAGTACTTTTTTAGCTTGGCAATTGTGAAGGGGATAAAAGGCCTTATTGAGAATAACTGAAAGTATCCTGCAATGAGAAGAAGACAGATTTTGCTTCAATATAAGATTTGCATGCAAGATTACATGACGGAGATACTGATGTCAGACAGTAATTCCTTCTTCTTCATGCTCTGCTCTGTAACTACCCCTCTCAGGGTAGCTGGGGACATTGCTCTGGTTTGGATGCTGTTCCTTCCAGACACAGAAAACCTGTGTGTGTGTCATGAGGTCTTGCCCTCTGCAATCTCTGCTACATACTTCCCTTGTCTTGTTTTGTTGCTGTTGTTGTTTTTCTGTGTGTTTTTGTTTTGTTTTGTTTTAATGAATGACAGAGAGTTCTTGGATTTTGCTGAGGCATTTTCTCAAGATACGGTTTGCCATATACACATTCTTTCTATTGTTTTCCATCTAATTTGCTACGAAATTTGCTGTATGCCTTCTTTGCTAGTTACAGAGGTTAGTATTTCTTGTATGATAAATCTGACCAAATAGAAGCATGCCCTGGGCAGGTTGTGGGAAACAACATTGGTAAATGTTCAGGGCCTTGCTGGGGAGAGGGTGTTGAGGAGACATGTGAAATGCTAGGTAATAGGGTTCATCAAACATTTCCAGTTAGGAGACTGACAAAATAATGAGGCCCTAAATTAATTAGATTAGTCTAATTTTCTTAGGCCCCAACTTTAGTCATATCTAAAAGAGGCTTTCATTTAACCCCTGATTCCAGGAAAAGGAGTGTCTTCCTAAGTGGTAGCTGGAGGCATTTATAGGAATGCCCAGGGAAATGGGCCTTGTCCTCAGATAAGTTTGGGAAATTACCTCTTAAATTGTCCTTTTTGTGACTAAGATTGTACAATAATATTGTAAAGAATCTGAGTGCTTTTACGCAACAGAAATCCATTGAATTTTGTTTGATACAAACCTTCTCACACTTACCGGAGAGCAAACCCTTGCTTGAGTGTCCTAGTGCATAGTTCAGTGTTCTGCCAAACTCTGAACACAGGCCTTGTTCAGAAAGAACAAGGTAAATTCACTAAAGTACCTTTTTAATATTGAAAACAAGTTAAAAAGAGAGAATTTATTTATTGACTTTTTATTATATGTCAGGGCCCCATTTCCTGCAGGCATGTCCTCACGCCTCAGCCAGAGGAAGACACCTCTGGAGCCGGTCCCAGCAGCTGCAAGACCAACACTCCGTCTCTCACCTACTGAAATGCCTGTTTTCAATGTAGCCTATTTCCTTCTACAGACTGTCCTAAACTTCAGGGAAATTGGTCAATATCCGCTTGTGAAAACCCACTGAGCAGTAATGAGAAGACATTCCTTAATAGCCTCTCACAATCTGGGCATCACTCTGGGTGGCTTTGCTCACCTTTTTGTGACTGTCACCATGGTCCATTCTCTTCCTTACACTCACTCTAGGGCAGCTTTCAAGTTCATCAGGAAACAAGAAACGGGGAACAGAGACTTCCCAGTACACAGAGGCAGCTGAGTCATAGCGCTCCTGAAGCAGACAACTCCAGGCTGCCAGAGGGAAGGGGGGGTTAGTGTTGGGGGGGTGGGGGGCTAGTGGGAGGTTAGTGGGGGGTTAGTGGGGGGCTAGTGGGGGGTTAGTGGGGGGCTAGTGAGGGACTAGTGGGGGAATTAGTTGGGGGGCTAGTGGGGGGTTAGTGGGGGGCTAGTGGGGGGTTAGTGGGGGGCTAGTGGGGGGCTAGTGGGGGTTAGAGGGGGATTAGTGGGGGGTTAGTGGGGGGCTAGTGGGGGGTTAGTGGGGGGTTAGTGGGGGTTTAGTGGGGGTAATGGGGGGATTAGTTGGGGGCTAGTGGGAGGGTTAGTGGGGGGCTGGTGGGGGAATTAGTTGGGGGGCTAGTGGGGGGCTAGTGGGGGGTTAGAGGGGGATTAGTGGGGGGTTAGTGGGGGTTAGTGGGGGGTTAGTGGGGGGTTAGTGGGGGGTTTAGTGGGGGTAATGGGGGGATTAGTTGGGGGCTAGTGGGAGGGTTAGTGGGGGGCTGGTGGGGGAATTAGTTGGGGGGCTAGTGGGGGGCTAGTGGGGGGCTAGTGGGGGGTTAGAGGGGGATTAGTGGGGGGTTAGTGGGGGGCTAGTGGGGGGATTTGTGGGGGGCTAGTGGGGGGCTAGTGGGGGGTTAGTGGGGGGCTGGTGGGGGGATTTGTGGGGGGTTAGTGGGGGCATGCTTACTTCCCCAGGGGTTGAGACCACAGAAGCAGACAGCTCCAGCCTGCCAGAGGGAGGGAGGGTTAGTGTTGGGTGGTACTGGGGGGGCTAGTGAGGGGTTAGTATTGGGGAAGGGTGCTTATTTCCCCTGGTTTTGAAGTCCCCGGTGGCTCCAGGTCAGGGCATTACCCTACCCCCACCCCTAGCAGCTGGATGGCACTGAAGCAAACACACACAGACTCCTCAGGAATATTGTGGGAAGCCGGTCAAAATATAAAGTGGCACAATTGTTCTTTCTGGACAAGAGCCCAGTGTGCTTAGTCTTGAGTTCAGTGCTTCAAATAGTGACATTTTAACCTGAGTGAAAGAAGACATTGGTGTCAAATTGCAGTGACATGTTTATAATTCTCTCTAAAACTTTAAAGGCATTGTGTGGATGTTAATCTTCAGCAAATATGATTTTATATAATCAATTGGCAGTTCACACATTACCTCAACCTGTTCTAAGAGGGCAGATGTGGTTTCTGGAAACTAAAAACCTGTATCAAGAAACCTAATTATTTTTCCATGGCTGTTGAGGAGAAAGGCATGGCTTGCCATGTTTGCCTTGACTGGCCAAATGACAAGCAGCCCTCTGTGACCCAGGGGAAGTTTAGTAATGTTGCACTTGAAGATATCACATCCTCCTCTAAATCAAAGGGATCCAGAAGTTTCCAAAATCAATTGCTAAGAACTGGATATTAATTAAATAGGAAGATAAATAATAAATTACCTATACAACATTATACTTTCAGAGATAATTGCAGACTTTATTAATTTATTTTGTACTTTAAGAAGGAAGTTTATTAATTTTGAGATAGTTTTTTTCTTAAAGACTTGAACATTGATAGACCATGGAAGAAACAGCTGCATGGACATGTTTGCTCCAATTTTTGGTTCTGATTTTGATTCTGAGTCAACACTGGGTTGGGAAAGCACACTGATTTTATGCTTTTAAAAAAGATTTGGGGCGCCTGGGTGGCTCAGTTGGTTGGGCGACTGCCTTTGGCTCAGGTCATGGACCCAGGGTCCTGGGATCGAGCCCCGCATTGGGCTCCCTGCTGGGCAGGAGGCCTGCTTCTCCCTCTCTGACTCCCCCTGCTTGTGTTCCCTCTCTCGCTGTGTCTCTCTCTGTCAAATAAATCTTATTTATTTATTTGACAGAGAGAGAGAGAGCACAAGCAGGGGGAGTGGCAGGCAGAGGGAGAAGGAGAAGCAGGCTCCCTGCTCTGCAGGGCTCGATCCCAGGACCCCGGGACCAGGACCTGAGCCAAAGGCAGTCACCCAACCAACTGAGCCACCCAGGTGTCCCAGCACACTGATTTTAAAGCCAGGTGGTCTGCGGCCAAATCCTGGCTCTGTCACCTACTAGTGATAAGGCCTGATAACAGCTCAGGACTATTTGCTAGAGCTGTATGAGGTAATTCCTCCTTCCTCACGGGATTCTACACAGACTGTGAAGGACGTTATGTTCAAATGTCTCTGATACAATCAGCATTTTTTCTTCCTCTAATGAATTCTTTCCCCTTCACTCAGATATTCTCTTTCTGTCAGTTGTGAAACCTCGAGGCTCCCTAAGCTAGAAAGTGTGTTTGAAAGCAGCTGAGAGACTCTGGGACCCATTTCCCTGACAACCTCTTAAAAGATTCTTAGGGCAGATCTTTGCCTCTGTAGTGAAATGTGCTAAATTTGCTAAAGTTGTCAATGTGATACTCCAGTTGAGCAGACTAATACTGATTTTGATCCTTAAAACTCCATCTCTTGTGTTCCAGGGTGCCCTTGGGCTCCAGTGATGGGAAACCTGCATCCATGTAACCCTAAAGAGAGAAACAGCCATACTGGAAAACTCTGGACACCCATTGAGAACCAAAGGAAGGAGAAAGGGAATTAGTTGGCGAAAATGGATGATAGCTTTGGACTGTGTGGGGCCTTTGTTCATGCAGAACCCCTTCAGTATACAAACTCTGTTCAATCCAAAGCAAGTCCAAGTCCCAAAGGGCTATCTTGTTGGTATTTCCATTTTATCTGAGTTTAAATTGCAGGATAGTTTACTACAGATCTGTAATGGAAACACCTGGTTAGTTAGCTGTCAGCATAATATTTTTTTTCTTCTAGATTTTAGAATAGACACCATTTCATATGAATCATGAAGAATAAAATGCTCTTTGGTTACATCCCATACATAACAATGATTTATAGTGGAAAATTATTATTTAGGAATTTTGAATAAGATTATCATAACTTGTAATGAGGTGATTGCATATAACACCATCTGAAAATGGAAAATAAGTATCTCCTGGCAGATTTGGTTTATGTTTTTCTTCAACTTTCTATGTTTTTCTTTAATTCTCTATTTTAACTCTCAAATGAATCAATAGTCATTTTCTCCCTCTCTCCCCCTCTCAAAAAATCAACAAAAAACAGACAAACAAACAAAAAAACAAACAAATGAGAGAGAAAGAGTAACAAAATGGAGGAGTTTTGAGTCAGAGATGGGACTTCAAAGCCTGATTCCATCAAGTCAGTAAATGTGAAATCTTGGGTGAAGCATATGGCCTTTCTTAGACTTTGATTCTTAATTGGTAAAATGGGTGTAATACCATCTACCCATAGTTCATGCCTACTGAAGCAGATACCATAGCACCCATTCCCACAGATACTTGCTTTTTGGAGAAAAGCAGGATTCCTCATCTCTGAGCTCCCTCAGCATTTCAGATGTTTGGTTGCCTCAGCCTGGTGCCAAAACTTCAACTGCCTTGGAGGTGTTTCCTCACTTGTTCTCTGAATCTCCGAAATTGTAATACATAAAGCAGAGCATAAAGGCCAGAGCAGAGGCCAGTTTAAACCCTGACTCTGTGACTTGCTAGTGGAGGGGTACTAAGTATGTTACATTAACTTCCTCTGCTTTAGATACATGGGGATAGACACATTGCTTATAGGCTGTTATGAGGATTAGATAGGTTAATATTGGCACTTAGTACACCACCTGGTTTGTGGTAAGTGCTACACACTCCTTTGCTAAATGAAGGAATCCCATAGACAGGTCTCTTGAAAGACCCACCTTAGCTGTTTCTCTACTGTCCCATCTCCTTTCCCTCTACTTTCAAATCTTGATAGTAGTCAACTGGTAGTCAGTGGTATCCCTCTGAGCTATGGAATTGTCTCCCATGGTACTAGATAAGAAAGGACACCTGCTGTGATAACTAAAATAACCCCACAAAATTACAGGGGCTTAACATAACAGAAGTCACATTTCTCACATGGGGGCAGGGATGGATAAGTGGACAGCTCTCCACCAAAGATTTGTGGCCCCCTTCATGCACATATTGTGCAATATTTTACAATGTTCCTATGAGGGAAAATATTGGGCTAACCCATCTTGCATGGGTGAATTCATGCAACTGAGTCCCAACCAACAGAATTTAGACAGAACGATGCATAAGCTTCCAGGGTCAGCCCATAAAAGTGTTCCCACTGATCCTCCACTCTGACCTTGACCCCATTGGCCACTGGGTAGATATTGTTGGAGCTGACTTCAGTGGGTCTTAGAGCTACCCATGGAAGATAACCATGTCTCTGTTAGTCAGGGTCCTTGGAAGTTGGCCTGACACCTAGTCCTTGCTGATATTAAATAAAAAACCCACCTTAGGGATTCTTGGCGATTCCTTCCAAGAACCAAGAGCCAACACGAGAAGTCCTCACTCTCTCCCTCACTGATTGAAATTCATGCAAGCTCACGTCCTTCTACCCCATTAATTTCAATGAATTTGGTAGTCTGAATTTAAGTGCATTTGATGAGAGAAAACAAAGGCAAGAATTTGTTGATGTAAACTATTTTTAATTAACTCTAGAGTCAAGCATTTAAAGATTGGAGAAAACAGTCAGATGTATTATCACAACAGCTCATTTTCACAATAACTCTTTATGACATTTAAAAGGACTGCCTAGGACTTAACTGTGGGTACATTATGGCCTTCAGCCTTTCAATGCCCTCAACCCCATGCTAAGTGCATCTGATCTGTGAAGATATAAAGGGCAGTTTCAGCCAATTTTCAGCAGGAAAATTGCTTCAAAACCATATAAAACATATTTTCCTTATTGACCATATTGGCAGCTAACCCATAATCCCCATGGTCAAAAGATGTGCCTTATTCTTTTAATTTTTTTAAAGATTTTATTTATTTATTTATTTGAGAGAGAGAATGAGAGAGAGAGAGCATGAGAGGGGGGAGGGTCAGAGGGAGAAGCAGACTCCCCGCTGAGCAGGGAGCCCGATGTGGGACTCGATCTGGGGGCTCCAGGATCATGACCTGAGCCAAAGGCAGACGCTTAACCAACAGAGCCACCCAGGCGCCCTATTCTCCTAATTTTGATGTAACTTGCTGTAGAACATGGGTTTGCTCTCCCACCAGTAACATGGCGATAAGAAGCTTGGGGGGATAAAGGAGGTGACACCAGAGAACATGTTATAAGTTCTTTGTCAATTACTGCATATTTTACAAAACTTTTCTACTTTACACTTATGAATTTTATTATGCCATAGTCTTGTATAACAGTTATTTTAACTAGAGTGAGAATATTCAACCATAGAGTGGTTCAGCAATTAGCCCAATTTCATTTAGCTTGTGGTAAAGCCAGAAACCAATTTTTTTACTCTAAACATTTGTATTCTTACGACTGTTCTACTGAATTTTTACAGCATGATGTCTTAAGGCTTTACTCCTAAGTAAAATTATGCTAAATTTTCCTTAAGAGTTTCATTTGCATGCAGGCAAAGCACTACAACACAAAGCTAAGAGAAGTAAAAGCATGCACCCCTACTAGCATGAAGGTTGTGGCTTTCAGTTCAAGAATTATTGCAACCTTGATGGCCAGATCATGACTAAGCAGGTCTTCACAGATGTGAATGTGACTCTTTCCTGGAACCTGTTCCCAAGTCGGTGGTTGGATCATGACTGAGCAGATCTTCACAGATGTGAGTGGGACTCTTTTCTGGAGCCTGTTTCCAAGTCGGTGGTTGGATCATGACTGAGCAGATCTTCACAGATGTGAGTGGGACTCTTTCCTGGAGCCTGTTCCCAAGTGGGTACTACAATTAATAATCCCTAAACACCATGCCAGCTTTTCCAGCAATTCCAACAAGTAGAGCTGCTTATTCTCCTGCTATTAGCTGTTAGTATTTCAGGACAATCTGAGAAAATCTGAAGTGGAAAGGGGCACAAATCAAAACAAGAGGAAGATATGAATGTAATCCAACCACACTCTCAGAATCTATTCATTGCCACCAGGCCCTCTGAGCTTGCACCTGGCACAAACACAAAGTAGACAGTGTGTTTTTATCCCTTTCTATGCCATCTAAAGGCAGATATTGTGGATATTATATAAGTAGGAATAACAAGGCAAAATAACAAATAATAGATATATGGTAACTTTAATTCAGGAATGGAGACAGAATTTTTGCCAAAGGTGAAAATAACCAATGTTTCTTGACTTGAAAATTAATAACTCTAGAAAGAGCACTGGGCCTTTTTTTTTAAGATTTTATTTATTTATTTGGGGGTGGGGAGAAACAGGCTCCCTGCTGAGCAGAGAGCTTGACACGAGGCTTGATCCCAGGACCCTGAGATCATGACCCAAGCAGAAGGCAGCTGCTTAACCTACTGAGCCACCCAGGCACCCCAAGAGCACTGGGTCTTAAGACCAAAGAACTGAGATTGAGACCTATCTCTGCATTTACTAGATGAGACTTTATTTTTCATCTATAAATGATGATTTTAACATCTGTTCTACCAACTCCCAAGATGGTTGTGAGGATCAACTATTAAACATTTTTGTGTTTGGAACCTCTGTAATTTTCCTTTTATTTGCATCTTGTTGACATTAGTAATAAATTTTAGCTGTGAAAAGAAAGAATTAAATTTAAAAATTGTTCAGATTATCTTCCTGACTTTATTTTATTTATTTATTTATTTATTTATTTATTTATTTATTTATTTATTTATATTATGTTATGTTAATCACCATACATTACATCATTAGTTTTTGATGTGGTGTTCCATGATTCATTGTTTGCGTATAACTCGACTTTAAAATTGAGAAAATGCATGGCTTTTTGCCTTCCCTACTCTCTGAGCACCTACTTCACACCATAAGATCACATGAAACCTTGACAACTTACAGCTGTCAAGAACTTTCTGGGCCCTTCATGTGCATTGCTCTCATCTGCACTTTATTTTTTGTGATTAAGCTACAAAACTTTTCCCCAGGAAACACACACACACAAACACATACACATACTAATTTAAGAACACTTAATCAGTATTTATATATTATTTATCAAATATTAATTGAGCATCTAATGGGTACTAAGCTCTATGCACCAAATACTAATATTCCAGATTGACAAATAAGGATACTGAGATTAAACAGAATAAGATTAAACCACTAGTTAGTCCCAAAGGCAGGATTCAAATTGAGGTTCTTCTTATCCCAAAATCTGTGCTAACACAATCTGCTATGTTGCCATTTCTCCAAGGGTTCAGTCTAATACAAGTGAGTTGTCTTTAATTCTTCTACTATCCTTTATTCAGTATAAAGGCAATTGCACAGAATCTTGAGGGGAATCATTGTCTGGTTACAGGAACCACAGTCTAAAAACATTTTTACTAATGAGTAACATATGCACACAGCGCCTATTCTGATCCATAATACCTAGAGTTGGATGTTGTCCTGCACTGTTAATTTAGCCAAGAAAGATGCTACGACCCGGGCAGCTATGGTTTAAGGGAAGGATTAGGCTTAAAGTACAAAATTAGGGGCTGGCTTTAATTATACATTACTAACTGTATGCCTTTGAATAAATCATTTAACTACTCAGAATCTTGGTTCTATCTTTAAAATTGATGGAAAATCTTTGCATGCTTACCTCACAAAGGCATGTAAAAGCATATTGTAAAATATATAAAGAGTTATTGATCGTCATGGTTTAATCAGTAGTCAAGCACTGATTAACGTTAGCTTGAAGTTATGAATTGAAGCAGGAAAGATTGTTTAAGAAGTAAGTGGAGAAAGAACGTTACAGGGACTCCGTCATAGCCTTCAGGGTTTGGATGCCCAAGGAAGGCACCAGGGTAGTTGGAGCAGAGAATGTTGTTGAGATTGATGATTAAGTCCATAAACAGAATCAGTTTGAGGTAGGGGATAGATCACAAGCAAAGTGCAAGTACACACTCATGAGTAAAGTACCAGGCCCAAACTGTATCTCAAGAAAGTGTCAGATCAGAAGCAGGAACCAAAGGCAAGCAGAGTGAAATTGTTGTGGGGAAACCCAAGTCCACAGAGCCAAGCCCCAGAACTCCCATGGGGAGTTTGGCTCATGGCCTACTTACTGGTCGTTTGTAGTTGTGTCTTGTTTAGCGTTAGCCACCTGCTCACAAGTTGCTATATGAAGGAGGCAGAGCTAAGGGCCACTCTGAATCAGACAATGTCAAAAGGTGTGCTCATCTGTGGAAGACTTGCAAGTAGGGGGGAGCCTGAAATACAAGGCTGCTGATTATAAGGGAGCAATGAAGCACTGTAAGCATAACAGTAATGCAGTCTTTCCAGAACCCGGGGAGCCATATACCAGAAAATAGTAATTAGCATTCTTTAGTTGATACCAAAACAATTTGAAAGTGCTTATGTCATTAAATGCCATGGACATCTGTTATTTTTAGAAAAGGTACACACACATACATATTGTTAACATATTTTTTATCTTAACCCCTTGTTAGTGATAATAACAGTTTCTTTGAGAGGCCAAATGGCTTATTTTATATTTTTGTTAACTATGGAGCCAGAAGCTTAAATTCTTCCACATGTACAGGATGAAGACATCTTTCTGTGAATATCTGTGAACAAATATCACATCTTTAGAGACAAAAATCTACAATTGTATGAAAAAAATGTAATAATTTTTGTAAGGTCTGACTTCAAAGTACTCAGAAAACATGCAAATGTATTTTCTATCTTAAAATAAAATCCCTAATAGATTGCTTAGCAAAGCCATTGTATTCGTTGGGAATAGGTTGCCATATACAAAAAAGGGGTTGGTTAAATAAGGTAGACATTATTTTACTTCCAAATTCAAGGATCTTAGCTTTTGCTTATCTTTTGTAACCTTGTCTTTTAACACATGCCAGTTTTGAAGATTACAGACCAATTATTTTGTGCTCATTACCCTTAAAGGAAAAAAATAGTAACTTTATAGTGGGAAGACTCAGAAGACATGACTTTCAACAATCAAAGTTGACATAAACTTTGATGGGACAAGTTGAAATCATTTGTCCTCCCATAGGATGCACGGAGGAGGACATAGTATCCTTTTTGTGATATATTTGCCAAAGATGCATGATATGACTCAAATTAGGAAGAAACATGACAAACCCAAATGAGGGACATTCTCCAAAGAAGACATACAAATGGCCAACTGGTGTATGAAAAATTGTTCAACATCACTCATCATCAGGGAAATACAAATCAAAACCACACTGAGATATAACATCATTCTTGTTAGAATTGTCATTACCAAAAAAAAAAAAAAAGATAAGTGTTGGTGGAAATCGAAACCCTTGTGTACTATTGGTAAGAATGGTGCAGCCACTGTAGAAAACAGCATGCAAGTTTCTAAAAAAATATAACATGATTCAAGCAATCTCTCTTCTGGAGAGATTTCCAAAAGAATTGAAATCAGGATCTCAATTGGTTTAGATGCTATGGAAAGCAGTATGAAGGTCGCTCATAACTCAAAAATGGAACTACTTCATGAGCCAGTAATCCCAACTCTGGGTTTATAGGATGAGCATTTTAAATAATTCCACCTTCTCTCTTTCTTTAGAGTATTAATTGTACTTTAAAACCTCATTTAAGGGGTGCCTAGGTGGCTCAGTCGTTGAGTGTCTACCTTCGGCTCAGGTCATGGTCCCAGGGTCCTGGGATTGAGTCTCACATCAGACTCCCTGCCCTGCGGGAAACCTGCTTATCCCTCTCCCACTCCCCCTGCTTTTGTTCCTTCTCTCGTCTCTCTCTGTCAAATAAATAAATTAAATCTTTAAAAAAATTAAAAAATAAAACATCATTTAAGGAGCTGCAACCGGGTTTTCAATATACATTGAAAGGAATGTAAGTTTACTTTCAGATAATACTGTCCTGCTTCACAGACAGCACAGGGGTCTTGTAACTGAGCACCCCACTCCTGCTCTCTGTCCCTTTACCACTGCTGTCATTTATTTCACTCCCTGACCTATAATAGTCCACTGCATTGTTGCTATTATTATTTTGAAAAAGGCCAGCAGATCAATATATATTTTAGGAATAATTAAAATAAAATTAATAAGTAAAATATATTTAATTTTAACCTTCATTTATTCCTTCTTTAATGCTCTTTCTTTCTTTATGTAGTTGCAAGTTTCTGATCTATAACATTTTCTTTCTCTCTGAAGAACTTCCTTTAACATGTCTTGCATGTCAGCTCTACTGCAGACAAATTTCTTCAGATTTCGTATATCTGTAAAAGTCTTCTTCACTTTTGAAAAATAATTTTGCTGGATACAGAATTCTATGTTGTGGGGCTTTTTATCAATACTTTTAATATCTCCCTCCCACTCTTTCCTTGCATGCACAGTTTCTGAAAAGAAGCTTGGTGCAGTTCTTATCCTTGTTTCTTATAGGTAAGGTGTTTCTTTTTTCCCCCCTCTGGCTTCTCTCAAGATTTGTTTTGTTTTGAGTTGTTTGAACATGATATGCCTAGGTATACATTTATCCTGCTTGGTATTCTTTGAGCTTCCTGGATCTGTGGTTTGGTGTCTGTCATTCATTTTGGAAATCCTCAGTCAGTCATTATTACTGCAAATATTTATTCTGCTCCTTTCTCTCTTCCTTCTTCTGATATTCCTATTATACTTCTGTTATACCTTTTGTAATTGTTCCATTGTTCTTGGATACTCTGTTCCATATTTTTCAATGTGTTTTTTTTTTTTCTCTTTGCTTTTTAGTTTTGGATGTTTCTATTGACATATCTTCAAGCCACTTTCTTTTTCCTTGGTTGTTTCCAGTTTGCTGATAAGCTCATCAAAGACATTCTTCATTTCTATTAACATGTTTTTTAAATTATTATTTCTACCATTTCTTTTTTGATTTTTTCCTTTAGTTTCTACCTCTCTGCTTACATTACCCAACTGTCCCTGTATTTTGTACACTTTTCCCACTAGAACCCTTGGTATAATACTCATAGCTGTCTTAAGTTCCCCGTCTAATTATTACAAAATCTCTGCCAAATCTGAGTCTGATGCTCATTTGTTTCTTCAGATTGGGTATTGCCCTTTAGCATGACTTGTAATTTTATGGTGAAAGCTGGACATGATGTGTATAGTAAAAGGAATTGAGGTAAATAGGCCATTAGTGTGAGGACTTACGTGTGTCTGGCTAGGACTTAGACTGTGTTCCTTGCTATAGCTGAAGATGTAGAAACTAAAATTTTCTCTAGTTTCCTTGTTTTTGTCTCCCCTGATGTCTTAGGGTTTCTTTGGACTTCTTAATAGGTTCTGAGGCTTGCAGCTCTTTTCACTTGTTATCTCCACATGGGAGCCCTATTGCTGTGGCAAAGTATGGGTGCAGAGTAAACATTCCATGATACTGTGCTATATCTTAGCCTTTTTGTGAGCCCATTTCCCTTGGCTGCAAGTTTCAAATGTGCTTCCCAGTCTTTTTCTCACGCTTGGGTAAAACAGGAAGGCTATTTCCCTTCCCACAGTGGGTTGGCTGTGGTAAAGGAGGTTTCTTTGAGGGCAGAGGGAGAACACAATGTTTTGGGTGTACTTCCTACTGGTTAATTTTCCCAGACATATTTCAAAGTGGTTACTATCTTGTCTGTCTATTGGAAGTGTAGCAGATTGTCCTCCAATTTTCATGTGAGCACCTGGTGGAAATCCTGGAGGTAAAATTCATGAAATTGTGGAGGCCCTCTTATGACTGGCTCCTCATAGGAGTAATCTTGACATCTGTAGTCATGCTTTCCCAAGGATTACAAAGACTTTTTTTTTAAGGCATTAACTATTTTTGTTATAGAGAAGTTTTTATTCTAACCAGGTGAAAATTATTATTACTTATAAAATATGAATATAATGACCTGTGGCCCCTAGTGATGTATACCCCCTGATAACCATGCCTTTGACTAGTTCTCTCCCACATTGACTCAGGGCTGGCCTTATCTGATCCATATAGTATGGAGGGAGTGTGTGGCTTCCAAGAGGGGTTATTAAAGGCATTGCTACTTCTACTTTGGCCTTCTGGGTTGTTTTCTCTGGAAAACCCAGTCACCATCCTAGAGACGGTCCATGGGCAGAGGACTAAAGCCTCCACAACAGCTAGCACCAACTTTTGAGTCCCATTCAAACTTTCAGATGACTCTAGCCTAAGCTGACATAGAACTACAGCCTCTTGAGACAACCCAGGACCTAAGCAGTAGAACGGATGAGAGACAACAAATGAGTATTGTCATTCTGAGTGATTGGATGTGCAGCAATAGTTAAGTAATACAACATCCTCTGCCAAAAGGAAGGAGCCAGAATCTCCAAAGTGCTACCACACACATGATTTACCAATAGTGAAAGATTGACAGATTTGGCATCAGAAGACCTGAACTTAAGTGTTGACTCTTCTATTAGAGGGATGACTTTAAGTAAATAATTTGACTCTTTAGCTTCTTCTATCTAAGATCACTGATTGCAAATGAATTCATACATGGTGACTTATGTCCAGAATATGCACCTTCCTCCTCACCTAATAAATGCCTACAATTATTTGAAGAACTCCCTGAAATGCTGTGAGGTTTTGGTGAATTCTCCCTTCCTACATAAGATATATTGAATTACTCCTGTCACAGAATTGGCCATACTTATTTAGTAGCTGCTTTCCATTACAACAGAGTAAACTATGTGTGTGTCTACCTTATTTCTTGCTATGAAAACAATTCATGAGGGAAGTACCACACTTACTTCCAATTTACTTGCCGTGTTTATACAACAGCTGGTGCAAAACAGATGTCGAATATCTGTTTAAATGTATGAATGTTCTCTTTCCAACTAAGTGAGATAAAGCAGAAATGCAGGTGCTTATTGTTACCCTATTTATTTTTTATTATTATGTTAGAAAACTCATTTTAACAAAAAACATTGCTCTTTAGTTCCCTTTTAAGTCTAAAGTAAATTAAGAATTATGCTTACACTAGGGGGCGGAGCAAGATGGCGGAGGAGTAGGAGACCTGGATTTGGTCTGGTCTCAGGAATTCAGCTGAATTGGGATCAAACCATTCTGAACACCTACGAACTCAACAGGAGATCTAAGATAAGAAGAGTAATAACACTCTGAACAGAAAAGGGACCACTTACTGGAAGGTAGGACGTGCGGAGAAGTGAATCTGAGGCGATATTCGGGAGGATAGACGGGGGGGGGGGGGGGGAGGGGCCGCCGTCAGCTGCTTCTGGCAAGTGATAGAGCCCCGAAGCACAAAATCGGAACTTTTAGAAGTTGGCTCCGCTGAGGGACGTCACTCCAGTGGCTAAGCTGGGGGTGGAACCCTCGAGGTCACAGAAAAACCGGGGGTGCCTGAGTGCGGCATAGCTCCCAGGTATCAGAGTGGGGAAGGCGGCTGCAGAGACGGAGCCAAGGCGCGGGCTCTCAGCTCAGGGTGGCCATAAACTGTGATCCGTGGCCCAGTCGGGCCACTGCTCCACCAGCAGGGACCCAGCAAGCGGCAGAGCTGGGGAGACTCCCCTTCCTCCCCCGGGAGGAGCGGCGTGGAAGCGCACCGCAGGGATCTGCTGGGTTTGGAGACTCCATACAGGGTCGGGTGCCAGAGATAGAAATGCTCGGTCACAGGCCGGGTGAGCACGGAGTGCGGCCGGAGACTGGGGAGACGGGAGTGACTGCTTTTCTCTGGGGACGCACTGAGGAGCGGGGCCCCGAGTTCTCAGCTCCTCCGGGCGGAGATTGGGAGGCCACCATTTTCACCCTGGTCCTCCAACGCTGTACCGAGACCTTGCAGGGAACAAAAGCTCCTGAGAGCAAACCAGAGCAGCTTGCTTAGCCCGGACTCACAAGGGCGGGGCAATTCCACCTCCGGCAAAGACGTTTGGGAACCACAGCAACAGGCCCCTCCCCCAGAAGATCAGCACAAACAGCCAGCAAGCCAAGACCAAGTTTACCGATCAAGGAGAATGGGAGAACTCCAGCGGTAGGGGAATACTGCACATAGAATTCATGGCTTTTTTACCATAATTCATTAGTTTTTCAAAGTTAATTTTTTTAACTGTTTTTTTTTTTAAATTTTTCTTTTTCCCTTTTTCAAACAACATCTTATCAATCCCTTTTTTAAAAAAAAATCTTTTATTTTTCATTTTTAGAGTCATATTTTTATCCCTTCATAGTAGTTACCCTTATTTTTGGCATATATATATAAGTTGTTCTCTCTTTAAAATTATGAGATACAATTTCTTCTAACAGATCAAAATATACCCTAAATCACTAGTGTATGGCTTTGTTCTATTCTCCTGCCTGATCACATTCTCTCCCTTTTTTTTTCTTTTTTTTCTTTTTTCTTTTTCTTTTTAAATCTTCTTTCTTTTTAAAAACAACTTCTTAACTTATCAATTCCTTTTATAAAATCTTTTATAATTTTCATCCTTACAGTCATCTGCCATCCCTTCATTGTATCAACCCTTATTTTGTACATATATAAGTCTTTCTTCCTTTAAAATTTTAGCAGGCACTTTCTTCTAACAGACCAAAATATGCCCAAAAGCTAGTGTGTGGAACTGATCTATGCACTAGCCTGATCATATTTGATCATTTTCTGTTTTTTTTTTTTGTTTTGCTCTGTTTTTGTTTGTTTTTCTCTTTTTCTTTTTCCTTTTTATTTTTTTTTTCTCTTCTTTCTTTCCCTTTCTTGTCCCATGGTTTCAGGTCTTTTCTGATTTGTATAGAGTATATTTGCTGGAGACGTTGTTAACCTGTTAGCATTCTGTTCTCTCATTCATCTGTTCTCCTCTGGACAAAATGACAAGACGAAAAGAATCACCTCAGCAAAAAGAACAAGAGGTAGTACCATCTGCCAGGGACCTACTCAATACTGACATTAGTATGATGTCAGACCTAGAGTTCAGAATAATGACTTTAAAGATACTAGCCGGGCTTGAAAAAAGCGTGGAAGTTATTAGAGAAACGCTTTCTGGAGAAATAAAAGAACTAAAATCTAACCAAGTCGAAATCAAAAAGGCTATTAATGAGGTGCAATAAAAAATGGGGGCACTAACTGCTAGGATAAATGAGGCAGAAGAGAGAATCAGCGATATAGAAGACCAAATGATGGAAAATAAAGAGGCTGAGAAAAAGAGAGATAAACAACTACAGGATAACGAGGGCAGAATTAGAGAGATAAGCGCTACGATAAGACTTAACAACATTAGAATAATTGGGATCCCAGAAGAAGAAGAAAGAGAGAGAGGGGCAGAAGATATATTGGAGCAAATAATAGCAGAGAACTTCCTTAATGTGGGGGAGGAAACAGGCATCAAAATCCAGGAGGCACAGAGAACCCCTCTCAAAATCAATAAAAATATGTCAACACGACGACATCTAATAGTAAAACTTATGAGTCTCAGAGACAAAGAGAAAATCCTAAAAGCAGCTCGGGAGAAGAGATATGTAACCTACAATGGTAGAAACATTAGATTGGCAACAGACCTATCCACAGAGACCTGGCAGGCCAGAAAGGACTGGCATGATCTCTTCAGAGCACTAAATGAGAAAAATATGCAGCCAGGAATACTATATCCAGCTACGCTATCATTGAAAATAGAAGGAGAGATATAAAGCTTCCAGGACAAAGAAAAACTAAAGGAATTTGCAAACACAAAACCAGCCCCACAAGAAATATTGAAAGAGGTCCTCTGAGCAAAAAGAGAGCCTAAAAGCAGCATAGATTAGAAAGGAACACAGACAATATACAGTAAGAGTCACCATACAGGCAATACAATGGCACTAAATTCATACCTTTCAATAGTTACCCTGAATGTAAATGGGCTCAATGCCCCAATCAAAACACACAGGCTATCAGATTGGATTAAAAAACAAGACCCATCAATATGCTGTCTGCAAGAGACTCATTTTAGACCCAAAGACACCCCCAGATTGAAAGTGAGGGGGTGGAAAACCATTTACCATGCTAATGGACACCAAAAGAAAGCTGGGGTGGCAATCCTTATATCAGACAAATTAGATTTTAAAACAAAGACTGTAATAAGAGATGAAGAAGGACACTATATCCTACTTAAAGGGTCTATCCAACAAGAAGATCTAACAATTGTAAATATCTATGCCCTTAACGTGGGAGCAGCCAATTATATAAGGCAATTGATAACAAAAGCAAAGAAACACATTGACAACAATACAATAATAGTGGGGGACTTTAACACCCCCCTGACTGAAATGGACAGATCATCTAAGCAAAAGATCAACAAGGAAATAAAGACTTTAAATGACACACTGGACCAAATGGACTTCACAGACATATTCAGAACATTCCATCCCAAATCAATGGAATACACATTCTTCTCTAGTGCCCATGGAACATTCTCCAGAATTGATCACATCCTAGGTCACAAATCAGGTCTCAACTGGTACCAAAAGATTGGGATCATTTCCTGCATATTTTCAGACCACAATCCTTTGAAACTAGAACTCAATCAGAAAAGGAAAGTCGGAAAGAACTCAAATACATGGAGGCTAAAGAGCATCCTAAAGAATGAATGGGTCAACCAGGAAATTAAAGAAGAATTAAAAAAATTCATGGAAACCAATGAAAATGAAAACACAACTGTTCAAAAATCTTTGGGATACAGCAAAGACAGTCCTGAGAGGAAAGTATATAGCAATACAAGCCTTTCTCAAGAACAAGAAAGGTCTCAAATACACAACCTAACCCTACACCTAAAGGAGCTGGAGAAAGAACAGCAAATAAAGCCTAAACCCAGCAGGAGATGAGAAATAATAAAGATCAGAGCAGAAATCAATGAAATAGAAAGCAAAAGAACAGTAGAACAGATCAACGAAATTAGGAGCTGGTTCTTTGAAAGAATTAACAAGATTGACAAACCCCTGGCCAGACTTATCAAAAGGAAAAGAGAAATGACCCAAATCAACAAAATCATGAATGAAAGAGGAGAGATCACAACCAACACCAAAGAAATACAAACAATTATAAGAACATATTATGAGCAACTCTATGCCAGCAAATTAGATAACCTGGAAGAAATGGGTGCATTCCTAGAGATGTATCAACTACCAAAATTGAACCAGGAAGAAATAGAAAACCTGAACAGACCTATAACCACTAAGGAAATTGAAGCAGTCATCAAAAATCTCCCAAGAAACAAAAGCCCAGGGCCAGATGGCTTCCCAGGGGAATTCTATCAGACATTTAAAGAAAATTAATACCTATTCTCCTGAAACTGTTTCAAAAAATAGAAATTGAAGGAAAACTTCCAAACTCATTTTATGAGGCCACCATTACCTTGCTCCCCAAACCAGACAAAGACCCCATCAAAAAGGAGAATTACAGACCAATATTCTTGATGAACATGGATGCAAAAATTCTCACCAAAATACTAGCCTATAGGATCCAACAGTACGTTAAAAGGATTATTCACCATGACCAAGTGGGATTTATCCCTGGGCTGCAAGGCTGGTTCAACATCCGCAAATCAATCAATGTGATACAATACATTAACAAAAGAAAGAACAAGAATCATATGATCCTCTCAATAGATGCAGAAAAAGTATTTGAAAAAGTACAGCATCCTTTCTTGATCAAAACTCTTCAGAGTATAGGGATAGAGGGTACATGCCTCAATATCATAAAACCCATCTATGAAAAACCTACAGCGAATATCATTCTCAATGGGGAAAGGCTGAGAGCTTTTCCCCTAACGTCAGGAACGCGGCAGGGATGTCCACTCTCACCACTGCTATTCAACATAGTATTAGAAGTCCTAGCCACAGCAATCAGACAACAAAAAGAAATCAAAGGCATCCAAATCGGCAAAGAGGAAGTCAAACTCTCACTCTTTGCAGATGATATGATACTGTATGTAGAAAACCCAAAAGACTCCACCCCAAAACTGCTAGAACTCATACAGGAATTCAGTTAAGTAGCAGGATAGAAAATCAATGCACAGAAATCAGTGGCATTCCTATACACCAACAACAAGACAGAAGAGAGACAAATCAAGGAGTCGATCCCATTTACAATTGCACCCAAAACCATAAGATACCTAGGAATAAATTTAACCAAAGAGGCAAACGATCTGTATTCAGAAAACTATAAAATACTCATGAAAGAAATTGAAGAAGACACAAAGAAATGGAAAAACGTTCCACGCTCATGGATTGGAAGAACAAACATTGTGAAGATGTCAATGCTACCTAGAGCAATCTACACATTCAATGCAATCCCCATCAAAATACCATCCACCTTTTTCTAAGAAATGGAACAAATAATCCTAAAATTTGTATGGAACCAGAACAGACCCCAAATAGCCAGAAGAACCTTGAAAAAGAAAAGCAAAGCTGGCGGCATCACAAATCCGGACTTCCAGCTTTATTACACAGCTGTCATCAAGACAGTGTGGTACTGGCACAAAAACAGACACATAGATCAATGGAACAGAATCGAGAGCCCAGAAATGGACCCTCAACTCTATGGTCAACTCATCTTTGACAAAGCAGGAAAGAATGTCCAATGGAAAAAAGACAGTCTCTTCAACAAATGGTGTTGGGAAAATTGGACAGCCACATGCAGAAGACTGAAACTGGACCATTTCCTTACACCACACACAAAAATAGACTCCAAATGGTTGAAAGACCTAAACATGAGACAGGAGTCCATCAAAATCCTATAGGAGAACACAGGCAGCAACCTCTTCGACCTCAGCCACAGCAACTTCATCCTGGAAACATCGCCAAAGGCAAGGGAAGCCAGGGCAAAAATGAACTATTGGGATTTCATCAAGAGAAAAAGCTTTTGCACAGCAAAAGAAACAGTCCACAAAACCAAAAGACAACCGACAGAACGGGAGAAGATATTTGTAAATGACATATCAGATAAAGGGCTAGTATCCAAAATCTATAAAGAACTTATCAAACTCAACACCCAAAGAACAAATAATCCAATCAAGAAATGGGCAGAAGACATGAACAGACATTTTTCCAAAGAAGACATCCAAATTGCCAACAGACCCATGAAAAAGTGCTCAACATCGCTCGGCGTCAGGGAAATCCAAATCAAAACCTCAATGAGATACCACCTCACACCCGTCAGAATGGCTAAAATTAACAAGTCAGGAAATGACAGATGTTGGCGGGGATGTGGAGAAAGGGGAACCCTCCTACACTCTTGGTGGGAATGCAAGCTGGTGCAACCCCTCTGGAAAACAGTATGGAGGTTCCTCAAACAGTTGAAAATAGAGCTACCATACGATCCAGCAATTGCACTACTGGGTATTTACCACAAAGATACAAATGGAGGGATCCGAAGGGGTACGTGTACCCCAATGTTTATAGCAGCAATGTCCACAATAGCCAAACTGTGGAAAGAGCCAAGATGTCCATGGACAGATGAATGGATAAAGAAGAGGTGGTATATATACACAATGGAATATTATGCAGCCATCAAAAGGAATGAGATCTTGCCATTTGCAACGACGTGGATGGAACTGGAGGGTGTTATGCTGAGTGAAATACGTCAATCAGAGAAAGACATGTATCAGATGACCTCACTGATATGAGGAATTCTTAATCTCAGAAAAGAAACTGAGGGTTCCTGGAGTGGTGGGGGGTGGGAGGGATTGGGTGTCTGGGTGATAGACATTGGGGAGGGTATGTGCCATGGTGAGCACTGTAAATTGTACAAGACTGATGAATCTTGGATCTGTAATTCTGAAACAAATAATGCAATATATGTTAAGAAAAAAAAAGAAGAAGAAGATAGCAGGAAGGGAAGAATGAAGGGGAGTAAGTCGGAGGGGGAGACGGACCATGAGAGACGATGGATTCTGAAAAACAAACTGAGGGTTCTAGGCGGGGGTGGGGTGGGGGGAATGGGTTAGCCTGGTGATGGGTATTAAAGAGGGCACATTCTGCATGGAGCACTGGGTGTTATGCACAAACAATGAATCATGGAACACTACATCAAAAACTAATGATGTAATGTATGGTGATTAACATAACAATAAAAAATTATTAAAAAAAAGAATTATGCTTACAGTATAAGAATTTTCTATAGATGATCCTCTTGAGACAATGATACTCCCTTTAGCCCAAAAGGGTCGATCACTTTCTAATTCATATTTGAAGCATGACCGTTTTCTATAATTCAGTGTTCATACCAGCTCCCTCACTTAGGCCTGTGCAAATAGGTGCTTTTATCCAGCACGGTATATTTGTCTCCTTGGTTCTTTCTACAGACTAAAATCCCTTAACAAACATCAAATATTTCCTGCAATATGCTCTGAAGTAAGTTATTTGGCACTGTGTTAGTTTACTTGGACAGCTATGACAAAATACCATAGACTGGGTAGCTTAAATGACAGAATTTCATTTTTTCACAGTTCTAGGGGCTGCAAGTGTGAGATCAGGGTGCAGCACAGTCAGGTTCTGGTGAGGGCTCTCTTTCTGGCTTGTGGACAGCCACCCTCTCACTGTGTACTCCCATGGTGGACAGAGAGTGAGCTAGTGTCTCTTCTTTAAAGGGCACTAATCTTATCATATCAAGGCACCACCCTTAAAACCTCATGTAACTTAAATTACTTCATTGTAGGCCTTCATATCCACATACAGTCACACTGGGGATTAAGATTTCAATGTATGAATTCAGGGACGACACATACATTCAATCTATAACATTGTCCTCCTGCCCCCTCCAAATTCATGTCTTCATTGCATGCAAAATACATTTTTTTTATTCTATCCCAACAGCCCCCAAACTCTTAACTCATTCTACCATCAACTTTTTCTTGAAGTTTTGTTTAAATTCCTGTTAGTTAACATACAGTGTAATATTAGTTTCAGGTGTATAATTTAGTAATTCAACACTTCCATACATCACCCAGTGCTCATCACAACAAGTGCACTTCTTAATCCCCATCACCTACTTAACCCACCCCCTACCCACCTCCCCTCTGGTGACCGTAAGTATTTTCTCTATACTTAAAAGAGTGTGTTTCTTGGTTTGCCCCCCTCTCTCTTTTTTTCCTCTCTGGTCTTTTGTTTTGTTTCTTAAATTCCACATATAAGTGAAATCATATGATATTTGTCTTTCTCTGACTGACATATTTTGCTTACTATTATACTCTTTGGATCCATCCATGCTGTTGCAAATGGAAAGATTTCATTCTTTTTTATGGCTGAGTAATATTCATATATATACATATACACACACATATACATATATATACACATACATATATATACATAGTGTGAGTGTGTATGTCCATCTTATCTCTTGCTATGAAAACACTTCATGCGGGAAGTACCATGTGATATATAGATATATGTATATATATCACATCTTCTTTATCCATACATCAGTTGATGGACATTTGGGCTCTTTCCATAAAGTGGTTATTATACATAATGCTGCTTCAAACGTTGGGGTGCATATATTCCTTTGAATTACTATTTTTTATTCTTTGGGTAAATAATTAGTAGTGCAATTGCTGGATCCGCTTTAAAGTATAAAGTCCAAGTTTCATCTAAATGTCATCTAAATTAGGCATGGGTACGATGTGATGTATGATTTATCCTGAGGCAATATTCTTCTTTAGCTGTGAACCTGTGAAGTCAGAGAATTATGAGCTTCTAAATTATAATGGGAGTAGGGATCCGACATAGGTTAGACATTGCCATTATAAAAAGGAGAGAAACTGGAAAAATAAAGATGTGATAGGTCCCAAACAAGTTCAAGACACAGGAAGGCAAATTGTGTTAGATCTCAAGTCTTGAGAATAATCCTGTTTGCTTCATTCCCTGCCTTCCTGACTCACTGGTATGGTGGTCCTGCCTTCTGGACCCCCTGGGGCAGAGGTTATGCCCTTGTAGCTCTGTGAGGTGTGGGTTATACACCCATGTCTCTGCCAGGCAGGGATCCCACACTTAAGGCTCTGAGAAGTTACACTCTCAAGTTCCAGGAGGCAGCAGCATGGCCTGTTGAAACCTCAACAGTGGCCACAAACTTTGAAACCCAAGAGGTAGCCCTGATGAGCTCTTGAAGATTAGCACATATTCACAGCTGACTAGCTTTACTGTCCTGTCCTGTAGAATCTTAGAATCCAATAGCCTTCCTTCATTCTGTCACATCTCCATTCCATTTCCTTCAGTTAGAACTGGCATTGTTTCTGCTCATATAATCCATTTTCATTCCTGATTTCTGCTGAGGTGGCTGATTAAATTTGCAATTCACAGGCATACTGATCTTATCAAATGGTCATTCAACCGCACCTTTAGTGTTTTCTTTAGAACACAATTTCTCTCTCTCTCTTTACAATACAGATAAGCAGAGAATTTTCTAAATCTCTAAATTCTGGTTTCTTTTTGCTTAACAATTCTTCATGTCTCTGTTCTTGGATTTTACTAGAAGTAGTCAAAAGGACCTAGGACACACCTTCAACATTTTGCTTAGAAATCTTCTCAGCTAAATATTCAATTTTATCATTCACAAATTCTCTTTCAGAATAAGCCAGAACACTGTTTGGCCAGCTTCTTGGCCACTTTAGTCCCGAGGATTACCTTTTCTCCATTTCCCAATAACCATTTCTGATTTGTATCTGAGACACCAGAATGGACTTTAATGTTCATCTTTCTACCAACATTCTGTTCATGATTATTTATATATATATAATTTATATCTCTAAGAAGATGGAAGCTTTCTCTCCAGCTCTCCTTTTCATTTTCTGAAGCTTCACAAGAATTGCCTTTAACATCCATATTTCTACTGTCTCTTGATGGCAATCTAGGTTTTTTTCTGGTATGCACATAAAAACTCTTCCAGGCTTTATCTATCACCCAGTTCAAGAGCCATTTGCTACCATGAAGCATCCCCACTTTGGGGTAGCAAAAAGAAAAATACAGCAAACACTGGGGAAGGGAGAGAATCTGATTCCCAGAGTTATGACATGATATATTGAAACATCCAGTTTTCAACAAAAACAACAATGATAAAAATACAAAGCATACAAAGAAACTGAAAAGTATGACCATACAAAGGGAACAACAACAATAGAAACTATCTCTGAGAAAGACCAGGTGGCAGACATACCAGACAAAGACTTTAAGGCTGCTGTCTTAAGGATCACAAAGGACTAAAAGAAGACATGGGGAATGTTAAGAAAACAATGTATAAGCACAATGAAAATATCAGTAAAGATATACAAAACTGAAACATAAACCAAAAATAAATTCTGGAGCTGGAAAATACAGTAACTAAAATGAAAAATTCATTAGAGGGATTCAGAGACAGATTTGAGTGGGCAGAAGAAAGAACCAGCAAATTTGTAGATAAAACAATGGGAAGTATTAAGTCTGAGGAACAGAAAGTAAAAAGACTGAAGAAAAGCAAATGGAGCCTGAAGGACCCTTGGGACAACACTAACGAGACCAATATGTGCATTATGGGAGTCCCAGAAGGAGAAGAAAGAATATTTTAAGAAATAATGGCTGAAAACTTCCCCAAATTGAGGAAAGACATGAATATAAACTCAACTCATTCTGTTAGGATGAACTCAAAGAGAATGACATTAAGACATAACCAAACTGTCAAAGAAAAGAGAGAATCTTGAAAACAGCCAGAGAGAGGTGATTTGTCACATATAAGGAATCCTCAATAAGATTATAAGGAGATTTCTCTTCAGAAATTGTGGAGACCAGAAGATGGTGGGCTGATGTATTCAAAATGCTAAAAGGAAAAAAAAGTCCACCAAAAATCCTATATACAGAAAATTTATCCTTCTAAAGTGATAGAAAAGTTAAGACTTCACAGGTAAACAAAAGCTGAGGGAATTCATGACCACTAGATCTGAAAAAAAAAATGCTCACGAGGGTCCTGCAGGTTGAAATGAAAGGACACTAGACAGAAACTTGAAAAACATATTGAGAAATAAAGATCTCAGTAAAGGTATGTACATGGTCACTGGGTGGTAAGAACTCAGAGACAGCCCTAAGATGTCCTCAACCTCTCTGGTTGAGACTTGGGAGGCAGATCAGACAGCTGGTTCTTCTGGTTACTGTGCTGTCTTTGACTCAAGCCTGGGAAAGGAAGGCCATACTGACTTCATTTTCTTCTTTTGTTTTTCTCAGTTTCTCCCTTTTCCTTCATTCCCTCCTCTTCTCTCTTCTTCTAACTTACTCTCCTCCTCCACTTCTTCCCTACCAAATTGTTTTTCTTTTGTTCAGGCTTAAACCTGTGGATGGTTGCTCCTGTAGGGCTTGGGGAGGAGATTGTAATAGGCCATTGTTAATAAATGATTCCTTAAGCTAAAATATCCAGAAGCATTGACTTTAAGCAACACAACTCATATGTTGAATGAAATAACATATTGTCAAAACATGTCTTATGGCAAGATGACATGAACCCCAGGAGATATATAAACCAGAGAAACAGGTATGACTCCAAAACAGAATTCAAGGTGAGTTTCAATGACCATGACAAGGTTAGATGGAGCTTGAATCACTAGTTAAAAGATTTAAATTGCAATCAGATATTGTTTGTTTAAAATATAGTATTTGATAATACTGTTTCTTTTATTTTAAGATTGATTGATTAATTTCAGAGAGAGAGCATGAGCAGTGAGAAGAGACAGAGGGAGAGGGAGAAGCAGACTCCCCATTTAGTAGAGTCTGATGCAGGACTCGATCCTAGGACCCTGAGATCATGACCTGAGCCGAAGGCAGATGCTTAACATACCCAGCCACCCAGGCACCCCAATAATATTGCTTCTGCTTAGAAACAATTTTTTCTAAAATTGTACTAAGTTTTCAAAGAAAATAGGGAATTCTTTACTTTAAATCTGAGTCCTATGGTTTAGACCGTGGGGTCCTCCCCTGGGATTCGATTTTCTTCTTACTAACAGTGTATGCTAGCAGTCTACCAATTAAGTAGGAGGAAATTATTGCTCGAGCTCCAAACCTGCCACCTCTAATTTATCAGGTTCCAGCATTACAGAGTTAGTTCTTTTCCTGAAAAAGCACTCACGGTGTGGCACTAGGGATGCAAAGATTAAGGATAAAGAGAAATAATTAAAAAGCAGGATTTAGTTTCCCTTGGTCCAAAGAGAGATGTAAAGATATGAAGGGTGCTGCCTCTGGAGTCAGGCTACTGAATTTTCTGTACTTCAGTTTCCATATTTGAAACAATCTATCTTATAGGGTTGTTAGGAGGACGAAATGAGATCTTGCCTCCATATCACTTAGCCTGGTGGCTGTATTACAGTAGGTATGCCAAAACCATATGACTAGCTTTATTAGGGTAATTTTCATTGGTCTTTTGCCTAGATGACCGTTGCTAAATTAAATTAAAAAACAGATATTTGAACACTGGTTTGTACAAATCTTACTATCATGTCTCATTTAGTACTGAGAGTAAAGTGTCCTCATAAACTAAACTACAAGACCCATACTTGCCACGTAAATTGTATTGACACTTTTTAGGAAATTTTAAAGCAAAACTCTCCCTAATTCTTAAACTGATATCATTATGATTAAGAACTGTAGGCAGCTTGTGCTACATTTCATTACTGATTAATAGTTTAAACAAATATTAGTCAGTGAGGCCCAAAGGAGAAGGAAACTGACTTTAAAAAAAGGAAAAAAGTAATACAATATTTAATTCTTAGTCTAGAATTTTGTTTCTGTAAAGTGACTTCTTTTTTACTGTCTTCTGATCCTTGTGCTGACAACAGTGGTGTAACAAGTTGGAAATTTGTGAACTAACCATATTGTATTGTTTAACTTCTTTTTTGAAGTAATTGCATAATGCTGACATTTTTACGATCCTGTTAAGTTAGTGACTTGAACCACCTGTTATATTTTCTTAAGAAAAACCATTTGTAAGCTTTTTGCTTAGTGATTTGATTGGGCATGCAACATTTTAAGAAGTTTTGTTTTCTTTTCTTTTGGTAAGAGAGTGTCCACAGAGGAATAGTATAAACTTTTCAAGGTAAAGGATACTTATGAGCTGACAAAAACCAATTCTGGCTTTGCCAAGATGTTACACTAACAGAAATTCTTACAATTGGGGTAAATGTTAGAGGCTATGTTTGTTTGAAAACCTGGTTATATACACACGTAATTGCTGTGTACCTTAAAGTAATGACTTACAGGTTGACTGTCAACTTACCCAAATACTGAAAGGCTCTTCATCCTTAATTTATCTTGACTTTTAGGCTTAGTTTGGAACAGCTAAGAGATTAGCAAAATTGATTATTTTTATGATTTCCTGAAAGCAAATCAAATGTACTAGAAAAATCAGCATCACCTGGTAAGGCAGGACAAAATTTAAAATATTCTTCATTGGTATTGATAATTTATAGTTTCCACATTACTCCAAATAATTCAATGGAGCCTGAACACTAAAAAAGAAAAAGGAATATAATGAGATGATAAATTCCCACAGACATACACATATTTCTAAATTATTACCTGTTCAGGTTTATGTAGACAAAACGTCGAGATATCTGGCTTGAAAAGCTTTTCAAGTTTATATTTGTGTTAGGTGAGCAGTATTTTTTTTAAGTCCCGGGATTGTAAATGGCTTATCCCTTAACCCCATTGAAAAAGATGTTACCCTAAAAATTGCCCCGGGCAAAAAATTAAATTCAGCTGATTCTAGCATTTTGGTAAACTTCATTTTTCTTTAGAAATCATATCCATAATATAGTGTGAGTAACATAAGCAAGATGTAAAACAGTATGTCCGGGTTCATGTTCCTTGTGATAGTAGTCTCTAGTCATATCCATATATTAATTCTGTGATTTGTAAAACAAATTTAGAATGATTGTTTCATGTGTGGGATTATATGGGATATACATTTGCATTTTGTATAGTTCTCTGTTTTTGAAGACATTTTATTTTTTAAATCTATCTATCTATATAATATAGCTCTGCGTGTGTGTGTGTGTGTGTGTGTGTGCATGTGCACGTGTGCATTTCCAGTCTAGAAATCACTAAGTTGCTGGCATGTGTTTCCCTGAACTGACATTGTATAATTCATTCTTTGCCCAACTTAGAATCCCTATCAAAGGCTCCAAGAGTTGAAAACCTTTGTTCACTTGCATCTTTTTATCTAATCTTAAAGGACTGTGACTTGTTTAAGGACATAAAACTCCTCACCTGCTTATTAACTTTTAAGGGTCAGGTCTAAATGTTGACACATAACCTTGATTCCCCTAAATAAAAGATTAGATATTATTTGATAAATTGCATTAATTTGGGCCAATAATATTCAAGAACTATTTTTTCTCTTAAACTCATTATCATATTTTCATCCTGAGAAAACAAAGAAGAGGCAATTATAAGACAAATTTCATTTTACATATATTCCTAAGACAGAAATAGCAATAGCAACCTAAGATGTAACTTTCGGTACATAAATGAGATACAGTAGACATTATACAGAATAAAAATTGTTAAAATCTGTTAATATCAATGATATTAATATACCACTTATTGACCACTTAATATGTGCCAGATAGTTTACATACTTTATCTCTTTCAGTCTTGCAACAATAATTTATTAGGTATTGTATTTGTTGATTTGCAGATAAGGAAACAAACAAAGAGAGTGTTACTTGTCTGTGGTCACATGGTAGTAAGTGGGAGAGTCTTCTGATTGCAGGGCCAGAACTCATTTCATTGTGATATCATTTGCTCTAGGATCTTGGTAGAATATGCAAAACAAATAAAAATGTAGATGAAGGTATTTTTTCTAACTGTAACTCACAGCTACGTATTATATTTAAAATGTATGTGCTGTTATCTTTTTAAAAAGTCATTTGTGATTTATTTCCTTCACTACAAAGCCCAGATGGTGGGATCAGAGCTTTAAAAAGCATGCTCTATGAGGTAGATAAATCTCAGGACTGTGGGAAGAGAGCGCGGTGCCATTGTGCTAGCTCATTCACATAATTGCAAGACTACTTTGTTCACATTTTCATTCTTGACATTAAAACAATTGATATTCACCAGGTCATAGAGAGTTATAGCATAAGTCAATTTTCTGTTTTTTGGACAAGTCTTTAACTTTCTCATAGAAACCCAAGAAAAAATGTCTCTTATTACTCCAAAATGTAGTACATTATGCCAACCAACAAAACTATCCTTTTGTGATGTTTTCAGGGAAAGGCAGTAAATTAGAATTAAGATCATCATCCAAGTAGAATGGATTAGAATTTATTTGCTGAATGAGTGAAATGAAGTGTTAAAAATATTCTTTGCAATTTTATTGCATAGGAAGATTATAAAATTTGGTCAGCAAAAATTTTTTCACTTTTGAGATACTAATATAGCCAAAGATAACCCAAAGATTGGAATTAAGAATATATCAAAACTTGAGTTTCTCTTTCCCTATAAAAGGCAGTAAACAATTCTTCAGTTTCTTGGGGCCGTCTGCACACAAGCATCCTCCAAGTTGGTAGTGAAGCAGAGGAACTCCCCAGGGTAAAATGGTGGCCTGGTGTTGACTGGTGGGCAATGATTGGTCAGATTACAGTGGGTATGGACTGACTGACTTTCCACAAAGCTATTAAATTAAGAGACTGCATCATATTAAGTGTAATACAACTAGGAAGAGATGAGTTCCAGTTGCTTAGGAAACTAGGGCTGAATCTAGATCCTCCAGTCTGAGAATTGGCAAGCAGACACAGATTATTATTTTCAAAAGTATCAACCTCATTTACCACTCTAGCCCCAACATGGCAAGTGGGCACTCCAAAACTATTTTTAAAAAATAATGAATGAATAAATAAATAAACTACTTTAATGAATTACTTCATTTAAATTTTACTCCCAAGAATAAGACCTTGAGATTCTACCTTTTTTGAAGAAAGACATAGAAAAAAATAAATAGATATGGATTTTAGAGAAATAATTATGTATTCCATGAAAGGTAACACTCATATCAAATTTTGAAACAATAAAAAAGTCTAAAAATAAGAGTAAAAGGAAAACATATTTCATAGAATTATGTAGAATTTACATACGGGAACACTGAGAAATTTCAACCAGACTTATCCTAACTGTAATCCCATGTGGAATTGAAAACCCATCTGCATTCATGTTCTACCTGCTATTTTTTTAGCTGCCAATGGAAGCAATAAGTAACTAAATCTTTATTTCCTTTTGGAGAGAGTTTTACACAATTTAAGGTCATTCTATTTTCTCCAGACTGTTGCCAGATTTCCTCAACCATTCCTAAAATGGTATAGCTTCTAGCACCACCACCATCCTCATTGTCATCCTCAGGACAGACTCCAGGTCATTAATATCCTGCAAAAGGTTAAAGGAACCACAACTGAAGCCTCCAGAACTCTAGGTATAGCTGGATCTGTGGGGATTTTTTCCCCATTTGCTCTGGTCCTCTCCCTTTTCTCTAGCCTGTCACTCTCTCTGCCAAGAATACTCTCCTCTCCAACCTCTTCCTACAGTTAAGGGTTTCCTCTGGGGACCCTTCAGTGATCATGATTAATTCACATCCCCTCATATATTTCATGGCTTCCTGTACTTATCTTTTTATTACACTTATCATCATAGAAAATTTATTTATTTGCATTTGTGATTATTTGATTAGTAGATATTTCTCCCACTAGACAACAAAATGCATGAGGGAAAGGATCATATCTGATATTGTTCATACTTTCTATCTCATGGCTAGCACAGTAACTGACACAGAGGTAATAAAATGCTCATTATTCATTAGTTTAATACTCTAGTAACTAAACTTCTGATCCTATAACTTAAGGTGAAATTTGCTTTGCTTTTCCCCAAACATTGTTGATTTATTTTTAGTGTGGGTTCCCTAAGAGTAACAGTGGGATTTTCATGAGATTTTTTTTTTTTGTACCTGAAATCACACAGTCCATTAAAATTTCACACTGCTCAGACAAAAAGAAAGAAGGATTCTGTGTGCTAACGCAGACACTTGATGGAATCTCTGATGCTAGTCATAGTTTTCACCAATAAACCCTGTGTGTGTGTGTATTGTTCATGCATGTGCACATGAAACCCAAAAGTCAAAAGTAGGACTCAAAATGCTTCTGTGACGGATTTGGCAGCTGTGGTGAGCTGCAACCACATGCAGACTGCAGCTGGGGGACCACAGAGGCTGCCTGTCACACGGCCACAGGTCTCTATTCCAGATGAATTTCAAGAGAGATGGCAGGAGTGGGGACAGGTTCTCTCTCTGGTCTTGGGGAATGTGTGGCAGCTACACAGGGGTAGAGCTTGGCAATGTAAAAATAATCATGCCACATCTCATTTACACACCATGCATTGAAGTATAAACAATCCTTTTGTCACCTTCTGCTAACAGTCTGTTAATAGACATTTACATTGAATAGATGTCAATAAACTCCTAATGTCTTGCAGTTTGAAATGTTGGCTCTCACACAACTGTATTTAATGCTGTCTCTTCTTTGTTTAATGCCCAGTCTCTGCCAGGCCCTCTGGCTTGCTGAAGTAAGGTTGTTTTCTGGCTCACAATTTATATACGCAGGGAGAACTGCTTTTATTTGAAAGATAGAGTAACAGCTTAGTGAACCTAAAACCGTCACACTGTTTACACTCAGGCAAGAAGAGTCTTCCTCTATCGTCAGACCGAACATTTACTGAGAGGAGATCTGTGTCTCCTTCCCTCTCCTAGAAAGACAGCGCCAATGGCTAAATCCCCTGACGAGAATGATTTATGACTAGGGTTTACATAGATTTCATTCTATTTCTGCAGCTTACGGAACTAGATAATCTCCCTGCCTCCTTCTGGTATAGCTCTTGAGGTGTTTTTGATTTTCTATCATTGCCAATGTGCTGACATATTCAGAGGAATGCTGGTGGGACTCATTCTCTGAATTCCGTCATTTCGGGGATGGAAGGGCCTGTCATCAGAACACAGCAAAGCCACCATGTAGGAGAAGTGAGCTAAAGAATAGTTGGAGCTACTACGTAGTCCTCATTGTCCCTGGAAACAGAAGCCATCTCATGTCTGTGCCATTAAGGGAGCAGCACCTCTCCCAGGCTTTTGGACTAGGCCTGTTAGGGAAAGATTTTCACCCGCAGTTGGCAAGGAGGGCACCAGCTTGAAGGCGGAGTGGTGGGGTGCAGCATCTCTAATTCTGGGAGAACACAGTGGTGCAGTCTTTGTGCAGCTCCGAACTGAGGTCAGTGTTGCTGAACACGGCAACGGTCCTCAGGCACCAAGACTGCAGGGGTCCTGGGGGAGTCTGCTGGACATTCGGTGTGAGGGCCATTGGGGTCTTTGGTGGCAAAGGCTTCTGAAGTCCTTTTGTCCTCCATGGGTGGAGTGCTCAGCCAAGGGGAACCCTCTTCACGTTGGGTCTGGCATAGAGCACTCAGAGGGACATTGGAGCTGGAGTCAGGGGTGCATGGAGCTGCTGTAGTTCCTGGGGCTCAGGGCACAGGAATGAGCAGTTGCTGTGGTGGTAGAGCTGGTGTGTGAGGCTGGAGAGTGTGCCGATCACCAACGCAACGGGCCCCAGGTGTCTGGGGCTCACCACCTTGCCTCAGGTCTGGGGCTGGGGATGAAACAGAGCATTAGCACGGGCCCAGGAATGAGGGCACAACAGTGGCTTGGGCCCAGGGTGCAAGGTGCAGCAGCTCTGTGGCCCCAGGAATGGCAGGTCAGAAGCCTAACTTAGGACCCGGGGGTCAGGCCGCAGCACAGCATTAGTCAGGTCCATAGATGCTGAGGAGTTGTGGATCCCAATGCCAGGGATTGTGGGGCAGCAGCAACTCCGGCCTCTGGGGCAGGTTTCACCGCAGCAAAAGCTCTGGTCCCAAGGACCCTGGGCTGCTCCTTCAACTAGATTCAACATTGGTGAAGACTATGGGGCCCTTGTTGGCAAAGGATGCAGGTGTCTAGCTGATGTCACCTCCAAAGGTGGTTTTTGAATAAATGTACTATAGCCAATAAAGGTATATACATTATATCATCTATATTTTATAGAAGATCGTGAAAATAATAGTTTTCATATACCCAATATCTAGTGTTCCTTATCATAAAATCTTACATTAGTATGGTATATTTGTCACAATTAATGAACCAATGTTGGTACACTATTATTAACTAAAACTCATGCTTTATTCAGATTTGCTTAATTTTTCCTTAATGTCCTCATTCAGTTGCAAGAGCCCTCAGAACATCAACTTACGTAGTAGTCATGTCTTCCTAAGATCCTCTTCTCTGTGACAGTTTCTCAGACTTTTCTTATTTTTATGACCTTGATGGTTTGGAGGACGACTGGTCAGGTATTTTGTATAATGTCACTTACTTGGAATCTGTATGCCTATTTTTCATGATTAGACTGGGATTATGTGGTTTTGGGAGGAAGATCATAGCAGTCTTTTTCATCATGTCGTATCAAGAATGCATGTGATCAACATGGCATCATGGTGATGGTCACCTGTATCACCTGGCTGAGGTCATGTTTTTCAGGTTTCTTCACTGTAAAATTAATCTTTCCCCCCCTTTCCATGCATACTTGTTGAAAAAGGTCATCATACACAGCCCACATCTAAGGAGTGGGGAGCCATATCCAATGTCTTTAAGGAGAAGTATCCTAATGAGCCCATAAACTATGGGGACATGTCTTCCTGAGTGTACTTTAGGGTCCAAAGTAAAGACATACAGAAGTATGTACTACTGGAATGTTTTAAAAAGTGGTAGAATGAACCACCCTGCCTCTTGTATGTGGCTGGAGATTTAATCAATGATAGACATACTCTTAGCTCAGAGTTTTATTTCCAGATTACCAACCCTGAATTCAGGGAAATACTTCCAGGATTTGAAATATGAGCTATTTCATCCAGTATCATAGTCATTAAATCTGTTTTCCATGTCTAATTTCCCCCATTCTTTACCTAACACCCAAGGATAGGGAGCTTATTAACAGTAGGAAAAACATCTATATTCATTTTACTGTAGGCCAGTGGTGATTTGGAAACTGAAAGATACCTGAAATGGTTTGTACCTTTATTCTCGTTATTGGAATATGTCATTGTGGACATATAGGAACAGGCTGTTTACTGCTGACTGAGTTTAAAATTAGAGTCAGATTCTTTGATGTTTGCTTGGGTATCTGAGAAGTATTCTCTGAGCTAAAGGCAATTGCTATAAATCATATAAACATCGGCCTAATGAGAAATTACTGTATAGTTGTAAACTCAAAAGAGATAAATATATATGTGCACTTGTACATATTTTTTTATTAGTACAAATCAACTGCCCATGTGAAGGGAAGGCTGAGGTGTATAGAACTTCAGCCCACAGCGAGGCCTCCAAAGGACACAGAGAAGAGAAGTGTCAGGAATTCCATTCTCTCCAGAGAAGAGAAGCAGAAACTAGGACATCAAATATCATTATAGGGTTAGAAGCGTTCTTGGCACAACCCTTTAGCAGGGTACACGTTTGTCTCTCTTTTTGGTTCATCTCTAATGACTTAAATGGTCTTTTCAGGGGTCCCTGGGTGGCTCAGTGGGTTAAGCGTCTGCCTTCAGCTTAGGTCATGATCCCAGGGTCATGAGATCGAGCCCCGCATCGGGCTCCCTGCTCAGCGGGGAGTCTCCTTCTCTCTCTCCCTCTGCACCACGTGCCCATGGTCATTTCTGTCAAGTTTGATACAGTCAGCTTGCTCAGATGCAGTGGTAAGTTTTCTCCAGGGGCAAACATCACAAACATTTTAAAGAATAATTTTCTAAATTCCTTTATGAGCTCTTAGATAAAACATATAATTGGATAAAATAGAGATTATACCATAAGGATATTCAGTATTCTGATCCTTAACTTAAAGTATGTAATTTAAATGTCTCTATTATCAATATAAATATAATATATATAAATAAATCTACTTTGTTATATTTTAGTGGATATACTCTCTTCTATTATGGATTTGTTTCATATGTTTATCATCCAACCTTCTAATAAACAGGTTATTGCCATTTTTATGCCATATGTACATAATTGAAATAAATTATGTTGTACTTCTTTAAAATATCAAATATTCATGTAATAATACATACAGCCTTAATTATTATTAATTTATTTAATTTTTGCAAATGTAATGGATTAATTTAAAGCCCAAAAACTGAGCATTTTGAGTCACACATTATATACCTGTAATTAATGTTTTTTAAAGATTTTATTTATTTGAGAGAGAGAGAGATCACGAGTAGGGGAGAAGGGTAGAGGGAGAAGCAGACTCCCCTCCGAGCAGGGAGCCTGATGCGGAACTTGAACCCAGGACCCTGGGATCATGACCTGAGCTGAAGGCAGATGCTTAATGGACTGAGCCACCGAGGCGCCCCTGTAATTAATGTTTTAAATAAAGGTTTATTTTTCTCAAATTACTTCCAGTAAGTTCAAAAGTTTTTTAAAACCAGTAACAGGGACAGCTCTTCTCTAACCGGGTCTCAGAAGTCTGTGCAGATTACTGGAGGCAGCAACAGCGGCAGGTGGGTCCTTGGGGCCTAGAAAAGGCCTACAGAAATGTCTCTGTACCCCTCTCCTACCTGAAGGGAGACAAAGCAATTTGGGCTCAAACTGCCTTTTCTGCAAATCCTGCCAACCCAACAATTTTGTCTGAAGCTTCTGCTTCCTTCTCTCAAGATCCCATCTCTTCCTAAACTGTATGTGGGGCTCTCTCAGTACATGGGCCTGAGTTTAAATGAAGAAGAACTGCATGCAAATATGGCCTTGGTCCCTGGAGCATCAGTTTAGAGGCAGTTGGTAGAAAGACCTTCCAGTATGAACTATATGGTGGCTCCTGTAACTGGCAATGATGTTGGAATTTGGAGAACAGAAATTAAGCAAGGAATTTGTGAAGTCATTCTGTGTAGGGATTAAGATGGAAAAATTGAGCTCAGGCTTAAATCAATAGATAACAGTTTATTTGTTCTGCTGGTCCAGGCCAATTCTCCAGCTTCATTGGTTGGTCTGAGATTTGGGAACCAAGTACTCCAGATCAGCAGGGAAAACTGTGCAGAAGCTAGAGCTCTGATAAAGCACAAGTTGCTCCAACAGGCTTTTGGAGAGAACATAACTGACTATTCAGGATGGGCCCTTTGAAGGGACAATTACCATGCATAAGGATAGTACTGGGCATGGTGGCTTTATCTTTTAAAATGGGAAGATAACACCCATAGTGAAAGATAGTTCTGCAGCCAGCAACAGTCCTGTCCCAAAACATAACATCTGTGAAGTCATGGGCAGAATGTCACTCGGCTGAGAACTGCCAAACTGCAGACATATTGTCAACATTTGAGACTAAACTTACTATTACAATCATGCCTGCTTTTTTCTTTGAACATATTATTAAATGGATGGTACTAAGCATTATGGATCACACCATTCCTGAGGTTTAAAAATCATGGCACAATGGAAAATTCAACGAACTTCCCCAGTTTATTTCTTGAGTAACATAACTTTATATTATGCACACGAAGCCTTCTAGGAGCCAGACAGTGGATGCTGCATGAAGACCCTTCTATCTTTTATTATGGCTGGGAATTTTATGGTTTTGATTGGATATCTTTTTTAAAAATTCTTATACCAAATAGTATGAACTTTTGATTCCCTTTTTTCATTTGTAGATTAAGTGGAATAATACCTAATTTTGTCTTTTACTCTTACATTCTTTAACCTAGCTACTTTGGGATGGTCTTAGGGTATTTTCCAGGTCATTTGTCCTGTTTCCCAACCCTCCTTGCAAAGAAAATGGCCATGACACTTTATCTTGACTTTCTTTTGTTTTTGTTTTATGTTTATTCCATTTTAATTAAATATGTATAAAATTAAAAAAAAAACAGTAACAAAGTAGCTTTTCCTGATCCACTTCTCTACTTTCTAATCTTATAGCTACTTTCCTGGCATTTGCCTCCATATTTCATACGCACACACTAGGGTTCTATTGTTCCAATCTACTCTAGGGTTTTATTGTTCCGTCATCCATACACTTCTGGAATGGTTAAAACTAATACAACCAAGAAAAAGGCTTCTGAGTATTAACTAATGGTTTTCTTGCAAAGAAGCTACTTTATGCTCATGTTGCTCCTGTCATGTGGGTAGTCATCAGCTAAGTCCTCAAAGCTGGACAGAATTATTCCCCAGTCTAATGGCCTGACTGTTGTTAGACTGAAGGAAAGAATATGGTATCTAAGGAATTGTTCGTGTAGCAGACAAGGATTTCCAAACTTCTGAAATCCCAAGCTTTTGTTCACTACACCTTCCCTAAAATGTTTGGTTCATATGGCTGATTAGGTGTGAATTTTCATGACTCACATTACCTGGATAGACCCCTACTGGGAAGTGAAACTCTCCTCTTGTCACCCACACTTTCTACTCGGATGCCATGTTTAAAATTCTGCTGTGAAATTAATTCAAAACTGAGAACTGATTCCAAGTCCTGAAGCATCTGGTAGAAGTCAGGCTACTGGGAACAATTTCTACTTATGTCTAAGTAAATTGAGAATTGGGAAGAATATTTATTTCTGCCTCAGATATACTGATATTTTCTCTATTATTTACTTGTCCTTTTAGGAATTACAAACAACATTTTAGGCCTGAATCAGAACTCTGATATTGCCTAGTTCATGATTCCTAAATAGGCTAATCATTAATTAGCAATGAGTCTATTTAAAAAAAAAAACAAATTCTAGATCTGGTTTTCTGATGCAGCATGTTTTTTGGAACTCCCTTAAGAGATTCAAGTAAGCACCCAGGTTTGAGAGTTACACAGGACTATCCTGGCCCTTAGAGTCAGGAAACTGAGACACCATGGTCAGTCAGCTCTGAAATCCAGTGGGACTGCCCTGGTGAACACACTGTGCACTCGGCTGGTATTAGGGCTAACATCTCCTCCCATTGTTCAATGGCCAACCTGTGTCTTTCATGGTGGTTAGTGCCCACGGTTGCTAAGAATTTCAAATACATTCACACTTTGCAGCTAAGAAGTGGCACCTGGGTCTTCCTGCCATGACTGCAGTGGTGAGTGTCCACTATATTTTGCTGACACCACTTTCCATACAAAGTTTTGTTTGCTTGCTACCCGATGGCTAGAACAAATCTTGTTTGTACTTATTGAATATCTAATGTCTTTGCAAGATGAACATTATCTCACCTTTATCATTCCCAATAATTAAATTTGGTTGTCCTGATTGATGTGTCTTGTAAACTGGAAGATTAGTGACAAGAGGAAAAAAACCTAACAGCTTAAATGTAGTTCACTTGAGGAGAAATCACTTGGGCATTGTGGAGACATGACTTCTTATCATCAGAAGAGAAAGCTGGCAGCTAAAGGTGAGATGCTCATGCCAACCGGTTTGTCTGGCAAGTCCTCATTTATCTCTTGTCTAAGTGTCATGCCAACCGGTTTGTCCGGCAAGTCCTCATTTACCTCTTGTCTAAGTGTAATTATGCATGTGGCCCCTTTCACTCTCTGAAGTCTCCGGGTTTGGACAATAAATTATTTGGTCACACTACTCATAAGATATTTTGTATATTTCAAAATATTCAGCACCACTGACAGGTCTGGATGTAAAAAATACTCCAGCAGTCTGAGGGACAAATGCAAGGTGAGCCAGGCTGCGGCAGCTTCACCCCCCTGATGCCAGGACTCGTTTGGATAACAGGACCAAATAGGCAGGGGCTTCTCTGGACTTCTTGTTCTATGCAAATTCCTTTGGAATCATGTGCTTGAGTGAAAAAGACCAATTTCTGAAGTATGGAGGACTAATTTTCAGTAGGAAATGAATGTAGTTCACCAGAGCTACAGTCCTCAACTGGAATCCCAAAATAGTTCTTCAGTTCTATTCTTCCAAGATTGGAGCTAACATGTACTAAAGCTTGTCTTGGGCTACTTGGTGAGTACTTCATGTGCATGGCCTCGTTAACCCTGGCAGTGATGCTTATGATTTAGGTACTCCTACAATTCTCATCTCCTAAATGAGAAAATGAGACTCAGAGAAGAAACTTGCCTTAGGTCACAGATCTGATAAATGATAAAGGCAGGATTTGGATGGGAGGGGTGGAGAGAGAGAGGTGGGGTGGGGCAGGAAGAAAGACTGGAGGGAAATTCAGTAGATCAGAGAAATTTGAGTTGAACAAGCAAGCTTCAGGGAGGTCAGTAATTAGGGTACAGATGGGGACATAAACATTCATTCAATAACCATGTATTTGGTTTTCACTGTATTCCATGACCTCTACTAAGTTCTCAGGCTCTGTCTGCTAAAGAAGGCACAGTCTCTGCAATCAAGGACAGTCAGCCAGGGAGGCAACCACAACCTAATTCAGGGAGTGCTTGGCAAAGATAAGTGTCAAGGAAGGATGCACATTAAACTGAGGTGGCAGGAGGAGACAGT
This sequence comes from Zalophus californianus, assembly GCF_009762305.2. Taxonomy (NCBI): domain Eukaryota; kingdom Metazoa; phylum Chordata; class Mammalia; order Carnivora; family Otariidae; genus Zalophus; species Zalophus californianus. The sequence continues at coordinate 147,005 of NC_045602.1, forward strand.
CGTGGAAGGTTTCTTAGGGGAACCCCCCAGCTGAGCAGAAGGAGGATACAATAAGTAAAATTTATCCAGTACAAGACAGAAGGAAGCACATTCCAGAAAGTAGGATCACCAAAGTCTGGAGATATCCAAAGGGCAGCCCCATTTGGGAGCTGCAGGTGGGAAGATGTGCAGAATCAGAGGGTGGCACAGAGAAAGATGGCTCATATGGGGGATGTCCACTGCATGCTCCTGTTTGTAACGCCCACACCTAAGACACTGTTTGGTGTGGAACACAAGGGAAAGTTTGAGAAATGAATAACTGAATGAATAATTGAATACATGAGGAGAACTGGTGTTCCAATGTTGAGACATAAGCTTCCAAAGGCAAAAAGCATATAAACAGGTTAAAAAAAAAGAATCCACATGGTCAGCAGCCTGTGGGAGTGAAGCTGCATTTCTTTTTATTACTCCTCCATACCTCCGCCAGTTTTATTAAAACTCCTCTAAAATACCTGATAATAGAGAACTGATAGTAGTGAATAGGGTGGTTGATGATTAATACGGGCTTTGCTTGCATGTCTGTGTCCCACTTGTGTAGACCTGAGCAAGTGCCTGAACTCCTCTTTGCTCTCACTCATGAAGCCAGAGATTGGATTGTTGTTCAGGTTGAATGAATGAAAACTTCTTAGCATAGTGCTTGCCACATAGAGGTATTTTTTAGTTTTAGCTTTTGATGGACATATCCTCTGCCTTTGCACAGTTACCATTATTTCAGTGAATGAATTCAGCGAAAGCATTCCAACCAAATGACAAAAAATCTGTCTCTATTAATCTCCCCTCTGCTATGTGCAGTTGCTATGTGCAGTGTCTGAGAATTCATTTTATGTCAGTGCATTTATATATATTGTTGGTTATTTTGAAAAGCAGGTATTTGTATGTTTTTATTTTATTTACTTCCACTTTCTTCAAACTCAGTAGTAGTTGGAGATGGAACATTTTGGAGAAGTGTAACTACAATCTTAACGCCAGGACTTAATTCCAATACATTAAAAAATAAATCTAATTATTTAATGAATCTAAATGTTGAAAATATAAATCACATACTGCCTCAGGATGGTCAGGGATATTTTTAAACAAACCCATTACACCCTTGGAACTTCAGAAGACCATCTCTTTTCTCAGGGAGGCCTGTTGTTAAGTTACATCAACAATCCCTACTAACTATATGGAAGATCAAACAATGTTAACATATTTTTAGTAATTCAGAAACTGTGGATTGGGTCTGGGAAATGCAGTAACTTTTGGCCCATGAGCTGTGTAGGACTCTTTCCACACCTCATTCGTGTATAGAACTGTCATGATAATATGGGGAAAAAAGAAATGGGTCATTATAGATAATGAGTGCTCCCTACCCCAGAACCTATAATGATCAAAATTACAAATTTTTATAGACATAATTGCAGAATATGCATTTAAATTAAACACATTTGTCATCTGGATGGCAAATTAAATACTCATGTGAGGTCAAACCAAAAATATTTACGACATAGCCCCAGATGCAAAGTTGTGAGGCCCGAGGCCGTCAGATTCAATGGTATATTTTGAGGATATAATAAAATTTATAAATGATGGGGCACCTGGGTGGCTCAGTTGGTTAAGTGTCTGCCTTTGGCTCAGGTCGTGATCCCAGGGTCCTGGGATCGAGCCCCGCATCGGGCCCCCTGCTCCGCAGGAAGCCTGCTTCTCCCTCTCCCACTCCCCCTGCTTGTGTTCCCTCTCTGGCCGTGTCTTTCTCTATCAAATAAATAAATAAAACCTTAAAAAAATTATAAATGAATTTACTACACTTTTGCACCCTCTCAAGTGTCAACCATAGCATGTTTTTAATATCACAAATATTTGAGAATCTTACTGATGTCACAGACTGTGCTGGAGGAAGACAAAAATGAATAAAATACATAAAGTATAATCGAATTGAGCATACAAAGTATGTGTTAGTTCAAACACTAATCAGAATGAGAAGAGCTAAATTCAAAGGATGATTTTGCACACTTTTGTAAATGCTTTCTGGTGCAAGTTGTTTTATAATGGCACCTGCCTAGCAGTGTTCGTTAACATCTCAGCATTAGCCCCACACAATATTTTATTACCATTACCACTTCTGAAAAACAAACTTAAAAGCAATTGCTATGGTGGATATACCTTGTTCTGCCTTTAGTTTCACAGGCATGACTGTGGCCCGAAGTCCATAGAACTTACACCCACCTACCTGAAGACACCAGAGACGCAGCCCACCTGGGCCGCCAAGACTTCAGAACACCTGGAGCAAATCTGGGTGAAGTAATGTGCCTCAGAGAAGACCATTCCAGCACTAGATCAAAGGCTGGGTCATTACAGTATAAAAAAAGCTGAACCACAGGCCCAACGAAGTGTTTACAGAGTAAGAAAGAAAAAGTCTGTGGGATGCTTCTTTGGAGAATAGGCAATTTTAGTATGAAATGAAGTATCACATTAGAATGAGCAACAGAAATGTGCCTTTGTGAGCACACTGGCCCCTCCTGCCTCTGCCAGCAATATTTGTGATTGTGATGCATCATGAGTAAGAAGCTTGGCACATAGACTCCCTCATTTTGTTTTGAGCAAAAATACATCATTTAGCAAGTGTCGACTCTGACAGTTCCCTTTGAAGAATGTCCGGGAACGTTCCTTGCAGTTGAGGACACCTCGAGATTAGGCAATGAGCGGAGGAAGCGCTCTGATGAAAGATGGTCAAAACCAAGGTGAACTGTTGGGATCTAAGCCTCCTGCAGGATGAATGACAAGATTTCATAGGAAATTCTCAGTGACTGAGAAGCATCATCATCTTATTATATGACTGAATGCTTACTATACAGCTGGGCATTCTGGTTGGCATTTACTATAAATTATTTCATGTCAACCCACAGCCACCTGCTGCTACTCTCTGAATAGACCTCTTTCCAGGCAGTATAACAGTGACTAGAAGCACAGAGCATTCAAATTCTGCCCCTTCTATTTGCTTAAAATTTTGGATCCTCAGTTTCTTCATCTGTAAGGTGGGGATAATAATACCCCTACCTCATAGAGCTGATGTGAAAAATAAAGGAGTAAACATAGGTACAGCTCTTGGCAAATGCCAATTGGTTGTTCTGGGTTACAAGAAAACTTAAACTGAGACTTTATAGGACGTGCCCAAAGTAGCAATGACAGGAAGTGGAAGGATGGAAATTTAAGTCCCGGGAAGTTCAACTCTAGAGAACTCTCTCTCAACCACTCTCCTGTGTTGTGAGAAAGTGTCTAAAGATGAAACTACATTACTTCGTGCCAATAATTGTTTACTGAGTGCAATGGACTCTAACCCCTTTGAGGTCAGAGACCATGTCTTATTTATGTCTGTACCTTGAAAACCTAGCATAGAGTCAGGCACAAGAGAGATGAAAAATTGTGACTCAATATATGTCAGGCCTTGAGGTAGATAATATGGGATGTAGAGAGGAAGACAAGACAATTCTGGACGGGGTTTCAACTGTGGGCCGGCTCACCTAGCCTGTGCCCAAGAGTGACCGAGAACAGTAAAATACCAAATGACCACAGGTTGCTGTGACTTGCTGTATATAAAGAAATTTCTTAATTGAAAGAAGATTGTGCCAGAATTCTCAGAGACAGTCCCTTTCAGCAAGAAGTTAGAGTATTTGCTTACCCTTCTCTTCTTCACTTTAATATAAATAAAAATGTCCTTCTAATTGATTTTTTAGTTAATGTTGTTTAATGGCCTAGGACTCAGAAAACGAGAAGAGACTTATGCTAAAGAGTTGCATGAAAGGTACGCTTCTTACAGAACAATTGACTGAAGGCAAACTCACCCAATTGCAGACCAAGCTTTGTCTCTAAATAATTACAGGACTTGGGAAAATCCCTTGGCGCTCATCTATTAAAGGAGAGTGTTGAATCAGATTTTCTTCACAATGTCTTCTACCTAAAATTTCTAGAATTATTTGACAGATGGGCTTCAAAGATTACCTATTGAAATGGCCAAGAGGATTTGAAAAGAATGTTTGACTCTGGGTGTTGAAAAGTCAGAAATAGCTGAGCTGGCAATTCTGAACTACAAGACCGCCTTCTGTGCTTTCCCCATGAATTCGGATCTTCTAGGTGTTGTTGAATGATAACAGTTTTGTTCTTTTTATGGTTCTTTGATTCTACAAAACTCCTTCTCTAGATATGAGCTGGATTCAATCAGAACTTGAGTATTACCCACATTAGTCATTAGGGTTCTATTTCTAGTTTATCAAGCTCCTTATGTCCTCTGTTTTGTTAAAAATAAGTCCAAGAGCAGGGGTTGTCTTTCTTAAAGACAAATATCATTCTGTATTCACCGCATAGCAAGCTTACTCAGCAACTACCTCTAGTGGATTTCCTATAACACTGCTATTCCATTTTTGTCCGTAGTAGATAGACTAAAGTATGGAAGGAAAGCACATAAAATAGTGCCATTTATGAATTCAATGCTCCAAATTCTTATTGCACAAGAAATCCTTGACAGCTTCATTTACTTTGTGTTTGGATGAGAGAGTAGGTTCCCACATTTAATACAATATTTTGCAGCAGAATTTTTATTTTATTTTTTTATTATTGTTATGTTAATCACCATACATTACATCATTAGTTTTTGATGTAGTGTTCCATGATTCATTGTTTGTGCATAACACCCAGTGCTCCACGCAGAACGTGCCCTCTTTAATACCCATCACCAGGCTAACCCATCCCCCACCCCCCTCCCCACTAGAACCCTCAGTTTGTTTTTCAGAGTCCATCGTCTCTCATGGTTCGTCTCCCCCTCCGATTTCCCCCCCTTCATTCTTCCCCTCCTGCTATCTTCTTCCCCCCCTTTTTTTTTTAGCATATAATGTATTATTTGTTTCAGAGGTACAATCTGTGATTCAACAGTCTTGCACAATTCACAGCCCTCACCATAGCACATACCCTCCCCAATGTCTATCACCCAGCCACTCCATCCCTCCCACCCCCCACCACTCCAACAACCCTCAGTTTCTTTCCTGAGATTAAGAATTCCTCTTATCAGTGAGGTCATATGATACATGTCTTTCTCTGATTGACTTATTGCGCTCAGCATAACACCCTCCAGTGCCATCCACATTGTTGCAAATCGCAAGATCTCATTCCTTTTGATGGCTGCATAATATTCCATTGTGTATATCTACCACATCTTCTTTATCCATTCATCTGTCGATGGACATCTTGGCTCTTTCCACAGTTTGGCTATTGTGGACATTGTGCAGCAGGATTTTTAAAATTTTGATACTATGCTATCAATGATATTTAAATTTCAGTTGTACCAGCAAAAGAACCTCACAATCTTGATTCAGTGGAATTGTTACATCTAGTTTCCATTCACTTATTCAGCTCTAACAATAGCCCCCAGTTGTTGAAAATCTATTACAGTTCAATGGTGGGCTGGGTACTTGTACCTTTGTTTGCTCATAGCAACACCACAACATGGGTACTGTTTTTCCCATCTTGCTACTGAGGACACTGGGGTTTCAATGACTGGCAAGTTCTTCTCCAGCCTGGGTAACAGCTGTCAGGAGATGGTGTTGGGATTCTTTTCTAGATTGCATGACTCTGAACCCTTGCACTTCCCCATGCTGTGTTCTAGGATTTAGGATTACTTGTTAGGATTAGGGACACAAACAAAATGTGAGAAGGTGTTCTCCTTTGTAACACCTTGAACAGTTTGGAAGCTGATAGATAAACATGCTTCAAATGTGAAATAAACAGTGGGTGGTAATGTATAATTAAGAATCAGAAAAAATTTAATTCTAAGGAGACTGACATGCTGGAAACTACAGTGGTCCATGAGGACCCCACAGGGGAGGAATGAGCTACTCCTTGACCTCATGTAGGATCTAGTCCAGAAAGCAGACCAGGAGGTTCTTCAGGAATGAGGAGGAGGAGGTGGGATCAGCCTGACATATCCCCAGGGTGGTAAGCAAACACATTTGCCTTGATTCAGAAAGTTTGTATTGAAAAGTTGGGCAAATTTGAATGATATTGGTCAAGAGTCACAAATTATCAGCCTGAAGGCTGATTAGGACTCATAGATGTTGTTGTTATGGCCAACACAATATATATATGCAGCTTTTAAGATTTGAATCTCTTAAGCAGGATGTGTATCCTCTCCTTTGCCAAAGGTCCTTTTCTCCTGTACATGTGGTCAACTTATCCATTTATCTGCCTGTATACCTAGCCAACTTAAACAGTACCTTACCTGCCTTGGTCCTGAGGACATTTAATTTTGTGACATCTAACACGGACAATCCATGGCACATCCTTATTAACAGACTTGGATATCAACTGATAACAGTATAAAAAGATCATTTTGGTCTAAATTCCAGGAGACCTAAGAGTTATAAAAATAACAAAAACAATAATCCTTATATTTGCTTAATGTTTACTCTACCTGAAATATTTTTACATATTTTTTTCATTTACAGCATAAAAATTAAATCTTTCTTTTGGATACATTTAAGAAATAGGAACTTAGACTTAATGTACATTTTTTCTCTATACTTTGTTTTCTCTTAATTTTTAACTAAGATCCAGAAAATGAAAAAAATTACATTCAATCAAAGTAGATGTGCCAATTCCAGGCTTGTGCTAAACACTCAATAAGCATTTCTTGAATGATTAAATAAATGAATACACAGGTAAATGAACAAATGAATGAATGGTTAGAAGATGGTAAGATTTTAGTTAGACTTTTTAGGAAGGACCTTTTTCGTGAAGAAGATGAAAGGCATTCCGGGTTAAGATGCATCATAAATGAAGGCATAGAGTTAAGAACAAAAAACCCGTGAACATGCTCAGAGATTGATGTGAGGTTTACAAGCAGGAGACTTGTGGTGAGAAGCTCAAAGTGAAAGTTGGGGCAGGTCAGAGAAGACCTGGGAACCAGGACAGCAGTCTAGATGGACACGCAACCACGAGAGCATTAGCCTTGGGCACTGATGAGGATGTTACTTAATCATGTGTGGACATGACAGGTTAGAGAAAATAAACTGAAGTGGGGATATCTGAGCAGCAGATGACCAGCTAGGACACAGCTCAGCATGGACCCAGATGCAGGTGATGGCAATGAGAAAAGGAAGAAAACTGACAGCTGTTTTAAAGTAAACACATAAGAGATATTTTAGCAGGAGAAACAGGACTGTGGGAGAAATCCAAAGAAAGATGCCCCTTATGTTTCATTAATTGTAGTTCTTATTGTGATACTTACTAGTATACTGTTGTAATTCTTAAGATCTTCATTTGAGGAACTAGAACATACACACATATGGAATACGCTTTTCTCTTCTTTTAGCCACAACAATCCTAGGCTCTGACCAGCAAATGAAAATCAGAAATCATAGGAAGTCACAATTACAATTTAGTGTTGAGATATGGAAGGCTTTTTGCTTGATTTAGGGAACCCCATTATTTTTTAGCAGAATGATTAATAAATGATATTGAACTCTTCAGATAGTTGGCTACACAATATTTAGACTCCAGCATGGGCAGTGCAAAACTTTGCTGAAGATTGTTCAGAGATTCACCTAAACACATAAAAGTCTAATTCTGAAATCTATATTCCTGCAATTTTCAGTGTTGGGTTTCATCTAAGGAATGGTTTGCCTTGGGAATCTTAAAAATATACCAATGCTCAGGTCTTACCCTAAAATAACTATATCAGAGTATCTGAGCATTATTATTTTTTAAGTCTCCAGGATAATCCTAAATTGTAGCCAGTTTGGGAACCATTGGTCTATATGTCACCCAGATTAGTTTTCAAAGGTAGTGAAAAGTAACCAGTCAAAATGTCATGTTCTGGTACAAATCTACTCCTTGCATTTTCTGAGTCTCTTCTTATTCTTAGTTTAGAAGAGTAACCTGAGCCAGGAACTTTCCACACTCAACCCCCAGGTGACTGGAGAGCAGAGTGCATCATGACAACAGTAGTGTTTGCATAATGACTTGTGGTTTCCATGGCATCTTACCATTTCTCTTTCTTCACTAATCTTCTAAAGCATATTTTATATTATAGAGATTCTGTGTTTCCATTCACCTGGGATCATCTCAAAGCACAGAAATCTGTGAGCAGAAATGAAATTCACTTGCAGGGCTGTTCATGTGAAGAAATACATCTAGAACCAAGTGGTTTCAAGCTACTCATGAAGTGGAAGGTGCCTCTGGGACCTGTTATTGACACTTAATACTTGACTCACACTCTAAAGATGTATTTCAAGCTAAGTGATGACAAGTTCAGGACTTGCTTAGTTGGATGGTGCAGTTCACTAGAAAAACTGTCATCAAGAGCACCCCTGTACTATGGTTTACTCCATTTTCCTTGGACTGGGTCATAGAACTACAAAGCAAGGCTGGTACCAAGCCTGGCAGATTGCAGGTGCAGCATTGCAGAGAGAATTCTAAATGGGAAGCATGTGCTCAGGTCTCACTACCACAAATGTCTTGTCCCTGGGCAAGTCCCTTGCTCTCCATGGGCCTCTGCCACCATGTCAATATTGCTTCTGGTTCTAAATATCTAGGACTATTAACTTTAGAAGTCTGTATTTTCTGAAATGAGCTACACTAATTCTGAACTAGCTACTCATAGTACCTTTCTGGATTGGGGTGATTAAAAATATCTCACTCCATTTGTCTTGTTGAGGAACATGGGGGATAGGAGCTTCTGAGAGGAGGCGAGCAGGTAGGGTTGTGCCTCAACACCAGGAAATGCAGAACGGCCAGTGGAGGTTTTCAGTGGACCACAACCACGCCACCTCTGCCTCATGGTAAAAGCACAGAAAGCATTGTGTTTAGTCTTTAAAGGACATGAGGGAACTCAAACTTGCAATATTCATAACCTTGTAAGACCTTAAAATTTTAGACTTGAAATATGAGAATGGGAAAACCCTAGCCCTACTTCTGAGCTTTGGCTATTTGGGCAAGTGTCATGGTGATGGGCATCAGGGGCCTGTTTCAATCAGATTAGAAATAGGAAGGGGTGCTCCCTAGCAAGGGGGCAGTAAGCCTACTGAGGAAAAGCAAGGACACTGTCCTCGAGGACAGTGAGCAGGATCTGCTCAGGCTGAGACAGAGGTGAGGGTGGTGTGGCTCTTCAACACCAGCCATGGAGCCTGCACTTTAGAGGAGTAAGGCATTCTGCAAAAAGACTCACCACCTAAATTCATGGACTTACAAAATCTGCTTGAGTAAGTAGTGTCGAATAACAACATTACCAAGGGTCAAAGCACTCTGGGTTATGGGCATGGAAGCTGGGATGGGGACAAGAGAAGGGGGGAGACCCAGAGAGAACTCTGGCCACACCCATTAACAGCTGCTACCCATTTCTTGGGGCCAGAAGGAGGGGTGACAGCCAAACCTCTGTGCACCACTTAGAACTTCATAGCACACAACCATGGAGACCTATCACATCAGGTTTTTATCAGAATCTAATTAGACTTGGGGGTGCCTGTGTGGCTCTGTCAGTGAAGTGTCTGCCTTCAGCTCAGGTCATGATCTTGGGGTTCTGGGATCGAGCCCCATTCAGGTAATGATCTCAGGGTCCTGGGATTGAGCCCCATGCCAGCTCCCTGCTCAGCAGGGAGTCTGCTTCTTCCTCTGCCTCCCCTTCTTCCCCCTCTTCCCCCTCATGCTCTCTCTCACACTCTCTGTCTGAAATAAATAAATAAATTCTTTAAAAAAAAGTTAAATGTGCTAAAATTTTATTAATCAGATTCTTTTTTTTAAGATTTTATTTATTTATTTTACAGAGAGAGACACAGCGAGAGAGAGAACACAAGCAGGGGGAGTGGGAGAGGGAGAAGCAGACTCCCGCTGAGCGGGCAGCCGATGCGGGGCTCGGTCCTAGGACTCTGGGATCATGACCTGAGCTGAAGGCAGACGCTTAACGAATGAGCCACCCAGGCGCCCCTTAATCAGATTCTTAAAATGTGCTAGAGAATGACAAGAAGGACATAAATTACGAAGCTTTATTTCTTTTCTATTATAGAGTTGTAAAGAAAGGGACATAGGTAGAAAGTGAAACTACGTGTTCCAAATTCATTGACATGTATAAATAATAATCTTTTATGAAACTTGTCAGAGAGAATGGGTTAAGGGGAATAGGTTTATTTTTTAAATGAAGTTAAGTAAAATTATGACATTTCCTGAGAAAAATGAGTGATAGAGACTTTCTTGTGGGAAGCAACTTAAAATTCAGTTGAAAACTAACCCTAAGCAGAGGAATCCTGAGCTAAGCAGAGGAATAATCCTGGTAGTTCATCATTTTGGTTGAAATCCAAAGTGGTTTGGATCTGACCTTAAAAAGGCAGACTTAGTTGGCCTGTTCTTGACTCCTCCCACTACACAAGTCCTTGAAAGTACAGAAGAGATACAATAAAATGAGGAAAACTTGTGACATAATGACAAATGAGAAAGAGTGTGATCAGTGAACATTTAGAGAAATTTCTGAAAGATAAAAAGCAGATGGGATTTGATTTAAAAAGAAATACAGTGTGAGCAAAGAACAATAAACAAAATGGCCATATACTGCCACTTTTGTGGGAGCCTTATTCCTGGGACTCAGACACAAGTAAGGGGGAATGTAAGTGGTGGCAGGAATGGCTCTCATAAATTGGGGACAGCAACCCAATTCTGGTGAATTCTAGAGAATGATAAAGAAGACAAAAAAAAATTTAAGATTACCCAGATGGAATTATTTACAAAGGGGATAAACCCTTATCTGAGGCCACCAACAGATAAGAGAACCCTCCAGTGGAAAGCCAGCCTGTCACTATTGTAAGAAGTCAGGACCCTGGGAAAAGGAATGCCCACCCGGATTTAGGGAGAGTCTACTGCCCCTCCAACACCCATTATTTTGTGAGGGACTTGCATCCCATTCTTTTCTACACCTTTCAATGAGGAATCAAAATTCTTCTTTGTATTTACCTAGAGAGGCTTTCAACGTTTATGGCAATGTGTCCTCAGATTTGTCTGCTGTAAATTTTAGGCATTTACAAGAGAAACAAAAGAATTTTCTTCAGCTTGAGGGTCCATTCTAATTCAATATGAGGATGATTTATTGGTAGCTGCTAACACTACATCTTTGTAGATAAGATACCTTAGCTTTACTAAACATTTTAGCCTCTTTGGATGCATTGCAAAATTATCAACACGAAGTCAGGTATTAGAGACATTTGTTCCAGGCTGAATGATGGAGGATAGTTCAATCCTGAAGTCAGCCTATTTTACAAAGGCAGCAACCTCCCAGAAATCAAAAACAAACAAACAAAAGCCTGTCAATTTGGGGGGTTAGTTTTCCCTAAAAGCAAAGCCTTTCTCTGAAATGTTACATGATAAATCAGAAGAACCTTTATTGTGGCCAAAATAAGCAAAAGAAACCTTTCAAAGTCTTAGAGTAGCTACTGTGTTAGGAGTGCCTAACTCTGCTAAATGCCTCTCCTGCTGTAAGGAAAGAGGACAAGAGAGTCACTCGTGGTGTACCCTGTGAGGCTGCAGGTGTGTGCACAAGTCCAGCTCACGTCTCCGTGGTAGGAGACTCTGTTGGGTGCTCAGGGACCATGGGCAGCTGTCCCCCTGACCACAAAGGCTCCGGCTTCAACAATGAGATGTTTAGCTTCCATGTGCTATGTGGGGTTGCTGCTTGTTGACAAGTTCATAAGACACAGCCCGTCTTGCCATTCCTTACCGGCTATGAACAGGCCTGTGGTCGGCCCTGATGCTTCCTTTTGAACCCAGCTTGGATATCACCAGATCCTGACCACTTCACAGCCCTCAAGGGAGATCCTGGCCCTTGGTCTGGATCCTGTGTTGTTCCTCGTCCCAGGGCTGACTTGACAGTGCTCAGTCGTGGTTCTTCTGTGAAACACTTGGGAAAGAGAAGAGCATAGTGCCGTAGTCAGTCTCCATGAGGTTTCAGGGGCTTATGTACTCCTAAACATAAAATCAGCACGAAGGCCAGAACTCACAGCTCTTATGCAAGCTGTTGAATTAGCCATTGGTCTTCGTGTGAAACCCTACACTGATGGTTAATGTGTTGGGGGACTGTGATGCATGGGCCAAATTTGGAAGAACAGAAGCTTTCTAATGTTGCTGGGAACTAAATACCACTTACAAAGCAATATTGTCAACAGTTTAATGATGAACCATGCACTGGTGCAATACATCTGAAAAACAAAGCAGCGATATAAATGTGAAGTTTTAAAAAGTTTATATTCTTTGGCTTACTAATTCCATTTCACAATATCTATCCAAATTAAATGATCAGATTTGCTTACATATGTTTATATGAAAATATATACATAGCAAAAAGAAAGTGAAGAAACAAAGCTATTGAAGGTCCCCCAAATACAGAAGTGGCTTAAATAAATTTGTTCTTATTAAATGAGATTTGATTTAGCCAATAAATGATGTTAATATTTCTGATGTGTAGAAAGTGTTTATAATACAATGTGAAGCAAGAAAGCAGGAGACAAAATGGAATACAAAGCTTAGCTTGGAAGAAATCCTGCCAAATGCTGACAGTAATTCCTCTTCAGATGGTGCTGCCCTATTGAAAAAGGATTCCTGCCTGTCACATCTGGGTGGTCAGGAGGCAGAAGGGCAAATTCTTCCTTCTTCTTCCTTTCCTTTTACCCAGGCCCTCAGCAGATCAGGTGATGCCCACTGGGGAGAGCTCACAAATTCAATTAGTGATTAGTTCACAAATTCAAGTGCTAATATCATCCAGAAATACCCTCACAGACACACCCAGGAAAATTGTTTAATCTGGGCATCTCCTAGCCTGGTCAAGTTGACACATAAAATTAACCATCAGGTGTTATGAATTAAAGAAGTATTATCCAGATATCACATAAAAGTCAATGTGGAAAGCAAACAATGGAAGTTCAGTTTATATCAGGAAAAGTGGTAGAAATTAACCTAGCATCTGCTAAAATATTCAGTGTTTTATTCCGTGGATGGGGATTATTTCAGTTGAGTAACCGAGGAAGAAATAAGCCATGATAGTTAAACAGCCATACAAAACACAAACTATAATCTATAGTAGGTCTAGAAATGAAGCAACTATTTAGCTATTTTTTTTCTATTGGTTCTTATATAGGAATGAAATTTTAACTGAGGACAACATCCAGAATGATACATAGAAGCAAGTCTATTGCTATGATGGAGTCAAGGTCATGAGCCCCAGAGTAAGGACAAGAGACAGAAAGACCCCATGTAGGCAAATACAGGACTCCAAATATAATGCTGGTCATGGTTGAAGGAAAAAAGTGCCACCCACCTTTTCCTTCAAGATCAAATTTTAGTGGACTTTTCTGTCTTGGAAACCTTTTACCTTGTGAATATACAATGGTGAACTATTTGCTTTAATTCTCTTTAGTTGGTTTTAATAAACTAATACTAATGGGAAGTATACTAAATTATAGGGACAGAAGTTTAAATGGTAATCAGTCCTTGCCCCGCCCCCACTGTGCACATTACCATGTACACACATAAAGTTATCGATTAATTTGAGATGATTTTGGTCCCACCATGGTAAGTGTAACAAAAAAAGAAAAGAAAAGGGAAAAGCAAGATTGTGGCTCTATTTATCCAAGTGAAAATTCTCATTCAAGTAGACTTTGGGGACTAAACCCCATAAAGACATCAGTATTCACTGTGTCCCCGGACAGTCTGAACGCGAGTGAACAGATGGCCACGTGTGCTGACCGCGCAGCAGGCCCTCTAGCTCCACATCTCTGGCGTCCAAATCCCAGCTCTAGATCTTGCTAGGATGGAGACTTGGCATGTCATTTAATTTTGGTGTTTCCAGTTTCCTTGATTCAATACATATAAAGCATGTGGAGTGCCTCTACATAGCTTTGCTGTATCCCACCTCGATCAAGTCTGTGCCTCAAAGCCCTGGGTTCAAAAGATGAGAAGTGACATGGAGAATGTGGAGTAGAAGTTCAAGGTCGGGTCTTAGTTTACTTAAACCCAGCTAAACTGGGCCTAAATGCCAGCTCTCTTGCTCAAAACTAAGTTACTTTGAATAGTATAAACCCATCTTTGTCTGTGAAGGTGGAGTAAAAAGTAAATGGGTTATGATAAGGATGAAATGAGATAATATTTGTTAGGCATGAAGAACGGGTAGCACATTGCATGTGTTACCTTAGCTATAGAACGCAAACCAGATGCTGCTCCTGATTTGCTGCATCGTGTAACTATTAACTATAAAGAGTATAAGAAGAAAGAATTGCTTCTTGGCGACTGAACTTCAAATTTTAAAGTAGTAACATAAATATTTTAGACTTAAATAGAAAAATGAGAATTTCTGTAAGCCCAGCCACAGCCTAAAAAAGCAGACACTTCAACAAATGGAACATTGCCATCAATCTTATTTCTGAGTTTAATCTCCACAGGAATTTTAAATGAATGCCAATGAGAGTAATATTATACAATGTATATTAGCTCCTAAGCCTCTCACATATCTGTTCTTTCAGAGAACAAACATATGAGGCAAATCTCTCTCTCCCCATTTTACAGATAAAGACCCTGGAGGCTGGAGGCTGGCTCTCTCCCAGGGTCTCACCGTGAAGTAGCGGCACCACCGTTAATTGATTTCCGGTGTACTTCTCTCTCCACGGCATCTTATCTCCAAAATGCAAAACATTGTTTCTGACATTACTTCTCTATTAAAATTTTTTAGGTTTTTTATCTTTATGCAGTCTTATTTGACATATTTTCTGCTTTCATTCTGAAAGTGCCAAGTCTCCAAATGAGATGAATAAACTTGAGGTTATCTTCAGCATAGGTGATCTATTTCAGTGTCTAGTTTCCAAAATAAAGCTAGGTCTATGTGAATCTATAGTTTACAATTCATGAGCACTTAAAAATACTAATAACCGGGCGCCTGGGTGGCTTAGTTGGTTAAACGTCTGCCTTCGGCTCAGGTCATGATCTGGAGTCCTGGGATCGAGTCCGGCATCGGGCTCCCTGCTCAGCGGGGAGTCGGCTTCTCCCTCTGACCCTCCTCACTCTCATGTGCTGTCTCTCTCATTCTCTCTCTTTCAAATAAATTAATAAATAAATCTTTAAAAAAATACTAATAACCAATATAAACACTTACATTTTATTCACTCATTTTTCTGCAGATGTTGGGAGTTTGATTTATTTCAGTGTAGTAAAAAGTAGAATTCATGACCACTATCCCAACTGTTTAGTGTTCTTTAGGCCAAAATAAAATTTTTAAAGATTTTATTTATTTATTTGACAGAGACAGACACAGCGAGAGAGGGAACACAAGCAGGGGGAGTGGGAGAGCGAGAACTTGGCTTCCCGCGGAGTAGGGAGCCCGATGTGGGGCTCGATCCCAGGACCCCAGGATCATGACCTGAGCTGAAGGCAGATGCCCAACGACTGAGAAACCCCGGCGTTCCAGGCCAAAATAAATTTAAAGATAGTTTTCTTTAAGTTAAAAAGATCCAGAGGGTCCCAATATACTAACGATATCAACAGCCAGTTACATATGTTTGTTCATTTTATATGACAAACATAGCACTCTTTGAGATTTACTTCCTATTTTTTCCAATTTTTAAAACTGTGCTAAAATACACAAAACATAAAATTTACCATCTTGACCATTTTTAAGTGTACATGTCAGTGGCACAAAGCACATCCACGTTGGTGTGCAACCCTCACCACCATCTGTCTCCAGAACTCTTCTCATCTTACAAAACTGAAACTCTGCACACACTAGGCAATAATTCCTTCCTGACCCTGGCAACCACCATTCTTTCTACCTCTATGAATTTCATTATTCTACGTACCCATATATGTAAAATCATATATATTTGTCTTTTTGTGACTGGCTTATTTCACTGAGTATAATATCCTCAAATTCATCGAAATTGTAGCAGACGTCAAATTTTCTTCCTTTTTCTTAAATATTTTATTTATTTATTTGACAGAGAGAGACACAGCAAGAGAGGGAACACAAGCAGGGGGCTTGGCAGAGGGAGAAGCAGGCTTCCCGCCAAGCAGGGAGCCCGATGTGGGGCTCGATCCCAGGACCCTGGGATCATGACCCGAGCCGAAGGCAGCTGCCTAACTGACTGAGCCACCCAGGTGCCCCAAATTTTCTTCCTTTTTAAGACTGAATAATATTACATTGTATGGATAGAGCACATTTTGTTCATCCATTCATCTGTCGATAGACACTGGGGTTGCTTCCATGTTTTAGCTATTGTGAGTAAGGCTGCTATGAACATGGGGACACAAATATTACTTTGAGACCCCGCTTTCAATTGTTTTGGATGTATACCCAGAAATGGAATTGCTGGATCAAATGGTAATTCTCTTTCTTTTTTTTTGAGGGACCACCAAACTGTTTTCACAACAGGTGCATGATTTTCCATTCCCACAAAAGTGTGTGAGGGTTCCAATCTCTCCACATCCTCATGAACACTTGTTTTCTGTTTTGTTTTCTATTGTTGTTGGTTTTATAGTAGCCATCACAATGTGTGTGATGCAGTATCTCAGTGTGGTTTTGATTTACTCTTCCTAAGATTAGTGATGATGGCCATTTTTTCATGTGCCTATTGACCATTTATATGTCTTCTTTACAGAAATATCTATCCAAGTCATCTACCCATTTTTAAATCAAGTTTTCTTATTGTTGATGAGTTTTAGGAGTCTTTCTTAATATATTCTAGATATTAATCCCTTTCCAGATGTATGATTTGCAAATATATTCTTCCAATCTGTGGGTTGACTTTTTACTGTATTGATGGTGTCTCTTGATGCACAATTTCTTTTAATTTTCATAAAGTCCTATTTGGCTATTTTTCTTTTGTTGCCTATGCCTTTGGTGTCTAAGAAATCATTCCCACATCCAATGTCATGAAGCTTTTACTCTGTTTTCTTCCCAAGATTTTATACTTTTAGGTCTTATATTTAGGACTTTGATCTATTTGAGTTAATTTGTGTAAATGGTGTTTGTTCACTGATTTTTAAAAATTATTATTTCTGAGTCTGCCGTTGGGATGTGACTAGTGTGCACTTTAACTCTTATATTTTTAACTTAAAAAAGAGAGATTAATCTTTTGGGCCAAATTAAGATTATAGTTTTGAACTCCTTTATCTAACTTTTAAAAGGATACATCACCCACCACAAACAATTCTTCCAAAGGAAAAGGTATTTTTCAATCAAATATTACATGCCCATAGTGAAAAATCAAAGACTATCAAAGGTTTATTATGGTACATGGGAGTCCTTTGCACCATCTTTACACCACTTCCCCACCACCAATCCCAGAGGCAGCCACTACAATCATTTTTAGTAGTATATTCTGGTATTTCTTCTACTTCTTTTTAAGTACTGTGCTTAGAGTACTCTTTCTTGATTTATCCTATTGCCCTTTTGTTCTGGCAGAGAGATGTACATCTCTCCCATTCTCCTGATGTCTTCTCCATGTCAAGTTACAACCCTGTGGTACCAACGATCCATGTTCGTGTTACTGTGACTGTTAATTATATTGTTCATCACTGTACTGCTCGGTGACTGCTGAGCCAGACGTACTGTGACTGTATTTCCTTTCTCATAACACTTGGTGTTTTACTCAATTACTTTCTTAATTTTCATTATTATGCATTTCTATTAAACTACAATTTCCTTCACAAATTCTGCAACTGATCTATTTGCCCATCAAAACATTTCTTAGTGTTCAAAATCTGTTCTTCAAGGTGTGTAAGACTATCTTCTGAGTTAGAAGCCTCCCAAAAGTAGCATCAAGTAGCAGCAACACTTCTGACCTTTGGCTCCCCAGCGTTGGTGGTAACCCTGGAACCTCCTTCCCCTCCTTCTGGCACTGGACCTTGTGTGCTCAACCTCTTCCTTTGCTCTTTTGTGACTGACTCATTTCAACCTTTGGCTGGTTTCTAACTTTTTGAAAAATTTCTCATGTTTATTCTTTTTTCTAATTTAATTTTATTATGTTATGTTAGTCACCATACAATACCTCATTAATTTTTGATGTGGTGATCCACGATCCATTGTTTGCATATAACGCCCAGTGCTCCATGCAGTTCGTGCCCTCCGTAATACCCAACACTGGGCTCACCCATCCCCCCACCCCCTCCCCTCTAGAACCCTGTTTGTTTCTCGGAGTCCATAGTGTCTCATGGTTCATCTCTCCCTCCGATTTCCCCCCCTTCATTTTTCCCTTCCTTCTCCTAATGTCCTCCCTGCTATTCCTTATGTGCCACAAATAAGTGAAACCATATGATAATTGACTTTCTCTGCTGGACTTATTTCACTTAGCATAATCTCCTCCAGTCCCGTCCATGTTGATGCAAAAGTTGGGTATTCATCCTTTCTGATGGCTGAGTAATATTCCATTGTATATATGGACCACATCTTCTTTATCCATTCATCTGTTGAAGGGCATCTCGGCTCTTTCCACAGTTTGGTTATTGTGGACATTGCTGTTATGAACATTGGGGTGCATATGGCCCTTCTTTTCCCTACATCTCTGTCTTTGGGGTAAATACCCAGGAGTGCAATTGCTGGGTCATAGGGTAGCTCTATATTTAATTTTTTGAGGTACCTCCACACCGTTTTCCAAAGTGGCTGTACCAACTTGCATGCCCACCAACAGTGTAACAGGGTTCCCCTTTCTTCACAACCTCTCTAACATTTGTTGTTTCTTGCCTTGTCAATTTTTGCCATTCTAACTGGTGTAAGGTGGTATCTCAATGTGGTTTTGATTTGAATTTTCCTGATGGCTCATGATGAAGAACATTTTTTCATGTGTCTGTTAGCCATTTGTTTGTCTTCTTCGGAGAAGTGTCTGTTCATGCCTTCTGCCTATTTTCTGACTTGATTATTTGTTTTTTGGGTGTTGAGTTTGAGTTCTTTATAGACCTTGGATACCAGCCCTTTATCTGTAATGTCATTTGCAAATATCTTCTCCCATTCTGTGGGTTGCCTCCTAGTTTTGTTGACTGTTTCCTTTACTGTGCAGAAGCTTTTTATCTTGATGAAGTCCCAAAAGTTCATTTTTGCTTTTGTTTCACTAGTTTTTGGAGATGTATCTTGAAAGAAGTTGTTGTGGCCGATGTCAAAGAGGTTATTGCCTATGATCTCTAGGATTTTGATGTATTCCTGCCCCACATTGAGGTCTTTCATCCATTTTGAGTTTATCTTTGTGTAATGCTGTAAGAGAATGCTCAAGTTTCATTCTTCTGCATGTGGCTGTCCAATTTTTCCAGCACCATTTATTGAAGAGACTGTCTTTTTTCCATTGCATATTTTTTCCTGCTTTGTATTTGACCATAGAGTTGAGGGTCCATATCTGGGCTCTCTATTCTGTTCCATTGGTCTATATGTCTGTTTTTGTGCCAGTACCATGCTGTGTTGGTGATCACTGCTTTGTGATATAGCTTGAAATCGGGCAACGTGATGCCCCCAACTTTGTTTTTCTTTTTCAACATTTCCTTAGTGATTCGGGGTCTTTTCTGATTCCATACAAATTTTAGGATTGTTTGTTCCAGCACTTTGAAAAATGTCATTAGAATTTTGATAGGGATAGCATTGAAGGTATAGATTGCTCTGGGTAGCACAGACATTTTAACACTGTTCTCATGTTTATTCTTTTAAGTTTTTATTTAAATTCCAGTTAGTTAACATACAGTGGAGAGTGCAGTTGCTATGATAAGCACCGATTGTTGTACAGAAGTGCTAAATCACTGTATTGTACACCAGAATTTAATATTACACTCTTATCTTTATTTTTTAGTTTATCTAAAAAATCAGATATGGTATTGAAATTTCCATGTGCCCATTTTCTCTTTGTTTCTTAAAAAACAAAACAAAAAACATTCTATTATTATTTCACTGAGGAAATATACATTCTAATCTCTCTGAGAATATTACAGAAATTTTTCTTTTCAATTTTTTTCTCCTAATTTTTGTATTTTCTTTGTTATTTTTATGTTTGTTTATTTTTTTCAATTTGGCCTTTGACTTTCAATTTGAAAGCTTTCCTTAAAGGTGATACTTGGTATCCATTCTTATTTAGTTGCATGGCTCTACCAAACTGATTGGAAATCCTGGCTGAAAATAAGAAGTCTGTCCAATAGTTAGTTTCATTCTAGTTGTGAAACGGTAAATTATCTGGAGCAATCAGTAAAGGATTGATCAAGAATACAGCACTACATCAAAAACTAATGATGTATGGTGACTAACATAACATAATAAAATTAAATTAAATTAAAAAAAAGAATACAGTCCTTGGGGTGCCTGGGTGACTCCATGGTTAAGCGTCTGCCTTCCCCTCAGGTCATGACCCCAGGGTTCTGGGATTGAGCCTGCTCAGTGGGGAGTCTGCTTCTCTCTCTCCCGCTCCCCCTGCTTGTGTTCCCTCTCTCACTGTTTCTCTCTCTGTCAAATAAATAAATAAAATCTAAAAAAAAAAAAAGAATACAGTGCTTGAGCTGAAACCTAAGAGATGAATAGATGTTTGCCAGGAGCCCAAGGTAATGAGGAAAGGGAAAGCCATATATCTCCAGAACCTAGCACAGTGCCTGGGCCATAAGAAGCTTTCAATGACTATTTAATGAATGAATAAATATTATGGTGGCACGAAAGATCATGTTTTATTTAAGGAATTCTAAGAAATGTCCATTTTACTGTAATTCAGATTGGTTGACAATGAATTCTCTTAGTGTTCTTTTTCAAAATATATCTTATTCTTAATTCTTCACTCTTGAAGGATATTTTCTTTCTTTTTTTTTTTTAAAGATTTTTATTTATTTGACAGAGAGAGAGAGAACAAGTAGGCAGAGAGGCAGAGGGAGAAGCAGGCTCCCTGCTCAGCAGGGAGCCCGATGCGGGACTCGATTCCAGGACCCTGGGATCATGACCTGAGCCGAAGGCAGCCGTTTAACCAGCTGAGCCACCCAGGCGCCCTTGAAGGATATTTTCATTGAATATAGAATTACAGGTTGACTTTTCTTCTTTTAGAACTTTAAAAATGCTATTCCATGGTCTTCTAGCCTACGTAGTTTCTGATCAGCAGTTCATAGTTCTTTTGAATCATTGTTATGTGTATGTAATGTGTTGTTTTTCTCTGGCAGTTTTCAAGAGTTTCTCTTTATCTTTGATTTTCAACAGTGTACTATGATGTCCCTAGTCATGGCTCTCTTTCTACTTATCTCAGTTGTGGTTTGCCGAGATTCTTTTTTTTTTTTAAGATTTTATTTATTTATTTGAGAGAGAGAATGAGATAGAGACAGAGAGCATGAGACGGGGGAGGGTCAGAGGGAGAAGCAGACTCCCTGCTGAGCAGGGAGCCCAACGCTGGACTCGATCCTGGGACTCCAGGATCATGACCTGAGCCGAAGGCAGTCGCTTAACCAACTGAGCCACCCAGGTGCCCTGGTTTGCCGAGATTCTTGAATCTGAATTTGTCTTTAGACAAATTTGAGAAGTTTTCAGTTATTCAGTCAAATATTATTGTTCATTCTCTCTTCTGTCATTCTAGAACTTCAAACATGAATTCTAAGTTTCTTGTTATTGTTCCACAGTCTATTCACATTTTTATTTTTTCTTCCCTTTCTTTCTTCTTTAGATTGGACAATTTCTATTCATGTGTCTTCAAGTTATCTGACTCTAACCTATCATTTCCTTTCTGCAATTTAAGTATATCCATCCAGTGAATTTTTATTTCATATATTGCATATTTTAGTTATAAAATTTCCCTTTGGTTCTTGTTCATATTTTCTGTTTCTCCACTGAGATTTTCCATTTTTCATTCATCGTGAACTTAATTTCCTTTGCCTCACTGAGTATGGTTACAATAGCTACTTTACAATCCCTGTCACTGCAACCTCTTCATCACCTTGAGACTGACCTTTCCTTGGTTGTCTTTTTTCCTTAAGAATGGGTTCATTTTCCTGGTTCTTCCTATTTTTAGTAATTTTGGAGTGTATCCTGGACATGGTGAATATTATGCTGTTATAATCCAAACAATGTTGTTGTTGTTGTTGTTGTTGTTTTAAATTTAGCAGATTAACAACTTGATTTGACTCAAATGACAAACTTGTTCTTAACTGCAGTGGACAGTGACTCAAGCCTCAATTTAGTTTCTTATACTCACCTGTAAACCACATTGAACTGTCCTACTCACACATGCCTTGCATGTAAGCCAGAGACTTGGGCTGAGTTTACAATAGATCCAGGGTCCGCATCTCTAACTCTTTCTTCTCCTGGATTCATCTTCACTTCTGAGTGGCTGTTGCTGGCCTGACCCCTTTCTCAGGCCAAAAAGACAATGGGATTCTCAAGGAAGCTCTAGCCACCCTGCACCATACTATGTTCATGGCCTTTTCTTAGGTGAAAACCAGAAAGATGGTGCCAATACCCTCTTACATATTTTGCTACTGTTTAAAATCCTGTTGGCATTTTTTATTCTTCAGAGATTTCAAGCAGTTGTTTTTATGTATTATGTTCAGAATTTGGGGTTTCTACAAGATATTTAGTCTGTTTGAAGCTTTCTCCACCATACCAGGGGTGAAACTTGGAAAAACTTTTCTTTTTAAATAACATTTTGCATATTATTGCAAAAATTCAAACAATTACAAAGAAAGAGAATTGTGTGTGTGTGTGTGTGTGTGTGTGTGTGTGTGTGTAGCACTTTACCTTAATCCATTTACACTGCAGATATAGTTGAATAAGCTTGAATATACTTTCTTCACTTGATAATGTTAGAAAAACCTTTTATATTAAAAAGTATATATAATAATTTTTAAATACTGTTTTACATGTTCTAATTTTCTCTTATTTATATACAAAGAGGGATGAAAAGGCAAAAGCCATAAAAAATGTATTCTCAGGCGCCAGGGTGGCTCAGTCCTTAAGCGTCTGTCTTCGGCTCAGGTCATGATCCCAGGGTCCCGGAATTGAGTCCCACACCAGGCTCCCTCCTCGGCGGGAAGCCTGCTCTCCCTCTCCCACTCCCATTGCTTGTGCTCCTGCTCTCGCTATCTCTGTCTCTGTCAAATAAATAAATAAATAAATAAAATCTTTAAAAAAAATGTACTCTCACTATACTTTATCTCTCATTCTTTTACTTATCTCACAAATGCTCATCAAGAACCTACTATTTCCCATTCACTGTCACGGTCAGAAGAAACAGAGAAGGACTCCTAATGGAGAAATTCAGAGTAAAAACAACCAAAGAAATAAATTATAATTTAATATGGTTGTCAGTGGTATACAGAGTGGCTACAAAATCCTCTTATGTGATATTGCATCTCAGTGGCAGTTAAAGACCTTGTCAAGCTAACAAGGGTATATGCAGGGCTTTAGGGGGAAAAGCCACCACCTCAGACCAGCCTCCCGCAGGGAGCAACAGTGAGATCTTGGAAGGGGCCCAGCTGCTAAAGCTTCAGGATGAAGACAGTGGTGGCCCCTCTCTTGCTCTGGTCAGGGCATGACGACCCAGCCTGGTAGTTGTGGCTTATTGGATGTGACATGACTTGCTAAGCGATCCTCCTATCCAATCTTGAGAATTTGGTTATCTTTGTGAGGCATTGTGGGAGACCAATGGACAAGAAGTAAGTCTTGGACAGAGTAGTTCTCATAGCTCAGCCTAAAGCGAGAATTAAAGAATGCTTAATGACTTCCTTCAGCATAACATTTATGTTCGAAAGAATGGAGGAAATTTTAAAATCTAAGCAGATGATAAGTGAACATAAGAAATAATTTCCAATTAGATAAGGATTTTGTGATCATTCTGTAGAAACAAAACAAAGCAATGAGACAATGAGTGATGTGGGGAAATGGGGTGATTGTATTCTTGTGTTATTTTATCTAGAATCTGTAAGGAGGTTTCTTTGAGGCAAAATATGAATGATGCAACAGACAGCCATGTAAAGGTCTGGGGGGAAAGTGTTCAGGTGGAATAGGCATTTTGAGGGAAAATAGGCCATGCAAGCCCGGGCAAGGACCCACTTAGAAATAGCGGTAGTGGTGCAGGGGGACAAGGAGCTGTGGCTGCCAAGTGGACACAGCAAGGTGGGATCACAGTGAGGTTATGCTTTATACGAAGAGACAAATGACTTTCTGTAGACTGGACATGGAGCATGCAAATAAGAGGGACCATGACAGCTCACAAGTTTCCCCATCTGAGCAGCTGGGAGTATTGTGCCTTGAGATGGGAACGAATAAACAAGGTCACAGGGCAGGCTTGGGTGGGATGGGTGTTGGAGGGTCAATAATGCTGTTCCAGACTTGCTCAGAGTGGCATGTTTCTTCTTCTTTTTGTTTGTAATTGCTAGGCCCACATTGCTTCATGATTGCAAATTGCATTCTCTGTCATCAGACTCTCAGGAAATGCCGATAGTTATGACAGTTGAGGTAGAAGGGAAAAATAAGGACAAACACGAAGAAAGCAAATCCAGACAATTTATTTTGGCAAAGTGGCATCTCAAGGAAACATTACTTTCTGACAATACTTCAAACAAGAACAACTGAGTGCATGTTGGGTAATCCCGTTTTCAAATCAGGACACATGTCTAACTAATTTAATTGGCAGAAATGGTTCTGACTGTATCAAACATCTACCAAATTAGCAGATGTGTATAAAAGTTGAAAAAAATCTATTTTAATTTACAATAAGCATTTCCTCAGAATGAAATGTAGTTATGCTGATGTAAAGCCATGTTTGTGATTCATAGAGTCACTCCTTTGAAAAAGTGCCTAGCTGCATGCCACCTTTCAGACTGGACAGGGTTGGCAGCAACCCCCTCCCCCTTGAGATGTGCATGTGGTCCCTCTGGCACAGCAGGCCCTGTGCTGGCTCCTGTAACCTTGATCCTTCCTTGGCTCAGTAGTTTCATGACCATCTTCCCAATCGCTCCTTCCGGGTGCACCATGAGCTCCAGGGATGAGGTCTGTGAAGATAAGAACTTCTGAGATGAGTGACGCCCCAAATGCCCAGAATATCACGAACTACCTGTCCTTTCCTCTGCTCTCCCCCACACGCTGTTGGGTCTGGTCTGGTTCTCACATCCTGCAGGAGTGAGTTTTACTTAATGGTACTTGCACACCATTTTTGTCATTTTCTCTCCTGTTCCACAGAGCTTTTCTTATCACCAAGCACTAATGGCCATGAAATCCATGTTCAAAAAATCACAACACTGTAACAGAGAAAAAACCAACTTGTTTTAAATTAAAGCAGTAATGGTACATAATTTATTACCTCGCAGGATTTTAGTGAAAGGAAACCCCTCTGCCCCATAAATCTGATATTCTTCCTTAACACTTTGGCTTTCCAAAATCTTTAACAAATAGGACTTCGTGGAGGTGGGGTAGCTGTCGTTCACAATATGCTGTTCTGGGATATATGAGTTATAGCCTTTGACTAGTGAAAGAAGTAAATCAAAGTTAGACTTTTGCAAGGACGTTAAACTTTTTTTTTCTTTTTTTTTAAGTGCAGAGAAAATTTGGAAGAGACTGTTTCCTCACAGACCTTGCTGCCTTGGAATCTTCCCTCCACTGGAATATTCAGAAAGGATGGTGAAATTTTCCATTCTATTTTTTCATCAATTTCAAAACAATGGTTAATCATTTTAATGTAATATTCCCTAAAAATATGACTAGTGGTTTTGAACATTGTAGTTGAAATTTGAAAACAGCTGCATATCAACAAATTAAACTCTAAGTTCCAAGGTTTAAGTCTAATTTCAACACATTTCCACACTGGAATGGATGCTTAATACTGCAGTTGAATATTTGACTTTTCAGGAACATAAACAATGACATTTTTCTTGCAGGAGCATGTAGTCCCCCAAACACTGATTGTGCAGCTATGTAGAAAAGTCACGTGGACATTTTATGGATCACAGATGCCTGCCAGAGGAAGCCCGGCTTCAATGCCACACAAGGAAAATTTCCCAGTAGTTCGACTTAACAGAGGCCATGAACTGCCTTCACAGGCAGTGTCTTTCCTCCCCCTGAAATTGCTTGAGGAAACCCTGAGATGTGTGCAGCAAATGAGAAGCCTACCAGGGTAACCTTACACAAATACTGGGCTAAGTTCCAGTTACATTTCATTGACCTTTGTTTAGAAGGGAAAGAAAAATCCGTGTGACTTTTGTGATAGTACTTAATACACAGATGTTGATGTCACGTCTCCCACTCTATGAAGATACCCAAATGAAATTTCTTATAGTTTTTGGTAAATAAATGGAAAATAAAACCCCACACAGTTTAGGATGAAAATTCAAGTTTTATAGTTCAGAGTTCTAATACTGGAATCTTTTCCAAAGTTTACCAATTTATGATTTACCTAAATATAAAAATAAAATTTAAAACTTCTATTAAGAGAACGAAAAGACAAGCCATGGAATGGGAGAAAATATTTGCAAAACATATCTAAGAAAGGAGCTGTATCTAAAATATACAAAGAACTCTTAAAACAAAAATAAGAAAACAGGTAACTCAATTGAAAATGAACAGATGCCTGGAAAATATGCAAAGGTATGCAGATGGCAGATAAGCACATGAAAAGATACTCAATATCAGTTGTCACCAAGGAAATGCACATTAAAACAGCAATGAGCTAGCATTCCACGCTATTAGAATGGCTGAGATCCAGACCGTGGACAGTACAGGTGCTGGCGAGCAGGGACGCTCTGTCGTCGCTGGTGGGAATGCAAAGTGGTGCAGCCATTGGGGAAGAGAGTTTGGCCGTCTCTCACAAAGCTCAGACACATTTCTCATATAATCTAGTAATTGTGCTTATATTTAACCAATTGAGTTAAAAAGTTATGTCCAACACAAAACCTGCAGACAAATGTTTAGAGGAGCTTTATTCATAATTTCTGAAAACTAGAGGCGAGGGAGATGTCCATCAATACGCAAATGGATAAACAAAGTGTGGTACACCCATATAACAGAGTATCTCTCAGCTGTAAAATAAACTATGAATTCACAAAAAGACATGGAGTAACAAAAATGTATATTACTAATTGAAACAAGACAATCTGAGAAGGTCACATACTGTATGATTCCAACTATATGACATTCTGGGAAACCCAAAACTATGGAAACATTAAAATGATCAGTGGTTGCCAGGGGATTGTAGTCAAACTAAAAATGGTCTACAATTCCTAGCCAGCAGCACTTATGTACATGGAGACAGTGGGGAAATTTATTCCAAATATAGGTTTTAACAGGCAAAATTCAATTATTTCATCAATGCTAAAATTTAAAACACACTTGATGAGCACAATTTTTAAATCTGTTATTACAGACATGCCCAGTGTTACAGACTAAATTATTAGAGAAATTACTGATTCATAACTTTTTTTGTGTGTGCTTTGCATCTCCTTTCCCATTCTCCAACCCATTTCCCAAAGACCAAGATATATTTGTATAGATTAGGGCTTTCTGTCACACACACGCACACACACACACACACACACACACACACAGATTTGGGGGGTTTAAATGGGAAAAAAAATTTGCTTGTGTGACTCAGCAAGGTCCTTCCTGAGGAGATCTGGAGTCCTCTAAAGTATTAAGCTGCACTATCTAATGGGAAAGCAAAATGAAGGTCCTGGGGTGGTGTTTGCCAGAAGAGAGGCGCGCATATCAAGGCTCCTAGTACGCTAAGCCCTTGTCCAGTGCAGGCCCAGCATCTGATTGCCCCGAAGTCTTGCAAGGCGCATCCCTCCCACAGGATCAGGGGCAGCACCCAAACAGGGAAGGGCCACCTAGCAGGTGTAGCAAAGGAGAAGGAACAGCCAGGAGGGCTTGCAGAAGTGGGTCCTGCCAGTTTACTGTGAGTCACACAAGTGTCCAGTGTTCTGTTAGAGAATGTGAAGAGGAACCCCCATGAACCTGAATTTTCCTCATCTTGATATGTGGAAGCTTCTGCTATGTATAACTTAATTTACATTAAAAATAAATATAATCCTCATGCATTTAAACATTGTGGAATGGTTAATGATTGTAATCTCGATGTTCTTGATTCTGAGATCCTAGTAACTGAAACTTGACGACCAATGAACTTATATTTTTCAGAGCAATGAGAGGCCACATCACAGTAGTGCAGAACAACAGTTGTAAGATGTGTTGTGACTTCAGAAATATGAAAATTTGAAAAACTATGCCCTAGAATGGAGGAAATAAAGTGGTTAAACTATTTTAGGCAGAGTTTAAATATAAAATATGTAAGTTATGAAGCTCCTTGATGTTCCCTGAATACATTTTGAAAACCACTGGCTCAGATGATGTCAGAGACATCTAACCTCTCAAATATCCCTGATCTAATTGGATAATTTACCTTTTTCTGGGAACCTGTTTGAATGGAGACAGGTGAGTCTAACAGAAGAGGAGGGGTTCTCCTGGGAACCTTGAGCACGTCCTTTTGGCTCTAGGACGCCGGCCACCAGGGGGCCCCCTGCCACTGCAGGGGACAGACCCAGGCCCAGGTGGACGTGCCACACCCTGGGAGCATGGTCACACGGAGCCTTCTCCAATCCACGGGCACACCACAGCAATAAAGGGTAAGAGCAAGAAAAGTGTGCTTAGCGTGTCGAGGGCCTTAGCGTGTCGAGGGCGAGCACTCATGATCAGGCTCAGCGTGTCGAGGGAGAGCGCTCATGATCACCCTTAGCATATCGAGGGCTGGCACACTCATGATCAGCCTTAGCATGTCGAGGGCTGGCACACTCATGATCAGCCTTAGCATGTCGAGGGCTGGCACACTCATGATCAGCCTTAGCGTGTCGAGGGCTAGCACACTCATGATCAGCCTTAGCGTGTCGAGGGCTGGCACTCATTATCAGCCTTAGCAAAGAAATCCATGCAGAAGGATGGAACACCACACGGTTCTGAGAGAAAGAACATTAAACTATTAAATGGGAAATCAGGTTCTAGTCTCAATTTAACCACTTAAAAAAGTTCTGAAGCTCCGTGTCCTCCTCTGTGGAAGGGCGTCAGTGAGAGTTTCCCTCTCCCCTGTTTTCTTCTTACAAAGCTCCACTAATTTCTTGCCCAGCTAGGTGTTAAACAGGAACAATACGGTAAGTAATCTGGTCATTTTCTTTCATCCCAAAACTTCAAGAAAACAAGAAAAATATAAGAATTCCCAAATAATTTTTCTTCAAAATACAGTATCTGCATTTATATAGAAAAACAGTCCATTTTGTCTCAAAGATTCGGGGGCACTGCAAGCATGGTACTAAAGCATAGTTACGTGGTTTCTTCAGAGAAAACATTACATCAAAATTTGATAGGTTTAGACTAGATTTAAAACAAAGCAGAGGCTAAATAATTAATTATTCCCTTATCATCACTTTCAGGAAACTCAGGAAGTTAGTGCCTTAAGATGTTCATATTGTCCCAAAAAGTTGAGTTACTGAGTATGTCTAAACTTTTTTCCCATGCTTTGCTATTAGTTAGAAGAACAAGCCTTCCAAGTTCATGGTGATAGACCAAGGGGCGCCTGGGAGGCTCAGTTGGTTAAGCGTCTTGGTCTCAGCTCAGCTCCATGATCTCAGTCAGGGTCTTGAGACGGAGCCCCGCATCTCGGCCTGAGACCCTCTCCCTCTGCCCCTCCCCACACTTGTGCTCTTGTGCTTTCTCTCTCTCTCAAATAAACAAATGAAATAAATCTCTTTTTAAAAATAAAATAATGTTAGACCAAGTGCTCACACACGTCACCCTCCTCTCCCCAGAAAACATTTCTGTTACTGTGTAGCACAGCCGGGGAAAGGGGGACCCCGGCTTGGAGCATCAGAGGTCTGTGGAGTTGAGGCACAGAATGCTGGGCCCTGAGACTGCAGGGCACTGGCCTAGAGGAGAACACAGACAACTACCTGAAAATAGAGGGATCGAGTAAGATCTGTACTTCAAGTGGGGCACCCCGTTACCCCACCTCAGCCCTCTCTGCTACTAGTGGCAGGACACCAGCAAGCAAGCACCTGCCTTCCAGCAGGAGAGAAAGAACTTGTTTGGAGAGAAAGGACACAGACTAGACCAAAGACCTCACCTTCCGATGTTCAGGAAATCTCCAGCATAGCGATGGACTCCCTGTCAAATTACCCCACAGAAGCCCCTGAACAAGCCCTACTAATGATAACATAGATTCTGTTCACCTTTTTAAGGGAACACTATTAAATGTGAACAGAAAATAAAGGATCACCAGACATTTAAGGGAAACTGCTTCCAGGGAAAAGAACATGAACATAAACCAGCTGATATGATTATTCTCAAGAAACTGAGCCCCTAGCAAAATGAGACACAAGCAGCATTCCTGTGTTCCTGTTCATTTAGACACTGTTTAGGGCTTCAGCCAGGCAAATATATCACTTTGATATATGTTTAATTACTAGGACAAACCATATGAAATCACCACTCATATAGGTAAAAATAGTCATATTACCAATTTCACATGTTCAACATGACAACTTTAAAAAAAATAAGAAGGATAGAATTAACTCAATATGTAGGCCAGCAATCAAGGAAGAAACAAGGCGTGGAGGATTTTAAAATCATATAAGAAAAGCAAGATCTGAGCTTTAAAGTTTACAAAACAGGCTGATATACGGTGTCTTGTTTGACTATTAAACAACTACGTAATTATAATAATTTTAATATATGTAAAAATCTAACTATTGAGAAATCCAAGACCAAATAAATGAAGCTACCTGCTGGAACACAGCTTTTTTTGGCAAGTAATTAGTGGAGATGGGACCAGAGCCCTAGAGGACTGACTCCATGCCTTTGACTTCCATCACCCGAAAGTAATGGGGCAAGATGGGAACTTGGGGCACCGGAGACAGAGGCGGCAGGGAGGGCATAGTAAGGGACAATATGCAAACAGGGGTGAAAGAAGCCTGAAACACAGGAGCTTATGTTCATGGAGCCAGAACTTGCACGAATCCATGTAATTAGAGAGCTTTGTGCTGGCAGCAGACTCTTGAACTGACCCAGGGGAAAAACACGCATGACACTGATTCCAAGAAGGATAAAGTTGAGATATTCCAGATGTGAAACAATTAAACCCTCACTTGGAAAGAATGACCCACATAACTGCAAAATGTCCATGTTAAGAAATGAAAACGTATATGCCCACATAAAAATACAGGAAAGAAAACACTCTGGTCAGATTTCTGGAGACTAAATTAGCAAATGTGCCACACATACATGCACACCCACACATCTGGACACCTGTGCAAGCACAAGCATGCACACTTACACACACGTATGTGCTCACAATGTGGATACATGCATGCTCACACATACCCACAGTGAACCATGCAAAACAAGGTCAAACAAGGCACTTGGGCTGCTGGGGGTATGCCCTTGGCAGGAGGGTTGTTGTCTCCCTGTCCTCCTGTTCTTCTTGTCTAGAAATGAATCCCAGTCCCACACTAAGGCCTGTGCTTGCTGAATTCGATTCAGCTCCCTTTGGAGCCAAAGGACACCTGTGTGACTCATGAGACCTGATTTCGTTTTCTCTTTCACATGAGTCTCAAGGACAGACAGAAAAAGAAAATGTAGGCAGTGGATGGATGGAGATGGTGCCTGGAGAGTCACTCCAGTACGCCCCAGTACCCACTGTGTACGAATATTCATGGGGGGATTGAAAAACCATCCACAAACCGAGACTGCACGGGGTGAACTTCCCTGCAGCTCAGAGCGGGGGAAGGCGGACATCTTCGAAAAAATTCCACCACCTGTGCTGACGCAGCTGTGCTGCGGCTTACAGGAATTCCACAGGCCCTCCCCACCTGTAACCCTCACACTCCGCTGGAGAAGGAGCAGTGACTT
The DNA here is from genome assembly GCF_009762305.2 of Zalophus californianus. NCBI lineage: Eukaryota > Metazoa > Chordata > Mammalia > Carnivora > Otariidae > Zalophus > Zalophus californianus. The sequence continues at coordinate 178,908 of NC_045602.1, forward strand.
GGACTCTGGCTCCTCTCTTTCTCCCCTGCAGAGCAGGTGGCTGGGGCACCTGTGAGGCCAGAATGTCAGTGGGGAAGCTCGTCCCTCCTCCAGGGAAAGGGGATCCCAGCCCATAGTCAGGCTAGTCAGGCCCCCTCCAGGCCCCTCTCCAGGCCCTCCTCCAGGGCCCCCTCCAGGCCCCCCTCCAGGCCCCTCTCCAGGCCCTCCAGGGTCATGGGGCAGCTTTCTTCTGCACATTGCTTGAAGGCACACCAGAGATGGTCACCAAACCTGTGCTCTGACATTCAGCTTCGCCTAATCGCTCAGATTTTTCATTCCAAGTGAATACAAACTTCTTTGATCTTTCAAATGATCTGTTTGGAAATGTGTAAAAACAAAACAAGTTGAAATTCTGTGATTTCCAAGAAAAAGCAGTCAATATTAGCAGACAGCCCTTGTGACCTAGGGCAAAGCTCACATGCACTTGACACTGCCCACCTTGTAGAATAAAGAACAGGACAGGCTCTTTGTTGTTCCTCTTCTAAACTTTGTGAACATCAGCAAGTCCTCAGGCTGCTCAGTTCTTCTTTCAGAAAAAAGGAGGTGCCATATGCTGGATTCTAGATCCTGGGAAGATGGATCCAAGCAAAGGTCATAGAGCACACTAACTAAAATGTGCAGTCCTGGGGATGAGTGTTGATTATTTTTAGATATCATGACCTTGGCTTCATTGACACCTTATATTAAACAGACCTTACTTGCCAAATGCCACAGGACGCAGCGCTGTGGAAGTTCCTGTGGGCTGACGCTGTTGGGTAAGCCAGACAGCGAGACAAGGAAAAAGGAGGTCCCAGCACAGAGCAGCCACCCTGTAAGTTGATGTGGCGCCGTTCTTTCTTTTAGAAATGTGTTTGGATTTTAAAGATTTTTGCTACATTTTCTTATGTAAGCTTTATTTACTGCAAGGTCTTAATTAAAGATTTTAAAATGTTGAGTAAAATGCTCACCAGTCTAGATTGTAATATATATAATAAAACTGTCATATAATTTATTTTTTTTAACAAGCTTCTTATACAAATTGCCCATGGAACTTTTATTTAGAATTTAAGGTCATTTGGGGCTTAAGGTAATCTAAACAAAATTCTCCAAAATGCTGGGGTCCTTTCTTGGGGTGTTGCATTCCTATGTACCATAATCGAGCCAGGTTTTGTCAGCTATTGGAAAAACAAATCTTTCTTGGTCTGGGAGACTAAACGCCTCAGGCTATGCCAGAGGAAGTTTTCATTACTGAGTCATAAATTCCTAAATGCAGTGTATTCTAGAAAAACAGACACACCTTTAACATCAACATTTTGATCTGACAAAGGCCTCAAATATTTCTCTTGCAACAAAAGTTACAAAAAGATGACCTTGATTCAAAGAAGAAACTTGTGGAAGATCTGTGCTCTCTCAGTGTCCTTGGCTTATTGAACATGTGAAACAGAGCATGTCCATCAGGAAGCAGCTGGACTTGAGCAGAATGAATCCTGAGCCCCTTTCCACCTGTACGGGGTTCCAGAACGTGGGCATACTTTTCCGAACTTCGATTTTCTTCCAGTTAACAGAAAATAACAATATTTACCTGTCAGGGCCAATGTGTGGATAAAACGTGTTGCCTGGTGAGGTGCCTAGAATGATGTTTGACCCAGAAAGAGAAATCAATACATTGATTCATTCAGCACCAGGTGTTGGGTGAGAAAGGGCAAAGGCAGAAAGAACTACAACTTCAGAGAGCCACACATAATTCCCTACAGCAGTGTGCGAAGACTGCATGAGGAGAGGTGTGACTGCAGGAGCAAGCAGGAGTCAGGTCCAGAGGGGCCCGGCATGCAACACCCACTGCTGAATTTCACGATTCTGGATCCCGTCTTCCTGTGATCATCTGTGCACATCTGCAACCCTGTAAATATCCCTCATTTCCTTCATTAACCTAAGAGTCACTTAAATACAGGGACAGCCCACCAGGCCTCATTCAAGGATTCCCTAAATGCTTTTAGAGTAAGCGAATAAATGGGACGAATTAGTAGGCACAACTCAATGCAGAGACATATCAACTGTCTCAGAAGCATCAAGGTGTTTGGAGTGTGAGTCCCGAGTGGGCCCTCGATGTGCAGCATGCTCCATGGGAGACACTACCAGCCCAAGTCTCTGTAGTTCCATGCACACGCTCACTGTTCACACAACAACATGCTTGTCTCTACGCATCAAGCTAAGTAAACGACCCATGAATCTAATTGAAGATGAGGTAAAGAGGCAACTAGGGACCCTACATAGTTTAGTTCTATAAAACTCCCATTGCTTGTTAACAGGAAAACAAACACAGTAGTATATCTTTCAAAGAAAATGTGCACATTATTTTACTGTTTCCAAATAGTCACTGTTCTTTACTGGGGAAGAGAAACAACAATGAGTATGATTTGTATTCCAATTCCTTCAAGAAACAAATGCAGGTTATTCTAAAGAAGATTATATTTGAAAGTGTTATTATTTTTCATTTTGTTGCTTTTTGTAACATAAAGCACACATGATCAAGCTGACCTGGGATGTGTGGTGGCCTCAGCTCCCGAGTCGTTACTAAGTTTTATTAGAAGCTCGCTGGAGATGGGCAGTCAGAACTGAATGAATCTTTCCTGGGGTAGGCAGCCTCTGAGATGGTCCCTAAGTGATCCTGTCTCCTGCTATTCATGCCTTTGTGTAAACTCCTCTCATTAGGGTGGGCTGAACCTAGTGACCTACTTTAATAAACAGAATGTGGCAAAAGTGAGGGCAAGTTCCTTCCAAGCTGAGGCTGCAGAAAGACTCTGGGCTCCATCTTGCTTGTGCTCTTCCATTCTCTCACTTGCTTGCTCTGATGGACGCCAGCCATCATGTTGTGAGCTGCCCTCTGGAGAAGCCTATGTGTCAAGAAACTGAGAGGGGCCACTGACAAATAGCCAGAAGGCATTGAGGCCCTCAGTCTAACAGCCCCAGTGGAAGCGAATCCTGCCAACAACCTCAGAGTGAGTGTGAAAGCAGACCCTCAGCCAAGCCTTCAGATGGGATCACATCTCTGGCTGAAAATACGATGGCAGATTTGTGCAAACCCAGGGGTGAAAGCACCCAGCTATGTCACCCCTGGATTCCTAAAGCACAGAAATGTTTGTTGTTTTAATCCACTAAGCTTTAGGGTAATATATTATGTAGCATTAGATAACAAATATATTCCTCCACCCTTAGTTCTCACCATTAAGAAATATCTGCCAAAGTATCTAGAGACACAGTGACCCAATATCTCCAACTTACTCTCAAGTGGTTCAGAAACAATAATATGCACATATATGAAAATATATAAAGATATATGAAACAATAAGCAAATGGGGGAAAATGTACACAATGGGTGTAAGAGGACAAATTGTAGGTGATAGTTCCTTCTACTATTCTTAGAATTATTTCAACTTACACCACAATAAAAAATTACCAATAAGGTCAATAAAAAAGACCAGTTTAAGAAGGGAATGGTTAAAAATTATAAAAGTGAATACTAACAAAGTTGTATGAATAAACAAAAAATATAAAAACAATAAAAGTCCCCAGAAAACAAATTTTTTGTAACCATGTAAGGTGATGAATGAAACTAGACATACTTCAAAGATCATTTCACAATGTTTGCAAATATCAAATCAGTAATTTGTCCACCTGAAACTAATATGTTATATGTCAACTATACCTCAATAATACTAATTTAATTTAAAATTTTTAAAAGAAATCACATAAAAAAACAAGTGAGCTTTTATTCTTTGATTAGATATGAGTATGTTACAGCATATGGAATCCTGTGACTGGTATATCAAAGGTAACAAGATTTTGAAAACACTGCATCATTATCTGGTCCATAGTAATAAGAGCTATTAAGAAAAAAACCTGACTTGGGGCACCTGGGTGGCTCAGTCTCTTAAGCCTCTGCCTTTGGCTCAAGTCATGATCCCAGGGTCCTAGGATCAAGCCCTGGGTCAAGCTCTCTGCTCGGCAGGGAGCCTGCTTCTCCCTCTCCCTCTGCCACTCCCCCTGCTTGTGCGCTCTCTCTCTCTCTCTCTCTCTCTGTCAAATAAATAAATAGAACCTTAAAAAAAAAAAACCTGACTTGCATAAATAAAGAAAAATTGTACAAAAGCAACAGACACTGTTATTTTATAAATTATTATTCTTAGCTTGGAAAACCTTAAAAACCTCTGGGAAACACATGGCTATTAGCTATTTCAACTACTTCTTTGTTTATTGTTCATCTTCTTATTTTTATGAACAAAAATGTATTCACCTTTATACCCATTCCTATATAATTCTATCAGCAGCATGCCCCTGTGATTTTTTTGAAAACATATCTTACTGGGAATACATATGTCTACTGATGCTAAACACATTTGTACAACTTTGTTAAAGAGTTTGTTAATATATATCAGAAGTTTTAAAATATAACCTCTGACTTAGTATTTTAGCAGTTTCTCTGCCCATGTGGGGTGCTACAAGAAAATCCTAAACACAAAGTTGTATGTGACAGTGTTAAATGGAACAGCAAAAGCCTGTAAATAATCTATACATATAACTACAATAAATTATTTAAAAGTGGGAAAAACTTGGGGAAATGCTAAAATCTAACCAGCAATGTATAAAATAGTAATGCACAGTGTAATTTAAATCACTTTTTATTTCATATAAAGACTTGGAAGAAACACTATTTTTTTTCTTAATACTATCACATATTTCCAAATCCACCTGTGAAAGTTTGATGGTCATGTGTCTATATGCTATACACAATACAATGTGCATGTGCTAAAGAACATACAGTAATGAACAACACTTCAGTATCTTGTAGGAGAAATGAGAATGGCTTATCTGATATTTTCTTTAATAATTAGGACAATTAAGAAGACATGTCATTTGTGTTAAAAAATTTTGGTAAACTATAGACTTAATTAGCTAAAGTGGACACCAGGGAAAAATTAAAAAGAGTTTTTGTTGTCATTTTTAAAGAATATGCGGTTGTGCCAAAATTCAAGAGCAATTACATACAGAGTTTATTTTTCTAAGAATATTTATAATGGTCTAGAGAGATGTTTTATTTTTATATTCTTAGAATATGGTACACATGTCAAATATAATTGAAATAATACTAAGTTAGTTGTTTTACAAACAAATTGTACCTCCCTGTTGGCTTCCAACCACTTGCTGATAAGATTTTTTTTAGGTAAAAACAAAGTTTAAATTCCTCCACAACATCAGAATTTTCTCTCAGAGTCATTTGTATCCCATAGTTTAACCAATGGAGAATCTTGTTGGCCGTCTTCTATCTTTCTTACACGGGCATACAAGACCTCCACTCCAGGGCACAACATTGCTTGGGTAAGAAAGGAAGCCACAATCTTACCGTCGTGGGCAATATCCAGACCAGCAATCCCAGTGACAACACCGTCATCACAAGGACCATGTGGCTCTTAGCCAGGGTGTTCTGCCCTCACTCCCAGATGCCAGCATCTGCAGACACGCTTGTCACAATGGGCATCCAGCAGGTGGAGGGCAGCCATGCTGCCCAATACCCCACCCCACACAGAACAGCCCACACCACAAAGAATTATTTAGGTCAAAATGTCAGCAGTGCTGAGGTTGAGAAACCCTGAATTAAATGAAACCTCAAAATGATATGGGTTTTCTCTCTCTCTCTCTTTTTTTTTTTTTACACCTGTGTATACTCCCTAATATCAGATGACAGATGAGTCATATGCATCTCTTAAGGGAAGAAAATCACCAGCTTTCTTCATTAACCTAATTGTGTGGTAATTGTGTGATTTAAAAGCACATTTGCTTCAGCAGCAGCAACAACAAAACAATCTGGTTAAAAAGGACAGAGGACTTGAACAGACATTTCTCCAAAGAAATATGTATATGGCCAATGAGCACAGGAAAGTGTGCTCAACATCAGGAATCATTGAAGAAATTCAAATAAAAACCACAATGAAAGATCAGCTCACACTCGTTAGGGTAATGATCAGAAGAATAGAAAATATCAAGTGTTGGCAAGGATGTGGAGAAATTAGAACCATTTGCCCAGTTGGTGGAATTGTAAATTACTGCAGCCACTGTGGAGAACAGGATGGAGGTTCCTCAGATCATTACAGATAGAACTACCATATGATCCAGCATCCCACTTCTGGGTATATACCCCCCAAAATTCAAGGCAGGATCCCAAGACACATCTGCACTCCCATGTTTTCACTGCAGTGTTATTCACAAGAGTCAAGAGGTGCAAACAACCCCCAGGTCCATTGACAGATGAATGGATAAAGAAAATGTAGTCTGAACATACAAGAGAATATTGTTCAGCTAAAAAAAAAAGAACTTGTGACACATGCTACAACACAGATAAGCCTCAAGGATCTTATGCTAAGTGAAATAAGCCTGTCACAAAAGTACAAATGCTGGTGATTCCACTCAAACATTACAGAAACCCAAACTAGAAAGGTCATTGCCCAGGGCTGGGGAGGGAAGGGATGCATAGTGTTTAATGGGCATTGAGTTTCAGTTTGGCAAGATGAAGAAGCTCTAGAGATGTGTTGCAGAGCAATGTAGGTATACTTAACACTCCTTAACTGTGCACTTAGAAATGTTTAAGGTGGTAAATTTAATGTCCTGTGATTGTAATAACAATTAGAAATGAAATTTAAAGTTTTTAAAAAGTACACGTGCTCACCCACTCATGGGGCATAATCTCCCAAACCAGGAGAAGCTTGGATCTCAGGTGCAGGGCCAGCCGTGGGACTGAGGACATCTGCCCCACAACCTGCATTTGTAGATTTTCTGTCACTGCCTGTTCTGCCAGATGACAGCCAGCTTTTCTCTCCTCTATTTGCACCTGTTTTTATCTGCCTCCTCTCAAAACCCCATGCCACACCCCAGCCAGCCCCTCCTGCTGGAACTAACAGAAGCAAACCTGTCCAGTTGGTGCAGGACAGCAGCCCGTTCTGCAAGGCTCTCCTGGAAGCAGGGTCACTGCTGGAATAAAGGAATAAACAAAGGAAAGATAGCAGTGTTTTCTCAGCAAGAGAACTCAGGAGGAAAGCAGGAACACTGGGTATCAGTTCTACACCTACCTGTTCTAAGTGTTTCTTCATAACCTGTGAAAATCCTGGTGGTGAAAACTGTTAAGAGTCTTGCCTGAGGCCAACTTGCTGCTTGTCGTGGGGCCTTCCTGAATCCTACATCTGTGCTTTTCCCACGTCAAGGGCCTCCAGCTATTTGAACACCCTTAGCAATTTCTCCATTTTAACCAAATTGTCTCCAATTCAGATCGGGGAGAGTGCCCTGCTGGTAGCATTACCACTGAACGTCTGTATGACAGTGTGTTCACTAGGGAACCTCCGGGCTGTTTGCAATTTGGGGGGATTGTGAGGAAAGCTGATATCAGTATTTGTGGGCATGTTTTCTTTTTTCGCACTTATAGATACTACCTAATATCAGGTGACAGTCTTCATTTTTCCCAGGTGGATATCTAAGAGTGGATTGTTGGTCATTGGGCTGATGTGTTTAACTTTGAGAAACTGCGGGACAATTTAGTGAAGTGGCTGCGCGGTGTGTCCTCACCAGCCATGCAGGAGAGCGGACAGCTCTCGTCTTTGCCGTGGACATCCAGTGTCTTGCTGGAGAAAGAGCCTCCTAGAGAGGGTGTGTTTCCTCAACTTCTGGGACCCCAGGATCTTCAGACTTCTCCCTAGCTCTCACCTGGCCTTCACCACTTGGCCTTCTCAGTAAAGCTTGGGACTGGCTGCTCCTTACTCCTGGAAAATCAGCCATGAACTTCACTTGCTTGAGTATATCACGAGCAGATCTATCTGCACCTCACCCCCAGATTGTGTTCCACTCTGTAGTTTGGAGAAGCGCTGCACTGAGCACGAAGCGCTGCACTGAGCACGATAACCACACCAGTGTTTTCTGCCTCTGCAAAGAACTTACGTCCTTTATCATGCCTACCGATGCCTGGAGGCTCACATCTTCATGGCTGCCTCCAAAAACTCCTTTCAGGGCACCTTCCTTCACCCAAAGCTCAGGGCGACTATAAATAGGCCACAGAGGCACAGCTCTGTTACTCAGATTTATAAACAGTCCTCCCTGGGACATTATTTCCCTTCTGAAAACATCTGACTCCTCTAAAATTTTCTAGCTTTGGGGGAAGCAAAGAAAGAGAGGGTTATTTTAGAAATTATTTTTAACCTTCCAATTTTACACAGTCTTGGCCCTTCTGTGGCCCATATGGACATTTTCCCATAACTAATAACATACCATGAGCCTGAGGAGAAGGTTGATTTTAAAAAATCACCAAGACTTAAAATGTATTTTCTCTTACTAGCTCACAACCTGTGTTTAATGAATAACCAAATCAATAGAAATTAATTCTTAACTGGGAACCTGTGGATGTTTTGATTGGCTCTGGACACATAGCGGGGTCAGGAGATGGAGGCACAGACCGTGACTCTCGCAGCAGGTTTCAGAGACCGGAATTGGGCAGGAGAACTTCTCAAGGATGGGGAGCCAGGCTCTTGTCTCTTACGACGGTCTCACAACTATTAGTCTTCGAAGAAAGAAGCCTGAGCAGTGTAGACACAGACATGGACATGCCTGTGTAGACATTCCCTGGGCTTCACTGCTGTACCCTCTGCTAATCACGTGCACCTTTAATCAACTAGAGAGAATGTGCGTGTACAGCTTTAAAGAACATCTAATGCAGAAACAATAACATTAAATAAAACCCCTCAAAGTTCCTTCTTTTTACTCATTTTCTCTCTACCCCAAATCATTTGTTTGTATTTCCATGTACCCTTCTAGTCCTTTCTCATATGGATAAATCATGTTTACCTCATTTTAATCCTCGCTTAGAGAAAATATCCTGATATTGCATTCCTTTCACTTTATACTCTAAGTATCATAATGTGTTGCTACATTGTATTCTTGCACAACATTCTAAAGAGCGACTTTCCAAGATTCTCTCACACTCACTGCCATCACTAGACATTTAGGTCATATTATGCCAATCCATATTGAAATGAGTACCTTTTATTATCATTTCATTCTCCCTTTATTCTCTTGAGATGCATGTCCTTATATTTAGCCAAGTAATATCAGAGATAGTCTTTAGCTTTTACAAACGAGTACATATTTAAGGGCTTGAAATACTATGATTTGAACCATCCTCATACCTAGGTGAGAGAAACACGGGACTTCTCCGTCTCTCAACATAGCTCTTCTCCAGTCCCCTCTCCTCCCCTTCCCTTTGCCCTGAAGCCTGGCTTGTCTCCAGCCCCACAGCCAAGCCTTGCATCTCTCCCATACTTGCTCTTTTCTCACTGTCTGCTCCTAAATGGGTCTCTAAGCTTCTCAAAGGAGAAATTGGTCCCTGCAGGGGGACTTACCAAATAACAAAGAACCAAAAATCAGCCTGAGCTGAATCTACTCTGCATGCCTTGGTGCCCCACGTTAATCACCTAGAAGCTTCCTTTCTGGCTCAGGATTGGTGCCCATTGTTGCAGTCACCCCTGGCCACACTGCCCGCCAGGCAGCTCACCCTGGGCCTCCTTTGGCAGCCCAGGGAGGACTCAGCCCCAGACTGTCACTGACAGCTACACTCCATTCCCTAAAACTACCTCTCAGTCTCCAAAGCCACCAACTACTCTCCTCTCTCAACCCCCATGTCTCTCACAGAAACTGCGTTCCTTCTTTTTTGTGACAATAGAAGTCAGATGGGACAGCCGTGGTCTTCCGAGCCCTAGACCTACCAGTCTGTCAGCGTTTGAACTCAGCCATTCCTCTTGCCTCCCAAGGTAGCTGGTGGGCTGGTCTGAATGAACCGCCCTTGCCTGGGCCTCCATCCTGGAGTTGTGCCCCCACTGAGAGCATCGAACCCCTGCAGAAGGGCCTCCTTGTTCCATGTGCACTGCTTCTGCCTTCCCGTAGCCACCTTCACAGCTGACTTTCCCTGCTTCTTGTGTCTTCCTCTATGGGATCCACCATCCTGTCCTCAACTCAAACCTGGAATGGCTGTTGGCAAAACCATCAATGGCTTCCCTGCCAGTGACCTAAGGACCTCTCCTCCATCTTCGTCTTATTTGACATCCCAGTGGCAGCTGGCCCCACTGGTGTTGCCTCTAATTTTGACTATTTTTCTTCCCTAGCTTTCCTTTCCTTAAATCTTCCTGGCTTTTCCCTACTTTGCTAACTACCCACATCCGCAGTCCTGCCCAGTCCAGCACAGAGCTCTTCCCAGGACCTGCCTCTCTCTCCTCCTCTGTACTTCACTTCGGGTAAATGCAAGCATCCTGACCTCAGCTCTTCCTCAGGCTTCAGATTTGCTGACCCCGTTTTCCTCTCGAGATCCCTTTGCTAACAGGCACCCTCAGAGAATTACTGCACAAGTCCTCCATTTAAGCACACATACTCCCTTCCTCCCACAGCTTGGGTCCTTACCCCTCCCTCACCCTTGCCTTCACCTTTCAATCCGTTAGGAAGTTGGGGGTTTCCACAACTCCTCTGTGGCCTCTACTCACCCACCTCCGTCCTTCCTTGACCACCACTCCCCAGCACTGGATCACTCACCTACCAGGAATCTTGCAAAGGCCTGAAACTAAAGGTGTTGGCCCGTGTGAACCTAAACCCAGGCCATATTCAGAACCCTTTGCCCCACAGAGGACATGTGTTTGCAGTGCTTGATACCAGGTTTTACACTTTAGAATTAGGGTTTGGGGGTCATGGGTGTGAACTGAAGCCCCAAGTTGAAGCATTGTGTGATTTTTTTCTCTCTTCTACCCTGTTTTCCCTCCATTAGAGAGGTGTGTACTTCAGCAAGCTCAGCTTCCTTCTCAAGTGCTGGAGCTGTCCCCCTTCAGAGGACCTGAATTTACAAAAACTGTTTCTATCTCCCATCTGTAGAATGAAATCCATACTTCTGGCCACCAAGGATTAATGTTCTCCTTCAGCCAAACAAAACTTGCCTATTCTTACAGATCAGAATTCCAAGTCTCACTGTATGTTTCTACATGCTCAGCCATAATTTTTTAAATGTTTCGTTTGCTTTATTTTTTCTGGCATCTTTGTGTATTCTCTGCTGTGATCCACAGATATGCCATATTATAGAGAGTGAGCTCTCTCTCTATCATTTATTGCTCACTGTGATTAAGGACTGGTTGTGTAATTCTCAACCAGTTTAGTCAAATAAAAGGCAAAATAAATACATATATACCTGAGTAGATAAGAAGAGGCTTTATTTGAAAAGCCTCTTTCACAAAGCAGAGGGGACTTTATAGCAATAAGGAGGGCTTTTTGGCCCCTACATCTTTAAACATCTTGTGGTCCAAGGCTCTTCCTTCCTGAGGAAGAATCAATAGGCCAGGAACACCGGGGCGGGCTGTGAACAAACCTGCTGAGCAGGAGGTCAGGGAAGCAGTAGGGGATTGTTCCTCCTTCCAATGCTCAAGGGAAGGCTCAAGGCCCTTTCCTAAGGGAGAATCTTAGCCAAGGGTTGGCTAACAAGCATTTTGTTCCATACCTCAGTGGAGACGAAGCAGTTCAGCTACATCATTTATAGGACCAAGAATGGGACCAAGCGGCACTGTGAGTCCCATCTACGAACATGGGGAAGGAGGCGGCTCTTTCTCGGAACAGGAATTGGGGCTGCCTCACCTCTGCTCTTCTCCAGGAGCGTGGACTGGGGTAAAGTGCAACATCAGCAGCCCCTACGGAAAGGACTGCTGTCCAGGGTGGATTTCATTCTGTGTCTAAAGTCTAACTTCCGTGGACTTCTCTGTGCTATGATTTTGTTGGTTCTTATTTCAGCTCCTTATCACCAACCACAGAAGAATTAGCCCATGATATGTCTGTAACCCTGTTGGTGGGTGCTGGACTCTGCAGGGTCAGCTGTGCTCACGGCAGGGACGGGGGGAGAGAGCGTCTTCTTCAGTGGAAAGAACACTGCTTCCCCCGGTCTAAACTGAAAATGGACTTCATTCAGCAGAGCACAGGAACCTTAGTGAAACCATTATAATCCCTGGGAAGCAGAAGCTAAGGATTTTAATTACTTTGTTTCTAGAATTATGTGGTGTGTGCCTATAGGCATATATCACACACTCAATCTTTTTCCACTAAACGCATTATAGCTTTTTAAAGTCCTATGTTTATGAAACCCTTCAAATATTGTCGGAGATTAAGAACCTGGTCCAAGTGGCCCGCCTAACTACTGAAGTCACCTCAGTCAGGCCCAGGTGGTAGGTACCGCTAGTTCCAGAAGAGGGTCCGGACAGGGGTTTCTCCTTCAGTCCACCACACAACCCGAGGAGGGACAAGCAACGCCTTTGATTCTTTGTTACTCTATTGGGTAAAAGACACTTGCTTTTAATCATTTAAAATTAAAGGTTATCAGGACACCTGGGTGGCTCAGTTGGTGGAGCATCTGTCTTCGGCTCAGGTCTTGATCCCAGAGTCCTGGGTTTGAGTCCCACATTGAGCTCCCTGCTCAGCTGGGAGTCTGCTTCTCCCTCTCCCTGTCCCCCCAGCTCATGCTCCCTCTTTCTCTCTCTCTCAAATAAATAAATAAAATCTTTAAAATAAAAGGTTAACTGTTGACATGTGCTCCAAGAAAGTTATTCTTTAAGTGTGTGGACCGATGCAGATGGTTTCCCAGTTAACTTTGTTTTAGAACTTACATGACATTAACCTGTCCACATTGTGATGCACAGACCCTGTTTCTAAGGAGCCGCCAATGTAATTTCATGGGAAGGTCTCTTTTTCAGGATTTAAACTATAATTATAATCTCCTTAGAGGTGTTAGGGGAGAAGGTCCAGCTAGTCTGGTGAAGATAAGCCAGAACAAAGCAAGAACAAGTGGTACGTGGTTCTGTTTATTTTTATCCTTCAGAAAAAATTAGTTTCTATTTGAATTCTTATTGTAGCTGTTACCATTACTAAGAAAATAAGACATGCTATGAAATGTTGGCCAAAAAAAAAGTCTCAGTGCACAACCTCAGCACCCAACACACAAAACATTTCCAGCTCCGTTTTCTTTCCGGTTTCTGAACATGCGCAGTTTAAACACTGTGGCCATAATGCGCACGGAGTTGGGGGACCTCGGTTTCCTCTGGACAATGTATCAGAAGCACTTGTCTGTGCTGGTGTTTGGTTGTCACAATCATAATTTTAACGGCTGAGTAATATTTCAGTTTCTTAATACTGATAAATAAAATGTTAGCATGTCTGTGAACAAAATAACATTGTACCATAGAGGAAGAAATACAACTCGAAGCTTTAGGCATTTAAAAAGTTAAATGTTATAACATGCACGGCCACAATAGCCTATGCCCATATACTTTAAAATTCATTAAATATATTAGAATAAAATCAGTTTATCTCATTTTTGCATCCTTAATTTCCAGTTGGCAACATGAACTCCCCCTCTCCTGGGTCTTGTTGGGTCAGTACATTAAAACAGAGATATTAAACTCATTCTCTCTGTCATTCTCAGGGTCCCCTGCATTCCCACAGTTTAAAGTTTATTTTAAACTTTATCCTTTCCCACATTCTTTGGGTTTTTTTAGATAACGTGCATGTAATGAGGAAAATAAATTCTGAGATGGAAGCTGCTTTTTCAGGGATGGGTACATTGTAGAACAGCCAAGGTCTGTAGAAGGAGGTATTCTTCCTCTGTTCTTATTCTGTGGGAATAAAGCAGCACCAACATTTTAGAATAGTTAGGGAAATAAAAATCCAAAACACTGAGTAAAAATTAGTCCTGCCAGCCTGTTGGTTGTCTTTGAGTAGCTCAAACATATCCCCACATGCATTTAGGTCTTATTCAGCCTTAATTTGGCTATTGCCTTTTTTGCAAGGATGCAAGCAAGCTATAAGACTTGCTTCAGTTCAGTTGAGCATATTGCTGACCTGACATGTGTACTGAGGAAAGAATGGAGAATGAGCACAGCCCTGCCATCAGGAGTCCAGTCTTGGGAGGGACACAGACAGGAGAAAGGCTGTCAAATGGCAGGTTTGTACTTTGGCGGTGGGAAACGCCTGGCTTCTGTGTGTCCAGGGCAGGAAAGAGACAGTCTTTCATGGAGGCTAAGACCTAAGTGAAACCAGATGAGTTTCACTTTTATTTCATAGCATGGCATCACCAGGAGTTAGTTCCACCAAACATTGCTTCTAATGCATTCTTGTGCTACTTTCCTAGGCCCTGGTAAGTGACAGGAATGCAAGCAACTTCTGTTGCACACCAGATACAGAGCCTCCGGGCATTTCCTCAGTAACCCCCACACCACCACACAAGGGCAAGAATGCTTGTCTCTTTTATTCTCTGCCTGGAACGGTGTCTGGAACATAGTAGATAATAAACACATGTCGATCGAATGAATGGATGATTGAATTGGCATTTTACATAATAGATTCTTGTATTAAATTCTTATAAGAAGTGGTCTTAATATACAATGTAGGTATCAAATCTTAACATGGGAACTACAAAACTTACCCAACACCCAGTTATTAACTGGCATTTACTGCTCATCCGTTAGTATGCTGGGCTCAGAGGGCACAATGACACAGCTCTGTCCTTGCAGGGAGCTACTGCTGTCTGGTGGGAGATACGAGATGGAAGCTGGCACAGAAAATACCGTGTGAGCTAGAGGTAGGCTAAGTTAGAGTGAGGACCTTCAGGGACTAAGCTCATGACCCATCCTCAATAAATGTGTGACAGAAACTACAGTTAGAATCCTTCGTGCAGGGATTCCTGAATTAACAACCCTGTGTGATGCTCCACGGGCTCCTACCACTTGTTCCGGGTTGCAAGAAGTTCTGTTGATGACCATGCCAGAAGGTGGCAAAAGCTGAGTAAAGCTCTGTGTCTCCACTTGTGGCTGGAATCTGAATGACCTGTTGTGTTTAAGCCTGTTGGTCAATGGTGATCACCAGCTCAAGTTGGAGATTTTATGTGACAGTAGTAATAATAGTTTAGTAATGCTGTTTGAGCATTTCCTGTGTGCCCAGCCCTCACTGAGATTATTCATATTTATTATCTTCTCTTGTACCTACTCTGCAGATGAGAAACCAGGATTCAAAATGGCAAGTTGTCTACATGAGCTTGGAGCTGGTGGACAGCAGGGCCAGTGTCTCACGGGCATTTGTGCTCCAGATCTGGTATTTGTCTGATCATAGCATCTCATGTTGACTTAACATGTATGTGCATAGACTCAGTCACCCCAAGTGAGGGCCCTGGAAGGACTACCGTGAAACAGCACCCTGCGGTGTGTGGCTGAGAACTGCAGTGGAGAAGAGCTGGTCCCCACGGGTCCCAGCCGACCAGAGACCCTGCGTGGCTTTGAAACAGCACCGCAGATGGTCCTGCAGCTCTGCTCTGCACTTGCTGGTGGTTTCCTCACCATCAGTATTTGCACAATAGTCCTGCACTCACTCAATCGTGAGGGCTCAAGGGCAGATCGATTTTAAAAAATAACTGGTAAGCCATGAAGCCTGAAACACACTCTTAACACTTTTCGTTTGATTTAAATGACAGTGTAGACATTTTTACATGTTAAAGAAAAACATTGCTCACCATTTTTAACTAATACAATTATATGTTTTAAAACTTTGTTTTATTGGTGTTTTACTTAGATTATTTGATCATTTTCTTCTTGATATGACATAAGGCATATTGTATTGACTTACGCTGTGACCAGTAGGAATTTTGGGGGCATCTGGTGGAGAGATCAGCCTATCAGAATCTACACTGGCCCTACAGAAATTAAGTGGGTGTGGGTCTTAACTAACAAGGAACGCCAGCTTCTCATCCGTGGAAGCCAGATGAAGTCTGGAGAGACGGGCCAGCAGGACCCTCTGAGCAAGGAACGGTGTGTTCACAGCATGGCTTTGACCTGGCTGAGAAAAGAAAGAAATCCTCAAGACTGGCTTCTTTTTCTTTCAAATTTATGTCCAAGTCTGGGTAGCTTTCCCAGAAATATTGTTTTAATATTTGATGAGCCAACAGCCTAAGGGCTGCAGACAATCTTCAGGTGGCCCTTGAGAAACCCAGCGAGAAGGTCCCCTTGCCTCGGGCGAAGTCGTCCCTGTCTCTACTTCCCACCCTTTGCTGACATGGCTCACAAGAACTGTGCGTGAAGAGAGACAGCTTTGTTTTCACTGTTATGATAACAAAAATACAATTCTGAAATCATTTAAATGTGCATATAAACCATACAGAAAAGCCAAACACAACAGTGACCCAGCCAAGGACAGCAATTTAGCCATGACCCCTAAGAATGCCAAAGAGAGACTCAGGCCTTAAAGACATATTCAAACAGCACTTAAAAATATGCAGACTTTAAAAAAAAAAAAAAACTCTATGCAAAAAATTCAAATGCAATTCTGTATTTTTTTTTATTTTGAAATAAATTTAGGCTTACAGGAAATTTGCAGAAATAATACATAGATTTCCCACATACCCATCTTCCTCTCATATTAATATCTTATGTGACCAAGATACAATTATCTAAACTATTAACTGAATTACAGATTTTATTTGGATTTCATGTCTTTCCACTGTTGTCTTCACTGTTCCAGGATCCAGCTGCAGGCCCCACGCTGCCTCTAGTTGCCATACCTCCCTGGTCTCTCCCTGTGTCAACAGTCCTCAGTCTCTTCATGTCTATCATGAGAGGAGGGGACTTGTAGAGACTGTCCCTCAATATCTTACCCTTGAGGATGTTAACCCTGATTACTTGCTGGTTTCTCTTATTCTCAGGTTACTGTTTCTCCCCTTGTAATCAAGTGTGTTGACTAACCCATTATACACACATTCCTGCATTTACATATCCATATGCATATTAGAAAACCATGAGTTCATATTGATGCCTCTGATTCTAATTCAAGACTTAGGTTTGCCCCTTCCCCTGGCTTGTACTTGTAACTTCTTGTAAGGATGAGAACCATGGCTCTCATATCTTCAGGTATTTTCCTGTTTCTTCAACCCTGGTACATACATGAAGTCTTTCTTAATGGCTCTCCCACACCACTAAACAGATAATTTACCAACTAGAACATAGTACTTGTGTATATTTTTTTAAATTTCTTTGTTAAATTTACACTACCTGATCAAAATGCTGTCGGAGTGAAGTCGGCAAGTTCCTTCTCTTCCCAGCCCTCTGGCTCACATACACCCTTCACTTGTAAGGCAGCGAGTGTACTGGGTGGTTTTCTGCTCATTTTATGTCCCTTTCATGATCTTTGATTCTGTTTAAAGTGAAGTTTTATTTACATGGTGGCTTTCCAAAGACCTCTGATGAATTTGGTGGAAAACCGCCCTGTGGAGGTGAATGTTGGCATCATGGTACCTCCAGTGTTCATCTGGGCTCTTGTGTGGGACAGAGGCATTTCTGAGAATACTCTGAGCAGAGACTGGATTCCAGACAGGCACATGATCTAACTGCAGATCATTCCGAGTCAGACACATCCCACCTTTCCCTGGTTGCACCCCAGACACACACAGGGATGCTTTTATCTATGTGATCTGTTTCCTTGGTCAAAGGCAGCTTCAAGTTCTAGCAGAGACTAGGAGGGTAAAACTGCAGGCGCCAGCGTGAGGCTCGTACAAGAGGAGAAAATTGTGTTTTGTGAAGATGGATCCATGCACACTTTGAGATCAACAGGAATACGTGGGGCTTATCAAGCCTCGGGTCAGTCCACAGATCTCCCTTCCGCATGTTGTGGACTTGTCTGTTGTTCTCGCCATTGTCCCCACCTCAAGCAGCTGGGGCCTGACCTTCCCTGATGGTTTTCCATGCAGTGCTGAACTTTACCTGAGGGCCTCCATGGGCCACTGAGGCTCTTGGGGGGAGGCTCGGGAGGCGGGGCTGGGAGTGTCACCACTTGAAAACATTCAAACCCTCTGTTTTTACCAAGGTCAGTGATTTTCCTTGAATAAATGTTTTTCAGCTTGCTTATGCTTATGGTTAATTTTTAGAGTTCAGAAATGTTTGTTTTTGACAATTTTGTCAAGGTTTTTCATTGCTTTTTGGAGAGAGAATTATGCTGAGCTTCTTACTCTGCCTTTTTGCTAATCCCCAGCCAACACAAAAATGTTGCCTAAAATAGATATTTCACTGAAGACTGACTGTGAGGTAGGGGTATGGAAATCCTTAAATTCTTAAACCCCCACATTTGCTTTTTTAAACCAATCTTTTGCCACTCTAATTTATTCAATTCGGGGAGTGGGCTATGGGGAGGGGAGAAAATGCTGACTTATTTTTAGCCTGGTTGAATTATATCATATTAGGTTTGGCTTTATGCTCTAGTTTGTAAAGATATTTGGCAAGTGAAATATCATTTTACATATTTGTGATCTCTGCCAAATTTGCTTAATCTAAGAACATGATAATCAAGACTTTTATAGTGAAACCCAACATGCTAATGAAACTTTTGAATAGGAATAAGCCTAGGAAGGCCAGTTACTATTCTAATTTTCCATAGTGTTTCTACGGTGCAGCATTGCCTTTCTCAGATTAGGTTTATGTTATAAGCCTCCCAAATGTATCTTAAGTGAAATTAAATCAATAATATGTTTCATAGATTGTACATAGCATTGTTTGTTTTGTAGCTTAGAGAAGATCAAACACTGAAGCTGACTTTCAGATTGATCCATACAATCCATTTTTGTGGAATCTCCATAAACAACCGTGCTGCACTAGCAGCATCTTTCTCCTGTAATGTGAGCTCTGAGACTCACGTGAATCACAGATCATTGCCGTATTTTCATAAAAGTGGGTGTCAAGATCTCCCATGTACTATTTCCCTAACATCGATCATTTCAGAAGAGAATTCAGTTTTTTGGTTTTGATGTTAAGCCATTCTCCAAAAATCAACTCATGTGTTTGAAAAATCACAATTATTTCACCTCTTCTCATTATCAAATTCTCATTAATTTATAATCAAAATCAAGAACATATTTTTAAAAAATACTTCTGTTTCCAAAAGCCTTCCACAATCTCTGTTTCTAGGAGCAATGGATTGTTCTTCTGTTGTACTATGCTATTTCATAATATCTAGAAAGAAAGCAGAAAAAGCCTAGTTTTCACTCACTACTGCCACCTGGTTTGAGAAAATATTTATGAAGTATTGAAAATATTTCAACTTGAAATATTTTCAGTGACTTTCTATAAAATGAGAATGTAGTACTCTGCTCCTAACATAACTGACAATGTTCACTGTCATTTTAAATCTTCAGCCTGCTTCATGGTACACATCTCAGGGTGTGAGTGGAAGTGAAGCTTAGAAAATACAGTTTTTCTTTGGTTTCATTCATATTACCCAAAATTCAGAACATAAGCAGCAGATGATTTAGTTACTGAAGTCTTTAAATATTTATCTATATTTATAAGTGCTCATGCCTATATTTTGTATGATCTACACAATGTAGATTTTTATTAAAAGATTACCTTTTCTCTTATCTTAACTAATACAATTTATGAAACATGTATTTGGTGTGATATTTGTATATTTTTTCTAATTCACACAAAAAATACTGACACCTTAACATTTGAACATGTCAATCCAGACTCTCAGTTTGAAGGTAACTGAATACGTGAGCATTCCCCCTTTATCCTCTGGGAAATCACTAAAGGGCAACATATTTTTAAAAATTGGTGAAAACTCCATTTTCAACAAAACATGGCGGCCGGCATAATCTGCAGACTCCATGTGAATTCTAAGGAATGTCAAACAGAACTGAGGTCAGACCACAGTGCACAGAGAGAACCTGAGGGCAGGTGTGAAGAGCCAGCAGACCCGCTTCTTGATGCTGAGGAACAAAAGCTGGACAGAAGTCCACTAGGAAGGCTTGCTGAACACCCAACCCAACCCTGCACCAGCTCCTTTCGCATAGCAGAAAAGATGGGTGTGCACAGGGAATCAAGAGACAAACCACATATGCAGAAAGCAGTGCCCTCCGTGGCAGAAGAAAAGGTGAGTTTCTGCATCATACAAACCATGTGAGGAACAGTATAGCTCCTCTCACCTCAGAGGAACCTCTAGAAAATCCTGGCTCATGAAACACCCACTCATTCAATGATTAGGAACATAGAAGAAAAGGGATAATAATAACAAAGGAGGAAGGAAGGAAGGAAGAAGGAAGGAAGGAAAGAAGGAAGAAGGAAGTAGAGGGGAGGGAAGGAAGGAAGGAGTGAAAGAAGGAAGGGGGAGGGGAAGGAGGAAGGAGGGAGGGAAGTAGGGGAGGAAGGGACAAAGGAAGGGTGGAAGTAGGGAGGGAGGGAAGAAGGAAACTGCAAAACTAAGTAGAATCCCAAATTGTTTCCAATAGATTGGTATTGCAACTAAACATCTCATCAATCACAAAAATCAATGCTATAGTAAAAGAAGATCATGAAGCAGAAAAGCAAAATCTTAAGGAAGAGATAGTGAGAGAGCAGAGAAGATGAAGCATGAAGGGGTAGAAATCAGAAAAGTAAGTTCCCCTTCCACATGGTAGCAAACCCAGAAGCAGCATCGGGGGTGATGAATCACCTCAGGAAACTCAATAGAACGAAAATTTAAAGCTGAAAACAAGTGAGGAAAGATTTAAAAGACTATTTCCAACATTGAGTCAGGCTTCAAACTCTTCGTGATCATGTGGATCAGAAAGGAGAAACAGAAATGCCGCGGAAGCAATGCTGACCTGGTACAAAGAAGGGGTTCAGAGAGCAAACAGAGCCAAGGGTCCTGCTGGGTGGGCCACACCCCAGCTGCCTAGACCCGTATTGGACTCCAGTAGGAGCCTGAGCTTCTTGCGGAACACAGGACAAACAGCCGAGTCTGTGGCCCAGAGGCTGGCAGGAGACCCCAAATAACTTGAAACTCCAAACGGTTACGCACTGCCACAAGAATAAGTGAGAAATGAGCTCCGCACACAGAAGGAAAAGGAAGCCTGGGTCACACAGCCAGGCTTGGGGGCCAGGCTCACACCACCCGTGTGGTCCAAATCACTGGATGAGGCCTTTCAGTGGAAAGTGCTTTTGGATTGTTAGAGCACTCAGGCAGGCCATCAGCAGACACAAATTTTCTCTGGAGGTTGGCAACCTGAAGCCAAGACACAAATATAGTTGCCAGGAAATCGATCTGTTTCCTATCAAAAAACACAAAACCAGCACAAGGTATTGGGGGTAAGAAACAGCAAAGAACTAAACAAAGTAAAGGACTTACAAAGGACTTCCAGCAGTGGAGTTATCATACACGAGATATAGTCATTATGGTTACACAAGTAAAGCAGAAGCTAGAAGATACAAGCTAGGGCACGAGACGATAAAGAAAAGAAGCACATTTGAAAATTCAACTAGTAAAACTTCAATAAATAAAAGGTGGTAAGAATTGAAATTTAAAACTTGATAGTGCATTAAGCAGCAGATTGGCCACAATTGAAGATGAATAGTAAACAAAAGGATGTGTCTGAATACATTATTCGAAGGACAGTCTGATGAGACTGAGATGGAAAGATGACGGAGTATAAAATGTATGGTCACAGTGAGGAGGCTGGCACTTCCTGAGAGCTCGAGGGAAAAAGAGGGAATGAGAGAACATGACAAAACTGTAAGGTACTTTGCTCAGATTTTTTTTTATTATGTTATGTTAATCACCATACATTACATCATTAGTTATTGATGTAGTGATCCATGATTCATTGTTTGTGCATAACACCCAGTGCTCCATGCAGAACGTGCCCTCTTTAATACCCATCACCAGGCTAACCCATCCCCTCACCCCCTCCCCTCTAGAACCCTGGTTTGTTTTTCAGAGTCCATCATCTCTCATGGTTCGTCTCTCCCTCCGATTCCCCCCCTTCATTCTTCCCCTCCTGCTATCTTTTTTTTTAAACATATAATGTATTATTTGTTTCAGAGATACATGTCTGTGATTCAACAGTCTTGCACAATTCACAGTGCTCACCATAGCACATACCCACCCCAATGCCCATCACCCAGCCACCCCATCCCTCCCACCCCCCACCACTACAGCAACACTCGGTTTGTTTCCTGAGATTAAGAATTCCTCATATCAGTGAGGTCATATGATACATGTCTTTCTCTGATTGACGTATTTCACTCAGCATAACACCCTCCAGTTCCATCCACGTCGTTGCAAATGGCAAGATCTCATTCCTTTTGATGGCTGCATCATATTCCGTTGTGTATATATACCACCTCTTCTTTATCCATTCATCTGTCGATGGACATCTTGGCTCTCCACAGTTTGGCTATTGTGGACATTGCTGCTATAAATATCAGGGTGCACGTACCCCTTCAGATCCCTACATTTGTATCCTTAGGGTAAATACCCAGTAGTGAAATTGGTGGGTCATAGGGCACCTCTATTTTCAACTTTTTGAGGAACCTCTATACTGTTTTCCAGAGTGGCTGCACCAGCTTGCATTCCCACCAACAGTGTAGGAGGGTTCCCCTTTCTCCGCATCCCCACCAACATCTGTCGTTTCCTGACTTGTTAATTTTATCCATTCCGACTGGTGTGAGGTGGTATCTCATTGAGGTTTTGATTTGGATTTCCCTGATGCCGAGCGATGTGGAGCACTTTTTCATGTATCTGTTGGCCATTTGGATGTCTTCTTTGGAAAAATGTCTGTTCATGTCTTCTGCCCATCTCTTGATTGGATCACTTGTTCTTTGGGTGTTGAGTTTAAGAAGTTCTTTATAGATTTTGGATACTAGCCCTTTATCTGATATGTCATTTGCAAATATCTTCTCCCATACTGTCAGTTGTCTTTTGGTTTTGTGGACTGTTTCTTTTGCTGTGCAAAAGCTTCTTATCTTGATGAAGTCCCAATAGTTCATTTTTGCCCTTGCTTCCCTTGCCTTTGGCGATGTTTCTAGGAAGAAGTTGCTGTGGCTGAGGTCAAAGAGTTTGCTGCCTGTGTTCTCCTTTAGGATTTTGATGGACTCCTGTCTCACATTTAGGTCTTTCAACCATTTGGAGTCTATGTTTGTGTGTGGTGTAAGGAAATGGTCCAGTTTCATTCTTCTGCATGTGGCTGTCCAATTTTCCCAACACCATTTGTTGACGAGACTGTCTTTTTTCCATTGGACATTCTTTCCTGCTTTGTCGAAGATTAATTGACCATAGAGTTGAGGGTTCATTTCTAGACTATCGATTCTGTTCCATTGATCTATGTGTCTGTTTTTGTGCCAGTATCATACTGTCTTGATGATGACAGCTTTGTAATAGAGCTGGAAGTCCGGATTTGTGATGCCGCCAGCTTTGCTTTTCTTTTTCAACATTCCGCTGGCTATTCGGGGTCTTTTCTGGTTCCATACAAATTTTAGGATTAGTTGTTCCATTTCTTTGGAAAAAAGTGGATGGTATTTTGATGGGGATTGCATTGAATGTGTAGATTGCTCTAGATAGCATTGACATCTTCACAATATTTGTTCTTCCAATCCATGATCATGGGACGTTTTTCCATTTCTTTGTGTCTTCTTCAATATCTTTCGTGAGTATTTTATAGTTTTCTGAGTACAGATTCTTTGCCTCTTTGGTTAGATTTATTCCTAGGTATCTTATGGTTTTGGGTGCAGTTGTAAATGGGATCAACTCCTTAATTTCTCTTTCTTCTGTCTTGTTGGTGTATAGGAATGCCACTGATTTCTGTGCTTTGATTTTATATCCTGCTACTTTACTGAATTCCTGTATGAGTTCTAGCAGTTTTGGTGTGGAGTCTTTTGGGTTTTCCACATAAAGTATCATATCATCTGCAAACAGTGAGAGTTTGACTTCTTTGCCAATTTGGATGCCTTTGATTTCTTTTTGTTGTCTGATTGCTGTGGCTAGGACTTCTAGTACTATGTTGAATAGCAGTGGTGATAGTGGACATCCCTGCCATGTTCCTGACCTTAGGGGGGAAGCTCTCAGTTTTTCCCCATTGAGAATGATATTTGCTGTGGGTTTTTCATAGATGGCTTTTATGATATTGAGGTATGTACCTTCTATCCCTATACTCTGAAGAGTTTTGATCAAGAAAGGATGCTATACTTTGTCAAATGCTTTTTCTGCATCTATTGAGAGGATCATATGGTTCTTGTTCTTTCTTTTATTAATGTATTGTATCACGTTGATTGATTTGCGGATGTTGAATCAAATTTGCAGCCCAGGGATAAATCCCACTTCGTTGTGGTGAATAATCCTTTTAATGTACTGTTGGTTCCTATTGGCTAGTATTTTGGTGAGAATTTTTGCATCCACGTTCATCAGGGATATTGGTCTCTAATTCTCCTTTTTGATGGAGTCTTTGTCTGGTTTGGGGATCAAGGTAATGGTGGCCTCATAAAATGAGTTTGGAAGTTTTCCTTCCATTTTTATTTTTTGGAACAGTTTCAGAAGAATAGGTATTAATTCTTCTTGAAATGTTTGGTAGAATTCCCCTGGGAAGCCATCTGACCCTGGGCTTTTGTTTGTTGGGAGATTTTTGATTACTGGTTCAATTTCCTTAATGGTTATAGGTCTGTTCAGGTTTTCTGTTTCTTCCTGGTTCAGTTTTGGTAATTGATACATCTCTAGGAATGCATCCATTTCTTCCAGATTATCTAATTTGCTGGCATATAGTTGCTCATGCTCAGATTTTTTTTCAGAATTGTTGAAAAGGCAGTCCTTTGGTCCAGGGAGCCCAGTGGGTTCTTAATATAATACAAGGAAAAGAATCCACACTGAAGATAAACAAAAAACCACAAGAATTTTGCTCCATCCATTCTCACTATATACAGAAATGACTGCAAATGGATCATAGACCTAAATGTAAAATCCCAAACTATAATGCTACAAGGAAACATTGGTTAAACTCTTTGAGGCTGAGGGTTTGGCAAAGACTTCTCAGATTCACAAAGGAAAAAAATGATGAAGAGGACTCCATAAAATTAAAACACTGCTCTCTAAAATACATTGTGAAGAGAATGAAAACATAAGCCACAGACCGAGAGAAAATGCTTATAAATCAGATATCTGGTTATTCCCAAAATATATAAAGAAATTCCATGACTCAATAGTAAAAAACAAACCAAAATTAAAATGAGGAAAAAATTGAATTGGAGAATTTACTAAGTATGATATATGAAGGGCAGATGAGCACATGTTGTACAACATGATTGGTCACTAGGGAAATAAAAATGGAATGGAAGCAATGACCCAGAACAGCAAACCTATCAGAGTGACTGAAATTGTGACCGGTGATGCCTGGTCAGCTGTGCTGGGAGCAGAGCCTGCACAGCCACCTCCAATCCTGGGTCCTAACTCAAAGAAGTAAAGGACATGCCCACGCAAAGCACTTGTACAAAAATGTCTATAGCACTTTTGTTTTGTTCTATTATAGCCAAAACCCAGGAAAGAATGTTTATGACAAAAGGGTAAAGACTGCGGTGCAGCCACACAGCGGAGTACCACTCAGCACCCACAATGAAGTAGAGTGAACTGCCGGTGGCTATATCTGAAAAGAAGTCACACTGACTACAGCGAGACAGAGCCAGAAGAGTTCATACTAATGATTCTCTTTATTACAAAAAACGCAAAAGTACTCCATCATGATTGAAAGCTGATGAGTGACTACCTGGGGAGGAGGGGTCAGAAAGGAGAGAAGGAGAGATGACAAAATCCACGGGAAGATGTGGAGGGATCTCACACCCTCCACAGGGTGCGCCGCTCTGGCCTCACCCCAGCTTCACTCCGCCACTCACCTGCTCCACACCCCAGCTTGGGGGTTTCTCTGACAGTCCACACCTGCTTGAAGTGCCCTTCCCCAAACACAGTGCGGGCTCTCTGAAGACCTTCCTTTGATTCTCCACAGTCCTTGCCAGAAGTTGATACACTGTAGTTGCACTTTTATATTTGTTAATCATGTGTATGTTTTATATTTGTTTATTTTAGATATATTTTTATTTATTTACATTATAAACATTTTACATTTTAAGCATATTCTTAACATTTTAATGTTTATTTTATTTACTGTGTGTCTTTCCTGAGAAGAATGAAGCTTCATGAAGAAGTTTCTTTATCCACTTTGTTTCCCCAGGGACACATGGTAGATACTAACTGAATATGTGCCAAGTGATGGAAAAATGAGTAAGTGAATAAGGACAAATGTGGTATGTCAGTAAACTCTAAGACATGCAGCAATGGAGAATATTCCAGGGTTTCTGATGCCATCAGTGAGCTGCCTGACCTCTCTGGACTTTCTATCCCCACTTTTTGTCATTTGAGAAAAAGAAATTCTGATACATTTAATCCAATATTTCCATGTCTCCTGTTATTTGCTGTTACTTGCAATAGCGAAATTATTTAAGCACAAATTTTCACCATTTCAGAAGGTGTTTCTTTGCAAAAGTGTCTGGGTGGTGAGCATGATGAGTGTCACAGGGCAAGTCATGCAGGGTCAGAAACAGCACCGAGGCAAAGGAAATCTGCCAAAGAAGGGCGGAGCCTAGAGAAAATACTAGAAGAGGAGGCAGGCGATAGGTTGTGAAGACAAATAGTGCCTTTCCCTCAAAGACCTGATGTAGGAGGTGGCTCCTCCCCCATGACCAAGCCGCGGTCTCTCTGCTCTGGTTTCACCCTACACTCGCCCGCTCTCCTGCTCTCACCGCATCTCGATGTCGCCTTTGCGGGGATGAACTACAGCGCTCACGGCTCCAACTTGGCTTGTCTCTTCTTAACTTCACTCAGGCGTTTCCATCTTCCTGATCTGCGTCTCTGCAGGTGTAACCAACCCCCCAAGGGCAAACCCTGGAGCAGTTTCCCAGACGCTGGGCCCTTGTTCCTGAGACCGGGTTGTTCCCTTTCAAACCAAGAAGCGCCCCCACCCCCCGCACCGCCTGCAGACTAGGCCTTGTGCTGGGGAGAGTGCCCGCAGGGACGGTGACCACAACGCGGAGCAGTCCCGCCGCGCCTGCGCCCTGGGCCTGCGAGGCAGCGCTGCTGGGATACAGGTGCGCGCTCCGCCCAAGAGCGGGTACCCGGGCAGGGGCCAGACAGAACTGATGACCCATGCTCGGTTGTGGAGGAGGAAACAGCAGGCCGTGCTCCGTCGTCCTCCTCCGTGCTGTGGTGGTCAGGTCTTGCGAGGTGAGGGAGTCGGAGACTGGGGATGGGGCCTCAAGACTGTCTGCTCGGAGGAGCTGGGACCTCGAAGCCTGCGGGATTTCCAGAGGAAATCCACCTGAGCTGTCAGGGCGCCAGAGGGGCCCCCGGCCTGGGGTCCGACAGACCAGGACGGGAATCAGTGTGCAAACTTGCAAGCCCAACCTCGCAGA
This sequence comes from Zalophus californianus, assembly GCF_009762305.2. Taxonomy (NCBI): domain Eukaryota; kingdom Metazoa; phylum Chordata; class Mammalia; order Carnivora; family Otariidae; genus Zalophus; species Zalophus californianus. The sequence goes on from NC_045602.1 coordinate 206,267, forward strand.
TCCGGCCTCTGTGTCCGCGAATGAGAACAGACTGCCTTCCCCGCAGCTCACAGCTCCCAGTGCTGGGACCGTGCCAAGGGTGGGGCAGGTGGAGGCACAGTGGTCCCAACCTGGTCCCCATCCCCATTCCTATCCCCGCCCCCGCCCCGCCCCCGCCCCGCCCCGGCCCCGCCCCGCCCGGCCCCGGCCCGGCCCACCGACCCCGCCCCCCCGGCCCCGGCCCCGCCCCGGCCCCGCCCCGCCCGCCCCGCCCCCGGCCCCGGCCCCGCCCCCATCCCTGCCATCCCCTTGCGTGGGAACAGGAGGCCTGGCTAGTCAAACAGATTTCTGTCTTTTAGAGAATTCCTGTTGTTAATAAATATTGACGACCAGTTGATTTATATCACACAGAGGACCCAGATCTGACCCATGAACAGTTTTCATTTTTTTCATACTTTTTCTTCCAAATAAAATGGAATCGTATCGACATACCGTTTGTATTCAGTTTTAAGTTCAGTGTTACAATATTTTTCCCAATTATCGATTATTCTTCCTCATTCTCATAGGTGAACGTGACTGTGTGGCAGTCACGTCTGAGGACCGCACGTGCCGGGTCTTGCTGGTCCTCGCCTGGGCACGCAGGGCACTCCGGGCTCCCCAGCTCTGGAACGGGACACCCGGAGGGACGGCGCTCATGCTCCCGGCCTGCCTCCCTCAGTGTCCTCGGGCCCCTGCGCCTCACCTGCGGCCAGGGACCCTGCTTCCAAGCGCACCCTCAAACCCGCCTGTTCCTCATCCTGCTGAGGGCTTTGGAGCCTGTGTTTCCTGCTCTCTCTACTGCACCATCCCCACTAGTATGGAAGCGTGCCTTCTCCTTCCCTCTGTCCCTCTTTGTCTGGGCTTCCTGTGCTGTAAGCTCCCCGAAGGCTGGTGTGACATCTATTGCCATGTCTGTGACCACACAGCACAGAGCAATGATCCTTAAAACCTTATCCCTAGCCCCAAATTCTTCCCACTTCTTTACAGGCCCCTACCCTGACATCCCAGATTTAAAGAGACCAATGGGGCCCTGGCTCTGCCCCTGTCCCTCACCAGGCCTGCCCACCTGAAGCGTCCCGGCAGCTGCCAAGGCCAAACCCAGGGGGACATCCTGCCTCCTGCCTCCCTCCTGCCCACAGCCTGAGTGCTGCTGAAACCGGCTCTCTCCTCTCCTCCCAGCCACACGTCATCACGCCTTGCTTAAAACGCTGCCAGGCTTCCCACTGTCCTGAGAAGGCAGGAGGGTGGGACTGACCCTGGGGCCAGCGGCCTTTCTGTAACACTCTCCCCTGCCCTGTGTGGGCCCTCCCATGGTGACACAGGAATCTGCTTCCCAACCTCACCCTTGTCAGCGAACTCGATGCCCACTGGTGCTTCTGCTCAGGAGGCCCTCCCTGCAGACCTCCCCAGTACCGCCCTCTCTTCCTTCTCCTCTTCTCACTGGAGTATCCTCACCTCAGAGGGACCTCCGAACCCCCTGAGCAGCACTCTTACCCCATCCAGGAACTCAGTTTTATTTTCTTTATAGCATTTCTCACTATCTAAAACTATTGTGGCTGTTGTTGTTTTATCTCTTAGGAAGTATGCTTCCCTCCATTAGGGTGACTCCATTCACCCAAGTATCCCCAGCACGCCAGATAATACCAAGAAAAGAGGTGCTCAGAGAAGTTTTTCCACTAACAAAGTGAGTCCTTCTTGATTTTTTTTTCCCATTTGACTTGTTGATGAGGGAAACTGCCAAAGAGCAAAGAAAAACCACCCACCCTGTTAACCCTGGGAGTCTTCCCCCACTTGCAGCTGTACTCAACCAAGGTTTTCCGGCCTGCTGAGGCTGCACAAACAGGAGCGAAGAGGAGCTCCTTCCAATGGAGGTGGCCCTGGCTGGTGTGAGCCTGTTTGAGCTGGAAGCCTCATTCCCACAGGGCTACACCGTCAAGTAGAGGGAGGGACCTGGAGGAAAGAAGTGTGGGAGGGACTCAGGCTTGCACACTTGTATTCCAGGGAGGTCTTGTGATCAGACCCAGAGGAAACAGCCCCGTGTGCATCTGTATGAGCTGGGCCATCTTCTGTACGCATGTGGCAACACACTTCGGAGCAGAATAAAATTGTTTCTTCCCTTTTCAATATATCTTACTCAAACTGTCAGTGCAAGTGAATGGTTGAAAAAGTTGGTTAGCCAGTGCATCTGGGATTCTTAAGTAACTGCTGATACTCTTTGAGCTAATATTCATGAGCTCTTTACTTAACTGAATACACATGAGTGCCAGACACTTGGCCTCTTTGCTCAGGCACTCCTCATAATCCTGCAAAGCAGGTATTTTCAAGAGACCCAGAGTGAAATTTTAAACTGTTGTAGTGAGTCATTTGCCAGGGAAGATGTGCGGTGGGCCAACACCCCAAGGTCCACTGTCTGCCCACAGACCATGTCAAAGGAAGTGAGGGATCTGGCCTAAGGCCAATATTCACAGTTCGAAGTTTTGGAAAAGGTAGCCATCTAATAAATTCCATGACAGATTTCAAATTTGCCTCAGTTTTAGGCGGAGTGATCTGACTTTTGGGTGGAAAATACGTCACTGTCCCAAGTTCCTGGATCAGCCGTTCTCACAGCAGGGAGGGGGATGGGCCACAGCCGGCTGCCCATTTGATCTGGCCTGTGGTCTCTGTTACCCGACTTGTTGCAGTTGGTTGCTTTGTTGGAGATGTTTTCAGGAAATCCTGTGGCCTCATTTTAACTTTCCTAGCAGCAGGAAGGTAAACTACATTTAAACAAAATTAAGACAGTCCTGCAAAAAGAATTGGCCCGGTGATACTGGGAAACATGTGGGAAGTAGTTGCTAACATTCATTACAATCTTTGTAAATGTTTGCAGCTCTGACAGACAGCGTGCAATTCGGTTTCAACAGTCCTAACCAACTGAGTGGGAACTTAGATTATTTTGGTAATCAAATAAGTAGCAAGTTGAGAATGCTGAAATTTAAGAGAGAGTAATGGGAAATGGGTGTTTTATACCACAGACGGCAAGTGAAAATTCAAAGTGTTTAGTGCCTCTAGGTTGTGTTTTTTTTTTTAAGTGTTTTTAATTCTAACTGAAACCTTCGGTAAAGTTTCCAAATTGTAGGTAATATTGAAGAAAAGCTCGTGAGCATTTTGGCTGAGAAAATGTTTCTACAAAAGTTGACTTTTAGTGAAGTCTAAAATGTAAAACATCTTCATGGTTGGAGGATTTGGTTTAATTCTTTTCAATATAGACTACAGATCAGAAGAGTGCTTTAGATTCTAGGTCTTTGTAAATGCATGGAAACCTTGGCACACTCTAATTTTCCTCTGTCTTCTCTCTGTTGTCTGCTCAGTTGAGAAATAGAAGCTCCTTCAATAACAGACCGCTGTGCTGGGCACTGTAAACAGACGGAGGGACAGCTCCTGGTCTCTCCACTAAAACACTTTGCAATAAGCAGTGTGGGTGATGTAATTAAAGTAGGTAGATGACAAATTAAAATATCCACAGTAATGATTAAGTGCCAAGATGTAAACTTAACATGAAATATGCAAGTTACACATGAGGGCTCTTTAAAAGATTCCTAAAAACAACAAAATTAAACTTGAACAAATGGAGAGATGTCCTTTGTCCTTGCTTTGGGCAACTGAGAATCATAAGGATACCAATTTTCCTTATGTCAATATATGAATTTAACACAATTCCACTAAAAATATATTAAGTCTCTTTTCTGGAGATAGTCAAGGTGATTGTCAAGTTCACATGTGGAAATAAACAGAAAGAACAGCCAGGGAAACCTGCAAAGAAAGCAGTGAGAAGAGCTGTTAGCACACTCGCATTTCAAACGTGCCCTCGCGTCTTGCCATCCAGTTAGTGTGCTGTGGGAGATGAGCACACAGACGGGTCTTTCCTGCACTTTAGACTGAGCATGTGTTTCTGAACTTCAGTACAGTGATTCTCTTTTTGCTGTGTCTAAGTTACTGTTCAATCTATTCTTTGTCTTCTTGGGTTATTTTCTTTTCAATTCCAAGTTTTCCATTTAGTTTTCTCCTATTATGTCAACTTTCTGCTGAAATTCTGCACCTTATCCTTTTTTTTTTTTTTTTTTTTTTGTGGTTTCAAGTTTTTATTTAAGTTCCAGTTAGTCAACATACGCTGTGGAATTAGTTTCAGGGACAGAATCTAGTGGTTGGTCACGTACATACCCCTGGTGCTCATCATAACAAGTGACCTCTTTCATCCCCATCACCCATCTCCCCTGTCCCCCACTACTCCCTCCAGCAACCCTCAGTTTACTTTCTTTAGTAAAGAGTCTATTTTATGGTTTTCCTCTCCCTTTCACCCCCTGTGTTCATCCGTGTTGTTTCCTAAATTCCACATATGAGTGAGATCATATGGTATTTGTTTTTCTCTGACTGACTTATTTTGCTTAGAATAATACCCTCTAGTTTCATCCACATCATTGCAAATGAAAAGATTTCATTCTTTTTTTATTACTAATATTCCATTGTATGTATATACCGTAATTTCTTTACCTTTACATCCTTGAATGTATACATCATAGATTGTTTATGATAATTCATTGGCAAATGAATACTGTATCATCTTTATAAGTTTAAAAATTTAAATTTTGTACGCTTACAAGTATGTAAGACAATAGCACATAGTGCCTGGGGGCACATACATACACAACAAAAACATAAAGCAATGTGTAGAACTAGTAATCCACAAGCTCAGGATGACGCTGACCTTTGAGGAAGAAGAGGACACTTGGTTTTATTTCTTGCTGGGTGACAATAATGCGGGTCTTTAGTCTGTTTTTCCATATCTTCAGAATTGCATCATAAAAAAGGTTAACGTGTGTATAATGTAAGGCTATCAAGAGAGCATAGTGGGACGGAAGCTGGAGAGGGTGGGCACTATTCTTAGGAGGATTGTTTTGGCTGCTGTGTTAAAGCAAGGAATCCCTACTGGGGACTGGTAGGAAAGTCTAGGGCTGAGCTGACAGTGGCCTAACTTATGGTGGGGATACAGGTGAGTTTGGTAGAAAGCAAGATAAAAAGAAGAGTCAAGAATGGCTCCTAAGTAACACTGTGGCTGAAGGGAATGGATGAAGGGAATATTCCCATTGACTAAGAAGGAATGTTGAGGGAGGGTCAGGCCTAGTAAAGGGGAAAGCAAGCGTTCAGTTTTGGACGAGTTAGGTTTGAGATGCTATTACCTGTCCAAACAAAGCCGTTAGAGATGAGTTTGGAGTTCAAGGAAGAAATTAGAGGGACTAAGATAACACAGGTAAGCTCCTGAATTTCCCTTCTCCCACAGGTGCACTAAACACATAACTACTTACAGAGGAATCCCTCTGAGAGAAATCCAGAAACTAATCCTCCACATTGGGTAACTAGGAAATATCCACATCAAAACAGGTAGGAAAGGCTGAGACACACTGTCACCATAAACCCTACTCCCTGGCACAACACCATACTATCAAGGGGAACCCCCAACTGCCAGTTTCTCCCTGAGGAGCAAAGGTTTTAGACCAAACATCGAATGCCCCGACTTTAAGGCTGCCATCCAAGGGATGAGTTGCCAAATCACTGAGCTCTAAAAGCCAGTGTGGCTTATGTTCATAAGGCTCACAGCACTGTAGCAAACCAAGAAGCAGTTCTGAATGGGAGCATGAACACTCACGGCATCTATTCCTTCCAGAGCTCGGCTCGGAGGGAGCATGCACAACACCCATCTCGCATGTTCTCCCATGCTCACCTTTCCCGGAAAAGACTTGACTGTATACTTTACAAGCTTCATCTAATTAGCACACACATAGGTGCTGGTTGTGATCCTCACTGGGGCCCTGAGGAGCCAGTGGACACTTACCCTGCTTGCTCCTTCTGGTTTATTCCAATAATAAAACCGAGCATTTCTTTGGAATACTGTTCATGCTTCAGGAACCCCAGCTTTCAAAGCTGCCATTCAAAGGATGGACCTCCAAGCCACCTACCTCAGATAGCCAGCAGGGCTTGCATTCAGGAGTCCCACAGGACTGCAGCAAACAAAGAAGCCGTTTTTAAATGGGCATAGACGCACCCTCCACCCCACACTAAACATCCAGGCTCAGTGCAGAGGGAGCAGGTAAAAATGCTCTAATCTCCCACTTTCTCCACAGAAAGAGATTAACTACATGCTTTCTCAATGCTGCCTAAGGGTCCAGCTTGCAATCAGCCTGCATCTAGGTGCTGACCGGGATCTTCCCTTCAGGAACACTAGTGGCTGTTGGCACATCTCCAACCACTGGAAGTCACTAACAACAAAGTAGGTAGTTTGGACAACCACAGAGTTTTGAGAGATGACCTGGAGCTCAGGTAACAAGGTTCAACTCCTACATGAGACCATCAAGACTGGGAGAGGGGGCTGTTTTATGTAATGTGCAGAAAACAACAGAGACAGGGAAGATGAAGAAGAGTCAGGGGAATATATTACAAAGAAAAGAACAAGATAAATCTCAGAAACTGAACGCAATAAAATGGAGATCTGTGATGTACCCAATAGAAAGTTCAAAATAACAGTTGTAAAGATGCCCACTGAAGGCAGGAGAGCAATGATGAACAAAGTGGAAATTTAAATAAAGAGATAGAAAATATAAGCAGACATAAGACAGAAATCACAGAATAGAAAAATGATGTGATGTGGGGTCCAGAAGTGAAGGGTCAAGAAAGAATTCTTGAGACATTTTCAGTGCAAAAAGGTGTTTTTATTATAGCACAGGGACAGGACCCATGGGCAGGAAGAACCACACTGAGATTGTGAGGAACAATTGATCACACACTTTTAAATTGGTGGGGTAGAGACAAAGGAACTTTTCAAAAGGATTTTCATATGTTAAAGAGGACTTAAAAGATCCTGGAGTTGTGGCTCTTGTCCAGCTAAGGCTGCTTTTTGCCTCTAGCAAAGCATTAACATTGAGACAGTTGTGAATTCTTTGAGGATTATCATACTCTGCTTGTCTCAACTATTTTTCAGTGGGCTGCAAGTTGTAAGGAAATTTAATTTTATCTATGTTTCATTTACCTTTGTTCTCCTCATCAAAGAATACGACAATTGAACTGAGAAATTCGATAGAGCGGTTCAATAGCTGACTACATGGAGCAGAATGAAGAATCAGCAAATTAGAGGGCAGGGCAATAGAAGTCATCCAGTCAGAAAAGTAGAGAGAAAAAGAATGAAAAAGAGTGAAGACAGATTAGGGACTTTTATGTGGGCCAACTGATGCATTAGAGTGGTCCCAGAGGAGAGAGAGGGAAAGCGGCAGAATACTTATTTAAACAAATAATGACTGAAAACATCCCTCACCTGAGGAAAGAAACAGACATCCAGAGAATACCAAAGAAGATGCATCTAAAGAGTCCTGCACTGAGAGACTTTATGTTAAATTTATAAGTCAAGCAGAGAAAATCAATTATACGGTTTCACTTATCTGTGGAACATAAGGAACAGCAGGGAGGACATTAGGAGAAGGAAGGGAAGAATGAAGGGGGGAAATTGGAGGGGGAGACGAACCGTGAGAGACTACGGACTCCGAGAAACAAACAGGGTTTTGGGGGGGTGGGTTAGCCCGGTGATGGGTATCAAGGAGGGCACGAACTGCGTGGAGCCCTGGGTGTTCTACGAAAACAGTGGATCGTGGATCACCACATCAAAAACTAATGATGTACTGTATGCTGACTAACATAACATAATAAAATTTTTAAAAAATGCCAGAAATTAAAGACAAGGACAGAATCTTAAAAGTAGCAAGAGAAAAGCAACTTGTTATGTAGAAGGGAAACCCCATAAGACTATCAGCAGACTTTCCAGCAGAGGTGTTGTAGGCCAGAAGGTCATTCTTGGGGTGATATATTCAAGGTGCTGACAGGAAAAACAAAAAACAAAACCCCCAAAACATAAAACACCTGCCAACCAAGAATACTCGACCTGTCAAAGCTGTCCTTCAGAACTGAAGGAGAGAGAACGAGCTTCCCCGACAAACAAAAGTGGAAGGGATTCATCACCACTAAAACAGCCTAACAGGAAATATTAAAGGGAGCTCTCAAGCTGAACTGAAAGGGCACTAATTAGTACGAGGGAAACAAGAAAGAATACAACTCTCTGGTAAAGGTAATTATATACTTAAATTCAGAATATTCTGATACTGTAATGGTGGTGGAAAAATCACATAACTCTAGTATAAATATTAAAAGAAAAGTATTAATAACTATACAATAGTTTAATGGGTATGCAATGTAAAAAGATGTAAATTGTGACATCAAAGACAAAACGGGGGGGTGTAAAAAAGCTTTTATATGCATTCAAAGTTGTTACCAGCTTAAAATTGACAGTTGTGACTCTAAGATGTTTTGTGTAAGCCTCATGGTAACCACAAACGAAAACCTACAGAAAATGCACAAAGACAAAGAGAAGAGAATCAAAGCATACTACCCATGATGGGGAACCATCCTAAAGGGGAGGCAAGAGAAGCGAAACGGAAGAATTACAAAACAGCCAGAAAACTGTGAACAAAGTGTTAGTAGTAGGTCCATAACATTTTAAAGTTTCTTCAATGTAAATGGACTAAATTCACCAATTGAAAGACATAAGGTGACTGAGTGGGCTTTAAAAGACCCAGGTGAGCTTCACTTCAGACGTAAGGACGCATGCAGACCAAGAGTGGAGGACTGGAAACCTAAAAAGCACGGGGTCACTATACTTATGTCACGCAGAATAGTCTTTAGGCTAAAAACTATAATGAGACAAAGAAGGTCAATACATAATGACAAAGGGGTGAAATGTTCAAGCAGATATAACAACTGTAAATATTTACGCACCCAACACCGGAGCACCTTACATATATAAAGCAGACATCGATGGACCTGAAGGGAGAAATAGACAGCAATTCAGTCATAGTGGGGGGAGGTGAGGCAGGGGATGGGGAACGTCAGTCCCCCACTTACAACAATGAAAGGATCATCCAGATGGAAAATCAGTGAGGAAACCCCGGACTTGGGTTACATGTCAGACCGGGTGAACCCACAAACACATGCAGAACATTCCATCTCATGGCAGCAGGATGCACGTTCTGCTCAAGTGCACATGCAACATTCTCCAGGACAGACCAGGCCACAAACCAAGTCTTAATAAATTTTAAAAGGCTGAAATCCTATCAAGAATCTTTTCTGAACACAATGGTACAACAGTATAAATCAATTACAAGAAAAAAAATTGGAAAATTCATCAATATGTGGAGATTAAACAACATGCACACATATGACCAGCCCACAGCTATCATCATATTCAACAGTGAAAATTTAAAAGCTTTTCCTCTGGATCAGGTACAAACAAGGATGCCCACTCTTGCCACTTGTACTCAACAGAGTAGTGGAAGTCTTATAAGGTCAATTAGGCAAGAAAAAAAAAGAAAAGGGGGTGAAGGGGAGTAAGAGATAGATGCTTCCAGTTAGGGAATGAATAAAGGGCAGCCACATCCGGAAGGGACAAGCACAGTTATCTCTGTTTGCATATGAAAACCTAAGTGTTCATTAACAGATGAATGGATAAAGAGACTGTGAAATATATACATAGAGAAGGAAATCCTGGAATTTGAGAAAATACAAATGAACTATTATCCTAAGTGAAATAAGTCAGTAAAAGACAAAACTGTATGATCTCACTTCTATGGGAATCTAAAAAAGCCAAACTCAGAAACAGAGAGTAGAGGGTGGTTACCAGGGGCTGGGTGTTGGGGGAAATTAAGAGATACTGGTCGAAGGCTACAAACTTCCAGGTATAAGAGGAACAAGTTCCAGGGTCTAATGTACAGCACGGTGACTACGTTTGATAATATTATGTTACATAATTGAGATTTGCTAAGAGAGTAGAACATTAGTGTTCTCACCAAAGAAAAAAAAGGGAAATATGTAAAAGGATGGATGTGTTCATTAACTCGGTGGGAACCCTTTCACAGTATATATGTGATCAAACCATCATTGTAATCCTTAAATATTTTACAATTGTATTTGTCAAGTATATATTAGTAAAGCCAAGAAGAAACAAGTTAGGCAGCCAATCACAGTGGTGGGTTTTAACCTTCAGGCCAACCACAGGGCCTCTTACTTTACACAAAGAAAGTGAGAAAAACAAAATCAAGACATTAACTTATCATTTAAAAAGCATTTATTTAGAGACAACTAGGCCATGTCAACATAAGTTGATTCTCCTACTTGAAATGAATAAACATAACCTCATGCAGAAGAAAAGTTCATGTCATCTTTGTTTAATGCAGAGAGGCTGAACTTTGCAACAGCATGTTTCTGCTACCAATATACACATATGTAATTTTTGAAGGAATAAAGATCATTTTTAAGGATTCATATTGTAGCTTGTCCCTACAACTAGAAGGGTTACATAATACCTTCCTTAAGCTGATTCCTTCTTCTCTAGTCACTTTGCAAGTAGAAGTACCTGAGTTGGTATTCATGCCCCTACCCTTAAGATTCTCAAATTAGAACAAGCAATTACCATATGCAGAGCCAATCACAGGTTTAGTGATGCTTGAAAATGAACACAAAAGGACTGTGACCATAGGAATTGGAGCATATTAACTTTAAATAGTATATGTGATAAAATTAGTACAAAGTATTTAAAGATATGTAAGTTAACCGTTTATAGAGAGAAAAAATCTTTTACATATTAGATAATAGTTTATAGAATAAAGAGCAGTATTTTAAAACTTATATTACACATTGCATAACTGGAGAGTAAATCCTGTCAGTTGAGAAATAAATGTTTTAAAATTCTCAAAGAAGAAAACTATATAACCTTTAATTCAAGGTAACATAGTTGGCTGGAAAAATGCCAGTTTGACCTCGAAGTCTCCCTTCCCACCAATCGAAATGTGAATCTGTTTGTGATATAACTGTGATTCTGTCTCCAGCGTGAAAATTCAAATCCCCTGGCTGCTGACCTTCAAAAGAATATAATGCAGTCACTTCTATGGGCAGGTTCAACTTGCCTAAAACAAACAAACAAAAGTATTTAAATTATTCACATTTTTAATGGGAAAACCTGGGAAGGTAAGATATAAATTAACTTTAGTACTTAATATTCTAATGTCTTAGAGATGTGGTCTGTGTGATTTTCATCATATTATTAGACTTATGTTCTTCTTCTTCAAAAAGAGAAAATGTTTGGTAATAATGTTTCCTAAATCCATACAAGTCAAACTGCATATTATTATATATTTAACTATGTATTTAGCAAATATTTGTGGTTATAATTGTTTGAATTTTGAATAACCTAGAACACTACAAGCTAACCCTGAACAATACAGGTGTGAACTGCACTTATACATGGATTTTTTTTTTGATAAACAGTATGATACTATAAATGTATTTCCTCCTTCTTTTCTTTTTTTTAAATTAATTAATTTATTTGACAGAGAGAGCATGAGAGAGCACAAGCAGGGGGAGCAGCAGAGGCAGAGGTAGAAGCTCGATGTAGGACTCGATCCCGGGACCTGAGCCAAAGGCAGATGCTTAACCGACTGAGCCACCGAGGTGCCCCTCTCCTTATTTTCTTAATAACATTTTCTTTTATCTAGCTTCATTTATTATAAGAATACAGCACATAATACATGTAACATCAAAATATGTGTTAACCTACTGTTTATGCTTTTGGTAAGGCTTTTGGTCTATGATAGGCTATTGGTAGTTACGTTTTGGGGGAATCAAAAGTTATACGTGGATTTTCAACTGCATGGGGTTTGGGGCCCCTAAACCCCCGTCCCACGTTGTTCAAAGGTCAACTGTATTTACATTTTTCCCCTTTTATTATAATGGTCATTATGGCTTTCATGAATTGTAGCTGTTAGAGAAAAACACATTTATGGTCACGATTGTATCATAAAAGATTTAATTGAAAAACCATGCTCCAGCATAGAGCTAGAGGGTATTATGCTAAGGGAAATAAGTCAGTCAGAGAAAGACAGATACCATATGATCTCACTCATAAGTGGAATTTAAGAAACAAAACAAATGTGCAAAGGAAGAAAAAAGAGAGACATACACACAAACCAAGAAACAGACCCAGACTCTGTTACCAGAGGGGACACAGTAGGAGGATGGGGGTTAAAGAGTACACTTATCATGATGAAAAATAAAATAAAATGTTAAACAAAACAGAACAAAAACCATGCTCTGTAGCCTTTGATTTTTAGGGTTCCAGCTCAGAAGAATTTTGCCGATTCATCAGCAGACATTTTTTCCATAGGCTTCATGGCTGTTTTCATTTCTGTGCTTACTTTATACTTTCTCTCAAAACAGAGATAAAACTCAAATTAGCACAAGAAGTACGTCTGCATATGCTTAATAAGAGTTTCAACACAATGTGTAGAATTTTCTGTATTGTATTAGGAAAAAAATATCTTGAGAATTGAGGAGTTAATATGAGTAAAAAATAGTAAATATTATAAACTCTATAACATCATAAGAAATATAAAAAATCAGATACTTTCTGTGTATTCAGCTACATGGAATTTTATCTTTGTTTCACATATTATGTGCACATATTAGGCAATTAGATGCTTGTTAAATACATCTTAGTGCAGGTACACTGAAAACATAAATAACCAAATTCTAAAAACCAGTTACTTATTTGAACCTATAATACTATAATAGTAAAAGATAAACCAAATTTGGCTTGTCAGTAAGAAATAAAAAGTCAAGACTTTAATTACACTACGTTGACCGGAACATGGAATTTGTAGTTCACACAAGATGGTGCTGCAGTTCTTTCTGTAAAAGCATGTGCCACGTGGTTCTTTGAGTTCTCCTCAAGAAATAACCCTAATAGCAACTAACAGAATTACATTCGAGGGATTCCTGGTATCATTACTTTTTTCTATCATACAGACATGTTCTGCCTGTTTTTATATCTTATACTACATTTACTTGTAGTCTATCAATTTCAAGGAAGAAGGTTAAAAGTATAACACAGAAGTGTAGAATTTTGATAACATCTGGATATCGTCAAAACCAGCTGAGTGACAGCCAACACATTAATGAGCACTCATCACCGTGTATGTGACAAGCAGCGGGCGTCCCGCACTGCGGCGGGACACACAGCAAGTCCTCCTGACAGGCCCCTTTCTTGTTAAATCAGAGGAATATAAGGTGATGTTAGATTCTGAGCATCATTTTCTCATCAATAATTATATTTATCACCTCCATACATAAAGCTCAACCTCTCTCAACCAAACTTAATTAATGAAAACCCTCAAGGAGCTCCTCCTCTCTCGTGTCTCCAGACACCTTGCATAATACAAAGAAGCAAGCAGAAGAGTCCCAGCGAATATCAGGGAATGTTCTGGAAGTCACAGCCACCTTGGCGGCCATACGCGTGTGCATCTGTAGCACCAGGTACAAAGGAAAATGCACGAGAGGGTGCTCGCAGTGATGACAGGTGCCAGCCCCTGCCGTGTGGTCAGCCTGTTCCTCGTCCCCAGCAAGCAGCTGCCGCCACCCCCGCATCACAGAACATCAAGCTCAGGTGGAAGTGTGAGGCACTTTGTCCAAGGAGCTGAGATCCGAACCTCAGAGTCACCACTGACCTCATGCCCCAAGGCCCTCTGCAGCCACACACGTATTAAATTGTGTTCAACAGACTGAACTTAGACTTATCAGGGCATTTCACTTTTGTCAGGCACATTTTCAAGGAGAATTAGCATATTCTTCTGCATCACTGAGTTATCCAGACTCTACAAATAATAAGAATGTTGGATGATGATCCTGGGTAACCACTGATAACTGAACTGGTTCTTGCTGGTTTTAGGAAAATATTTTGTGAAGAACAATTAGAGGAAGAAAGATATTATGAACTGAATGAAGGACAGAGAGGATCACAGACTTGGTTCAGTTCCTGCCCTTACCATTTAGGTGTCGTCCAGTTTCCTCTGAAATGTAGTTTCCAAATGAACTAAGGGTAAAGTGGTGGTGGGAAAGGGGGTGTAAGGACAGAGCAGGTGGTTTTGAGATGCAGAGAGAAGGCAGTGCTGTGGGGTTTGAGGAGGCTGGTATTCAACATCCCTCTTTCCCTCCACCCAAATTTTGAGCAGAGATGAGGCAAATGGGGAGGGGAATCATGGCTGGGAGAGCGAGGGGAGAATATGGGCCAGACAGGCAGACAGGGATGTGCCACAGAAGAGTCAGGAGTTTAAGCAGTTTCAGGGAAAATTCATCCCCAAGAGCACGAGGTGGCGAGCCAAGCCTGCATGAAGACTGGCACTCCCTGGAGGTAGCAGTCCACAGGCCACTCAATGCCATGCCCTACCTAGTTTTTTCTTCAAGTTCTTAAAGTTCTTCTTCACTGTAAATATTAGAGATACCTTGCATAAAGAAAAGTTTAATGCCCACAAAATAGCTTATTAAAAAAAAAAAAAAAAGGTGGGCCTTTTTCTTCCGGGAGGGAGGTTTGTCCTTCCAGAAGGAGAGCGCCCCCTGGGGACCCCAGAAACAGGCCCCACTGCCAACTAAAATATCTGGCATTCACAGAAGCCTTGCCTTCAAGTTTTATATTCCTGTGTTTAAGAAATATGGAGGCTCTTTGAAGCAATTAGCCATTTTCATCATCATATTCAACTTTAATTCAAATACAGGTTATTTTCTCTCCCAAATCAGGACTACACTTAACAGGAAGCAGCTGTCCCGAGGCTCCTAATTAGCAAGGCGGGGTCTATAGGGTGTCACGATTTTACTCCCAGTTGCCTTCTCCATGGAGTCTGCATAATGTAACCCATATGTAACCAACATATCCGGCCCTAGATGTGATTCAGGAAAGGAATCCAGTCTTTGGAAGGTCGTTGCAAGGCAAGCAGAAGAGAACAAACACATCTTTGGTTTTGTGTACATTTAATGTAGTGGTGAGTTGCATGGCTGACTTAATCTGGTACCCACATCCTCCTAGGTCAGGGGTGGGGTCTGTCACTTTGAGGACCATGTCCTTTGGAAGAGGGAGAGAATCATCGGTGAGTGAGGCAGATAAGGCCACTAGGTGATGTCACCAGAAAAGCAGTTCTCAAAAGGGAATGTCTGGAGCATTTGTGGTCCTTGCAACTGGGGAGGGAGTATTATTGGCATGGAGTGACTCTGTCCAGGGCATCCACGCAGCACAGGATGGCCCCCACCGTGGATGTGCCCACACTGTCACTGAAAATTACAGGGTGGATAGGCGGCGGGTGGTGAAGACTGACACAGGAGGGCACAGGCTGTTACAGAAAGGTACAGTAAACCAGGTTGTGCAGTTGCAAGGCTGTCTTGCTGAGAGGACCAAGTACCATGTAGTTGAGCTTCCAAAGGGTGCAGAACAAAAGTATATGCAATTTGGAGAATTTCTGCTTTGCCCAACAGCCCACGCAAAAGTGCAGCTGGTCAGTGGGTATGGGACAGGCTGAGAGCAAGCCCACAGGGGACTGGATGTCCTGGTAGGATGGGTTTTAACTTGAGGCTCGGGCCTGTGCCCTGTGCCTTTTCTCTGCAGCAATGCTCGGCCAGGATGTGAGAAAGTCCCTGGTAAGAATTTAATTGATTTCACAGCTGCTTTAAAAAAAAACACAATCATGTTAAGTAAGTTTTATTTTAAAAATAGACTTTAAATCTTTCTTTCTACTTGTTTCTTCAAACTCCCTTATATTTGGAGAAAGGACTAAAATAAATTAATATTATCCTAGTACCTACTGTGTGTACAACTTAACTTATCCTACCCTCAAATATATATATAAAAAAAAAGCAAACCTGACCAACTGACCAACCACGGGCAGGTAACTCTCCGTGGATCACACGGCTAGTGGTCAAAGTATTGAGTTCAAGTCAGATCCTGTTTCCAGAGCCCACACAGGTTGTGTTTCTTATAATTTCACACTGCCCTTAGTGCCTTTTAGGGGTATTACTAACATTTCCTAGGCAGCCAGCCTGCAGGTACATGCTCTAGAGAACGCTGAGAAAAGGAGCTGCAGTTCCCAAGTCACCACAGCCTCTGTTGTCCCCTGTCCCTCAGCGTCCCTGCTGTTGGCCCCTCTCCCTCAGCAACTCAGCTTGTCTGTTGACCTCAAATTTAAGAATCCATTTAATTGCAGGATACCTAAGTGTAGGTCTAATTCTAACAGAGTCTTTAAAAGACCACTATATAAAATTCTCCATGCTACTTGGGTATAGACATTTATATGTTAACCACTTTTGCTTCTGAAGGATGTGTTGCCAAAGGTCAAATTATGACAGTCTCAGTATCTCTACCATGGCTGTAAATCACATTCACAAAAGCAAAATACATTTTTAAAAGCCTCTAGTTTTCTCACTGTGCCTGGGACCACAGCACAGTTAAACCCAGGCCATCAGACTGCCTCTGAACGTAGGACTCTCTCCACCTGGGCTCCTGTGAGAACAGATGGCCAGAATTGGGCTCCACAAAATGGGAACCAGGCGGAAAGCAAAAGGAAAGTCAGAAACCCTAAACCATCAGGAAAAGGTTGACTTCTGTTTAAGGAACTCTGCTTAAGAGATATTTTTGAAATATCTTTATAAATTTTAAAAAGAAACGGGTACTTAGTGACCGTGACACTCTGTTTACATGAAACAAGTAATGCCCCCGGAGTTTCCTTACCAAGGATGGTTCTGTGATCCCAGTGACAAAAGATGATGTGAAAAAATAAACAGGCTATTTTACAACTGGTTAACCTTTGCCCTCATTTTGTGTCCCATTCACATTTCTAAATAATTGCTTAATTCTTTAAGGAACATTTTCTAAAGAATATTGAAGTAAGACAGGTTGAGGGACTATTTCATCATGGCAAATCCTAGTAAGTTTTATGAAGTAGTTCCCAATAATGGCAAAATATCTGAACATGAAAAATAAAAAAAATTCCTTAAAAATATAAAAATATTCACGGGGCTAAAACCCAGAAAAAATGTGATGATGATGAAGTTGTAATTCACAACGAACAAACCTTGTCATTCTATCATGACAAGATTTTAAAAAAGCCTGTGGTTTGGTCCTCGGATAAGCCCCCGGGAGTCAGCGGCACTTAGTCCCAAGCTGGGGTGCTCCCTGGCAGGTAACTGAGCATGTGCCTCTTACAGTTCCCCATTGCCCTCCTTATCTCAGATTAAAAGCAAGTAAGAGAGCAAAAGCATAGCATTTTTTAAATGAAGCACTTCTCAAAAGCATGTGCATATCCTATAAATCAAAGGAGTGCTGAGCACCTTCCCAGAGAGTTTTACAAACTGCCATATTAATTAGAAAGTTTGTGATTATAAGATGGATATGAATCATTTTTAACATATAGATATTTCATTTACCAACTCTCTCCTGATAGCTGGAAAGTTCAGGGTAGAGCTTATATTTGCTTCTGTTATCTGCAAAACAGAAAAAAAAGGGGGGGCATTTACAACACTTTATTAGCATATCGTATATAAAATAGCCAAAAATGCCAAATCTTGCTCTTGCAAAGCAGGTATTTTAAATCTCTAAGATTGATAGAAATACCATTATTTTGTCACACTTTAAATCAAGAGGAATGCCTGAATAAACCCAGAAAGTACACCGAACATAAGGCAGAGGGTAAATATCTGGTATCTATAGGATTTAAGCGCTGAAACTACAACTCATGACCTTGGAATTACACATTCATGGATAACACACATACATCTTTTTTTTCCAGAAGCAATCATAAGATACCTGAATTTTAAAAAAGTTTGTAGCCCCCAAGCCAGTGATTTTCAAACATCGCTCTTTGCTTAGCCCCTAAAGTAATTTTTAAACAGCATGTATTCACTTGTATATTTTTTAATTAATATCTAAAATTATTCAATATAAGCCTAAAAGTTGTAAAGGGAACACTTCGTAGCATATTTCAGTTTCAGTTATTTAAATTAAATAATTATATCTCTTTCTGGGATAACAGAACCTAAATATCACAGTATAAATATGAGTCATTATTATCTCTTTCTACGATAACAGAACCTAAATATCACAGTATAAATATGAGTCAGTATTATAACTATACTCTCCATCATGAGTTAAAGAAAAGCTTTTTTTCTAAAGTCAGAAATTATGTAATGTTCATTTTAACCTTCAAATCATATTTCCATTCCATTTGTCTCAAAGATTTTATACTAATGTGTTAATATTATATTTTTATGTAACAGTTTCTACAACAAAAATTTGTACATAAATTTATTTTTAAATGTTATTGGAAGTAAGCACAAGGCCCTATTAAATAATTTCTTGGGACGCCAGAGTGGCTCAGTCATTAAGCGTCTGCCTTCGGCTCAGGTCATGGTCCCAGGGTCCTGGGATCGCACCCCGCGTCGGGCTCCCTGCTCAGCAGAAGGTCTGCTTCTCCCTCTCTCTCTGCCTGCCTGTCTGCCGACTTGTGCTCTCTCTCTCTTTCTGTCAAATAAATAAATAAAATCTTTTAAAAAAATAAATAAATGTATAAATAAATAAATAATTTCTTATAGACTGAGTTATTATAGTAATCATTACTGATACACAACTGACCAAAATCTTAAATATATTATTAACATGTTAACTTATTAAAGATGAAAGCCAATTTTTATTTGAAATGCATCTCCATAGAAGGGTAAGACTTTCAGCTCATATACACAGGATGACTATTTCTTATTTCTACAATGACATAGGTTCAATGTATTTTAATATTCTTTTTTAAAGATATAGATGCTAGAAAAGCTGGTTCTTATAAAAACTAGAGAGGGCCAAAAGGATATATTTTACAGCAATGTAACAGAATTATTTTATATTCCTTCTGAGATGGAGGTAAAAAAAAATCACACTTATCTATAATTAAAACGACAATAATAAAATATTACTTTTATAACTTTTTGTTTTGGTGATAGATAGCTATGTGATTTTTAAAATAAGTAAAATATAATGATAATATTAACTACTATTGTTATTTTAAATCATATGACAATTCCATTATGCCTCTTTAGTTTTGTTGAAAGCAAAGAAACAGAAATCACTGGATCTACAAAAGTATCTGCTACTTATCAGAATCATTCACTAACTATATCAACATCTGTATTTCAAATTGGATCATTGTTCTTATATTTTGGAGACAATGTAGCATAGTATGATTCGGGATGATCTGGGGTTTTTCTTACTCAAGTGTGGGGGGAAAAAAAAAAAAAAAACATTAGGAAGGCTAGAAGACAGAGGGTAGCCCGCATGTCATGTTCGGATTGGAAGTAGCTTTCACAAAGGATGTCGCTGGGGGCTGGAGCTCTGGAGACTGGATATCCTGCACTCTGTGTCCACACACCCTGGGGCGTGTCTGAGTACCCCCTAAGGACAGAGGCACACCAACAAGAACGCTGTTGGCCTAAGAAATTTATGACACAAGAATATAGAAATAAACATTGGCAGCATGGGGAAGGGGGTATAAATATTCCAAAAGAATCTATTTTTAAAAACTGACTAGAAATAACAGATTTTGGATACTGATCAGATATAGGACAAAATACATGCAAATTAAGACTTTCTCAGCATAAAAATAAGCACTCTGCAGTAGAAATGGGAAAGTACAGGGCGCCTGGGTGGCTCAGTAAGTTAAACGTCTGCCTTCGGCTTGGCTCAGGCCATGATCTCAGGGTCCTGGGATCAAGTCCCACATCCTGCATCGGGCTCCCTGCTCAGCGGGGAATCTGCTTCCTCCTCTCCCTCTATCCCTCCCTGCTGCTGGCGCTCTCTCTGATGCTCTCTCTCTCAAATAAATAAATAAAAGAAAAAAAAGTTAAAATAAATGGGAAAGTACATTCCATTCACTGCAGCAAACCCAAATTATAAAGTACTTAGGAATAAATTTTAAAAAAAGGCACAGAAACTATGAAATCTTAGGAATGACAGAAAAATATCTTAACAAATGGAAAGCATAAAATGGAAAAATTATCATACAAATGCCAAATTAATTAATTTATACATGTAATATTATAATTAATATCCCAAATCATAGAATCAATACAAGTATATGATACTTTTTTTTAAAAGATTTTATTTATTTGACAGAGAGAGACACAGCGAGAGAGGGAACACAAGCAGGGGGAGCGGGAGTGGGAGAAGCAGGCTTCCCGCCGAGCAGGGAGCCCGTTGTGGGACTCGATCCCAGGACCCTGGGACCATGACCTGAGCCGAAGGCAAACGCTTAACGACTGAGCCACCCAGGCGCCCCTATGATACTCTTTTTTAGAGTTGCATATTGCATACAGTAGTCCCCCTTATCCGCAGTTTTGCTTTTCAGCCTCAGCTACCTGTGGTTATCCACAGCCCAAAAGTAGCTGACCCTCCTTCTGATTTATTGTCAGAAGGTCAATAATAGCCAAGGCCACAACAATGCCTGCATCCCTCACCCCCTTCATCTGGCCACGGAGGCATTTCATCACATCATTACAAGAAGTACAGTAAGATATTTTAAGAGGCAGGGGGGCCATGTTCATATGACTTTTATTACAGTATGTTGTTGTAATTGTTCTATTTTATTATTATTTATTGTTGTTAATCTCTTTTTGTGCCTAATTTATAAATTAAACTTTACCATAGGTCTGCATGTATAGGAAAAAAACATAGTTTATATAATGTTCCGTACTATCCATGGTTTCAGGTATCCACTGGGATCTTGGAACATCTCCCACCATGGATAAGGGGGGAACTACTGTGTATAAAAAACAAGACCAACAGACAAATGAGACATGTAGGAAAAAAAAAACTAATCCAAATGATAGACTAAGTGCTTCTACAAATGGAAAAGGCAACAAATACTCCAACAGAAAAAAATGGACCAATGAAATGAAGAGACTTTTCAGAAAAGATTAAATCTAAAACACCAGCAATTATATGAAGAAATCTTTAGGTCACTAACAGGGGCAAACACAATCTAATTAAGAAGGAGATAAAACCAACCCTCAGACATGCAAATACATCAAAACACTCTAACACTGATAGTAGCTGAGGAATATGCGTGGTGGGGAGTGTGCCAGTGGGAGCATTGTCGTGGGGAAAGGCTGAGGAGTCTCTGCAGTAGTAAAAACTTAAAATGTGATCTACCAAATCTGCTAACGTTTAAAAATATATCCTTTAACCTATCACATCCATTCCTGGTAGTTCTCTCCAAAAATAAATAAAAGTACCAGTATGTAGACACACCATTTGAGAAAGATGTAAATTATGGAGCTGGCTGGCATGGAAAAAAACTGAAATAAAGAAGTTAGTACCTATTAATAGGAGAGTGGCTGAACAAAATATGTTCATTTGTACCATGGAATATTAAAAAGCCATTCAAAAGAAGTAACTAGAGCTGTACCAGTTGATTCAGGGATTTCTATAAGGTGTTCAGCGAAACAAATAAGCAAAACTCACAAACAAGATAGAGTAAAACAGGGGGCGCCTGGGTGGCTCAGTTGGTTAAGTGACTGCCTTCGGCTCAGGTCATGATCCTGGAGTCCCGGGATCGAGTTCCACATCGGGCTCCCTGCTCAGCAGGGAGTCTGCTTCTCCCTCTGACCCTCTTCCCTCTCATGCTCTCTCTATCTCATTCTCTCTCTCAGATAAATAAAATCTTTAAAAAAAAAAAAGATAGAGTAAAACATGTACAATATGACAGCATTTTTGTAAGGCAACAAAATAACACATTTGTACATGTGCCTGTGTACAGGAATATACAAGAAAAATATATACGGAGAAAAATATAGACGTCTATACTGCATGTTGTCAGCATGTCAGGTTTCCTGGGATGAGAACAGGTGTAGGTGCCACATGGGTTAAGAGGAGAAATCTGAAAAGAGGAGCAACTCATAAAAGAAAATGCATTAAAAATTTACATGAACCATATATATGCATTTATATAAAATTGTATGTAAGGAAGATACGTAAAGAAATGAAAATTTAAGATGCAGTTTTCTAATGACAAACTTAGGAATAGGTGAGATTTAAATGAAAGGTTAAAAGTAGATACCCATTTTAAACTTTCCTTTTATTGAAACAAAAACTGGTATTCAAAACTTGGGATGAGAAAGATGGTATTCATGTGAAAAACAAAAACAAACAAATGGTAGGGACCTAACAGCAAATAAAACTCAAAAAGCCAAGGGAAAATGAGAGTGTTCATGAGAAGGTGTGGTGAGGAGAGCTGAGTGTGCAGAAATGTGCAAAGACCGGGGCGCCTGGGTGGCTCAGTCGGTGAAGCATCTGCCTTCGGCTCAGGTCATAATCCCGGGGTCCTGGGATCGAGCCCCACATCAGGCTCCTGGCTCAGCGGGAAGCCTGCTTCTCCCTCTCCCTCTGCCTCTCCCCCTGCTCATGCTCTCTCTCTCTGTGTGTCTCAAATGAATAAATAAAATCTTAAAAAAAAAAAAGGAAAAGAAAAAAAGTGTGCACAGACCAAAAGGTAAACCAATGAGGACACAGTCATTACTGTGCAAAGTGGGGAGGGCACCATGCGTCTCCACAAGAAAGGTTCAGAAGACAGGCGATCATAGTGGGAAACAGCAGCTCCAGGCTGATACAAGCAAGGGGCCTGGGGACCTAAGTTGATGTTGAGACGTGTAGGTTTTAGAACACGTGCTGAAGAGGAAAAAAAATCCCCAAAAAACAAATCTTCTGAGATTTTTCCATTGTTAAGTGAAAGGGGTTCCTTGAAGTTAAGATGAGTAGTTTTTTAATCTACACTGACCAGGGAGTGATATTAAGGGAACTGACATAAGATTTTTATATGTGCATCACACAAGATACCTATTTTCCTAGTGAGGACACTTCAGAAACATTATGTATTTTAAAACTTACACACAGGTCAAATTTTATGTAATCACTCAGATTTAAAATAAAAATAGATTCAGTGCCCACATCTTGTTACTCACTGGAAATGTGAGTGTGTGTAAATTAATCACCTGAACGTGAATCAGAAATAGACCATCCCTTTTGGAAGAAGAGTGCAGCATCCCAGGAGAGTAGGGTACAGGCTGAGTTACAGGGAATGTGAGCAATGAGGAAGAACAGGCCTAGTTCCTGAGCACCTTCCTGGGAGGGGTACTTTTGGGCAAGCCAGAGGCCTAGCCAGGAGCCAGTGTGAGGGCTGTAACCCCTATTTCATGCCCAGGTGAAGGGGGGTGGATGCAGAGCACGAAGGAGGGCCACCCCCTGCCCCGGAAGCACTTTGACACTTGTCCCCCTCCCAGACCTCCTCCCAGTAATGGCAGTTATTTTTCCACATGTGCTATCTTCCCTCCTAGACTGAAAGTTCTTCAAAGACAGGGTATAACTTGGACTCATCTTTGAACTCTCCCCAAAAGCCCCAGCACAGTGCTTGTGAGTAACAGTGGATTATTACAGGAAACATCACCTACTTGAACATATGGCTACATACTCCTACCCTCTGTGCCTGAAAAGCATGATTCCAAGGGTGGCTGTCCTATAAACGTGCAATGGAAAGAGGGGTAGAGGCCAAAACCTGGTGCTTCATAAATCTGGTCTACTTTACAACCACCTTATGAAATCCTGAGCTCCCAAGAACATATGGTAAACTTAATATTCAGAATATAAATCTATAAGTATACAAGAAAAATAGGCTTATTTTGTTCCCATTTCAAATCAGCAGGATAACTGTCTTTGGAAGAAATGACAAATAAATGAAAAAACTAAAGATAAATCTCTTTGTAAATTGGAGAAAGCATCTTCTGAATGAGAACAGAAGCTTTCACAAATTACAGCAATGAGAATTTGTCTTCTGTCTTTAGAAGAGGCTGAGCATTTATTTTTCTCTTCAACAACCATTGGTTCTTCTATTTGACACTAAAGTTTAACAATGTAGCTTGATTTCTTAACAATAATATCTAATAATTGCTTAATTATAATTGTATTTGAATTGCAACAGAATTATTTACTTTGGGAGCCAGAGTTCAGCAAGACTTGTGCAGATGACTGCTGTGGTCTTAACGATGGTTTCGGAGGTAATTCTTTAGCCTGGGAGGAACAAAAAAAAAATGCACATAATTTTAAAATACTTTTTTACCTTGGAGCATATAAGGCTTTTTTCTTCTAATGAATATATGTGGCAGAGTTTATCCTATGCACCTATTAACAAAGCACCCTACATGTGCATGTGCACTGCTGTGGGCCACAATTAATTGAACTGGATGCCACATGCAGAGGTTGAAGGGGGTGCTCTTCTGTAACGGGAAGCTTGCCTCATCCAGGCACCTCAGTCACTTGGTGGCTGGCTCAGCAAACCCCGGGAGGGCAGTGACAACTGAGGCTTTGTGTGTCCGTTTTCACGTTGTATCATGGGGATCAATCAGCTCCAAGAGGATGTCGTGGAGCTCGGAGCACAACATCCTTGACCTTCAAGGCCTCAGTATCAGCAGCCATTGTTAGTATCATTATTTAATGTTACCAAGTCATGTCCTTGGAGAGATGCAATTATGGAAAACGAACTATGTTTCCCCTTGAAATCTGTACAGATGACATATCAAAGTTATACAACATTTTCAAAAGAACTTTATGTAAATGAAATTATGGGGGACGTTTGGTGGTTATTGGGAACCTGATATCAAGGACAGAATATTCTATATAAAGAAAAGTCTTCTGACCGCTGAGAGAAATGTAAAAACCAGGCATTACAGTAGGCTTCCTCTGTTCCCTTGCTGCTTTTCTTGCATTGATTCGTTGACCTTCATTTTCATACTTTTCAGTAAAGGAATCAAGAATTTCATAAAGTTCTTCTGCTTGAGCAGGTCGTGGTATTTCTCCAAATAAAATGTCATAAGCTCGGATGTCTTGACAATAAAATCTAATAAGAAATACCAAATTAAGAGCATTTATAGATGTAGATCTTTTCTAGAGTTAAAAGTAGGACACACACCTGTGTGTAGGCATTTACTCACATCTAGTATTTCATATATACTATTTTTCAAACACTAACTACAAGCCATAACCCATGTTAAACCCCTAAATTCACTCCCCCAAGCTCATCTCTAGAGCCAATCACCATCAATTTTTTTTTGTTTTTTCAGATTTTCTCTAAGTACATATTACTTTATATTGAATCTTTAAATAAAGAAATATACAGTTAGAGTCAAATGCTGTGTTAAAAAAGATTATACAATGTTACTCTGAACTCTGAACAACTATGTGAATCTATGAAGTATTATGTTTCTCATCATACTTTCCTGAAATCAATTAAAATTATGTGGCTTGCACTTACTTCCGATTAGTTTCTTTCCTTTCAATCAAACAGCTGCCTTCTAACGATATGCCAGCAAAGAGTCCTCTGGATTTGCAGTATGTAAAGACAGCAGTGGGGCTTCTCAGGGCAACATTTCCTTCTAAATTCCTGCAAAATAGAAGGTTTGCATCCTGGAACCACGAGAGAATGGGCCCTAAGATCGTTAGTTGAGCAGCACCACACTTCTCACTCAAAAGAATGATCTTGTTCTCACTTCACTTGCTTTTATGTTTTACCTCCTGTTGTCCTGAGCTAGTTGTGCTTAGGGGGTTCCGGAGCAAGGACAGGGCATGGGGAAGGGCACATTATTTAAAACCATTATCAAAGGGTGTGATAATCATACCTTTCCAACTTTGTCTTCCTTTCTTAAAACAGGAATGTACCTTTTAAGATACCAAAGACTGTGGGTTCTTTTTACACTGAGCATTTTCATGGAATTTGGAAACCTTTTTGGATGACTGTATGGTCTGAGTTTTTGGTATTTCTACATTGCTCAAATGACCCAAAAATAGTCATTCATTAACAGAGAGGTAAAATGTACTATACATACTGTAAACATCACTCTAGTGAAACACTTTTATTTCAAATTTTCCATAATTTAGTTTGAAGAAAATCTTTTTTCTTTCTTGATCAATGCTGCCCTTTATCAGTTAATCAAATTGGACTTGGCTCCTTCAGAGCTTAAAGGTAAATTGTATGTTCCATTCCGGTAGATACAATGGCCTACATTTCTAAAGTATTTAGTTTCTTTTTGTGTGCTCTAGTTTCAAATTTTCTCATTTTATTACCCTGGGTGGGCTTTATAAATTTCTTATTTCCAAACAACCTCAAACCCTCTAGGACATATATAAATCATAAATCAGTTTCATTTCAATTCAAGCTTCCTCTTAGTGCAAACCTGTATAATTTTTAAACCATTACTATCCAACAGATGTTCAGAAAGTACTTTGCAGTACTCACCTTCCCAGGGGCCCAATTGCCACAGTAAAGTTCCCTCCAAGTGTCAGGTTACCACCTTTTGCAAAAGCTTCTACTGCTCTGTCATAATTCAAAATTATTACCAAATCTGATACCTGAAAATTTATTTAAAAATAATTATGTGTAAATGTCACTTAAAATATATGCTGATTAAAACTCAAATATATACCATATAATGTAGCAAGAATTTCAATGTAGACAGTGAAAGAATATGAAAGAAGAATCATTTTTATTTTGAGCTGAGGATGTAAGGAACAGATATTTCCACAGGTGAGTCAAGCAAACACCTCTGAGGATTCACTGTGCACCCTGCATATACTGTGGGGCTCTGGGCATACCCCCAATCTTCTCAGCAAGCTTGTAATGTAGGTAGTGACAGGGGTCTGGTGAGGCTAAGTGGCCTGTCCTAGTGATAGTCAGAATAGATACAACACAGGCCAGAAAGATTACAAGTACTCCCTTAGACTAAACACGTCAAGAAAGCCAAGCCAAAGACCATACGACTAGGAGTAAGGGCATAAGATCCAGGGTTCTCAGTGACATTTCCACACTGGAATCCCTGGCAAGGCCGTGTGTTTACCACTAATAAAGTGCACGCTGTCCCTTTCTTTTAGGTGCAGAAATTCAAAATATCAGAAGGAAGCTAGTTAACTATTAGTTAATGCCTCTTACTCAGTTAATTCTCTAAGTAAAAGCAAAAATTAGAATGTGGGAATAATGCTCAAGACATGCCAACATGGAAGAGGTGTTCACCACTGCTGTATACAAGTCCAGTGAGAGCCCAGAAATACGGAGAGCCCTCGGAGGATAGAGGCCTGAGCGTCAGTCCAGCTCCCTCCTAGGGAGCTGTGTGACCTCGTATTCTGACTACTTTTGGATCTCTCATCTTTTCATATGTGAAATCTGCAAAATAGGACCTACCTCACTCATCTATCTCAAGATCAAAGATGTGTGTGTCATGCATACCTAGAAAAGGAGAGGTGTACTGGTTGACGCTAAGAATTTGGGCTAAAAATCCAACTCTTTGGGTGTGAATTCTACTTCTGCCTCTTGCATATTGTGTGATCTTGGGCAAATGATTGAGCAGCTTGAAACCTTAGCTTGCTTCTCTGTTTTAAGGTGGGTATAATAATAGGAACCACATTTGTAAACAGACTCTGTATACATTTGTGCATAGACATACATATAAGGTTGTTTAAAGGATTAACTGAAATCATTTGTAAAACTTGGCATGTTTACCACAACTCAATAAAATATGCAAAGGCCAAGCAGACTGATGTTTAAAAGATTACTTAATTTATATAGTTCTTTAATGTTTTATAAGTGTTTTAAAATCAATGTTTTCATCTGACCCACAGAAGAATACTTACTACCAAAAGAGATTGCACTTGAAAAGACCTAATGGAGATCCAATACTAGTAGACTCTTTAAAAAATGTTTAATTTGAACCATTTTATGAAAAAAATACACTCAAGTTCCATAGGACAAACTAAATATACCAGCTAACTGACCCCTATGAAATATTTTACCCTGACTCATATCAACTGTTAATTCCATTTTATATATGGACAATTTCTGAAGATTGTGGTGTTGAATAATACAGAATTAGCACTTTTATGCAAAATTAAGTGATTTTGCCAATGATTATATGAGCTATATCTTATATACATTTTAGGTAATATATATAAAATTGCTTTGCATAATGCTTGGTATATACACGGGCAGAAAGTATAAATCTCCAGCCATGACCATGTAAATACCTGACTGATATTGTCCCCTTCTGCTTGGTACATCTTAGTATAATTAAATAAGGCAAAATTCTAAGAGTCATTAAAGAAAAAAGTAATCCTTTAATTTTATGTCTCATCTCAATTCAGTTCTCTCGAAATAAAAGTAAAATAATCCTGTGTTCTTTGGTGATATCGCAAATGAGAGAACCAGGTCAAAGCTCCACAGACAGTTTGAGGAGCAGGAGGGCCCCAGCAGCTCTTGGTTTGTTTCTATAGCTAAGAGTTACAGCAAAACAGATTCCCTGAAAGAAAACTGTCAAAAGACAAACACTGTAAAATAGACATTGAAAATTTGATAAGGTTTCTTAAGAAGTTTGTAATGAGATATAACTATAAATAAGATGCCAGTTCTGCATTTAAATTCAATTCTTACACAAAAGAATGAGGAAAGCACAACTACCTGCAGGAAAAGCTGGGGGAGGAATGTTAACCCCTGATAACCCCTGAGTAACAAACCTCAGCAAACAGGTACAGGGTAATGTAGCCAGGAGCCCCCCTCCCCCCAGAGGCCATAATCATTAGGAGCAAAGTTACAAAATGAAACAATGCAAAGCCAGCATTTGAAGTAATTGGAGGATCCGGATGTAACACAACAGGGTGTTGCCACAGGTGAAGATACACTATGTTAAACCAGGTATGCCCAGGATCTGAGCTCTGGCTTATTCAACAGCCCACTGTGGAGATACGCAGCTTTGCAATCAGCAAGCCATACGCGGCCAAGTACAGTCAGCCCGATTTGAAGCCTATCTGTTCTACAGTTGTGCTAAAGATGGAAACAGAGCAAAGCCTGAATGAGCAAAATTCTACTCTAAAATGAAAGAACACCGGTGTACGTTAGATAGTTGTAGGTGGGGATCTGTCCAGAAAATGAAATATATAGAATAAAATCTATTTCGTCAGTGGTGAAATAAGAACAGTAGGTAGTCTCTCAAGTTCTATGTAGTTAAGTTTCAGCTGCTTTTAGAGAGAATGGCAATTGTATGTTTATAGACTTACCTCAATTCCTATTTCAAATCCTCCACCAAGCCCAGCTATCCCAATGGCTGAAGGTGCAGACCATTCTAATAAAACCAAAGAAACAAACGTTACTCTAACATTAAAACCCCTTGACACACAAATATGAGAAGGAAAAATGCTACAGTGAGAATAAATAATGTTTCTTTTAAAAATAACGAGAGTTTGGTATTTCCCCTGTGTTTTTAATATTCTTTAGTAAGCATATATAATTTTTTAAAAAGATTTTATTTATTTGACAGAGAGAGACGCCACGAGAGAGGGAACACAAGCAGGGGGAGCGGGAGAGGGAGAAGCAGGCTTCCCGCAGAGCAGGGAGCCGGATGCAGGGCTTGATCCCAGGACCCCAGGATCATGACGTGAGCTGAAGGCAAATGCTTAATGACTGAGCCACCCAGGCGCCCTGAAGCATATATAATTTTTAAGTTAAAAATGTTTGAAAGGTATTAGATATTGAGGCTCACAGACTCACAAATCCATGTCCCCTAATCTTGGTCTATAAACATGCATAATATATCAAACGATTGAATCCTTACCTACTAAACACATAGCATTTGATCATTTCAACTCTCAACATTTACACAATATTTCACAAAATAATTGAGCTGTATAATTCCAGTTCTTAGTTACAATTTTATCATAGATACAAGAGAGCAAAAGCATTTAAAAAAGTTTACTATAATCATTTCTAAGGGTAACACAATAATAAACTGTTTCTGTTGTAAATTTCTAAGGGCAAAACTAGTCTTTTGTGCCTAGTAGAAGAACAAGAACTAGGCTATCAATTCAAGATTTTTAAGATTTTAACAAGATATATTTCCTTACATTTGAAAACTAAGTACAATAATTCCATTTGAATTAGGAAAAAAATTAATTTGATGGGGAAGGGTGGGTTAGTGTAGATAAAGTACTTTCTGAAAATGCTTGTTAGCTTCCTAACCCTAATTCTGTGTTCTAGATAACAGGATATTGCTTGAATATATTCAGAACTAATCTATCCAGGCTTAGGGGAGTTTTGATTACAGAAATTAGTGTCATATAATCCCAAAGTTGTTTTCCATTTCCTATGTTAGGAACTGTCCCTGTTTGAGGACTGCCCATCTGGCCAGGATCTGGGGAATATGCTGCTTCATTTGGGCAATTACTTCTGCAGCCAGAGCAGCTGGTACTCAGGAAGGCGGGAGAGAGAAATGTAGGGATTTGGCCCAGTAGAAAGGTGCCCCCTGAGGTTCTGAGAGACCGCAGAGATTGTCGGGCCTCTACCTTTGCAGATAGCCTCCCTGTCAACCACCAAGGGGAAGTTTTCACAGACACTGAAGAACCTTTGAATCTGCCTCGGCTTTGTCTGGTTATCCTGTGGGAACTCTGCTCATGAAAATGTGGGTAGTACTTGAGAAGAAGAGAAGTTTGTTGTTTTCATTTCGTAGGCAAGGACTGAACCATGAAGCGCTGGGCCACAGCTTCAGGGAGAGGCTCTAATTTACTGTGGGGACACATCCCAGGACACAGCGGACCTCACCACTGAGGTTCAGTGGCCACGTGCCCCACAAACACCCAGATGTATCTACTGTCATTGTCTTATGCTCTCTTCCAGAATAAAATTAAATTATCTACACTAAAAACATCTATTAAGAGAGAAATATGTTCAATTATATGAGTGAACTGAGAATGTTAAATTGGTATAAAAAGCATTATAGTTAGTTATGACACAACTACTTATGTTTTAAATATACTATAAATGTTGGTTAAATATTGGGAATTAAGGGAAATATATTTTGATTTTATCCCTGAAAAATCAAGTATTAGTCTTCACCCTAGAAAGTAAAACCAAATTGCATTGATCTTGATGTGCTTCCACCTTAGGTACAGGCTTTAAAGAAAAATTTCAGTTTTTATGGTTTCCTATGGGAATAGTAGAAAGATTACAGATGGGTCTGATTTTCTTATCAACTTCCATATAACAAAAGAAAAGTTATTCACGAAGCTGAA
The DNA here is from genome assembly GCF_009762305.2 of Zalophus californianus. Lineage (NCBI taxonomy): Eukaryota > Metazoa > Chordata > Mammalia > Carnivora > Otariidae > Zalophus > Zalophus californianus. Next base: position 237,360 of record NC_045602.1, read on the forward strand.
AAATAAGATTCATATTTAACATCAGAAATGCAAATATTGTCATGTTCAATAACTGCTCCATGGAAGAATTACAAATCGTACATAAGACAAAGCTAGATCTACCCCTCCAAGTCTTGTCTACTATTTTAAGAGGAGCAGAGAAACGGAAAGGCTCACTGTCCTTGTTGATGGGACATCCAGAGTGCACATTCCAGGATGACAACGTTAGGGGGCATGAGGAAACCTATCATGCTCCCTGCCCAATGTTTCCAAGATGAAAAAAAGCAACTTACTTCCGTCTGGAAGACGTGCCAACACGACCCCACTGCCTCCTCTAGCAGTTACCAGAAATCCAGCTTTTATCACAGATAAAATCGCAAGGCCCTTGGCTTTAGCAATTACATGGGCTGCAAAATTAAAGACAACGGGCAGGTGAACGTTTTTAGTGGACTTGCCTGAATAGATGAGCGTTAAGCAGATCAATACACACAAAACTCTGCTGGGCAGGATCGCAGGGTTCTCAGTTCCAGTCTTAACAGCACGTATGAGCCAAATAAAACTCGCTGACATAGCACACGGACCCAAGGCTGTCTACTCGGCCTCCTTCTTTGTGGTGTATTTCCAATGCTATGCATAACATACAAAGTGCTAAAAAATCCCTGCAACTGCTATAATAAATGAGGTATGTGGATGAGATTTTCTTTTTATTGACATCTACTAGCAGGACAGATAATTTGGAAATTTCAATTAACTGAGAATATAACTCATAAAAAACAAGTTATTGTTTTCAAAGTGATTAAGATCCATACGGAACTAAGTACTAAGGAGAAAGCTGACAAAAGACTGGCGTCCTGCAAACAGCAGAACTTTGACCTTAAAGCCGTATAGTCAGTTCACCTTTTATGAATATGAAAATTAGATTCAAATACAGAAAAAACAAGGGATTTTGCCACTTTAAAATATTAACTTTATAAAATCATCCATTCAAGTATTCAAGTAACACACAACTATTAGTGTACTGAGAATATAATTTATACAATATTGGTTCATTCACATTTTGGGGAAGTTCATTACATAAAATGAGCTACTAATATATGTGCCACCCCCAAACACTGCACCTCCCTTTTCTGTGGATTCATTCACACAACAGTATATCTTTCAAATAACAAGGGAAGCCTGAACATTGGAAGTTACTCTTGGTCCCCAACATCACTTTTAAGACTGTTAGATTTCTTGTCTTTTGTTAAATATTCCATCAAGAAAGTCAAACCAGACACTGTACTCAAACACACAGAAATGGTTTTCTGGAAGTCCCTAGAAAAACACTAAATTTCTGATATAATTATGCACATCACTTCAAAATTTTAGTTAATGATAGACTCTCAGCGATAACTCACCCAAGAGCAGGAAGTTAGCGTGCAGACATATGTGATGTTACTTGTAGTTAAGCGATGCACAGAAAACAAGGTTGGGCTTTTAGATTGCAGTCCACTAGCTGTGCCTTCATTTTGTATTTCAACAGGTTATAAGTATATTGTGATGAGGTTGAAAGCTCTACTGTATATTACATAGGTTTATTTTTACAACCACATTTTGGCAGAACATCTTCCTCTACCCTCACACTCCACTCTCAATGTGTGTACGGTCAGGATTGCCTCTATTTAGATAGAGCAAAAGTCGATGAGCATATTTTAAATGTCAGGTTTGTTTTTACAGATTTTCCACCCAAATTTGGGGACACTAAAATACCAATAATGCTTAAATAATTTGCGAATTAGCTTTTCATTTATAATATAGATGCACTGATTACAGATTCCCTGATGGAATTTTACTGCACAAAATCCATGAGAAATAATTCATACTCAGATGTTTCTATGTCAGGAGATACAATTTATCCATAAATTGGGCTAGTAGGATGTTGTGTATGCAGATGCTGATATGTATATCAAGAAATGTCTTCTATCTCCTGCTTCAGAATATTGCTACTGAAAATTCAGTTTTTCTGGTTGAATTTTCTTCAAGTCCTAAAGTAGTACTTATCAAACTGGTATGTGCATCCAGATCACTGGAGATCTTGTGAAAAATGCAGATTCTGACCACTGAGGCCTCAGTGGAGCCTCACTGCATTTCTAACAAGCCCCCAGGTGATGCCCAACTGCTGGTCGAGTCTGCACTTGGAGTAGCAAGGCTCTATGTAGCACGGTTTTCTTGATGGGAGTAGTGGACCAAAATAATAATAATAATTATAACAACAAATTAAATTTTTTTAACATTTAAAGGTCTGCTAAATAACTTTAAAAATCTGGCTTAAGAAATTAAACTAGTTTTAAAAAAAGAAGTTAAACTAGTTTTTGTAATGCAGGAACAGTTTCCCACGCCCATGATTAATTAAGAGGGAAAGTAGTCTGTAGCAGTGCCCAAGCCAGTTTGCATGTGAATCTGTGCCTCCTGGAAAGGAGGAGTACTCTTTGAACCACCCTATAGAAATAACTGGGAGTGGGAACAAACAGGTAGTGGTTCCCAAAAGCCCACCTCTAGACTCAGGGCTTTTGTGGTCCGCCTTGCATTAGAATTCCAGCCACTCTGCTCCAAGGGTCTGACTCAGCAGGTTTGGGGGGGAAATTAGGCACTGTATTTTAATGATCCAAGGAATATGATGCACAGCTGGGTTAGGAATTATTGATTAACGTCTTCTTCAACCACTATAAAATGTAAAAATCTTATCTCAAAAAAGAAAATCCAAAATTAAATTGGTTCATGAGATTAACTAGTAATTTTGCAAGATAAGCTTGCAAAGACCTCAGAAATGGAGGACAATAACAGGTGAGTTTGGGGAAAGCCAAGGTGGGCACTATGAAGGGTAAGCAGGGAAGGGAGCCTCCACAAAGGTAGAGGGCAAAGGGAGGTATGGGGGCCCCAGGAGACCATCCGGCATATCAGCCAGGAGGATAACGGAGCTCTGAGGGCTTGCTGCTCTCAGGGGGTGCTCTGCCTGAGCTCAAGGAGTACACCAAGTAACTTAGACAACAAAACAAATTTAGAAATGAGAGGTATATATTTTTTTTACCAGGAATGATCTTATCAGGTCCATTTCTGGAAGTTATTTCTGTGAATTCTCTTAGAATTTTAGCAGCCTTTTTTGCTTCCGATTTCAAATTGGAAGGTATAGGATTATTCACTGAAAGATTAAGAAAAGGAGATTTTAATGAAAAAATCTGGTAAATATGAGTTAGAAATTTACTATACTTTCATTTTTTCTCATGCACAATTGAGCATTAATCAATTGTATCCTTCTAGACAAAAGAAATGAACTGGAAATCCTCAAATTACTGTCTCATTTCTATTTTCCTGATAAATTCATTTTTTTAAAGATGTTATTTATTTGAGAGAGAGAGAGAGAGAGGGAACGAGCAGGGGGAGTGGGAGAGGGAGAAGCAGGCTTCCTGCGGAGCAGGGAGCCCGATGCAGGGCTCGATCCCAGGACCCCGGGACTACGACCCAAGGGCAAGGCAGACGCTTAACTGACTGAGCCACCCAGATGCCCCTGTTCTCTGTAATTCTTAACTCACCTCAGTACTAACTAAAAAACTTTAAAATTTAAAGAATTAACAAAAGATGTAACTTACAACTGTCTACAATAAAAAATATAAAATTTACTATATCTGGATATTTTTGTCAAAATATTGAACTATCTGTATAGATTATTCTTATTAGTAAAATTCTAAGAGACTCAGGAACTGAGTGATTACTCCCCTGTGTTTGTATAGCATTCTACCTTTCAGGCTGGCTTTGGTGTTCCCCAAGTCATGCAAGCATGACTTTATCCCCACAAAGGCACAGAAAACCCTCTCAGACCTGAGGTATGTGGGGATGGGTCGTCCCTTTCTCACAAGACAAAGGAATCCGAAGAGCCAAAGAGATCAAGAGGCTTCAACCTCACATCTGTTTCAGGCCCTCAAACGCATTTTTCATTTCAAAGATGATGTTTTCAGCTCCGAAAGTGCCATTTTGGGGGGTTCTTTCCATTTCTGTCCTCAATCGATTTATGTTGTTCTTTAAATACTTGAACATATTTTAAAAGATGCCTTTTTATCCTAGTTTGATAATTGCATCATCTCTGGCCTTTTGGGATCTGTTTTTGACAGATTTTTCTCCTAGTTATAGATTAGATTTTCCTGTTTCTGGCCATTTCTAGGAAAATTTAGTGGATGCTAGATATGGTTAATATTGCCCCACGCGTGGCTAGATTCTGTTGTCTTCTTTCGGGTTGGCGCCCTTTGTAGCAGGGAGTTACCTGCTTGTCAGCTCAGTCTTTCCCGGGCCTACTTCTGTGTTTAGCTCCGGTGCCTATATTTTTGACGTGAGCCCTACAATTATGGTGTGACTCTTTGGGTTCTCTCCCAGTGTCCTCAGGGGTTTAATGAGCTCTCTCCCCTTCGGATGGTGGGAACTACTTCCACCCAACCCCCACTGAACTGAAAACTATTCACTCATGGCTTCCTCATAGTGGTTCTTTGCTCCACCTTGGAAGTTTCACCTGTACACCTAGGGTTTGGCATTCGTCCAATGATTTGTGATCCCTTGCAGATTTCTTGAGCCCTCTCTTTAGGGAGGCTGCTTTGCAGAGTCCAGTTTCACTGGCTTCCCCAAAGCCTGTTGTCTCTTTCATGCAGTGAGAGCAGGAGCTGGGGTTGACTTCCTGGCCCTGCAGCCCCTGGACAGGCCTTCAGGCAGGAAAATGGGCAGTCTTGGGGTTCAGCTCACTTCTCCCTCTTCCCTGGGGTCCTAGACACACTCACCTGGCATCCAACATGTGAGAGCAGATACTCACTATATTTTGCCCAGTTTCTAGGGGTTTACAGTAAGTGGCAGTAAGTTTCTTTGTCATGAACCTCTCAGTGTGCTTTTATTTGTTGAGTAATGTTAAATATCTTTCCATTCCTGTCAAATCTTTCATATTGTTCTATGAGGGGGGTATTTCTCTTTCATATTGTTCTATGAGGGGGGTATTTCTCTGTTTCTTATTAATTTATAAAGTAAGGAAATTAGCCTTTTTCTAAGTCACAGATATTGATTTGCCATTTGTCATTTGTCTTTCGAATTTTCTTACGATTTTTTTTTTTTTTAAGATTTCATCCATTTATTTGACAGAGAGAGAACACAAGTAGGGGGAGCAGCAGAGGGAAGAGAGAAGCAGACTCCCCTCTGAGCAGGGAGCCCGATGCAGGGACTTGATCCCAGGACCCCGAGATCATGACCTGAGCCAAAGGCAGAAACTTAACGCACTGAGCCACCCAGGCGCCCCTTACGATGGTTTTTCTACTTTTGTCTTAATGAAATCAAGTTCATCTTCTCTTTTAAGTTTTACAAGTATCTCTAATCAAACAAAATGATTCACAAGTTCATATAGAAAAATAAACAAGCAAGAAAATATAGGGAAAAAGTAGGTAAAAGAAGAATGAGGGGGACAAGCTCTTCCAGAAGCCACAACATGCTATAAAGCCTCCATACTTGATAGTAGATGTGACTATAGGTAGAAAATCCAATTTTACAAAATAGAAAATTCAGATATTGACTCAAATACACAAAATAATTTAGTATATAATAAAGATAGCACCTTAAGCCATTGTAGAAAAGCTGTATTACACAATAAATAGTGATCTTTGAGGAAAAAATTCATCCACCGCTTCATGTTACACAGGGATAAACTCCAAATTCATCAACAATTTGAAATGCCAAAAATCAAACCATAAAAGAACCAGAAATTATGTGAGAATTGCTTTTCAAATTCATAGTGCAAAAGGCCCAAATATGACAAAAAAGTCTATATTTTTAAATGATCAGAAATTATGGCATAAGCATACTGTAAACAAAGAGGAAAAAGTATACATATGTAAATATTGAAGAAAAAAGCCACCCCTATTAATATCCACCAATACTACTGTCTGCATTTTAGTGTATGCGATTGATCCCTATTGCTAAATATGTAGATTATTTCCATTTTCAGCTTTTATAGATATGACTGTTGGCTGGCAATCATCTTTGGATAGAGTCTTAAGAGTTGGAATTGATAAATCAAAAAAACCCAAAATTTGTTTATTATATTACCAAATTGTCTCCTAAAAATACTACCCAAGTTTAACTGACTGAACCACCCAGGCACCCCAAAATACTACCCACATTTAGAACACTGGGTATTACCATAAAAAATTCCACTGTTACGGGTGACATTGGGAAAAGCAAAGTCCGTACATCAGAAAAACAGGATGACAAATTTTATTTGAATTTATCTGAATACCAGTGAATTTTTCTTTTGTTTGATTACATTTCCTGTTTTGCATATTTTCTGTTCACATTCTTTGTCTGTTTTTCTGGTGCCATACTCCTTATGTCTATGATTTTAATCATGTTGCAAGTCTATGTCTCTGCTTGCTTTTTAAAAAAAAAAATTATAATTTTTCAGCATTTGCTTTTATTTATATGGCAACATTTCTCTGGGCTTTCTACTGTTTCATCTTTCTATTACTGTGACTAAAGGCTTTGATTAAAAAAACAAACAAACAAAAACTAAATGAAAACAGCCACTATTCTATATTCTCTTCCAGAGCTTATATTTTACATTAACTATTTGGCCCATCTCAAACTTATATTGGTATAGGATATGAAGAACCTAGTATTTTTTACATACACAACATGATTTATTGAATAATCCACAGCACTTAATTAAAAATGTCACCTTCATGACAAAAGCAAGAAAAATATATTCATATGTGCATTCACATATTTAAAAATATATGGCAGAGATGACATGGTAGTTTAATAAATTATTCTGGGACAACTGGTCGTTCAAATAAAAACAAAATAAAATTAGATTATAATACCACATCATACACAAAAAATTTCAATAACTGAATGCCTTAATACTAAAGGCAAAATTTAGTACTTTTAGAATAAAAGTAATAGAAAATATCTTTATTATCTGGGCAATGAAGGAATGCCCTAAACAATGCACAACAATTACAGGAAACTACAGATATATTCATCTACATTAAAGTCAAGAAAAAGTTGTATCAACATACATTTGAAAATAAGAATATAAGTGACAGCCTGGAAGATATTTGTCATATGCATAAATGGCAGAGATCTAGGGTTCAGAATACAGAGAGATCTTTAAAAATCAATAAAAATACAAGAGGCACAACAGAAAACTGTGCAAAGTGTTCAATTAGTTAATTCACAGAAGACGAAAACTCTGTGGCTGGTAACCACCTGAAAAGTTGGACGTGCAAAGTAAGGCCAGAGAGTCCCCATTTCTCATCCCTTGGGTTGACGGGCATGTGAAGGCCTGCCAGTGCGAGCGCAGGTTGTGGTATAAAGGGGCGTCTCCTGTCTTTTGGAGGGGCAGAAGTCAGTGGAGGGCCCTAGCAAGGACAGGCAGACACGAGCAGTGCCTACAACCCACCTATCTTACTCCTAGGTGAAATCGCAGGTAAAGGTCCACAGGTGTGCTCACTGAGGCCTTGGTGAGTTGAGTGCTGGCCCCCAAATTCTCGTCCACCTGGCCCCTGAGAATGGGACCTTATGTGGAAAAAGGGTCCTTGCAGATGTAATTAAGGATTAAAGGTGAGATCATCCTTGGCTACCTGGGTGGGTGGACCCCAAATCTGATGATGAATTTCCTTCATTTAGGATTCAATAAGAAGACACAAAGGAGGGAAGACAATGTGGCCACAAGCCAAGGAGCATCTGCCACCCCCAGAAGCTCAGAGAGTCCAGGAGAAGGGTCCCCCACAAGCTTGGGAAGGGAGCGTGGCCCTGCTGACACCTTGAATAAATTTCTGTTCTTACGGGCCAGCCACTTTGTGGCAATGTGTTGACAGCGCTGGAAACCAACACAATGTGCGTAGAATGGTCACTGAGGCAGTGTTCCTAACAGCAAACCAGTAAGAACACATACAAATAAACACATTCAAAGAAGGAAACAAATTTTCCTCAAGAAGAGGATGAATAAATACGGTTTGGTGTAGCATTAAAACTGTATTCTCTAACCTCAAACAAACTCGATACACACACACCAACGTGGGAAAATGGGAATAACATAGAAAGGAAAAATAAGTTGCATAAAGATATATGGAGTATCCTACATTCATGTCAATGTTTTAAGGCATGAACAAAAGCAGGTATGTATATATTTTATAAAACTCATATATAAAATATAAAATTTATCTATAACAAAATACATATAATATTTATGTGTAAAATTTATATATAAAATATAAATCTATATAATCAAAGTGCAATGATATTTGATTTGGGGGTGGGGTGGTCCTGGGGAAGGCTTCTACAGGGGGCTTACTTGAGGTTTGTACTTTTCTTAGGATAGGTAGTGGGCTGTGCATGTAAATTATGTTATCCTCAGTAGTCCCTTGTGTGTCTGAAATATTATATAACAAAGATTGTTCAGCATAACTTGAATATTATGTAATTAAATATTTAATATATTAGTGGCACCTTATGACCCCTGCTGTAAAAATTTATATTATGGATAATGACTCTGTAAGTTGTCTATCATTTCAAATCTGACCTCTCAGGGCCAGCAACATTCGTTGCAAGAAGAGGCGTGGAAAAGTAAAAACTGTGTGCTTACCTTTTACACATTCCTGTGCACACACACAGCCTCCCCCTGTCCCGCACACATACACACAAATAGGCACAAACAAAATTCGAAGGACAGGGATTGGGTGAGAGGCTGCACACTAAATACTTAGTTGTTATGGGATGCATTTGTATAACATAGATACTTCTGGAATTTGAATTTTTAGGAGCTAATATAAAGTTACTCCTCATCTTTTCAGTCATGTAGTTATTCAAAAATGAAACTATCCCATCTTGATGATGGTACTGAGATACTGAAAGCCTGATACTCTCTTCATACTGCTCCTTTTACTGGTAATGGTTTCTTTTAAGCACAGAGATGAACCAGAAACATTTTCAGAAGCATGTAATTTTTATATAGGGAAGGAATCCTAAGACAGCCATTCAAAATTATGTCGATTTACTAGTAACCTTTAAATTTGTCCTGTTATTAATGCTTTGATTATACAGTTTGGATTTAGAAGGTCTCAGAAAAAATACAAACCAGAAAAATTCCAATTTCCATAGTTATAAAGACATTTGGGCTTTTAAAGTACATTTTATGGAGGAAGTTTTTAGCCATGACTCTAGGGGACACACTAATGACATTGTGTTTTGTTATTCCCCATGATCCAGAAAATACATATATGGTAAGGAGCATTTCCAATTTTCCAAATTTCCAGTACAGCATTGGTACAATTGATAGATTTTAGAAGCCATGATCAGTGAGCATATGCTGAGATAGGAGGGGCTTCGATTCCACTTTGGCTGCTAAGGAGAAGAGGAGGTGTGAGTCAGCAAACAGGAGCATAACTGGGAAACTGACTAACACAAATCTGTCTGCTCATAAGGTACATGCACTGATTGTAATTTCCATTATAACTACATGAGGCATTTGAGTTCTTAATTTCTGTTGCTACCTAAGATGAGGCACCATGACTTACCCTTCACAGGATGAATGAATTGCACGCAGAGGGTTTACTTTATAGGTTGTGCGGCTGGGACAGCTAGTTGCCCACCCATACGTGTGCTTCCAGGTTACCGTGCAGCACCGTCCCTGGGGGCAGCTGCCCAGAGAAGCTGACAGGACAGTTGAAAATGACATTTTCTCCACCTGTCGCCATCACAGCCCCAGGAGGGATGGAGAGAATATCCCTGGATCACCACCTGGGGAAAGCCGCCCACTACCCAACACCTACACTGGACTATATAGTATATGAAGGAGAAGTAATTCTTATTGTGTTAAGTGATTGAGATTTTGAGGCTTTTTACTGCAGGTAATATTACCCTAATTATTGCATTTTATTTATTTTTAAAAAAGATTTTATTTATTTATTTGACAGAGAGAGAGCACAAGCCAGGGGAGCAGCAGAGGGAGAGGGAGAAGCAGGCGCCCCACTGAGCAGGGAGCCCGATGCAGGGCTCGATCCCAGGACCCTGAGACCATGACCTGAGCTGAAGGCAGATGCTTCACCGACTGAGTCATGCAGGCACCCCCTAATTATTACATTTTAAAAATTATTTCTGATCTCTAAAGAAGAAAGATGGTGGAGAAGTATCTGCAATTTTCATTTTCTGACTTAAAGACTAGATTTGACTTGTTTTATATATATTCTAATCACTTAATTAGTTTGGAGGGATGGAAACATGGGTAAAAACACTTAAAAATATGATCATATATATGTTAACATTCTTATCTCTTTGATTACATAGTATTCATAATACACTATTTGCAAGTCCTTCTTAAAAAAGCAAAGCAGTGGTTTTGCCTTTCTATTAAATGGTAAAACATTTAAAAAGATGTACCTTCTCTATACCAATGACTCCTATTAGTGTACACCTTAAAAACAATTCAATGTTCTAGGGTCCTTCCTGTGCTCTCCTCTGGGTGCCCTCATTATGCTAACCTAGAGCAGGTGTACAGCCTGGGTCCACACAGGAGGTATAATGGGAACAGCAGGTTGTTAGGGTAGTCTGCTGTGAAAATTATTTGTTCTAGACAGCACCCAAGGCTGAGTGAGCCCTCAGCAAGGGCGGTTTGGAAGAGGTGCACAGTCCTTGGAGAGGGTGGTGGAGGGCCATGTTCCCCCAGGCTGGACCTGCTCAGGGGCTGGTGGGCCACACTCTGGGGTGTAGGCAGTCAGCAGCTGGTGGCATGGGCCTGTGGTTGGAGTCTGGGTGCTGGCAGGAGCTGTGGAGCTCTGGTTTCTGAGTAGAGGGGCCTCTCCTGGGTCTGAGGCTGGGTGGGCTCCACCCGTGTCCATGTGGCGAGACCACATGGCTGACCCCTGCCTGTCCCTCTTGCAATGTTTCTCCCACACCCACTACTGAGGAAGCTCATCACTGTGCCCGCTTGAAAGGAGTAACACTTTAAGGAATGCTGCTGCTGATCTCAGAGCCCACACTGAAGGGGCACCCTGGGAGGTGAGGGGCAGTAAATTGATAAGGGACTCCCCCAGGGGTTGGCCGACTGGCCCTGGGCCAAGTCCAGCTACCACCTATTCACCTATGGCCTGGGAGGTAAGACCAGTTTTTACATTTTTAATGGCTAAACAAACTAAATCAAAAGAATGATAATATTTTGTGTGAAAACACATTTTCAAAGATGTAACCAGTAAGATCACATCATAGACCACCATTAATAGCTGAACATTTGTGATATATTTTAATGATAAGAAACAGGAACTTTGAACCTCAAGTAGCAAAATGTTCTCCCATATAATCACATTTGTCTCATCACAAGACTTGTATTACAAAAAAAAAGAAGTTCTCAATTATTATTATATTTAAGTTTTATCAACTAAAAAAACTGTGGTTGTTGTTTTCTGTTTTGTCTACACATATCCTCAAATTTTGTTTCTTGGCCTGCAAAGCCTAATATATGTACCATCTGGCCCTTTAAGGAAAAACACTGCCAACCTCTGACCTCTTGAAATACAACTCATTCTTCAAGACCGATTTAAAATGCTGCTTCTAAGTGAAACCATTCTGCATCCGCCTTTGAATCAGGGGCCTGCGTTTGAGCGGGATTACAGCGGTGGGTCTACAAGGCGGCCTCCTGCCTCTGCGGCCTCAGGCACTGTCCCTTCCCGGCATGGGCTCGCAGGGACCAGCCGGCGCCCCTGGTCTCAGTGTTCTCACAAGGACCTGGCAGCCAGCCAGCCTGCAGGTGCGGCCCTGATCCACCTGCTGGAAAAAGGGAGGGGCACAGGCCAGACCCCTTCTCCGCCCCCTGCAGGGTTCTCTTGCCCCCCACGCCCTGCTCTCTCTCTCCTCCCCACCTGCAGCCTGGCCCAAAGATGACCAGTTCTTGTGCTGTCTATCCAAAGTCTCCTGACTGCTTTCTCCGTTTCTAGTCTTGAAGCCCTATGGTCATTTCTCCATAGAAATGCTCCACTTACGTAAGAGCTGAGGTAACAGTACCCCATCGCTTACATCCCTCAAAGGTTTTCCATCATATTTAGTCTGCACCGCGGCTGATATCCTGACTCTGTCTGTCACCATATACCTGTCTGCATCTGTACTATCCTATCTGCCAATCAATTATATGACCCTGTCTGTATCGGCAATGTCCATCTGTCCGTCTGCCTATCTATCATCATCTATATCCATCATCTATATCTATCATGTATCATGTATCATGTATCATCTATCTATCATCTATCAATCATCTACCAATCATCTACCAATCATCTATCAATCATCTCTCTTAGTCTTTCCTGTACATCTCCTTCACAACAAGGGAAGCACCAGGGGCAAGTACCTCAACTATTTTATTTTATTTACTGTAATATCTCCAGCTCATGCCATAACGACATAGAGGTAAGTGCCCAATATACATGTGTTAAATGAATAAAGTATTTGTGTGGCTTTTGGGAATTAGAGGTCAAATCCCTGTGAGGACTAGACAGAGTTCATTTAGAAGAAAATGTGCTGAGTAATAAAAATTTCTCTGCCTCTCAGACGTTATAATATTTCCCAGAACTTGCAAGAGAGGAGGACCAGAGGGAAGCAAGGGACAAGTTGATGGTGCAGCACCCTAAAGTAGTCCTTTCCAGGTCCTCTAAAGAAAGGGAGGGTGAAAACAGAGAAGGAAACCCAAGGAGGTCTGATTGCCATGAGACCAGCGCTACAGCCATGTGCATGCCCAGTGCCAACACGGCTCACCCCACAGAGTTCCTGTCAGCCCAGGAGGCACAGGAGGGCCAGCAGTTCTGCCCACAGGAGGAAACTGCGCTGTCCTCTTATCAGCCTGGACTGTCAGAGCCTTGTGAATGCAGCAAGCGGCAGCTTAGCAGCATCTCCAGGATTAGTGGTACCTGAAGACCAAAAGCAAATCTGAGTGGGCAGTGCTAGATCTGGCTTCTGGCACAGATGATGCTAGACCTGGCATCACCCTGAAACATGACTGCCTCCAGAGAGAATGAAGAGAGACAAATTTGATAGAAAACGAGGGCTCATGATACATGTTCACATTTTTGGCACTTGAGTTTGTGATTTGAGGCTCACATCCACCCAACTGTCTCTTCTTCCTACTTCCTTTGTGTTCTCAACTTTTTCTTTTTGCACCACTAAACTACAACACTTACAGGCCAGAAGCAGGACGTTTTCCTGATCTCTGTGCCCTGCAGTGCCTTGCGCATATGTCTAGATGCTCAATTCAACTTCCTGAATTGGATTAGCACACTGTGGCAGAGATGTATTCCTGCTCCTCCTGAATATCTCTGTCTTGTTTCAGAACCAGCACAGTTTGCCTCTTTCATTGATGCTGCCTCTGGAATGGGGCAGGTGACCCAAGTGTGCAAATCAGAACAAATCTTGTACCACAGCCGAGCTTCAAACCAAAGCTGACCCGTCAGCATCTCACCAAGTGCTGGTGTGGCGCTGCCAGAACTCCTCTCTCCCAGGCACTTCCGTTTGGACTTGCTACAAGATTTTGTCACCACAAGGGGAGAGCCTGAGAGCACAGCCACGCAGAAGGGCATTGGACAAGAGCTGCGGAGAGAATCTGGGCCTCTGCTGGCCATGCTGGAACCCAGGACTAGGCAACAGCTGAAGCCACAGCAGCTCCGGACTGCCCAGTGACTTGGACCAGCACACTTTCCCTTTCTGCTAAAGCCAATTTGGATCAGAGTTTCTGACACATGCAACTAAAACTTAGTAAATAGTACATAAATCTTACCCCCAGAAGACTTTCTGCTGTGAAGCCTATCAAGCAAGCAGAATTGAACCAGTCAAATAAGCAAATTCCACAGTTGAGAGCTGCTATTGCAAACATTCTGCTGTGGGGAAAGGTCGCAGCCTTTTTTGTAGACACGAGAAGGGGGCTATTGGACTTGGGAATTCAGATACAGCCTACAGTGCCTGTGCCCCACAAAGTGGGGTCCCTAAGCCCTGTGCACTGGGGGTTCACAAGCCTGCTCAGGGTCAGGATGCCTTCGTGTTCAGCTGAACTATACAAGACTCTAGATAATTTGTTTTAATAGTGCAGATTTTATTAAATTTCTGATAAAATCCTATTGCTTGGTCATAGTCATGTATAGTGAATTTCTCTGTTAGAACCAACAAATAATAACAATTTAGACATAAGCCTCAGTTCCTGTCCTCAGCATCAAATCCTGGCTCTTTTCCTCGGCTGTGCCATAAGAGATATAGAGAGCATGGTCTGGTCAGAATGTTGGCATCATTATATCACCGAAGTTATGAAGATACAGGTCATTACTAAAGAAGCCTTTTAAATTTTAAATCATGGTTGGCATCTGAACATTCAGATAAAAGTCTTGAGTCTCTTGAATGACAAGGCAAAGCAAATTCTCTAAAGATATTTGAGTTTCCTCCTGAGATGAAAGGTTGCCAAACCTCAAGCTAAGAAACTTAGCTTAAATTTTTCTTTAAAAAGTGATAAAAGCATTTGAAAATGTCCATACTAAGACAATTTTATTTCAAAAATACTGGGAAGAAAATTTTTACTTTGGAAACCTCAAAAGCTTGAAAGGAGCTTAAGCTGTGGAAATAATTTACATATTGACCATGGGCAATAAACTAGGGGCTGGGTCGCTGGGGCAAACTTGCCACCTGGGGAGAGAAACTGACCATGGATTAAGCACCCTGCACCCCATTACTCAAGGCCAGGGCTTCCCAAACTTTCCTTCATATCAACAAGCAGTAATATTTTCCTCAGTGGATGCTCAGCTATGAGAGAGGTACCTACAGGAAAAGTTTAGAAGTTTAGAAATGGTTTTCCAAATGTCCATTAATTAGATATTAACCAAATTATTAAGCCTTATAACTTACATGAAATAAAGGTTAATTCACTGAATTGATAAAACCCTAACCAAAATCAAAAGAACTAGAATGCTGCTAAGGAAATATATAGAATAGATAGATTAAATCTTAGTCAAAGTAGAAGAAACTTCATACATCTATGTAATTTTTTTAGGCGGCTTTGACATATTGCCCTTAGCTCAGAAGCTTTATTAGAACATTACTGTCTTGAACACCACTGCCCGACAACTACAGACATTGTTTCTTAAGTGGATTCTTATCTTTCTGTGGCCTTGGTTTAACTACTTCCTTTGACTCAAGGGGACAGAACTTGTCAGTTCCAGAAATCAAAACTGGTCTCTCTGGTCACATCAGCAGCCTTCATAGTCCAAACTTTAAATCAAATTGGCCATTTAAACCCCAAACATTAGTGTATTCTGTGCTTCTTTTCTCCTCCCCCTGACCCCAGGCTGCAGATGTGGGACAGCGAGTAGGGAGTGGTGAGAACTTAGCTTTCAGCATAAGGAGACCCTTGACCTAGACTCACTTTATCTTTTCTCAAACTAAAGAGGGATCCTGGCTCACAGCAGACTACACATGCCACTCTAGTCTGATCATTTGGTATAAAAAATGAACTCTTCCAAAGAAAACAGAAAATTCAGTGTGCTTAGGTTTTAAATTGCATAGGATCATGTGTTACCATGACACACTTGCAAACAAGGCAACAGGTAGAAGGACTTGTGACAGGCAGTCAGTAAAGCAGGACAGCCAGATTTCCCTCTGACCTATGAGGCACCACATCCTACTTTTTAGGTGGAATAAAAGCCTCAAATCACTCTTGATGAGCAAAGACTTGTTACTATTATTTTTTAATCTTACAGAAGATGAAGGTTAGTATTTTCTCATTTTACAGAAACTTTGTTTAAATAGAACATTAGCAAACCAAACAGCCAATTTTCCTTAATTTAAACAAGATGAACAGGATGGAAGTTATAATTTATTTTGATTATTCTAACCTCCAACATAGTAATTTGCAAACACTTCAGCAGTCAGGCACTGCACAGGTATTCCAAGAGCAGGCCCACACAAGGAAGTAAAGGGCTCCTGGGAGACCTGTCATTTCTCTGGAGTGCAGGTATACAGATCTTCTAACTTATTATTAATTAGGCATCTCCCACATCTCAATAAAAACATTCCTGAGAACAAGAATGCAGGAGAGGCATGTTCTGTAAGCAGAAGAAAACCTGAAAATCTTCTCTTCTACGGGTAGAACTTTCTGGACCCATCAGATTCTGACTCCCTGGGAGGCAGGGGGCCCTGTCTGTGTCATTCTTTCCAACTCAGCCCTGGCAGAGTTGGAAACATTTGTTGAAATGAAGTGAAAAGGATACGTTTCTGGCCAGCAGGTACATCTCCTTTCTTTGTGGTCACTCATCAGTTCATTGCACTTTCCTAACTTGTTTCAGTATGAAAGATCCACTGCAGCAAGGAGATCCACAGATGTCCTGTGCTCCCAGGGCCAGAACGGCCACCCCACCCACCTCTTCTTCTCTCAGAGACCTGTTTACTCCAAGTGGTTCCTCAAACAGCGTGGCTGGCCACAGGGAGGGCCAGGTGAGTGTGTGGAGGGCCTGGCACACTTCAGGAGAACCACCCAGCGCGCATCTTCCCGGCCTCCTGCCCCCATGAGTCAAGCGCACAGCACACCCACACCACCCTGACACAGCTCGAGTGTCATTTATTGAAACAAATTGGAACGGAAAAGGCAGTAACTAATAAGTGGCTTTTCAAACATTAGATAATTACAAATAACATAAAATGAATTGCAATAGTTAAAATTAAACGTTAGAGCTTTTCTGTGAACGGAAACGACCGTGGTCGAGTCCAGAGAGCTGGTTAATCTTTGACAGCCTGCGGGATGACGACAGCAAATCTCAAAGACACCCTCATTTCTCGCCCTCCTTCGCCAGCCAGTTACCCTCTCCAGCAAAACTTTTTCAAAGGGGAAGGGGGTGGAGGTGACCCCGATTCTGGGTGAGGCTCAGTGGCGTTGGCACCTATACTCACTTGTGACCCCGGAGCCTGGTCCTCTCCGGCGCCCCTCGAGCTGCGGACACCTACCCAGGAACAGGAAGGGCACTCTCCGCTTGGCCCCGCCTCCCAGGGCAGGGACGGGCCCCAACGAGGCGCACACCTGAGACAGGTAAGGGAGCAGGTAAACACCCCACTTTTGTCCAGTACAAAGTACCTACTTTATACATATTCTCTGGACAAAAACAACACAGCACTCGGGGTGGCAACTAGGGAAGGTCTGCTCTCGACCTTGTCAGTCCCAGGGTGGCTTCTAAAGCATCTCGTCTTAGAATTGGGACAACCTAGGCCGACGGCCCCTGTCCCAGACGGACGGTTGTGGGCGGCAGGGCGAGGCGGGGGTCTCGGGGTCCAGGGAGGTCCCCCTTGGTCCCGTGCGGACTCTGCTCACCCCCGATCGCGGGCCTCGCGTTTGAGCCGCGCGGCCCAGGTCTGGGGGCACGTGCATCTGACCCCCAGGAGGGAGAGGCCTAACCCTCGGTGCAGGACCGGCCCCTCAGGTGTCGGTCATAGTCCCCCGCACCCCCACCACGCGCTCCGGGAGCCCTCCCCCGCCCTCAGGTGACCTGAGTCCAGCCCCCCCCACCGGGAGCCTCCCTTTCCAGGTGACTCACGGCCCCGCCCCCACTCCGCCCCTCTCCTCGAAGCCCCTCCCCCTCCCGAGGCCCCTCCTCCGCCTCCTGACCCTTTGTCCCACCCCCACACCACCCCCTCCCCCGTGGCGCCCCTTCCGTCCTCTGGAGGACTGTGGCCCCCCTCCGCCTCAGTACTGCGCAGGCGCAAGGACCGGCGCTCGCCGCGGGGCTGGGCTAAGGCCGTACTGCGCAGGCGCGCGGGGCGGGACCCTTGAGGTGCGCATGTGTCGCGCAGGAAGCGTTGCGTCGCGCAGGAAACGTGCCGACGCGCTCAGTGGGCGCGTAGGTGTGCGCGCGGGAAGATGGCTGAGCAGGTGCCGAAGTCTGTGCTCTTCGTGTGTCTGGGTGAGACAGCGCTGATCTAGCCCCACTCTGGCTTTCCCGAACGGTCGGGGTGGGTCTCGTGCGTTTTGGGCTGCGCCGTTGGGCCAGGAACGGTGATCGGGAGGAGGCCGGGGTCAGGGAAACCGGAGGGTGGAATGGAGCGCCCCGGGCTCTTCCTCCGCGCCGCGCACTTGCTGGCCTGTTCTCCAAGCTGGGTTCCCTCACCAGCCCAGCCCGCTCTCCAAGCGAGGTTCTCTCTTACCTGCCCCGTTCTGCAAGCGGGGTCTGCTCTTACCCTGCTCGGTCCGATCCAAGCCGGGTACCGTCTCACCGCGTTTCCTATCCAAGCCGGCTTACCTGTCACCTCAGTCCGCTCACCTAGCGGTCCTCCCCTGCAGCACCGACACTGCAAACCAGGGTCCTTTGCATTGCACACGCCTAGCATCCCTGTTTCTCCTTCATCGAATAGACCCAACGCTGCTGGACTGATATACTCTCTTGGGGCCTCCTGATGCCCCCAGACCCATTACAACCCTGGTTTGCTGGCTCATTTTCTTTGCCCCTGCTTACAAATGGATGTAAGCTAAAGACAGATGGAGTGCAAGGATTCTGCATTTCTTGGCTATAAAAGCCGAACCAGGGAGACCGGATTCTCCAGGTGTCTGTAACCAGACTCATGTGCCAGTGTTCCAAATTAGAATTCACTTTCCCTGTAGTTGTCGGGATTCTTCTTTTGGAATAGCACCACAGGGTTGTATTTCTCAGTGTTTGCACCCTGTCTCCTTAACCTCCAAGAGAGGAAGGCCTAAATCATCAATAGTCCAGTTACTTAAAATCTTCTGATGAGTCTGCATTTCCTATGGACTAAAGATTCCCCTCCTTTCTATGCTGCCCCCTTCAAGAAGAGGATGGAAGTCTGCCCATCTGTTTCCGCTTCATCTCCATTACCTTTTCCTGCCCATGCCCTGTGATTTGCTGTCTCCCAGCAGTTCAGGTGCTTAATGCACCTTTGTGTGGTTGTTTCTGGGCACCCATATTGCATTTTCCCTGGAAAGACGTTCTGTAAGATTAGATCCAAATATTCTCTTTGCTTTTCCCTGATCCTCTAAGTGGAGGTCGTTTACTTATAACCCTTTGTAGACATCTTTCATTATATGAACTTTATTATAATTACTTGATAGCGTCGGGATCACATCTAGATTTAACCCTCTTGAGGGCAGTAACTGTGGCTTATTTTTCTCTCTTTCCAGCTTTAAGACAATATGTGACAATAACTAGGTATTTGCAGAATTGAATTTCTGTGGGGAAAAGTAAAAGGGCCACCTTGTTTCAGTTTGGTAGTGGGCATCATTTGGTGTTTAAGCTCTCCATGAAGGCTGACTCACGGAATCAACAAATTAAGATTAAAGGGCGGTTCAGTTCATGTTGGGCATCTAACAGGATTCCATTGCCTTGTTTATTTTACTTGGTGTTGTCGATTATGCTGACGTAATGCATCATGGTGGTTATTAACAGGGGATGTATACCTCTGTCCGTTTATCTTCCATACGATTTTTTTTTTTTTTTTTTAAGCAACTGCTATATTACCAGGCACTCTTCTGAGTGCTAGGGATATGATAGTGAGCAACAGACTAAGGTTCCTGCCTCTGCGGAGCTTACGTTCTGTCACCAACAACCAAGTACTTGGTTACTTAATAAGTTGGTGATGTGTTAAGAACTGTAGAGCAGGGAAGGGGGTGAGAGTGGAATACATTTTAAGTAGAGCAGTCAGGGATGGCCTTATCTATAAGGTGGCATTTGGGCAAAGACTTGAGAGTTGAGAAAGCAAGCCTGGGTCTTCCGGGGCTCAGAATAAAGTAGGTGAGCAGTTTTGAAATGAGAGTGCTGGTCCTGTTCATATTGGCAGGGAAACCACTGTGGCCTGGCCTAGAGACCCAGTAGCCTTTTTCAACCAGACTTTCATCTGTACCTGAACACGAAAGTAATTTTAGTGACTCTTTTCTCAATGCCACCATAAATAAATAACTAGAACTATTCTGGATGGGTAGGAAAGCTATTTCCTTACATAAAAATAAGCACTCTGGGGCAGGAGTCTGTGAACTCCTTACATAAAGAACCAGAAAGTAAGTATTTGGTGCTTTGCAAAAGCAGACCTAGACAATACATAAACAATAATGCTTGACTGTATCCCAGTATAACTTTATTTACGGACACTGCAGTCTGAATTCCATGTGGTTTTTCTTATGTCACAAGATGTTACTCTATTTTTGAGTTTTTTCAGCTGTTTATAAAGGTAAAAATTATTTTTGGTTTTGTCGGCTGTACACAAAGGTGGTGAGCCAATGGATCATAGTTTTCAGATGCTGTTTTAGGGTCTACGGAGGACATGTTTGGTGAGGCCATGTGAGGGCTTGGGCTTACTCTGAAGGAGATAAGCCACTGGAGGATGAAGCCATTGAGCAGAGGTGGGGCATTTATAAAGAAGTGTTCAGCTGCTGTGTTGAGATTAGACTGGGCAAGGGCGAGGCCCCAGGGGTGAGGCCAGGGGTGCAGAGGGGCATGTGCTGGATCAGAGAGAGTATCACTGCGGGGGGGGGCGTTGCTGAGTGGTCAGATTGTGGGCAGGTTTGAGGAGTCTATGAATGCCATTTCGCATGATAGCCTGTGTATACATAGAGCAGTAAGAACGGTATATTTTTGAAATGTAAAAAAATTCCTTCAAAGCATTTATTTGGGCTCTTTTCAGACTGAAGTGTAGAGAGGAGTGTCAGATGTTTTCTGTTGGTAAGGCTAATGGCAGGAAGGAACTGCACTCCTTATTTTGGCAAGATTATTGAAAGTATTCCATGTTTTTGGAGATAGACTGAATGGTTGAAGGCCCCTGTGCTTGTGCTGCAGCCAGGGTGGTGGAAATAACTATCAGTGGTGTCAGGTTACCTCTTCCCTACAGTTAACTGATACTTCTTGGTACTTCCTATGTGCTGCCCGTTGTGGGGGGTGCAGCCCAAGGTAAGAGACACAGTCCCTACCCTTGCAGAATTTCATTTTTTCCTTTTGTGAGTCTCAGTCCTTGAAGTACAGATACTGAGTAAGAGGACGTATCATGCTGCCTAATTTGGAAAAAACAAACTGAGACCTCACAGATTGAGCTTTTTCCTAAAGAAATCTGAAGATGACATTTTAAGTTTTTAGAACTTTTCCAAAGGTGGAACCTGAAGTACTGAAGATTCTAATGTGAGTAAAGAGTGACCCGTGCCTTAACTCAGCTCCGGTCTGTTCCTCGTGTTTTTTGTGTTGCCCTCTGTAGCCTGAGTCTCCACCTTTAATTCCAGGCTCTCCAGCCCTGCAGTTTTCCTAACTTGTGGGAAGGGTCTTTCTCTTCAGGCCCTTTTATAGTGCTGGGCTCCTGTGTCATAGACATGCAGAATATGTTTGTTGAACATTCTCTTCCCACTGGACCCACGAAGTCCACATCCTGGACACAGTTAAGGTTCCTGTAACCCAGACCCACCAGTGCATATTCATTGCTCCTTATTCATACAACCCCCTAATTTAAATGCCCATTAAAGTCCTCTTCCTAAGAGATCATTTCCAATCTTCCTTTTTTTCTGATAAGGAATTTTCTTATTATCTTATTTATGCTTTTAGCATAATTCCGTAGGATAATGGGCGTGTTTTGTTATTCCAGGAGGTCCTTACATAGTTCATGCATGGTGGGTGAGTCAGGGTGGGGTCTGTGAGCCACACATTGGGGATGGGGGAGCTGGATGGTTAGTTCAGCTACAGGCCCATTATTCCATCACTCATGCCTACTTAATGAAACTCAGTGAACCCTTGGCATTGGCGCTCTGGAGAGCATCCTGAATTGGTAATACTCTGAGTATTGTTCCAGATGGATGACGAGAGGGTGACACGTGTCAGAGGGCCAGAAAGCTTCAGGTTTGAAACTCTTCCAGATCTGCCTGTGCTTTCTAACTTTGGCTCTTTCTGCTTTGAATCTTTTTGTTATGATAAAACTATAATCCTAAGTCTAGCATTTTCCTGAGTTTTATGTGTTTGTCTACAGAATTATTGAATGTGTGGGGACTCCTCGATCTGTAGCCAGCCGCTCTGAATTAAGGGTGGCCCTGGGGAATCCCTGAACTTGCAGCCGATGTTGGAAGCTCTGGGCAGACTTGGTGACCTGGAGGGCAGCACCCTTAATTCAGCCGGCTGACTCCCAACAGACTGCACCCTGAAAGTTTGTGTTGAACTACTGTTAGGCCGAAATTTGTTTGTGTATTTTCTGAAACAGTATTCATCCTTATGTGCAATATACTTGAAAATACATATTTTTAACCCTGTTGTATTTCATTTTAAAAATAGGCTCATTGCAACCCACTTCATTGATTTTATGAGTTACTTCTGGGTCATTTATAACAGCCTGAAAAACAGTGATTTCAGTTGTAATTGATTTTCTTACATCTTGGTTATTTGTACTTTGAGTACTTGGACCGCTGGTGTCAGATCGTTGAGCTTGGGTTTGGTCACCTGTCTCCAGAGGTCCTACTGTGCATGCGTTGGTGGGGTGCTGACCTTGCTTTCCTTAGGGAGGTGCTGTTGCTGTGTGTCAGGTGGGTGAAGTGGTCTGGAATTCAGCATTTGCCCTAGCATCACACCTGATGCCCACTCTCTGCCTTCCCCTCTTTTTAAGGTAACATCTGTCGGTCACCCATTGCAGAAGCGGTTTTCAGAAAACTTGTAACTGATCAAAAGCTTTCAGATCACGTAAGTACCATTCTCTATCTTAAAGAGGCCAACCTGGCTGCCTTTGTGGCAGGAAATTGCGAAAAAATTCTTTCTTTCTCCTGCAGTGGAGGATAGACAGTGCAGCGACATCCACGTATGAAATAGGAAACCCTCCTGATTATCGAGGGCAGAGTTGCATGAAGAAGCATGGTGTCCCCATGAATCACACTGCCCGGCAGGTACTGTACTGGAGCTTGAAGGTGCACATGTGTGTTCTGTGTTGCAGTGGGTCATTGACAGCGGCGCTGTTTCTGACTGGAATGCGGGCCGGTCACCAGATCCAAGAGCTCTGAGCTGCCTCAGAAACCATGGCATTAACACAGCCCATAGAGCAAGACAGGTACAAGAGACCTCACTTACCTCTAACCCTGCAGCCCCACTTGGAACTGTGAGTTCAAGCAGCACACTAGCTAACGAGAGTTTACTCCGCTCTGCTTGCGTAGCCACAGGGTACCCGTCTCTTTCACTGCTGGTTCCACAGTTCTGAAAGGTGGGAATGATCTTGGAATTTACTTATTAAAATGCATTTATTTTTATTTCATTTATTTATTTATTAGACAAAAATACAAGAGAACAAATCTGTACCTTTATTTATTTACTTTTCATTAAGTTTAAATCCTTGAGGGGTACAGCATCACACAGATTCTGTGGCCAATGGCTTTAGCAGGAAGGTTGCTTCAGAATTTGGCACGAACCATGCCACTGTTTCATGAGCTCGAGTTACTTTTCCCCACATTACTCAGGTTTTGTTTGACTTGCCACCAGGAGTCACTGTGTCGTTCTTTGCTTGGCACACACAGGTACATCTCCTGCCTAGATAGAATTCAGCTTCATCTCAACCTTCAATTTTAAGAGCTGTGTGCTCCCTCTGGTTCTGGAGACTCCACTTATAGCCAGCAAAAATGGCCTTGGACCACAGCCTTCCAGACATAGTTGGTGCTTTAGGAGTCCTGTTCTGGCAGGCCTCCATAGGCTCCAAGATGGCGGAAAGAGAAAGGCTAAAATGCATTTATAATCACATAAGTGATACTGGTGAGAGCCCTGCCTAAGACCTGGAGACCTGAGTTATAATCTCCTTTTTCATTTCTGTCTGTGTGATTGAAACATTTATGTCCTGGTAACTAGTCTGCTTACGTTACAAGTTTATTGCTAGAATAAAGTTCTATAATATCTACAAAAATGTATTTTCAACAGTGAAGTGTCTTAGAAATATAGGATAGTACTGGTAATATTATGGATGCATATCCTGCATCCCAGCAGTTGGACTTCTGGGTTTAGATTCTGGGGTGCTGCACTGTAGAACATTCTGGGATAAGGCAGGTAACGCTGTATCTGCTTCATTCAGTGTGGAATAGCCACTAGCTGCTATTGTACATTTGAAATACGGCCAATGTGATGGAGGAACTGAAGATTATTTTTTAACTTACTTAAGTAGCTGCCTGGAACTAGTAAGCACCTCAGTGGGCTGCACGGTTCCAAGATTCATGCACAACCACTGGGGAGAGCGTGAGGGTTGTACCACCACAGCCTCAGTGAGACATCAGAGCTCAAGGGCAGGCATGTTCCATCACTAGGAGGATGCCGCAGGTGTGTGCTCTTTTGGCACCTTCCATAACCACAGGGGCTAGCTGCTAAAGAAATGTGCTTCATTTCTGATACAAAATGCTTCATATATTGTTATGCAAGGAAAGTGACTTTTATCACTATCATTATTTTATGGAGACTCAATTAGATGTTTAAAAATTCTGGCTGGGGTGCCTGGGTGACTCAGTCAGTTAAGCGTCCGATTCTTGATTTTGGCTCAGGTCATGATCTTAAGGCCATGAGATTGAGCCCCACATCAGGCTCCCCACTCAGCAGGAGTCTGCTTCTCTCCGTCATTCTCTCCCTCTGCCCCTTCTCTCGTTCACTCTCTCTCTAAAAGAAATAAATCTTTAAAAAAATTAAAAAAAAAAAAAAAAAACTTGGTTAAATCTTCTAACTTCTTTTGTATCCAACCTAACAAAATACGCAGGCTCTTTAGGCCAAACAAGGCTGTGGATTGGCATCAGAAACAATAGGCTATGTCCAGTGATGAGCTCTTGAGGCCTTTAGAATGAGAAGCTGCCAAATGTTTTGAAAATCAGTTATGAGATATATTACATATTTAGAAGTATGGCTGATATGTGAGAGCTGCAATTTAGTATTGGTGTTTGAACGAGAACTTTGTGTAAGACTGGACAAAGGCTCTAATCATTGGTATCTTAAACCATGTCTTTACTGAAAGCTTTTCAGATTGCTTACCATACAGCATTGTATTTTTATTTTTGATCATTCTCAATTTTTGTCCTCTCCGTTACCTTGTTAGGGAAGGGAGTAGTTGGTAAACCTGTTTTGCGCATGGAGAAACTGAGTTCTGGAGAGAAAATACATAACTTATCAAAGGTCACCAAGCTTCAAACTGGTAGACTGGGATTTGACCATAGGCTTATTTGTTTGATTTAATAAAAACATATACAGGTATGAGCCAGAAAGTTCACAAAAGTGCCACAGAAACACTGCTGATGTGTTAATGATGTCTCAGAAGCTAGTAATACACACGTTATTTTGGCTTAGATAAATTTACTCTGGAATCTGTGAACTTCTCATTCTGGCTATCAGCTGACTCTGTGTTAACAACTAACTATTTGAGTTAACTGCCTTAAGGCCTGACCTGTTCTTTTTTTTTTTTTTTAAAGATTTTATTTGACACGGAGAGAGCACAGGCAGGGGTGGGCAGCAGGCAGAGAGAGAGGGAGAAGCAGGCTCCCCACCGAGCAGGGAGCCCGATGTGGAGCTCGATCCCAGGACCTTGGGATCATGACCTGAGTGGAAGGCAGACACTCAGGCACCCCAAGGACTGACCTGTTCTTACAGCAAATTCTCATTGGACAGAATAGTACACATTTTTTAGATCATATGTCTTAATCTCTAGGATTTGGACACCTTGTCCATTTTTACTTTCTGTGTTTTAGAGAATGCAGATTTATTCTGAGTAGTGGTTCATGATTTCAAGCAGTCACACTTTCATGTTTTCTGGTTTTAAGATCGGATTATTTTTTGTACACAAGTATATAATTTGGGTAAAAATGAAGTATTTTAAATACATGTCTTAAAAAGCTAGAAACTTTTAATTTTTAAAGATCAGTTGATAATTGTTGATTTTAGAAGTAATATTCCCACACAATCTGTTTCTTTCCCTTTTTCTTTTTCCCTATTCCTTTTAGGAAACATTTCTCGATGATTTTTTTTTTTTATTTCAAAACACTGGTAAGATGTGTTTTATAAATTAGTATTGTTTTAGATCTCAACCCTTTAGCATCTTGTAATTGTTTACAGGCTTTCTTTTTTTTTTTAAGATTTTATTTATTTATTTGACAGAGAGGGAACACAAGCAGAGGGGAGCGTCAGGCAGTGAGAGAGGGAGAAGCAGTCTCCCCGCCGAGCAGGGAGCTCCACACGGGTCTTGACCCGAGCCGAAGGCAGACGCTTAACTGACTGAGCCACGCAGGTGCCCCTGCAGGCTTTCTCTTTAGCAGTTGTCAGAATGTGTAAGAGAACTATTGTGTTAATATTTCCAAAAGTCTGATTTTCCTAATACTTTCAAGCTGGGTTTAATAAATAAAATGTGTTTAGGGTGCTTCTTTTTTTTGGGGGGGTGTGATTGCACATTCGTTTAGTTCTGTGGAGATGTTCACTTTGTTATACATTTGTTCTTATCAGCAAACCTTTGACGCTTGCACAGGTAGTCAGTGGGTACTGGGGACCAGTGCTGCTCCCTCCACTCCAGCGGTCACTACGCAGATTCTTTCTACCTTTTTAACTTATGACCTCGGAATCCTATAGTGTGTGCTCTTTCTGTCAACTTCTCTCTGTGAGATTCTCCGTGGCCCGTCTTGTAGCGCTCACTCCGATGCTGCTTTCAATGCCGTGTTCCAGACATGCTGCAGTAGCTGTACCTGCTCTCCTCTGGGTGGGCGCTTGGGCTGTTTCTAGTTTGGGCTGAGTGCCCTGGTGAATTTGTATGTTTCTTCGGGGAATGCCTGCCTCTGTACAGTTCTGTTGGATGCACACCTGGGATTACTGGCGTGTCGGGGTTGGATGCACACCCAGGATCACACACAGTGTCGGGGTTGGATGCACACCCAGGATCACACACAGTGTCAGGGTTGGATGCACACCCAGGATCACACACAGTGTCAGGGTTGGATGCACACCCAGGATCACACACAGTGTCAGGGTTGGATGCACACCCAGGATCACACACACTGTCGGGGTTGGATGCACACTCAGGATCACACAGACTGTCAGGGTGGATGCACACCCAGGATCACACACACTGTCGGGGTTGGATGCACACTCAGGATCACACACACTGTCAGGGTTGGATGCACACCCAGGATCACACACACTGTCGGGGTTGGATGCACACCCAGGATCACACACACTGTCAGGGTTGGATGCACACCCAGGATCACATAGATTGTCAGGGTAGATGCACATCCAGGATCATACACAGTGTCAGGGTTGGATGCACACCCAGGATCACACACACTGTCGGGGTTGGATGCACACCCAGGATCACACACACTGTCGGGGTTGGATGCACACTCAGGATCACACACACAGTGTCAGGGTTGGATGCACACCCAGGATCACACACAGTGTCAGGGTTGGATGCACACCCAGGATCACACACAGTGTCAGGGTTGGATGCACACCCAGGATCACACACACT
Source organism: Zalophus californianus (assembly GCF_009762305.2). NCBI lineage: Eukaryota > Metazoa > Chordata > Mammalia > Carnivora > Otariidae > Zalophus > Zalophus californianus. Next base: position 264,831 of record NC_045602.1, read on the forward strand.
GTCGGGGTTGGATGCACACTCAGGATCACACACACAGTGTCAGGGTTGGATGCACACCCAGGATCACACACACTGTCGGGGTTGGATGCACACTCAGGATCACACACACTGTCAGGGTTGGATGCACACCCAGGATCACACACACTGTCGGGGTTGGATGCACACCCAGGATCACATAGATTGTCAGGGTACATGCACATCCAGGATCATACACAGTGTCAGGGTTGGATGCACACCCAGGATCACACACAGTGTCAGGGTTGGATGCACACCCAGGATCACATAGATTGTCAGGGTAGATGCACATCCAGGATCATACACAGTGTCAGGGTTGGATGCACACCCAGGATCACATAGATTGTCAGGGTAGATGCACATCCAGGATCATACACAGTGTCAGGGTTGGATGCACACCCAGGATCACACACAGTGTCGGGGTTGGATGCACACCCAGGATCACACACAGTGTCGGGGTTGGATGCACACCCAGGATCACACACAGTGTCGGGGTTGGATGCACACTCAGGATCACACACAGTGTCGGGGTTGGATGCACACTCAGGATCACACACAGTGTCGGGGTTGGATGCACACTCAGGATCACACACAGTGTCAGGGTAGATGCACACCCAGGATCACACACAGTGTCGGGGTTGGATGCACACTCAGGATCACACACAGTGTCAGGGTAGATGCACACCCAGGATCACACACAGTGTCAGGGTTGGATGCACACCCAGGATCACACACAGTGTCGGGGTTGGATGCACACCCAGGATCACACACACTGTCAGGGTGGATGCACACCCAGGATCACACACAGTGTCGGGGTTGGATGCACACCCAGGATCACACACAGTGTCGGGGTTGGATGCACACACAGGATCACACACAGTGTCAGGGTTGGATGCACACTCAGGATCACACACAGTGTCGGGGTTGGATGCACACCCAGGATCACACACAGTGTCGGGGTTGGATGCACACCCAGGATCACACACAGTGTCGGGGTTGGATGCACACCCAGGATCACACACACTGTCGGGGTTGGATGCACACTCAGGATCACACACAGTGTCCGGGTTGGATGCACACCCAGGATCACACACAGTGTCAGGGTTGGATGCACACTCAGGATCACACACAGTGTCAGGGTTGGATGCACACTCAGGATCACACACAGTGTCGGGGTTGGATGCACACCCAGGATCACACACAGTGTCGGGGTTGGATGCACACCCAGGATCACACACAGTGTCGGGGTTGGATGCACACCCAGGATCACACACAGTGTCGGGGTTGGATGCACACCCAGGATCACACACAGTGTCGGGGTTGGATGCACACCCAGGATCACACACAGTGTCGGGGTTGGATGCACACCCAGGATCACACACAGTGTCGGGGTTGGATGCACACCCAGGATCACACACACTGTCGGGGTTGGATGCACACCCAGGATCACACACAGTGTCCGGGTTGGATGCACACCCAGGATCACACACAGTGTCGGGGTTGGATGCACACCCAGGATCACACACAGTGTCGGGGTTGGATGCACACCCAGGATCACACACAGTGTCGGGGTTGGATGCACACCCAGGATCACACACAGTGTCGGGGTTGGATGCACACCCAGGATCACACACAGTGTCGGGGTTGGATGCACACCCAGGATCACACACAGTGTCGGGGTTGGATGCACACCCAGGATCACACACAGTGTCGGGGTTGGATGCACACCCAGGATCACACACAGTGTCGGGGTTGGATGCACACCCAGGATCACACACAGTGTCGGGGTTGGATGCACACCCAGGATCACACACAGTGTCGGGGTTGGATGCACACCCAGGATCACACACAGTGTCGGGGTTGGATGCACACCCAGGATCACACACAGTGTCGGGGTTGGATGCACACCCAGGATCACACACAGTGTCAGGGTTGGATGCACACCCAGGATCACACACACTGTTAGGGTGGATGCACACCCAGGATCACACACACCGTCAGTGTTGGATGCACACCCAGGATCACACACACTGTCAGGGTGGCTGCACACCCAGGATCACACACACTGTCAGTGTTGGATGCACACCCAGGATCACACAAGTGTCTGTGTTGGATGCACACTCTGGAGCACATGTGTCATGGTTGTTTAGCCTCATAAAACCGGTCAGTAATGTTCCCTTTCTCTGTTCTCTTAAGAAGTTTGTTGATTATTGATAGTGTTTCTGCTTTAATGATTTGGCAGGATTCATTGAATCAGTTGTTTCTGTTTCTTGAAATTGCCCTTAATTTTCCTCTGCTGTCTTTAGGTATTTCTTTTGAATTTTTTTTTTTCCCTCTCCAGCAGTTTTACTATGGTAGGCCAAAGTATGCTTCCTGAATTTGCACTTTGATGGTTTCCATCAGTTTTGGAAAATTCTATGTTGTTTTCTTTTTATATTTTCCTTCTCTGCATTCTCTCTTCAGAGATTCAACTTATCTGTAGTTTGAACATAAATTTCTTATGTTATCTTCTCCATTTTCCATCTTTTTCACCTGCTGGCCCTGGCTTTGTGAGGCTTGGACTATGTTGGACTGGTCCCCCGTCCTGGGCAGAGCCTTCCCAGATCCCCCACCTGAGAGCCGCTGGTGTGCAGTCCACAGGACCTGTCCTCTTGGATGCTGCTCCCTCACTGAGTAGCTGCAGCCTCCCCATGGCTTCTTAGTTTTTGCCCTGAGTAGTTTAAGAACTTAGCAAATGCTTTGAGAAGAAAGCTTGTGAGTGTCAGGCTCACTGCTTTCTGGGGTCTCTGTTCTGCTAGCCTTTATGTCTGGTTTTTCTCTCCAACCTATGAGGTTGCTGACTGGTCCATGATGCTTCTCTTTTCCAGCAGTGGCCCTTTGCCCAGGCTTCTCAGCATCTAGAGCAGGTGCTTGACCTTGGTACTGCTGACTCTGCATCTGGATGGTTCTTTGCTCTGGGGCCATCCTGTGCTGTACTGTGTTTGGCAGCATCCTTGGTCTCTACCCACTCGATGCTGGGGCACCCCTTTCCTCTCCATCATAGCAACGAAAGATGTCTCCAGACAGTGCCAACTGCCCCCCCTCTTTGAGAATCACTGTCCTCAAATTCTCAGTGTCTACAAGGTCAAAATTGTACACGAATAAAGGATCCATTCAAAGTATCAGACTGACCAGTGGACTTGAACAGAGTAATAAAAGTTTATGGATATTTTTCCTATTCTATATTGCAGGTAACCTTTAAGAAGCTACCACTTACTGAGTTTTGGTGTAGTGTCAAAGATTATCCATAATAATCTACAACGGCTGTTAAAATACTCCTTGTAAAGTACATACTTAGCAAGGCTGGCTTCACTTTATATACTTCGACTCAGACGGCACATTGCAGATCAGATAAAGAGGCAGAGATGAGAACCCTTCTGTCTTCCAGGAAGCAGACTTTAACAGAGATTTGCAGAAATGTAGAACAGGGCCACTCCTTACTGTTTCCATTTAGAAAGTATAGCTGTTTTTTTAATCTTTAAAAATGTTATAAAACAGATAATAAAGGTTTAAAACTTCTCAGTTTTGTTTTTTGTTCTTTTTGTTTTTTTTGTTTTTGGTAGCCTCCTCACCCAGTGTGGAGCCCGACACAGGGCTCAAGCTCACAACTGTGAGATCATGACCTGAGCCGAAATCAAGTCAGACGCTTAACTGACTGAGCCACCCAGGTGCCCCTAAAAGTTTTCAGTTTTAGTAGTGGTATTAAATATTTTATATTCAGTGGTAAATATTGCCATGTGTAACCCCGGGGGCCTCCTGGTGGGGTTCTGGCCTCACCAGGCCATGTCCTCACAGCAGCAAACTCACGGCTCTGCAGAAGTGCTTTGTTTGTGTGAGTATTTTCTCCTTTCTGGGGCAGAGGTGGTTTGGCACAGCTATTTCGTGCATTGTTGCAAAGTGTAAGTCCTTCACTCCACACTCTTTCTAAGATGTTAGTCATCGCTGTTGTTATTCTTTCTCAATCATTTTAATATCTAAACATCACATATGGTTTTTATAGATAGCTATCAATTCTAAGACTGTCTTTTGATCCATAATTGCAGTAATTCTAAAATTAAAAACAATGTTAATCCTAGCACATGTCTTGTGACCTGTTTTGGATAAACAGCTTTTATAGTATTGTTCTAATAGATTTTTTTTTTTTGAAATAAGCTGGTACCTTGGGAATGTTAACAAAATATAGTCATCAGCATGTGATGAACATGCTTTATTAAAAACTCATGCAAGTATTTACTAAGAACCGACAGTTAAATTTTTAACAGAATGAGGAATATGTTTATTATTTGTTTGTGACACTGATTATTACAAATAGTGTCACTCCTCTGTTAAATTAAAAAATTGAAGTACTCTGTTAAAAAAAGGGTTTCAATATCTTCTTTGTAGTTTCGTGGCACTCCTATATTTTAGATGATTTTTTTTTTAGTGGGAAAGGTTATTTTTGAAAAATTGCATTGTTAGAAATTATTTCCACCTTCATTATGTGGCCTATTTATGTTCCTTTCTTTCTAATTCTGCCATTATTTATAAAGGCAGAAATCATCAAATAATTTTCCCATTTACATTTTAATGGGCTTATATTGATAAATTCTGATGTCAGAAAACTGTTGGATCAGTAAAAATACTGAGTGGCCTCTTCTGTGTGGTGTTCAAATTGTGCATGCTCAGGGGAGAGAAGAGCCACGCGTCCAGGTCCTTGTGTGTTTCCTTCTTAGTGACGCTTCTGTGAACACCCTACTTAACATTTTATCTTCCTCTCTCCCCCACAACTCTTCACCTGGCTCTGCCTGGTTTTTATCTCTGCCGGCATGTTGCCCGCCCTGCATAGGGGGAAGGCCTCACAAGGACAGCCATCCATCTCTTTAGTTTGGTGTTTGTCACTGGAGTCTAGGATGTTACGTTCTTGCAGAATGAAAAATAGAGTAAAACAATGAAGGGACTTAAACATGTGACCTTTTAATACCTTAAGTGAATTATACTTTGTTACTAAGAAATTGCAGATAGACTATAAGCTTTGTGTTTATATATTCTGTTAGGATTGTTCCAAGGAACTTAATAAAATTCCTTTGCAGTACAATGTTACAAAATAGGTTAACTCTATTCTAACTTTAAATACCCTAAATTATTTAACTTAAGTGAGTAACAAATTCAAATATAGCAAATTTTTTTTTTGTACTGCTTTGGATCCTCCAGGCTTGATTGTTATAAATATAAACACTGTGTTTTTGACTTCTTATTTAATTTTAGGTTACCAAGGAAGACTTTGCCACATTTGATTATATACTGTGTATGGATGAAAGCAATCTGAGGTAATCACATTTTTTAAAGGGTATTTCTGTTCAACTCTCAGTTCAGTAATAGACCAATTGTTTGTTGTTGAAAATGATTTATTATCTTTTAAGTTTTAAAGGTAGTGATGGTCAGAACATGCAGAATGATCTGTTTAGAGTAGTAAGAAACCAGTGAGGAACTGAGAACTGTCTCCCAAGTGTATTTACACAGAGACACGCTTTCAGGTAAGGGAGAGCCTGGTTAGCAGGGTATAACCTGAAGACTGGCTGAGCCGTGAGCAGTTTCCTAGAAGGTGGGGTTGGTTTTACAGGAGAGCGATGCTTCCACTGCTGTAGCGATTCATGGGCCGTGTGGTGTTTTATTGTTTCTCACGTTATCCCCCCATTACTGCTGCCCCCAACCCCCAAAAAGGAAGATGGACAAAAAGGGAAACTTTACTCTCTGAATTGTTGATTGCGTTAATGGTTATAAAAACAAAACCAGACAGACTGGGGTATTAGGTAACAGTGGCCAACTATGCTGTGGCATGTATTGTGTGCTCTGCACACCAAAGCACTTAACCCTTGTTCTGCACCTTATCAGAGAGGCACAAGAGATTAAGTTACTTGCCCCAGTTCACAGATGAAGCAGATTGGTGTGGTAGAATTTTAGCCTAGGCTTTGTGAAACAGAGCCTGTTGTGTGTCTCACATGAACCATACTCACCACTGTGCCCTGTTGCCTTACACGGGAACATGCATTTGGGCAACAAGGAACTTTGTGGCATTTCTTGAGTGAGCTTTGTGTGTCTGGCACAGTGCCAGGCCCTGGGAAACAAGGTTAAGGAATTGTTGGTGCTGCCTACCCTTGAAGTATACAGTCTGGCATGGGCTACATGTATTAACCCAAAATTAACCCTGACAATATGATACCATGCAATCAAGCCCAGAACAAGTGAACACAATGTATTCTACAGATGCTGAAGCTACTGCAGGGTAAGTGACCCAAGAGAGTTGTAAGGCCAGGGCCCTGTGCCCCTTTGTCCTCCACCCAGTTTACTGTTTACTGTGCTGAGAAGCAAGACCTCAGCCCACCTGCTACCCCTCCGCACTCTGCCAGCACAGAGAAGGACCAGGACGTGCCCCCAGTATGACTGCAGGGATTTCTTCACTGAAATCAGTGCTAATTCACAAGGATTCCACGTGTTTTATGAATAGAAACTGTTTCTGCTTTTAATTGCCTTTGTAGGAGTGTGCAGATATGGTGCCCAGCTCTACTTCTGTTTTTATGAATCAGGAACATCACTAAAATATATACATGTTCTATTTCTGTCTTTCAGTTGTTGATTTGTTTAGTTCTCACTTTTCTCACAGGTATTATTGGCACTGGTGCTTTGTTCATTAACACAGTCTCCAGGTTGGGGGGGCGTCCAGAGCAGGGTCTCTGTGGAGAGCAGCAAGAGTCCATGCTTCAGCCCGGGCTGCTTTGGGGACACGTTCTGTTGCTCGGAGGCCTGGCCAGCCTTTCCGCCACACCAGTACAGTGTCTGACTCATCCTAGGTGCTCAGTGGGGCTTTGTCAACTAAATGGAGGAATGATCAAAATGCAGCTGAGGAACTTGCCGCTTTACTTGCTGCCACGTGAGCGCTGGGGGCGGAGGCGGCGAAGCTCGGTCAGAGTCTGGAGGAATAAGAGCAGGAGAAGGGGTTAAACAGGGAGTCTTGCTGCATGAAACGCTGTGTCCAGACACTTTGGGATGCGATCGGCAGCCCTTTGGGACTTGGTTCACGTGGCTTTTTGAGTTCCATTCTGCCACCTTTATTTAGTGTCTGAAATAGAAGCTTTTTGATTTAATTGTCTCAACATGTATTTCACAGGAGGATACATGATTATTTTCTGACTTAGGGATGCATATTTTGTGTAAAAGCGTTTGTGAGAATGTGCTGCCTTTGCAAACCCTCTTGCCGGCATCGGAAACCTGTGGCTCGGAGGGTTACACAGGTCTGCCACGGGTTTGGTTTCCTTTTTAAATCAGGTCACGCTTCCTGGGTTTTGATATGGATATTTCATAAAACCCTAGCAGATGTCCCTGTTTAACTTGAAACCATAGATCAGAAAACTAAGTTCATGTTTCAATTTTACAGAGACTTGAATAGAAAAAGTAATCAAATTAAAAACTGCAAAGCTAAAATTGAACTACTTGGGAGCTATGATCCACAAAATCAACTCATTATTGAAGACCCCTATTATGTAAGTACACCTCTCATTTCTGTCCTGATGCTGGTGTATAGCAGCCATGTGGGATGAGCCTGTGTATATGTCCTGCCATGTGCAGTAACAGATTAAGGTTCTAAGAGCATTTTGTTATGTAGGTTTTGTTATTTTTTCTTCCCCTGTGCTTTCAGGGGAATGAGTCCGACTTTGAGACTGTCTACCAGCAGTGTGTGAGGTGCTGCAGAGCCTTCCTGGAGAAGGCCCGCTAATGCCACGCCCGTTCTCCCCACAGCCCCCGGCTGGGCCCCACAGGCTCTGCTGTGAGGCCGCAACTGTTTCTTCAGTTGACCCTCGGTTTCTTACCTTAAATAATTGTAGATGGAAATCAGTTATTGTATCTGACAGACAAATAAATAAAAATGTTTCATCCAGACAGTTTATGGGGTACGCGAAGTGTTCTTAGACCCGCTGAAACTCCCACTTTGCCCCAGTTACAAAAATAGTGGAACAAACAAAATAGAACAGGCACCAGAGCATGAGGACATCCAGCGTCCCTTTCGGGCACATGAGTTCTGCCTCTTCCTCGAGTTTGCGGATGACCGATGGGGACCCTGTCCTCCGCTGTCTGCACAAGCCAGCCCCAGCAGCCCATCCATGGGAGCTCCCAGCCGAGACTCACCCTTGCTCACGGTGCACACTGTTTACATAGAAGAGTTAAGGTGTTAGTCTACAGAACCTTTCCGACCTGCTAGTTTATTTCATCAGGAAGTCAGCTTGATTCCATTCGAACCATTTTGCCTCTGGAAAGTTACAGGCAGAAAGAAGGACACTGTATGCTGGTTTATCTTATTGTCTGTTTGAGGAGCTTGTCTGCTTTTCAATGCCTATAGAACCCAATTGTCAAATACAGATCACCTTAGGTGGGAAAAAATAATTAAAAAGTCGGGGAAAGTTCTTTTATGTTGAGCTGCTTAAATATTGAGACATTAAGTATTGTTTCATCAGTGCTTAATTTATAGACAAGTATAGGTAATTTCTGTGCACTTGGAGGTAACTAATCTAAAATTCATATGGATATATGGCAGAAAAGATTGTTTTCCAAAATAAACTGGGGAAATTATAAAAATACAACTAAGAAGTCTGGTGTCCGCCTGCTTTTTTATTGATAAGTGAAGAAGAATTAGAAAACAATGCCTTTGTTGTCCCTTTCAGATGATCTGTGATGTTATATGTGCATATTTATCTTCAGCGTTAGGAAATAAAATGACAAAAGTAAGCACATTGCTTCCACTTCTTTGTGAAAGAAGTTTGAGGGCCCTGCAGCCATACAGGTCCTTGCCCGACCCAGCATCTGTGGAGTGTGGCAGTCTCCTCCTCGGAGCTGGCTCTCCAAGCTGGGCCTTCCTGGGTGGCATGGCTAGATGAGTGAGAGTTTGCTGTGCTCCCTGTCTTCACCGGGATTTACAGCTGGTGACCTGGAATCCTGGGAGGACCCCGAGTCATGGATCAGTCTTCATCCAGAGCCCGAGTGGACCCTTGCTCAGAAGTTAGGAGGAGTTTGGAGGAATAGCTGCCCCATCAGGGTGGCTGCTTCTGGGTGTTGTGGGGCTGCCCGTCCTCAGAACTTGAGGGTCCCGGCTGGGGGGTCAGGTGGGGCATCTAGTCCTGGAGGATGAGCATGGTGGCTTTGCCACCACCCCTTCAGGATGTGTGTCTGGCCCCCTGTGGTATTTCCCAAAGACAGTCTCCTGCCTGAAAACCCTTCCTCAGGCAAGTAGGAACCTTTAGAGCTTACATGGATTGAGAAATTGGTGATGGTGCTTTAAAAAGTAAAGAACTGAGCTGAAAAGATGAAGTAATTAGAAAATAGGACTAAGAGCACTTTAGAGTTACACTGCCCTAATCCTTCAGTAGTTGCTTAATAATCTCAAAGTATTTCCATACTCTGTTCCTTCGTGATCATGAATAAATCCCTATAGTTTGTTTTCCTTACTCTTTGCATCTGTATCTTAAATATGGACCTCAGACATGTCCTGGGAATCATTCTACTTTATCCTTATGGCTGTATCCAGACTAGAGGTCCTGTGAATAGAGAAACTCAGTGTTGAATTCACTTGTCATAAATTGGATGCAATCAGATTTGTTAAAAATATATAACCTGTAAAAATCAGAGCTGCTTAGAAGTCTTACCTCTTAGTTTTTTCATGATTACGAAGTCACACAGGAAAATACAGATGCAACCTTCTTTAAATATTCACCCCATATCAGGCTCTGTCTTAAGACATGCCACCGTTACATAGTAGTGTCTCCTTTTAAAAAGCGCCAATTTAATTGTCCCTTCCAAGAATTCATAGCCTTCATTATGCCTTTATATTCCATGACATTCTGCCAGTGTTAGGATCTCTTCATGGTTCTGTAAATCATGAATTCCCACCAGAGAGCTTGTTAGAAGTAAAGAGTCACTTTGAAGACTTAGTTATAACAAACATTTCGTTTATTATTTGTTTTATTTACAGTATTTACATATTGCACAATATCTGGATACTATCTTACATTTATGATAGAAAGAACAAATGAAATTAGCCTGGATATGTTCACAGACTTATACTCCACTGTCTCCAAAACATGACAAGTTTTTTTTTTGTTTTTTTTCTTCCATGTAGTTCCAAATAATGCTCTGGGAATTTAATTGTAAGAGTAACAAAAATATTAAATCATACCATATGCTATATGAAAATATAGTTGCAGATTCTATTTATGTTTCTAAAGAAATACTCTTTGAGATTTCACCTAATCAGGAGAATGAAATAGCTTTGTCTGTAATTTTATAGCACTACGCATCAAATGTGGAGCATTCGCCTTTTCCCCCAAAATCGTGAATGGCAAGTGTTACCGTCAGGTACGCTGATTAACTGAATATGTATCTGCCAACAGTGTCAACAACATACAAAACTCAAGTTAAAGGGTTTATGGAAGAGTCAGTCTGCAAAAATAAATCTCTTGTTCACAAGGGGACGTGTTCGTGAAGGTAGCAGGTTCTGTTCCCTGTTGATTTCCAAGGCACTTCTCATGGTTCGTGGGCTGTTGGTCCTTTGCAGCTCTGCTCACTGCTGAAAAACACATTTGGTTTCATAGAAAGTCACACTTTATTATCAATTCTAGGAGTATACATCAAATGATGTAACAATTTGTTTGAGAACACAAGGGATCACAGTCTGCATGTGTATATCTCTATGTTCCAAAAAGTGTAATCTATTTTATTGTGGAAATAACCAAGTTCTACAGTTGTTACAGGCCTACTGTGCTAAAGGAATGGAAACCATCACTGGTACAACTGAATGCTTACTAAAGTCTGAAGACCAGCCTATGGTCCTGATGTGTGATGTCAAGTCCTCTAATTTGGGCCACAGTGATTGACAGCCTGGCAGTCCTGAGAAACCGCTCATTGGCCCTTAAGCCTCCATCTGCACGAGCATTTGCGAAACTAAAAACCAAAAATAAACCCTTTTTTCTAGCACTCCCTGCAGTGTACCCGACCAATTGGTACACTGTTCATTAATTTTAAAAATAATGGTAAGCTCCAGGGTTGCTAAACTTAAGCTGCATTTTGTGGACTGAACTAGACACTTGTTACTCAAAACTCCATTTCTTTGGAAATATATTCCAGAGCTCAGGCTTCTAACTGAACTGAACTGCAGGTCTGGGTAATGAAGTGGTGTGTGAGAGGTCTCCAGTGTGTCTCTGTGAGGGAGAGTAGCTGGGAATCTAGTTTCTCTTTGGCTGGAGGTCAGTTAAAGAGACGGAGTGTGTAGCCTGAGTAGTTGTTTCAGTGGAGAGGACCACAGGGCATTTGGTCTTCCCTCCTGTAAGTAAACGGAAGTTGTCTTCCGAGGATGTGCCTGGTTCATCTCTGGAAATAGTGGTGTTTTAACTATGAAGGAATGCTTAATAAAATAACATTCCCATCTCCCCTAGCGTATCACCTTGAGAGACTTCTGAGAATCCATCCACTGCTTCAAAAAGAAGTCTTTTCTGTGTGCCATTTGGCAGTGGACTCAGATGGGCAGTGGAGTGGAGGTCAGGTTAGTGAATGGCATTTCTCAGCTTTGGCGCTAAAAGCCATGCTTTTACTTCCCCCACATAAAAAGTGCGGAACAAGTTTCTGTGAACCTGCAAGGATGTGGCTTCATAATCCTCCACTAAACCACATGTTGTTTCTCTCATTATCGGTGAGACTTAACGCCGGGGAGAAGCCGGTGCTGACGATGACATGGCTGTGCTTGCGTGGTCAGATGGCTGCGGGGGTTTGGCTCAGCCCCCTTGGCACCGTCTAGACCTTTATCAGCACAGGCTTTCCCCCAGCAAGCATGTCTGTGTGAAAGAACACGACTCCCGCATCCACACACACGAGACAAACAGGGAAACCACTGTGCACACAGCAGGTAATTGGGAACAACCATTGAGGACCTGAAGCATGTCTTATATGTGGGGGTAAACTTGGCCTCTGGCAGTGTCCATCACACACAAGACACACTGTAAATATACAATTAGGAAATTACCGTTTTGTGACCGAAATCCATGGCATTGGTGTCAGGAAAACAAAACCTTTCAGCCATCAGTATGGTGGATAGTTGGTGTTGGACATCAGCCCTCAAGAGGCCAAGGCTAAAAATTTAGTTCATAAACTCTCCATGTGCCTTTATATTTTACCATTGGAGGCTCTGGAAAAATAGCTGATAGAAACATAGAATAGCTATTCTTAGCTGTTCCTTATAAGCTTCCTGGCATAATGATAGATTCCAACTCAAACATTTGCCAGATACGTCTATAAAAGTTGCATGGATATGGTTAGTCATATACTCATTTATGAGTGTAAATGAATGAGTGAAAGCCTAAAAGTGAACAGGCATGGTTTTAGATATGTATCCTAATTTATGCACTAAGTCATGTGCTGAAATTAGTCCACTAATGGGTTGTGTTTCAAATTAACACACACTCTGCCAAGGGAGTCCTCATAGGAATAATTCACAGCAGCTGCCTGGGGCACTGTGTGCAGACTGGCAGGGGTACCTTTTATTGATAGCCAATATTTGTAGATATTTTAGTGTTATGTCAACCTCAGAGGAAGGCTACTTTAGCCAAAGAATGAGTATTTCTGGACTCCCATGAATTTTTCATGTCCCAAACGGGATTTGGGTCTTGGGTGGGTGTACCAGTGAATCTGGGGTCAGCTTACCTTATCCCTCCATGCACATTGGACTGACAGCCAGCCGGGTAAGCAGCCTGGCACATCTTTTGTAGTCTGTAGGGAAAATAAATTGTGGACCCTTGTCAGTGACATCAACTCCTTAAATATTTTTTAATATCAACTGCTACAGCCATTTATTTCTTTAATCTGAATTCCCTGGAAATGATGGGGAGACCGTCATCTGAAATCATGGGCTCTAAGTTGTTGACTTAATGATTTATGGTATTTGAGGGGCTTTCGTTTCACACGGCAAAAGATAAATAATGGGACTGGAGGCTGTGCAGGGAGGGGCAGATGCAGGATCTCCTGCCCATTTTCTTTTCCCAGTGGCTCTTCATGCTCATCGAAATGACTTTGGTTTTGTTCCCTAGCAGACAGTCTCCCGTGCCCTGTGTGACTTAACTTTCAGGGCACATGCAGGCTGGATCCCCACTTGGGTTGATCATACACAAAACCCTCTGCATAAAGATTTAAAGAAAGTGGGTCAACAAGTAACAGAGCAGAAAGACCTGGGTTGGATGGTGAAAGGAAGCAGTAAGCTAATTTCTGAGTACTGATGGATTTTCCTTGATATCTCACCTAATTATATTCCATAGGTGCTACCTCAGAGAAAACAAGTGGGGTTTGGTGATCATAACCATAAAGGAATTTACTTAGTTTGAAGTTCTGTGGAAAGCCACAGCAGTTTATAAATTACTAAAGTTTACTTCTCAAGAGTCTCAAAATCCTACTTAAAAATGGAAGAATTCATGCTCTTAACTGAAATTCTGAATGAATGAGTAAACTGACAACAATGAGTTTGCACAGTATGTCAGACAAGCAGCTAATCATACTCCTAAAAATGCAGCTCTTAAATATTTAGACGACATAATAATTTGTGTTCAAAGGAAAAAAAATGGCCTAACAGCTGGAAGCTGGGTCATCTGGATTCCTGGCATTTTTTTCCCTTTTCCCCAGTTGCACCAAATATTTTAGGATGCAGTTTTCCTAGATAGAGTATGTGTGGGTGCAGTGTTGTGTGAGTTTAAGGCAAATACTTCAATCTGTAGCACATCTAGAGACAGTGAAGTTGACCACCATCCCACCCAAGCTGCATGTTCAACCCTGACATAATATGGGGGTCTTTGAAGGTGGAGTCTTGGAGACTTCAGAGTTCTGCTCTTCTGAAGAGCTGCCCTTGGGACCACACTTTGAGTAAGAAAACTCTGGTTCCTTTCACTCCTGACCTCCCAGGATTCTAGTTTTCTTTCACAACAGCCTAAAGCAACACAGAAGTGGCCCAGCTTTGGCTCTCCACCCACCTCCATATGGGTAAAGTGTAAGTAGCCGCTTACCCAGTGCACACACCCGTGGGCTTCCACGTCTCCCAGGCCTGAGGGGAGCTGTGATAGACCCTGATGGCTACCTCCCATGATGGGTGAGCAGGGATCTGGGTGGCACGTAGCTGAGTTACTCTGAGCGAAAGGAGGCAGTGACTGCGGGCACATACGGTGTCCTGGGGAAGGGGTTGCAGAGTCGAGTGTGTGCTGTCTGTGTGTCAGGGCACAAGGAATTTAAGCATGTTTGTTTCCTCATACACATATGAAAACATTAGACCCGAAAGATCACTTTCAAATTTAGAATCTGTGATCCTATTACTGGAAGATGGCATTTAAAAATATAGACACATTTAAACAATAAAAATGTTCTCTGGCCCCTGGAATAATGAATAACTCTCAAACAGAAGGCGATTCCATTTCAGAGGAAGGAAGTGGGAGAGGGACATGCCAGGTTCATAGGGCATGGACCAGAGGGTGGACCAAAGCAGTGCTTGAAAAATAATCCGAGCTCTGTGGGACACATGTGCCACTTGCCGTGGCTGAGCCCAGAGCAGTGGTGAGAGCCTGAGGGCCTTAGCGCCCAGCACCCCAGCTCCCTGCAGAAGGTGATGCTCCCGGTCTTACTGGCCACCTTGGTCAATGCACCTGGACAAGGAGCTCCGCACATGGTAGCTGCAATTATTTGGGGCAACTTTGCTGCCTGAGCAGAAAAACTTCCACTTCATATGAAGTGGCTTATTTTTTTACTTTTCATTTTTTGAAGGCAGGGCAGGAAAGTCTGGCCTGGATAGTGTGGATATTCTAGAGTGTCTGAAAGCCGCTAGTAAGACACCTGGTGTGTCTGCACCACTTTCCTCCTGTGAGCCTCAAGTGAAATGAAAGCTATAGTCCCTACAAGAAAAATTGGTTTAGGGCTCTAACTGATGTCACTCTAGCTAGTAAGTCACTTGTCATCATTACATGTTTTGTGAGGAGCACCAGCAACCACTTTTGGGGGGATAAGATACATTTTGTTACAGATAGACAATCAGAATGCTATAGCTGAGAGCTAGACTGAGAGGGGAACTCTGCATTTCCGCATGAGTGAAGAGCAGCATCTAGTTAGGGTGGAGTGGCCCAGGTCCACAGATCCTTTCTACTCCAGAGCATCCTACTCCACGGGAGTCATTTTAGCAACTCACTCTTGAAGTTTGTCCTATTGAGTAGATACAAATACAGACTTCATGCCAGAATCCATAAACAAAACAAGAATGTGAATGGAAGAGTTCAGCCCATTCCAAGAGCTGATTAATTCTAGTGAATGGAAATAATTTTCCATTTGGCACTAGGTGCTACAGAATGCCGTCACCTTCTATGGTCTGGTCACCCTAACCCTTAACTCCACAGTTAAGAGGGAATATATTTTAGCAAAGAGGAGATTTAGGAGGAGGGTGGAAGGACATGAGAAACATCAACATGTGCTGGTCTTTCAAAAGCAATGAGGATACTGTCACTCACATGCAGGGATGGTGCAGTCTCTGGTGTTGTGGTAAAGTCTGTGAAAGTGTTTGCTGCACTTTGGACTGAAATAAAGAGGACCTGGAACATGGAAGAAGAAGCAGATTGTGAGGACTTGCAGGATGCCAGGAACTGGGCACAGGTGAAGGAATGAGGACACTTACCTGTAAGATGTTTTAGAAACTTGTCCTTCATCCTTAGATCTCGAGGAACAATTTCTGTTTGAAGGGAAAGAGGCTAATTATTGCATTGCTTGAAAGAAGCATTTGTTTCTACGTGTTCTCAGTGAATGTGGAAGAAAGTTATTGGAAACTCTTCATAAGCCATGTTACATTGCGCTAAATAAAACAGATTGGTTGTACATGATGGTTGTACATGACGTAATGTGAAGACTTGTAATCAGGATCACATTTTTCTTCAGATAAAGTATTAGCTATTCACAAAGCTTTAATATTATTTGTCTTGTCTCTGCCACTACTATAAAGACAGTGACGATAAAGTTATATAAGGGGGAAGAGTTGTGTGTGTGTGTGTGTGGACAGCTTCTGATACATAAATCACTTTTAGACATTTTCATTTTGGACAGCTTGGTAACGGAATACCACAAGCTCTGAGAGTTCTAGAATGAAAACCCAATCCTTCAAGCAAAAAAAAAAAATGTTATAAAACTTTTTTTCTAGGTATATATTTAGAAAAAGGATTAAATGCCTTCAAAACCACCTGTTATGAAGGCTGGTGTAAATGCATGGAAACAGACGTTTACCTGGGTAATAAGATTAAAGTAAAATTCCCAGGGAAAGACAGCTCTCAGTTTTTACTTGGGAATAGTAGTGTTCCCACTGACATTCTTTCTGATCCAGGTGTTGTTTTTGCCTTTTTACAGTCACCTGTAACCATTTTTCACTCACTTGTTTTGGAGAATGACTTTTGCTATGATTGCATGTGGTCGCACTTTGTTTCACCACAAATACTCCTCATCTGAGGAGGGAACATTTCCTACGAATCTTCTTCACTTGCAAGGCTTACGCATCTCCTGAATGTCAGTCTGTATGAAATTGACCTTATCACATTTGACCCAATTGTGTCATGAAAGCATTAAAAGCTTGCATGCTTTCTTTGGAAATTTCCCATGGGGCACCCACTCTGGGAAGGCTCTGCCATTGGCAGAGGGGGGTAAGGGGAGGGGGGTGGCCCTGAAACATTTCTGTCTCCGTTGAAAGTGCTTTGCTGAAAATATTTCCATTTCCTAAATAACAGATGACAGTTCTGTGCCAAAGCTCCCAACCTAGGTAATAACTCACGTGTCTTAGAAATGGAGTAGGGGTAGTTATACGCGAGGCATCATCACTTACCGACCTCCTATTTTCTTCTTAAAAAAAAAAATCTAGTTTTTTTCAAAAGATCGAAATGGTTTTATCTTGTTAAAATAGATACGATTTCTCAATTTCCAAGCACACACGAGTTCCGGTGTCTCCTGAGACTTGACGGATACGCAAACATGCTGGTGGTTCCCACTACACTGCACACACCCAGAGAAGCCTCGGAGGCAGGTCACTCGGTCCGCAAGCCCGAGGCAAGGGCACTCACCCACTCTCTGCTCCTCGGGATAAACCGGGTAGTCCGAGACCTCCCTGCGGCCCAGAGTGTAGTCGTGCTGGCCCAAGAGTTGCAGTCTCTTCGACTCGCCCGAATGGTACTTCTTGAGCTCCTGGAGGATCTCCACGATCAGCCGCAGCAGGGTCTGTCTGTTGGCCGCCTCCCGGGGCTCGGCGACCCCGGGCCCCGCCGCCCCCAGCACGAGCAGCAGCCCCAGGAGGAGGGGGCGCCCAGGCCCGCGCATCGTGCGCTTGCTCGGCCGGAGGGAGCTCGGCTCGCTGGAGGGAAAGGGTGTGGGGGAAACCGGGAATGAAAGTCGGCGGGTGGTGGCGGCGGAGAGGACTCAGCTCTTCAGCTGAGACCGCGGCCCCTCGCAACCCCCGGCCGATGAGGGGCCGGCGGCGGAGGCTCGACGCGGTGTCCCCGGGACCCGCGGAGGCCCCGCTAGGGTGATGCCGGGGGCATAGGCTCGGGCGCCGCCGCCCTCCTCAGCGCGCCTCCTCGCGCCCGCGTCCCGCCCCCGCGGCGGCCCTCCCAACTTTCCGAGCCATGGCATATCCGCCCGCACTTCGCAGCGCACGGCACCGGCACAACTTTCTTAACCTTTAAAGCCAAGCGGCGCTGCGGCGTCTACTGCGCCTGCCGGGCGGGCGCGCACCCACCCGTCCAGGAAGGCTGGAAGACGCAAGGACTGTCCTGCCCGCGGACCTATCGCTTCCCAACAGGGCACCGTTGCGCTCTCGGGTGAGTGGGGGCCGCGCGCCCCGCCCGAGCGGCTGCGCTCAAGTTTGCAGCAACGCCTTTGTGTGGTGGTCGCCCCCTCCTCCCGGCCGGGTGTCCCCAAAAGGCCTCCCGCCCCAGGACCCTCGCTCCAGCCGCCCGCAGTGCCAGGTTTTAGAAACCCGCGGCCCTCGGGGAGGGGAGGGTGCCCGGCCCACACCTGCCCGGCGCCGCCCGCGGGGCCACCTGCGCGTCGGAGCCCGGCCAGATTACCTGCCCCGGTGTCCCGGAGCCGCGCGCGTCCTTAGGCTTCTGTCCCGGTGTCTGTTCCCGCGTTCCGGAGCCGCCGCGCGCCCCGCTACTCCATGCCCCGCGGCGACCCGGCGTGCGGAGCGCACAGGACGCGCGGGGATGGAGACGCGGTGGCTCGGCCGCTCGGAGCGCTGGACGCGCGGCTGCCTGGGCTGCGCTCCGACCGCGGCCGCTTCTTATCCCTGCGCCCGCCGACGTCAGGCCGGTCCCCGAGGGCTCCGCGCGGGGCTTTAATTAGAAGCCGCTCAAGTGTTCGTACCCCTGTGCGGATCTTCGTCAGACACCCCCCCCCATCTCCTCCCATCTCTCCCTGCCCCCGTCTGTCTCCCCCTCTCCCCCGCTCCCTCTCCCTCTGCCCCATCCCCTCCCCTCCCCCATCTCCTCCTCCGTCATCTCCTCCCCCTCCCGTCCCTCGCCTCCCTCCCCTTCGTCTTCCCCTCCCCCTTCTCTCCCTCAGTCTGTTTCCCTCCGTTCCTGTCACTGTGACAGGATGAGAAGAAACGCCTTTACCAGGAACTCAGATCTGTTTTTGTCTAAATGTAGATCTTGGGCTATTAAAAAATGAGCTGCCTGATTGCCTCGACATTTAATAAGTCAATTAGAGTCTATCCTTTTTGGAGGAATCTTTCGGCGTGGCTGGGGGCCGCTCTCAGGACCCCAAGAGGTCTGCACCGCCCCACGGCCTGCAGCAGGAGGCCAGGTCCCTGAGGCCGGGCAGCCCCCAGGGCAGGGGCCTGGGTTCAGTGTGGGACACAGGCAACGCTCTAGTAACCTCGGGATGTACACAGTTACCTGGCAGGACACGTGGGAGCCCCTCCTCAACACGCATCCCCCCCACCCCACGCGGAAGGACGAACCGCAGCCCCTCCCGCAGGGGCCCGCGCGGCCCGCGCTCCCGGCTCTGGGGGCTGGTCGCTCGCTCCCCTTCCTCAGAAACGCCCGCAGGAGACCTCCTGGGGCACCTCCCTCCAGGCCTAGTCTTTCCGAAAGTTTTGGTTCTTTGGATACAGGCAGGCACATTTGTGAGGCTTCAACAGTTTATCGCCTGTAAATTTTTTTTCTTGTAAAATGTATTATCAATCAATGCGCGCTTTCCCATTTTATTGGCGCTTTCTGGGCAAGCGCTGGACACCCTCCAAGTCAGCGGTCTGACCGGGGAAGGCGTTCTCAGTACGGTACCAGAAGGGGGGGTGCGCGCAGGAATTAAAAGCCTCCACCCTTAACGGGACCAGCACCCAGGGCCCCCCGGGCAGAGGCGCTGCGGGCACGTGGCGCGGACCCCGAGCCAGGCCTGAAGGTCGCAGGGGCGGGAACCCCCAGGGCGGAGCTCTCTCTGTGCATCTCTTCGTCTGTGTCTCTCTGTCTCAGGCTCTGTCTCAGTCTCTCTGTCTCTGCTCTGTGTCTCTGTGTCTGCTCTGTCTCTGTGTCTCTCTGTGTCTGCTCTGTCTCTGCTCCGTGTCTCTGTCTATGCTCTGCCTCTGTGTCTCTCTGTCTCTGCTCTGTCTCTGTGTCTCTCTGTGTCTGCTCTGTCTCTGCTCCGTGTCTCTGTCTATGCTCTGTCTCTGTGTCTCTCTGTCTCAGGCTCTGTCTCAGTCTCTCTGTCTCTGCTCTGTGTCTCTGTCTCTGCTCTGTCTCTGTGTCTCTCTGTCTCAGGCTCTGTCTCAGTCTCTCTGTCTCTGCTCTGCCTCTGCTCTGTGTCTCTGTCTCTGTTTCTCTCTCTTTCTGCTGTCTCTCTGTCTCTGTGTTTCTCTGTGTCTCTCTGTCTCTGTGTCTCTCTCTGTCTCTGTCTCTGTCTCCCTTCACTAATTCTGTTTCCTCAGGAAAACAAAGTGTTTGTCAAAGTGAGGCTGGGGTAAATAGAATAGAGACAGAAGATACTAAACTGCGATCATCTAAATCCCACCCCCCACACACCTTTTGGGGGGATGTTTATACTCTGCTCTCTTTAAAAGGAAATGGTTATATTTCTCAGTGAGCACTTCTTTTGGCAGACAATATGACTAAGATGTGAATGTTTCTGTTAAGATATCCTCAAAAAAAAAAAGAAAAGGGAAAATTCTTATCAAACAGTTCTTAGGCAGATAAAGTAGGATTTTTTTTTTCCTTTTTCCGCTTCCCCTGAAGGAGGGGTGAGCTTCTGTTGCAGAAGCGCCGCCTAGTGACAAAAGCTTCCCTCTGTGGGCACTCAGCAGAGGCCCCGGGGTGGAGGAGCTTCCTTTCCACCCAATAGAAGGAGCACATGAAGCTTCTGTTGTAAAACATTTTGGTGTAAAACTGCTTTTGGAAAAAAATAAATATCGCTATAGTAAAAAAAGAAAACAAGAATTTAGCCTAATCATATATTATTTTAAGTTTACAAAGAGTCTCGTTTTAAATACTATTTTACAAAACCAGATGAAATCAATGAAGAGGATTAAGAGGTACAGCGTTCCTGTTGTAAAATAAGTAAGTCACAGGTATGAAAAGTACAACGTAGGAAATGCAGTCAATCATATTGTGATAATTTGTATGGTGACAGTAACTACACTTATGGTGAACATTTTCTAATGTATGCCATATTAAATCACTATGTTATACACCTGAAACTAATATTATATGTCAACTATACTTCAATTAAAAATAAAAAAAATTAATCTTTTAAGTTTAGGTTTTTCTAAAAAGTACCAATTAGGACTATTCCCCCCCTCCCCAAATTCTACCAACCAAGGAAGCCTTGCTACTAATTAATATTGTCCTTTTTTCTTTTGTGGTTTTTAATGGGACAGACAAATGGATTTTTTGAATGACTCTATTCTACCACCCAGTTGTATATGACAATACTTTAGCCCAACTCATCAGATACTTACATGCGTAAACAACAGCAAAAAAACTGGTGCGTGGTTGGTGTTTGGTTTCATGAGATCTGGCAGTTAGGGATCAGACCATCATGTTTTAATTCATTCATTTTTGCAAAGCTCTGTACTGAAATGATTCCAGGAGCCACTCATTCTGTATAAACCATTTTTACAGACTTTCTCAACTAAATAAAAAAGTGCACTGAATTATAATCTCTACTGAGCTGCTCAATTTATGGTATTGTCAGGAAGAACCCCTTGGAGTTCTCCAATCACCAGAAACATTCTGATTGGCTAAATTAATTGTCTGTGCTGGTTAAGGCAAAGCAAAGTATGTAAACTGGCTTAGGTGAAAATATAAAGTTATATTTGACAAATGGCTTAGGCTCTCCACTTCTTTCCAATAAAATGGGGTGGTTGAACTGGATGGTCTCTGAAGTCTGAAGCTGTATAATTCTGATTGTTACCAAAAAAGTCAGAAAACAAAAAATGCAGTATTCCTACAAAGAGCTGAAGATAATTCACTAGAAGAGTCACTATGAGTTTCATCATCTGTTTTCATGCAAGAAGAGGTGATCTATTCATCTTAAATAATTTAATTCCCTCCTTTGTAAGTGAACAACTTTCTACTATGAAGGGTCCAAAAGAGATAAGATAGTAACAGTTATATTTTAAGCATTATTGGCCAAAGTAACTTTTGCTAGATTTGATTTAGTTTTGTTTCCTTTTTGAGAAAACTATGTTAGATCATAGAAAGAAAACTAACAAGAGAGGGGAAAATTGTGTTTAACCCACTTTTGTTGTAGATCTATGTTGTAAGATGGGCAAGTTATTTTTTTAATTTATAAATAGTATAAAGTTCCAAAGTTTCAATTACAATTTTTCTCTCTTCCTGAAAAGGTATAAATTTTATTTGAGATGACTATTAACTACCTTCAAACACTTCTAAAATAGATATATATTAACTACATGTTTTTAAATGAATTATTATATTAGTTTAACCATTACGTTGATTATTTAACAATCTAACTAAGATCCTATTAGAGAGAAAAACTATTACCTTTCATAAAGGATAACTTTATGTGCTATAAAGAAATATCACTTAATATTTAACTTTCATCAGTTTTGTTATTGTTGCTGTCGATATATTATTAGTACACTGGGAATGTACTAGAAAGTATATAAAGCATTTAGGAAGACAAGATTTCTAACAGGACCAATCTTTCTGGTGTAAATGTAAACAATGTAATCTCTTATGAGTAATAATGTGTGCATGCTCTCTAGCAGTTTATTCCAGATGAATGAAATATAGCCTTCTACCAAATTCTTTCTCCCTTATGTAGAGGAAGCACATTATTGTAAGGATATATAGGTCATCCACCTCCTTTTCATTTTTTGATACATGCTTTTGCATCTGCAAAACCACACTGCAGTGCAAGTCCAGGAGAGATATGAGCCAAAGGCTATGTATGAAGGCTTGAGATGCTCTGTAACATGACTGATTTACTCCTGCTCAGTTTTCTTACCCCGTAGCCAAGAGAAAGAGGACTATTAATGGGTAGGCTTAAAGGGAGCATGGACTTCACTTTGTTCCCTGGAACTGGTTTAGTTATGAAATCCAGCTAGAGAAGAGGCCTTAAAGCTTAGTGACACTTGCCTGCCTCTTAAGGCTCCAATATCACAGGTTTTGTTTTGTTTTTGTTTAGATTTTTTAAATTATTGATTTGAGAGAGAGACAGAGAGAACATGAGTGGGGGGGAGGGGCAAAGGGAGAGGGAGAAGCAGACTCCCTGCTGAGCAGGGAGCCCATCATGGGGCCTCGATCTCAGGACCCTGAGAGCATGACCTGAGCTGAAACCAAGAGTTGGTCACTTAACCGACTGAGCCCCTCAGGCTCCCCAGCTCTGCCCTTTCTAAGAACCTGGAGGTCCACGCTGGGTCCTCTGCCTCTGGTCTGAGAGGGAGGCTGTAAGAGCCAAGGCTGGGGGAGGCGGCCTGTGTCACCTCTGCCTGCACTCCACTAGTCAGCTGAGGGCCCTCAGCAAGAATACAGGAAGGGTCAAATCAGTGTGACTAAGAGAAATATGCTTTCTTCAGAAACGAATACCTGTTATGATATTTTCTTTTCTGTTAAGCAATGTAGGAAGAAACAATTTCTAACCCCTGGCCAAGAGTCTGAGACACTGGCCCATCTCCTGCCAGTTAGGGTTAGGGAGAAGCATGTACAGCAGATGATTCCCATGTAGGAGAGGCTGTAGGCAAGGTGCTGTGTCCAAGACAGAGAGGCAGGATTGCAGTGCTGTCTTCCATTGAGTAACTCATCCTATTTCATCTTAGACACCAGATCTTGTGGAAATGCCTCCTGATCTCCCTATGCCTTGCATTCCACGCTTCTTCCTATCATGGCACCAACCTCACTGATTCAGTTTAGTTTCTGAACATATCCCGGTTTACTTTTCTGTGTCCTCCATTGGACTACCATATTTTTGTAATTAGGAGCTGCCTCTTGTTTATCATTATATCACCAATGGTTAGTATCATGTAGGGAACATTGTATATACAAAGTAAATAATTTTGAAAAAATGAATAAGCATACTATTTTTATGTATTTTTACTGACAGATGCTCATAAAGCATTACTTAAATATTTATTGGGTACTTCTTTTTTGAAAACCAATGTTTGTAGAATTACAAAGATAATTTGAGCGTGGATTATCCCTTTATAAGGTATATGATCATACAGTAAAGATATGACTGATACATTGTTAGTACCAAAAGATGACATCCAGTTGGAGCTGTCTCAGAAGATAGTTACAGGTAGTCTAGACTCTGTAGCAAAAGTGATATTTGTAGTGATGGGGGTTGTCATGTTGGGATGAGGCAGAGTATCCTAGACAGAGGGAAATACATATGCAGAGTCCAGGTGGGAACCTCAGAGCCAGTGAGTCTGTTTAGGAAGAAAAAATTGTATGGGGGGGATGGACATACTTTGGAGAGACAGTGTTACTGGTGCCCGCTTCCTTTCAGAAAAGCAGCATATAGAGTGAACATGAACGTGGCTGTGGATCACAGACATTGGCTAGAGGTCTTATTTCCACTCACTGGCCTTTGAACTTGGGCAAGGCAGTGTCTCTGAGCCCAGTTTCTTTATGCCCAGAAAGGAAATGACTTAGTAGTATTACCTCAGGGGCTTTGTGAATATTAAATACAATAATGTGTGCTAACCTTTTAGTACAGTGTGTTAAAAAAACTGATTGAAAAATTTTAACTATTACTAAATCTTTCATAGTGTATACTCTCATAAAGTCTTTCTTCTGTATTTCATAAATTCTTACTATATTTCATAAAAAGGAGCATTATCTATATCCTATAGAGTTTCTGGGGCAGCATGATTTTGTAACTCATTCAAAGCTACATAGAAAATCTGTAGTTAGAAAGGGGACTAAAATATTCTAAATTATTAAGTATCCACATACCCAGCGATCAGAGTAGTGAGATCTTAGAGCACTGAATGAAGACTCACTCCAGTGAGTAAGAACTCACATCAGTGAGTGATGATTTATGCCAGTGTGGGAGGGTTCCTGCTGGTAAGTGAGGGTTCATGCCAGTGAGTGAGGACTTATACCAGTGAATGGGGGTTCACACCAGTGTGAGGGCTCAGAGGTGCATGTGAGGGCTTACACCATGAATGAAGGCTCACCTTAGTGAGTGAGGGCTCACCCGTGAGTGAGGGTTCACCCCAGTGAGTGAGGGCTCATCCCAATAAGTGAGGACTTATACCAGTGAGTGGGGGTTCACACCAGCGTGAGGGCTCAGAGGTGTATGTGAGGGCTCACACCATGAGTGAGGGTTCACCTCAGTGAGTGAGGGTTCACCCCAGTGAGGGAGGGTTTACCCCAATGAGGGAGGTCTCACACCAGTGAGGGAAGGCTCACCCCAGTGAGTGAGGACTTACACCAATGAGTGGGGGTTCACACCAGTGTGAGGGCTCAGAGGTGCATATGAGGGCTTACACCATGAGTGAGGGTTCACCTCAGTGAGTGAGGCCTCATCCCAGTGAGTGAGGATTTACATCAGTGACTGGGGGTTCACACCAGTGTGAGGGCTCAGAGGTGCATATGAGGGCTTACACCATGAGTGAGGGTTCACCTCAGTGAGTGAGGGTTCATCCCAGTGAGGATTCACCCCAGTAAGAGGGGCTCACTCCAGTGAGTGAGGCCTCATCCCAGTGAGTGAGGATTTACATCAATAAGTGGGCATTCACAACATTGTGAGGGCTCAGAGTTGCATGTAAGGGCTCACACCATGAGTGAGGGCTCACCCCAGTGAGTGAGGGTTCACCCCAGTGAGTGAGGGTTCACCCCAATGAGGGAGGTCTCACACCAGTGAGGGAAGGCTCACCCCAGTGAGTGAGGACTTACACCAGTGAGTGGGGGTTCACACCAGTGTGAGGGCTCAGAGGTGCATGTGAGGGCTCACACCATGAGGCTTCACCTCAGTGAGTGAAGGTTCACCCCAGTGAGGGAGGGCTCACACCAGTGAGGGGGGCTCACTCCAGTGAGTGAGGCCTCATCCTAGTGAGTGAGGATTTACATCAGTGAGTGGGAGTTCACAACAATGTGAGGGCTCAGAGATGCATGTGAGGGCTCACACCATGAGTGAGGGCTCACCCCAGTGAGTGAGGGCTCACACCAGTGAGAGAAGGCTCACACCAGTGAATGAGGGCTCATCCCAGTGAGGAATTACATCAGTGAGTGGGGGTTCACAAGAGTGTGAGGGCGTGAGGGCTCAGAGGTGCGTGTAAGGGCTCACACTGTGAGTGAGGGTTCACCCCAGTGAGTAAGGCTCACCCCAGTGAGTGAGGCTCACCCCAGTGAGGGTTCACCCCAGTAAGAGGGTTCACCCCAGTGAGTGAGGGTTCACCCCAGTGAGTGAGGCTCACCCCAGTGAGGGTTCACCCCAGTGAGTGAGGGTTCACCCCAGTAAGAGGGTTCACCCCAGTGAAGGAGGGCTCACCCCAGTGAGGGAGGTCTCACCCGAGTAAGGAAGGGCTTACCCCAGTGAGAGGGCTGCTGCTAGAATGTGAGGCAACACACAAGTGAAGATAATATATAAGTACGTTTGGCTAGGGGTATGAATTCATAAGAGAGATCTATAGTTTGCTCAGCTCACCCTTACTTATAATCACGGAGACATCTGACTATGACACTCATGCTTCTTCTGATATTTTGGCCATTGTTCTAGTGTAATCCAATAGACAAAGGGGATTCGGGATACTCAGCACCCATCCAAAACAGGCCGATTCCTGGTTCTGACAGAACTTAGAGTTTCAACGGGCATCAAACAGAAACCGTTCTATCTTCCACCAAGGAGCGGAGAATTCATGCTGGGAACCCTTGATTCACTCACACGTTCAGCTGCCACTGTTCGCGCTCCTGGCTGTGCGGGCTGTAGAGTCGCGCTCCTGGCTGTGCGGGCTGTAGAGTCGCGCTCCGGGATGTGCGGGCTGTAGAGTCGCGCTCCTGGCTGTGCGGGCTGTAGAGTCGCGCTCCGGGATGTGCGGGCTGTAGAGTCGCGCTCCGGGATGTGCGGGCTGTAGAGTCGCGCTCCTGGCTGTGCGGGCTGTAGAGTCGCGCTCCTGGCTGTGCGGGCTGTAGAGTCGCGCTCCTGGCTGTGCGGGCTGTAGAGTCGCGCTCCGGGATGTGCGGGCTGTAGAGTCGCCCTCCTGGCTGTGCGGGCTGTAGAGTCGCGCTCCGGGCTGTGCGGGCTGTAGAGTCGCGCTCCGGGCTGTGCGGGCTGTAGAGTCGCGCTCCGGGCTGTGCGGGCTGTAGAGTCGCGCTCCGGGATGTGCGGGCTGTAGAGTCGCGCTCCTGGCTGTGCGGGCTGTAGAGTCGCGCTCCTGGCTGTGCGGGCTGTAGAGTCGCCCTCCTGGCTGTGCGGGCTGTAGAGTCGCGCTCCTGGCTGTGCGGGCTGTAGAGTCGCCCTCCTGGCTGTGCGGGCTGTAGAGTCGCGCTCCGGGATGTGCGGGCTGTAGAGTCGCGCTCCTGGCTGTGCGGGCTGTAGAGTCGCGCTCCTGGCTGTGCGGGCTGTAGAGTCGCGCTCCTGGCTGTGCGGGCTGTAGAGTCGCGCTCCGGGCTGTGCGGGCTGTAGAGTCGCGCTCCTGGCTGTGCGGGCTGTAGAGTCGCGCTCCGGGATGTGCGGGCTGTAGAGTCGCGCTCCTGGCTGTGCGGGCTGTAGAGTCGCGCTCCTGGCTGTGCGGGCTGTAGAGTCGCGCTCCTGGCTGTGCGGGCTGTAGAGTCGCGCTCCGGGATGTGCGGGCTGTAGAGTCGCCCTCCTGGCTGTGCGGGCTGTAGAGTCGCGCTCCTGGCTGTGCGGGCTGTAGAGTCGCGCTCCGGGCTGTGCGGGCTGTAGAGTCGCGCTCCGGGCTGTGCGGGCTGTAGAGTCGCGCTCCGGGCTGTGCGGGCTGTAGAGTCGCGCTCCTGGCTGTGCGGGCTGTAGAGTCGCGCTCCGGGATGTGCGGGCTGTAGAGTCGCGCTCCTGGCTGTGCGGGCTGTAGAGTCGCGCTCCTGGCTGTGCGGGCTGTAGAGTCGCGCTCCGGGCTGTGCGGGCTGTAGAGTCGCGCTCCTGGCTGTGCGGGCTGTAGAGTCGCGCTCCTGGCTGTGCGGGCTGTAGAGTCGCGCTCCTGGCTGTGCGGGCTGTAGAGTCGCGCTCCTGGGTGTGCGGGCTGTAGAGTCGCGCTCCGGGCTGTGCGGGCTGTAGAGTCGCGCTCCTGGGTGTGCGGGCTGTAGAGTCGCGCTCCGGGCTGTGCGGGCTGTAGAGTCGCGCTCCGGGATGTGCGGGCTGTAGAGTCGCGCTCCTGGCTGTGCGGGCTGTAGAGTCGCGCTCCGGGCTGTGCGGGCTGTAGAGTCGCGCTCCGGGCTGTGCGGGCTGTAGAGTCGCGCTCCGGGCTGTGCGGGCTGTAGAGTCGCGCTCCGGGCTGTGCGGGCTGTAGAGTCGCGCTCCGGGCTGTGCGGGCTGTAGAGTCGCGCTCCGGGCTGTGCGGGCTGTAGAGTCGCGCTCCTGGCTGTGCGGGCTGTAGAGTCGCGCTCCGGGCTGTGCGGGCTGTAGAGTCGCGCTCCGGGATGTGCGGGCTGTAGAGTCGCGCTCCTGGCTGTGCGGGCTGTAGAGTCGCGCTCCGGGCTGTGCGGGCTGTAGAGTCGCGCTCCTGGCTGTGCGGGCTGTAGAGTCGCGCTCCTGGCTGTGCGGGCTGTAGAGTCGCGCTCCTGGCTGTGCGGGCTGTAGAGTCGCGCTCCGGGCTGTGCGGGCTGTAGAGTCGCGCTCCGGGCTGTGCGGGCTGTAGAGTCGCGCTCCTGGCTGTGCGGGCTGTAGAGTCGCGCTCCGGGCTGTGCGGGCTGTAGAGTCGCGCTCCTGGCTGTGCGGGCTGTAGAGTCGCGCTCCGGGATGTGCGGGCTGTAGAGTCGCGCTCCGGGATGTGCGGGCTGTAGAGTCGCGCTCCGGGATGTGCGGGCTGTAGAGTCGCGCTCCTGGCTGTGCGGGCTGTAGAGTCGCGCTCCTGGCTGTGCGGGCTGTAGAGTCGCGCTCCTGGCTGTGCGGGCTGTAGAGTCGCGCTCCGGGATGTGCGGGCTGTAGAGTCGCGCTCCGGGCTGTGCGGGCTGTAGAGTCGCGCTCCGGGCTGTGCGGGCTGTAGAGTCGCGCTCCTGGCTGTGCGGGCTGTAGAGTCGCGCTCCGGGCTGTGCGGGCTGTAGAGGGAGGGTTTCTGCCTCTGAGACTCCATGGTGCTGCCTGTTGGTGAGCCCAGGGAGGGGGCAGTGCACGTGTGCTGAGCTGGATTGTGGTTGTTCAGGGATGGAGAGCGGAGTACGGAGGGAAAGGGTACTGCTGTGCAAACACGGCACACTGGCAACATCTGGGTGTCGGAGAGGACATGAGGAGAGAAGGAGCTGTCTTGAGTTCTTAGAACTCATGTCCTTGTGTGGATTTGAAATCTTTGTAACTGATGTGCTGTGGCACAACTTAGCTTACCTTCAGGTATTCAGAAAAGATCCATTTGGTACATGGATTTTCCCCCCCTGTCTATAAACAAATGACCAAAGTCATATGGCAATTACAATGTCTGTAATGGATCCTTTTCAAAGGCTTTAAAGATCTAAAGGCCAATAGGTTTTCACCCTCATCCTGCTGTGGACACATGATGTGCCTTCATTGGTTGTCCAGATTTTCCTTTATTTTTGAGGATTACTGAAAAACTGAATGTTGTGATTATGACTCTTGCTCTTATGTATATAATACAATGTGTTATATTGTTGTTACTTCACATGTAACCACTAGTACATATTTACAAAAGCACCCATTAAAAGATATCTGAGTAGGGATAAAAAGGGCCTATTCTAACAGTGTTTCGGCAAAAATTTAAACAATAGCTTGTACAGCAGGATTTTGGCAGATGGCAATGGGTGATTATTTTTTCCCCAGAGTAGGAACACTTGAGTTTGAGAAGAGATCCCATCTTTAAAAAGGGCACTTTATTTTTGTGTCCTTAAATTGCTATGACTTTACTAAGATCAAAATATATTTTAACTGCCTTGCACGTTTTATTTTTTCTTTCTTTCTTTCTTCTTCTTTTTTTTTATTTTTTTTTTTGAGAGGGATAGAGAAGGGGGGCATGGAGGGAGAGAGAGAATCTTAAGCAGATTCCATGCCCAGCACAGAGCCTGATGCAGGACTCAATCTGACCTGAGCTGAAATCAAGAGTCAGACGCCAATTGACTGAGCCACCCAGGCACCCTCTGCCTTGCACATTTTAATAATTGATATTATATTGTATTTATATTATAAAATAAAATCCAAAAAAATATAGCAGAAAGTAAGTACAGCTTTCATTATTCAGAATCTTGGATATTTGATGTTCTTCAGATAGGGCCCTTACTAAATGTTATCAAATGTTATCAATAACCATGATGTTAATGAGGATATAACCAATCTAATGAAGGTCTGGATTGAAATAGTCATTTCTGGAATAGATTGGTATCATTTTAAAGGCATTTCTAGTTGAAGTGTTAGCAATACACAGTTTCAAAGGATCTTTTTTGCTAAAATTAACAGATAGATGCTAAAGTGGTTGGCAGTTCTTACTTCCTATGACTGTGTTATTACTCAAGTCCTGATGAACATTTCTAACAAGGAGTTTCATGGACACATCACAATATGAAGAAATTCCATTTTTATTGTCAACACGCTGAAATCACAGAGTGATGGAATATAGTGGATATAAATTTAAATCAATCCCAAAGCTTTCACTGGGACCAGCTGTTTTCTAATATAATTTGTATGTACAAGAAGTAAAAGAGCTCTTTACATTTTTGACTTTTATTTGAACCCTTACATTTAGCAGGTTTGTGAAAGAATAGTCCCATATGTAGAGGGTTGGTAATTATAATTTCCTCCATCTTTTAAAATGCATTTAATTTTGATAAACTGAGATATACTATAGCAATATCTACTCTACAAAAGGCAAAAACATTTAGATGAAAAATAAAAAATGGAATCAATCATTCAGATGCTTCCAAATGTTTGGCATCTGCAGAAATTCCATCTGAATGACTGGCTCAATTTTTTAAAAGTATTTTTGCAGAGCTGACCCCAAGAATATGCTTGTAATTACTAATGTATATTCCTGAGAATATGGGTGAAATTTAAGTTGAAATGAATCTTAAAGATGCTAAGGATGTTTGTTATTTAAAGAATCTGTGGTTAATTTGTATTTAAAGCAAATAAGCACTTCATAAGGAAAATTCATTTTTTTCCTTCATTTTTGGTAAATTTAAATTTATGTCACTGTAGAGATGGAATTTAAAATACTTGTGGATATTTTAGAATTATTTTGATTATTTATTTTCATTTTTATAATAGTTATTTTAAAACTAATATTAAAGTTATAATAAAGCTGCATAAGAACATTGTGATATTTGTAGATGAACAACGATGTTGTGTTTATTGCTGTGGAATCCTGCATTTCCAACCCTCATTACCACCAAGCAGACTCTAGCTAAACTAGAGCTAGGATTTTGGGGAGTGAGGGCAAGAGGTTTTGGAAAAATATGTAGAAGTCTACTGTAACTATTTTATGTTGCTCAAGAAAGATGTATCCTTCCCATCATCATCATCATCACTTTCTATAAAATCTTCTCTAAAGGAGAGACTACTTCTACATTATGTACACGTTCTCTATGCATATACTGTTCTTCCCCAAAAATGTTGACTTATATCAGATCAAATAAACGAGTCTCGAAGAGATCTAAACCAACACACACACACACACACACACACACACACACACACACACACACACACACACACACCCTGATGCTGTTTACCTTCTGCATGGGGCTTAGGGACTGCTCACCTCTTAAATTCCACTCCTGCATGTGGTGGCGGCTGCCAACTGCTAGTGAGGCCATTTGGGACCTTGCTTCCCCAAAATCATGGGCCAGCTTGGCACCCTCTGGGAACTGTTAGAAATGCAAAGTACAGACCCCCGACCCCACTCACCTAGAGATTCCAAGTCTGCACTTTACTAAGATCT
The DNA here is from genome assembly GCF_009762305.2 of Zalophus californianus. Lineage (NCBI taxonomy): Eukaryota > Metazoa > Chordata > Mammalia > Carnivora > Otariidae > Zalophus > Zalophus californianus. The sequence goes on from NC_045602.1 coordinate 296,473, forward strand.
TGTTCCTATTAAAGTTAGAAGCACTGACTTACATAATTTTAAATACCTTAGACAATGTTAAATAATGTCCATTGATTTCTAGGTATGGTAAAGATCCTCACCAACTCTCCTCGCCTCTGTCCAATGCAAATGTAGTATTTCTTTGTTTTTTCCTTCTCCGTTGGTTCCCCTGGAAATTCCACAACACACACAGCTTAATCTTACCTTCAGTACAGATAGTATCACCTGACCTTTCACCCTATACACATTTTATTCCCTTCAGTCCCCTCCCACTTCTGCATCTGGGCCTCTACTTTTTATTTTCAAGGTTGACAAGTCAAACCACCAATGAGAATATCATGTTTGGGCTCTAGCTGACCTAGTTGAGAATGAATGATTTAGAGATGATTTTTATAATAAGTTACAGAAAACTCAAAAGTAGCTTAGAAGTGTCTGTGGAAATACACACACACATAGTGTCATGATATGTTCACACATGCGTTCACAGCCCCCCCCCAAGTTAGGGTGCTAGCTTCAAGGGTTCGTCGGTGGCTGAAGGACCAGCACCTCTGTCATTCCTTTGGAGATTTCGTCATGGTCACAAGGTTGGCTGCCTCAGACTGAGGGTTTTTTCTCCCTATGATCAGGTGGAGAGAGTCTTTTGTACGACTGGGGTTCATTGTGAGCTTTAGTGCTGTTCTTCTTCCTCCTCTGCCAATGCACTTTGGGTATGCTGAGAGGGCGGTGAGTTTTATCTTTTAAGCTAATGGGTTAGTGGAGTGGCTGAGCTGTATGGTCCTCAGGAGGATTTTGACTGAAAGCCATATGCAGGTGAGAATTTGGTAAAGTATTGAAGAGGAATGCATACGGGTGCCTGGTGGTCAATAGGGGACACTATGCTAGATGCAGCTATTTACTTACTCTCTTACTCATCATTAGAATAAGGAGGGAAGAGTTTGATGGTATGATTATTTCCCAAGTTATGGACAGGTTATAGGGAAAGCACATGGCTATTGCAGTCCCAGGGGCTTCTCCCGCCTCCGGACCCAAAAGGCTGAAGGTGAGAACAATGAGGAGGGTATGACCTTTGGTGGGAGGCAAATCACCTTGAGGGGACTTCACAGGGAAGGAGCAGAGGGACGGTAACCCACCCAACCCTCCTTCCTTCCGATGTTCTGTTGGGCTTCCCACTGGCTGGACCTCGCCAGAAGCTGGAAGGAAGGGATCAGGAGTCCACTGGAGCAGACCCAGGGAGAAAAGTTTGCAGAGCCTATGGGAAGGTCACAAAGAAGCTGTTGGGTGCACCTGCCTCATGCATATTCTCCTGTGCCTCTTACTAACTGACACCAGCTGTGAGCAGCTACACACATTATTTCTGATGCTCCAAGAACAAGCCAAGTTGAAGCCATTAAAGGACAAGTGAAGTCCAGGACATCGGAAGCAGAAGACCAGTGGGACCTTGGTGGTGCTGTGGGCTTGCTATTTGAGTGGTGGGTGCACAACCATGCTTGTTTATGCAAAAACGCTTCCCCAGCCACTGGCCTTCCTGGTCCATGCAACCAGGCTTAGCCCTATCATAGATTAATGTGTCAGTAAACCAACCTGCCTGCCCGTCAATGAACTGTGGTGACCTGGGGCTGCTACTGTGAATAGGAATCTGGGTTATTCCCCATATAGATGACAGTTTACTCCTGCCTTTTATGTCTTTCATCGAGAACTGAGGCATCTCCATTTTCAGACATGTCTGCATGTGAAAATCTTCCTTTGTTACTCTTGATTTTGAGTGACTTGATCAATCATAGAATGTAGCATTGAACTAGTGCCCATGTTTCAAGTGCTCCAAGGAGCTCCATGATTTACAGGGAAGTCTGCATCTTCTGATATTAGGTCCCTAACCCTTGCTTAATTTAGAACAACTCTGCTTTCATTTTTAAATTGGGCTTCTGCTTAATTTTACACTTAGCAAAAATTTAGAAGTTTCACTGCTTCATAAAAGTTGAAAATTACTGATCTATTCTCATGCTCTCCCTTTGCAGGCTTTATTCGGAGAGGTTAAGTTTCTTAAGATCACACACCTTATTAAGTAGCAGAATCGAGGCCAAGATTCAAGGCATTTGATGTGTGCTTCTGTACCCCTTCCACTAGGCTCCATAGTTTCTTTTGCTAATTTTTAAAGGTAACTGTGTAAATAGGCTTATTTTATAAAAAGAACAAGAATTGGATATCTGAGTGGTTAACAGTGTTCCTGGGGGACCAAATGCATAAAAGATGGATGAGGGGCCGTGCCTCCCATGGAAGTCGCACAAGGCAAAGGTGACACCCCAAGCCACTCTGGATGAGCTGTCCCTGGCCTCACTGGGGCTCTGGGGACCCAGCCTCATGAGCAAATTTGCCCAAGGCCCCCGTGCTTACTGGAGGTCAGTTGTCACTGATATTCAGTGAAATGAATGAATTTTCAAGCTGAGGTTGCCTGGGAAATCTCAGTGCCCATTGTTGGCCAACAAAAATTAATCTGTCTTACATGTATTTGGTATTTTATCTTAGTTTATTTCTTAGTGTAATTTATGAAAAATGCTTTGGTCCTGTGTGGCCCAGTCCTACCCAGACAGAGTAAGTGATCAGGTGAGAATCTGTGCTGTGAATTGTCAAGATAAATTTATTCAACAAGTATTTCAGCCATGATGTTACCTGTTTTTAAAGCAGGGTACTCTGATCCCTTAGACTCCCTTTGTTGCTATGGTAACCACTCTATTAATTTATCCTCCCTGTTAGATGGAGCTTTAATTAGCATTCAATTTCAGTCTTTCTGCTGGCCATGAGGCTTCAGTCTGGGGTTTTATAGCCAGCCATCCCCCTGCTTAGCATTTTTCCCTTCCTGAATCCTTTTTTTTTTTTTTTTTAACAGATAAACAGTTATTGTGCTATGTGAATGGCTAACTTTCACTAATAATATATCTAAAAGTACAGTATGATACAGTATTTCTTTTTGCTTTTCACTGTAAAAGAAAAACACAACTTGTGTTTATATAGAATAAATCAGGATTCTCCTTCCTGCTCTACTTGCCTCCTAAATAGTTTGGAGAGTCCCTGATTGTTTTGACACATTTCATATAAACTGAGAGGCAGATACAGCTCTTTTGCTCTCTGGCTCTGGCTCTCTCTCTGTTGCTCTCTCTAGTATAAACTCCTGAATCTTTAGTACATTTTTAAATAAAACACAGCTCCTTTATTTTGCCTAAGGGTTTCTACTGAAAGCTTCTTGCTTATCCAGAGATCAGTATTTTTCCTTGGCAGGCAGTCACTCAGAGTCTGATTGGAAATCCATGTTGAATGAGATTGACCATTTGATTGAAGAATATGTCTTTGATGTAAAAGATTTTCCTCTACTAGAGGCTAAAACGTCTCCTTAAATAATTCCATAAAAATATCAAAATAATAAAATGAAAAGTGCATTAATTACTTTAAGCTAATAGTTGTCTTGCTATAATTCCATGGGTTTGACGAAGCGAAGTGATTCCCTGGGGAGCATGATGGTACTCACTGGTCTAGGCATGAGGCGTTGCTATACTTCCCAGTTTACTGCAGATAGTCGGTAGTTACAGAAAGCAATTTGTTCTCAACAAAAATGTTAACCTCCTTCCCCAAAATGAGAGAATGGAATGCTTTTCTTAAAGTGGATCAGAAATGGCCAATGTTAGTCTTAAGAATTGATCTGCTAGGTACACATCAGCAGTATCAGTGTCGGTTCAAGTGTGGAACTCTCGAGCCTGTGATGTAAAATCTCTACCTAGACAATGAGTTGCATGACTATATTAAGGACTACATATGTAAACTATGACCTCTGTATTCTCAAGTGACTGCCTTCCTGAGTTCTCAGTGCTGCATGGCCTCACTGATTGGTTAGCCTCTGTGCTTACATACTTTTAATTCAATGCTCATAGTTATTAATCACCTCAAGTTATTACAAACATGAAAGTAAATATGGCTCCAAAAAGATATTTTTTAAAAATTCTTTACATTTTTATCGAAGTTCTAACCACCCCAAACTGTTCAGCTTTATTTCCTTCAATTCTGCTGAGGGAATGGCCAGTCTTGTTGGGAAAGGGATACCTTTTGCCATAACTTAGTAACAAATAGTTACTATAATTTATTGGGATGATTTTTTTTCTTAACTTTCCCTAACACACATGTAATATTATGGCTGGTGACTGGCTGTTTGATGATGCATTTCTGGCTGTGAATATGGATGAAATTCTACTAGAGAACTAGGTTCCTTGTAAGAAAGCAGTGATTGAGGTGTTGAAAGTGTTTCAATGGTACGATGTGGCTCATGATCTCTGCAAAGTGGGGAAAATTTAACTGGATGTAATTTTAGATTCCTGTGGCAGATCTTTACTGCTTGTTGTTGTGGGGCATCTTGGAACCCCTCCCTCCGTCTCCTGCATGTCAGTGAGACCCCAAAGACCCACCTGGGGAGGGCAGGTGAGACACTTCCTGCTTGTAGTGTTACCTTTTAAAGGAGCCTGCTTGATGCACAGCTTAGAGCCTGAGTCTGGCTGCCTTGGAGATACTTCTACAATTTTATACATTTTGATGAGTTACTTTTCTGTTTCAACTAATTACAGTCTATTCTCTTGTTTGTAAACAGGAACAAAGAATGGTATTTTTTAATGTAAAGCAGTTAACAAGTATTTATAGAATGCCTTTTACACAGAACATAGGAACTTATGAAAATGTGCTCTGAAAACCATTAGTGTCAGATAAATGGGCTTGGACAGGGACCGACTGAAGGTCTGAGCAGAGAAATTCCCCTTTACCCTCTCCTGCCTCATCCCCAGCTTGCAGCCGCGCGCAGGTTCCTGTGCAGAACCGGCGGCTCTTCTATCAAGGAAAGGGATGAGGCATGCGGCGGAACAGGAGCAGGAAGTGGAGGCGTCAGCTCCATCCTGAAGTCTACCTCCTTTTGGCATGTAAGTCACTGCCTTCATCTGACAGCCCTGAATAGAGGACAAAGCTGCCTGTGGCCAGGGAACCTGGGCTTCCACTAAGCCAGTCTGGCTCTGTGACTAATGCGGGACGCGTACCTAGATTCAGAGAATGAATACAAAGTGTTGCAGCAAGACAATGATTATGTAGGTCTGGCTATAACAGGTCAGGGAAGGGACCTCTCAGCGGAGGAGGCCTGGTTCCCTGGCCCCATGAGGGGCTGAAGCCCACCGTGCTTCCACGGCCCCGAACACTCACAGGTGTGGGCTGCAAGCCAGCAGCCGCTCTAAGCTAGAGACAGACGCTTCTTTACTCAACAGACATTTATTGAGTGCCCTGTTCTGGGGGCTGGAAATATAGCAATGAATCAATGGAGCTCGCATGCTAGTGAGAGGAGAATGGTGATAAACAGGTAAATAAAATAACGTGTCAGATGATGAAATGCTGTGAGCACAGAAACGGAGGCGTGTATGCAATTTGATGGGGTCACGGGGTCTCCCATGCTGTAGGTGTTGTGATTATCCGAACTCAGAGACACGGAAATCCAGTCCTGGAGCCTTAACGACAGAACCGAAACTCGACCCTGTGAGTCCAACAGGAGCTTTAGCACGTGAGAATACCAAATGACACAATATGCAGTGACTTCGTCGAGGAAGATTTCTCGGAGAGGGGATGGGACACACAGTCATGCTGTGTTGCCCCTGGATCTGGAAGCGAGTTTTTGTGTGGAGACGATTTGCGCTAAGTCAGCTCACGGACGTCCCATGGCTCTGGCATCCACACCCTCAGCTGCATCACTTTTCTGACCAGAGGACAACACAGATCTTTTGTGCTTGTAAAACATCTGGAATTGAATCCTGGTGGAAAGAACATACATTTAGGCCATATTCAGTATGGGGTTTGTCAGCCAGTCAGCTGTTTGAGCCTGTGCTGGTCCTAGGAGAGCTTTTACTGAAAGTAGCCTTTCGTGAGGTTCAAAAATAACTAAGGATCCAACACTTAAATGAGTCTGGAGCAAACAGAAAGATTACAAAGTAATGCTGAGGCCCAGGGTCAGGAGGAGGAAGACAGCACGTTTCTGTTCATCTGGGCAGGAGCCCTGAGTGACCCCCTACCTCCTCCGTCACCAGGTTCAGGGGAGTGAGCCTTCCGGCTGGGATTTCACTAGGCTGTAGCCAGGCTGGACCCTGCTTCTCCCTCAACTTCTCTGCTCACCCTGAGGGGTGTCCAGAGGCATGGTCTGCTGGCTGGAGAGGGCCACACGTATTCCCAGCTTCGGTGGCACGTGTCTGTTCCTCGGACTGAAAACACAGCGAGGGGCTAGCCTGCAGCCTAGGAGCCAGCCTCGCAGGAGCAGGACACCCTGGCCCCTTCTGCTGCTTCTCTGATACTTCAGCTGCTGATGCTGCCCCAGGATGTCACTTCGGTTTCAGTTTTCAGCTTTAATTCCTAAGTGCATTTGTTTAAATTTGCCTAATTTTTCCTCTTGTGTTTTATGAAAAGATTGTCTTTGAATTGAGGGGAGGAGAAAGAAGGACAAATAGTTATTTTTGCACATAAAACTAAGGTCATCCAGTGCCCTCAGTAGTGAGCTTTATTGTAAGTTTCTGCCCCAAGTAGCTTGTGTGGGTGCAGCCGTCACATGGCAGAAGATGATGCCCTTCTGCTCCCGCTGGACTTACTGAGACGGTAGGAGCTCTGCTTCCCAGGTCAGTAATCCCCGAAGAGTGGGGCAACTCTTTGGGGTGTGCTGGGGCAGGTCAAAAACATCAGAGCACATCTCTGTACATGTTTCTGGCTCAGCACACCTCACCTGCAGGTGTGGGTGCGCTTACAAAGGACAGTGCTTCAGTTCGGCCGTGCACATGTAGATCCTCAGGCAAGTGCCCACAGCTTGGGGTTGCTTGGTGAAAACATCGGATGAGAGCCTGCCGGTTTTTCATTCTAGACTGTGAGCATGTTAAAAGCAAGAATATATCTGTTTTGTTTTCTATAGACTACTCCATGTTTAACTGAATATTTGAACATAGGAGAACTCCATAAATGTTTCTGAGTGATTGAATCAATCAATACCTTTCCTCAGTTTAACCACAAAGAGTGAAAATTTTAAGACTTTTAATTCTTTTCAAATCAAAACCACTTACAGAGGTGATATTGAAAGTGCTATCTTGATTTAATAAAAATGGCTATTTAAATAAAGTCATGATGGTTATCACAGAAAGGTTGTTCAAATTGGCCTAATTAATCAAAATAGCAGTTAGTACTTGAAGAGGAAGCCTGGGACTGGGAGCAAGTGCTTATCCAAACGATGCTGTACGCTCCGATTTTTATATTTGTCACGGGGTACCAGACAACGTACCCTGCACCAACACTGAATGGATGCTGAGCATCTAGATTATGGCTTATACTTTCAGTATTACCTAATAGAGTTTAAATGGATTTTTGGCTCATTGCTGAGCAGATATTTATAGAGTGGGAATGGTTAGTGCTCAAGGAATAGGTCCCTTTACCACTCACTCTAGTCTGAGAGTATCATAGGAAACTTAAATCCAGATTGGCTGAGGAAAGCCTGGATGTTCTTCTTTTTTTTTTTTTTTTGAAAGAGAGACAGAGACAGAGATCAAGAGCAGGGTGGGAGGGGCAGAGGGAGGGAGAGAATCTCAGGCAGACTCCATGCCCAGCGCAGAGCCTGAGACTGGGCTTAATCCCAGGACCCTGAGATCATGACCTGAGCCAAAATCCAGAGTTGGACACTTAACCAACTGAGCCGCCCAGGCGCCCCAAGCCCTGGATGTTCTTGAACCAGCCATCTTGGGTCTGAAAAGATTGAAAGAATAGCGAACAGTGAATGCGTTCAGCTGAGCACATCTCTTAAGTGTGGTGGGATGGAGCCAGAGCGTGAGGGGGAGACAAGATCCATGTTCTCAGAGCTGGCTGGTCTCAGGTGCGGGCAGCAGAGGCGGCAGGGGTCGCCACACTGAGGCCCAGGTGTGGGTCCCAGGGCCACGAATTAGCTTCTGACCCTGACCAGCAGCTTGCCCTCTTTGGCCTCTGTGCCTCTCAAGAAAGTGAAATTGGAACATCTCTTAGGACCCACGCAACAGTGCGGGCTGATGACTCACCACTCACTCATGTAAATGGCATTTTTCACTTTTCAACTAAATGACCTTCTGTTGTAGTCAGACCTGTCAGCCCCCACGAGAGGGGAGGGTTCGAGGCTTTAATTTATTGACCTCTTTTCTGTGATGGAACAGAAGCGGGTCTGTTGCTGTCAGCCCTGCTGTAGGGGGCCCCGGGGGCCATTCCGACGGTCAATCCGGACTCCCGCCCGTCCGGTGGGGACATCCAGGCCTGGGTGTGCACGTGGGAAGGGGAGAAGGGCCTGTGTGGGGGGTGCTGGGCCTGCGCCGCCTTCTGCTCCCCGACTTGACAGGGCGACACCCAGCATCCCCGAGGCACCTCTGCTCAGCCTCCATCCCATGTACTGGGCTGAGAGCTGCCCTGAGGAATGTTTACTGAGTCGGGGGCTGCAGTGAACCACGTGGGATTGGCACCTGAACCTGGGTCAGTGCAGGGGAACTTGTCTTTGTCATTCTGGCAAAATATTTTCTTATCTTTATGAAAAAAAAATTCTTTCTGGCTTTTTATCCTCTAAGATTCAAGTTTCCTACTGCTTTGCAACTTGTCAGCTTTGTTTTAGAAGAGATAAGCCCCCAGGTTGGAATCTAAGTCATGGCTGTAAGAGCGATAATCTGAGGAGAAAAGGGCTGAGAAACCTAAGTTTTATATTGTTTTCAGAGAAGAATAGAACCAGATACCTGTAGAATCTGCTGTCAGCCAGGAGAAGGAGCCTGCTTCCGGGAGCAGGTATAACGCAGGACGGGCCCTCCCTGACTTTCCAAGTTGCAGTGTCCTGTTAGGCACACTCCCCCGGTTTGCTGGCCCTGGGGGAAATCAGTGTGAATGCAGGTGGCCAATAGTAAGGGTGGGGTGGCCCCGTGCCTGGCACTCTTCTATGTCCATGTTTGACCCATGCTGGTTAGACAAGTCTTGTGTCATGCAAGCCTCCTGTTAATAACAGAAGATGTCGGTTGATTGTGTTCAGGTACAGGGACCAGGGCACTGCACCAAGACATGGGTTGATTGTGTGCAGGTACAGGGACCAGGTGCTGCACCAAGACATGGGTTGATTGTGTGCAGGTACGCAGACCAGGCACTGCATGACTAAAGGGCTTTCTTTTCTGGCACAAAAATGGGAGTCTAATGTCCTTAGCCACCAAATGCAAAATTCAAAAAGAAATTTGAGCTTTTCATCAAAAAGATATTTTCAGCCTCCATTCATCTTGCTTGTTCCTTTTTCTTAACTCACCTGGTACCCAAATAAAAGCAAAATTCCACCATCATTCTGTGTGGAGGGCCATGGCCACTTGCTTGACATCTGGCCAAATTACTTATGCATTGCCGCTAATAGAATTTTTCATCTGCCCCATGGTGGCTTAGCAAGTGACAGAAAAAGCACCAGGATATAAACAGCCTGCACTGTGTTTGCAGAGAGGTTGGAGAAAGGCCAGCCCCACCTGATGCCCCGACATAGCGTCTCTTGATTTGACCCAGCATAATTCAGGCTCTTCATACTTACTCTCCTTTTGGACACATGCAATCAATACAGAACGAGCTAGTTATGAAAGAGTGATTAAAGTCTGGGATTTTGTTTTAGATTGGACTTAGACTGTTCTCCAGGGACACTAAGCATCTAACCAAAGGCAGGAAAGGTTGCCCACTTTGTCTGTTTCAGAAATTCTCCACCTCGAAGTGAAGGAGAGATCTCAGAGTAATAAATGTTTAAATTTTTAAAAAAGTAGAATCCAGGTGGGAAATCCTGATTCCCATTATTCAGGCCAGGGCACAGTACTGAGGGTGCGGCTGCTACTGGATTTGGGGGCCCGTGAGCAGACTAGCAGGAAGATGTGGGACAGAGTACTTGGGCTGCTTTGGGGACATGGGGCTGGGTGCCGGTGGATAGGGGGTGAGGAGTTCTTACCACACCATGTGGTATCTTGTGAATTCCATACCACGGGCATTTTTTTTTAAAGTTTGATTCATTTTTTTTTTTAAATAAAAGTAAGAAAAAGGGATCTACAGACTCTTGAGTAATAGGAATCCCCCTTTTCTATAAACTTGGGCAGCTTTCTCTTTTGCCACTTGTAGAATATATAAAAGAAAGACAACAGAAGTAGAATATGATTGTTTCAATTTCCTGTTTCTCTGCTCAAACGTCCTTTGTCCTGTGGGTCTGGTGGGGGGATGTATATCTCTGGTCCTAGGACAAGCAGTCATCTTTGGACTTCATTCAGTGACACGAACGACTGTACCTTCTGTCTCCCTTTGTTCATCGCTGGCTGTTTTCCTAGGTGGGGCGTCACACTGGGATTCGTGCTTTGGCCACCAAGAGCCACACTTAGCGTACCTAGGGGCCCTGTTGGCAGTGTGAAGTGGATACCATCTGCTTGTTTATAGGTTCCAACTGGTGAATGCTGATCATTTGGGACTATTTTTGGACACACCTTTTTTCAAAAGTAAATCTGGTGTGAAATTTCCATGTTTAAAATGTCAGAATCCACCAGCTTTTATAGTTAGACTCTCAGGCTACAGATGAGGTGAGATCCAGCCACTGAGACCGTTTAACATGTGGCTCCTACTATTGAAGTTCAGGTCAGGAACCACACACGGTGCTGAGAAAGGCCAGAGCAGGAGGTCTGGAAGAGCAAAGCTCTGAACCTCTTCCATATGCTTGGGATCGTCTCTCCATGTCTCTCTGACAGTGAATTTCAGATGTTTCTTCATTTTATGGAGACATCACAGGGAGAATCCTGCAGTGCACACAGCAGCTCCCAGCCTCTGTGGATGCAATCCAATCTCACCAACCTTGTGCTTGATGCTGGGCTTGGGGACCACCATAGAGGCTGAGGGATTCCCCTCAGGGACACAGCCTCTGGAGCCTATAGGACTCATGCACACCTGGAATCGCCCGTCACTGAAGCTTTAGGTGAGGGATATCATGGGTTATATAACGGATACTTTCAGTAGAACATCTTACATTCATATACAATTTTTATTTTTATTTATTTAATTTATTTTTAAAAAATATTTTATTTATTTATTTGACAGAGAGAGACACAGCGAGAGCAGGAACACAAGCAGGGGGAGTGGGAGAGGGAGAAGCAGGCTTCCCGCGGAGCAGGGAGCGACGCTTAACGACTGAGCCACCCAGGTGCCCCCCATATACAACTTTTATTTTTATTTTATTTTATTTTATTTTTTAGATTATTTATTTATTTATTTGAGAGAGAGAATGAGAGACAGAGAGCACGAGACGGGGGAGGGTCCGAGGGAGAAGCAGGCTCCCTGCTGAGCAGGAAGCCTGATGTGGGACTCGATCCCAGGACTCCAGGATCATGACCTGAGCCGAAGGCAGTCGCTTAACCATCTGAGCCACCCAGACGCCCACAGATACAATTTTTAAACAGATAAAATAAAAGATGTTTTATAGAAGCTTCATTCTAGTAATACATGCAAATACTTATATCATTTCCAAAGGAGAGTGTGTTCTCCTTCATGTGCAGGTTGTCGGACCTTCTTTTGTGTGGTAGTAGTATGACTTGGTTTGTCCATGATCACAGACAAGCATGGTGGAAAGTCCTAGCTTTGCTGCTAACGAACAACATGGGCAATTCTTGACCTCCACACGTATGAGTTGGAAATGTTCATACATGTCCCGACCCCAGGAAAGTCCAGAGAAAAGGGCAGCTGTGATGTGTGGGGTCACTCCTCTCCCTACTCATTTCTGAGGGGTTTATGTCCCCAGGTCAAAGAGGCCATGAACACAAGGGCGTGAAGTGCATGCCCCCTGGGGACAGAGGAGGGAGTGAGGGTGGGGATGGCGAGATGGGGGTGTGGGGTCAGTGTCCTAAAGGAGCCTGGTCAGGAGTCTGGCTGTGCGACCTTGAGCAAGTTTTAAGTTCCCAGTTTCTTCAGCTATAAAACAGCAGTGACACCCCCTAACACATAGGGTTATTGTGAGCATGTGTTAGCTCATAAATGAAACATGATTTACATAGTGTCTGATAGAAGGAGGGCAATTAGTGGCGATTTATCCCCTTTTTCAACAAAACTCAGAGTGGTGTTTCTCAAAAGGCAAAAAACTGCTTCCAAAAAATTTAAAAATATATTAAGCATCTAAAATAGTATGAATTTTTAGATACTACAACAGATTGACTTTGGATTTGAAATAATAAGATTAATATAAAAGGTGTCCCTTTAAAAGGGGGAAACAGTTCCATCACACCGTTGTTCCCCTGCAGGAGCAGGCAGCTGCACACTGGGATCCACATCCAGCTGATCTGGGGGGAGGTAGTAGCCCATTGGAGAACTGACCGTTGTCAACACCATCTTAGAAAGCTGAACTGGTCTGTACAGAGTTGTGGTTGATCCAGAATGCTCTGGGTCCTGAGCCACAGCATAGAAAAGAAGAAGAGTTTAGCATCCGATGCCTGAGTTTTGGATCCCAAGAAACAAAGAAGAGTAACATGTGGCTACTTTGGGATATGGGGGGAAAGGATGAGAATCTCAAGGTGGAGGGAACTGCTTTAGGAGCCTATTTTGAAGGGGTTTATCAGCCCTGGGAAGATGTGTCTCTGGCTATGGGACCATGAAGAATCAGCTTGATGTGTTATGGAAGAGAATATTCGACTGTCTCCTCTGGGCCAAGCCTGCCCGTCACCTGGCACTTCCACTGGCCCCCAGGGGATGCGCTCAGAGTTCCCCACATTGGACACTTCATCGGGATCCCCTGATGTTTTGTCACTGGCCACTGTGGGACTTTACTTTTTCAGATCATAGCACCAGGGGCCTTGTAGGCTGATTCTATGAGTTTCAGCTAGAATTCTCAGGTTATTTTCAACAAATGGTCAGTGCTTCATGGAAGAACCTCTAAGGCAGTTTCTTGGTTGAGTGTTCTGGTGACAGTGACGGCATCTCATAGCTCTTTCAGTTATGAAGCTGCACTGAATTGTTTGGTTGGAAAAGGCAGTCAGACCTCTGTCTTACCATGTGGTGCCAGGCTCTGGTTCCTCCCAGGCGCCTCCCATGCCCCAAGGCAGGATATAAGCAACAGTGTTTGAGAAGAGAAACCTTTAGAGCAATAAGGGAACCTTAAAACCTCTAGTCTATTCATTTTGAACTAGGGTTTTTTTTAGAGTACCAGGGATATTCAGAGTTTTTGGTGGAGGTAGGAGCAGACCGGCCTGACCTTCAGAGCTCTTGCGTCTTGGTGTAGGTCTGGGGCTAGCGCAGTACGCTGTTTCTAGTCTTGAACCAGGAGTGCAGTGCTGGTATGAGGAAGCCACCTGACTTGAGAACTTTGTGGGGATTTGTGTGAAGGATGAAGTGTTTTTGTTTCTGTCCTCTGCATTTCTCAGGGACCACATTTGTCTATTATGTCACCTGTCACTCTAGATCTTAAAAGGAAATGGAGGAAGAGAGAGGTGTTCTGAGAAGGGTGAGCCATGTGAGCGAGAGGGAGTGGGAGAGAGCACGTGGGAACCCTGACAGCTCAGCTTAGAGGAGAGTGTGCCACTGGGAGGCTCTTCCGCTTTAAATTAAGCTTTTGTTTTCTTTGTGGTATTAGTTGTTGCCTAAGCATGAGTTCTTATGCTCTCCAAGAGTTCTGCAGCTTGGCCTTTTGTTCCTAGAACAAGACTTTAAAAATGGTGTGAACTGACTCTACTTATCTAAGGGAAATTGTGACTACCTTCAGTCCTTGTGTGCATGTCTCCAGACTTTCCAGGGCTACATAAATAATGAGAACCTTCATGACAGAATCTATGAAGGTAAATATGAGAAACAATCTTTGGTTGCTAACTCTGGCTTAAGTCCTAGAGTTTCATGGTTATGCCCAACAGCTCTCATGAGTAGGAGGTGGATGGGGCACAGAGTTCTTCCTAGAGGCAAGCTGGCTGGCAGAGGTTGCTCATAGGCCTCCATCAACTCCTCCACCTCTGTCTTACAACACACAACTCAATGTTTCCAGATGTTCTGAGTTTCATGGTTTATGGATTCAGGACCTAGAAGCCAGAAATCTTGTTTTCCACACCCTTGGGATGCCTCCTGCTGAAATTGGAACTTGGAGTTTCTAACTATGTCAGGTCCCAGACAACAATTCTATGGCTCAGGTGAGGAGTGACAATGGCATGTGTTGCCCACCTTGGCTCTGTCTATCCTGATGTTGTTTTAGAAGGTCCTGTGAACACATTATTGAAGTGGTAAGTTTTGAACTCTCATGACTCAAAAGACAAACCATATCTAGAGTTTATATAGAGTTCCCATAAATAAAACATTGTGTTTTGAGAATGTAAGGGCATGAAAACAGAGTTTAGCCAAAAGCAGTACCTAATATTCTAGTCTCCTGGGTTGTTTGTTAGGAACCCTGATTTTTATATTAGAAAATAATTTAGGGCTCTAAAACATTACCAAATTGAATTTTTCATTTATTTTTTTATTTATACATGAAGTGTTAAAAGTATTTATGTGTAAAATCTTCTTGTTCCATACAGTAATAAGTAAGGGCATGGGAATTCCTACAGATATCAGTAACATGACCACAATTTAGTGCCCCCCTCACAGGCTGTGGCAAAGTTTGGATTCATATCCTGACTCAGCTGTATGATGGAAGTGAGCTTCAGGGTTAATTTTTTTCATTAGTGGTACATATTGATGATGGTGTGCCCATGAGATATATACAAAAACTTGTTACATTTAAGATATTTGTGGATTAATGACCAATAATGTTTTTGATGGGTCTCACTCTTTTCCTCCTATAGTTTTATTCTCTGCTAAAGAACCTTAGGACAACCATATTTAAATATACAGATATTCCTATATATTTTTATTTTTAGCACCATTAATTTTTCACAGGGACATTATAACCTCTACCTATATACTGATTCAGTAATAGCATTCAAAAACAAACATTGGTGATATTTTTGGCTGCTTAGAGAAGGTACTATAATTTATGGATTGTTGGAGATCTTTATTTTTGAAAGAAGGTGGGAGAAGTCAAGGATGGGTAAATGTATTTTAAAAGTAGGGCTCCTAATGATTAAAATGAAAGTTTAGGTGGGTGATTTGGGATGACCTGAGAAAACATGTCATTTTTGGAAGAGGAGAAGAGATCTTAGAAGTTGAACATATTCAAATGAAATAATTCAGTGAATAAAACTTAGCAGAAGTTTTGTTTTTTGTTTATTCTATTTTGTTGTGTTTTGCCAGAAGTGGGCTTAACAGATTTTCTATAGATATATAACATGAGAAAGGTGTCAAGCAAAGAGACAAATGGACTAACTTAGAAATGGGATGATGAGACAAATGTATGATTAGAGCAGCCAATTAAGTAAACAGTGGTCAGTGAGATAGTATATCAGTTAGTTTTGGCTGTGTAACAAATGGCCTCAAAACTTAGTAGTTAAAACAATAACCATTTTCTTTAGCTCACTATTCTGTGGGTTACTGGGTGGTTCTTCTGGTCTTCGGTAGTTCAACTGATGTCTGAAGGGCCGTCATTCATCTGTGGACAGATGACAGGTCTACTGGTGGCCAAGGGCTAGCTGATGTTAAGCTGAAGTTCTTTAGCTCTTCTCTATCTAGTTTTTCATTTATCAGGATTGCTTAGCCTCATTAACATGACAGACTTAGGGTTCCAAGATGTGAATCTAACCATATTAGTAATTACATTAAATGTAAATGGGCCGAATATTCCAATTAAAATGCAGAGATTGTCTAAATAGACTAAATAGAAAATAAGACTTTCTATGGGCTGCCTGAGATTTTAAATATAAAAAATAGGTGGAAAGTAAAAAGATGGAAAAGGATATACTATGCAATGAATATAGGAAAGCTGATGTGGTTACCTACCAGACAATGTAGACTTAAAGACAGGATGGTTACCAGAGATAAAGAGGAACATTTTACAATAATAAAATGGTCAGTTTTTCAGAAAGCTGTAAGTATCATTATGTGGAGGTATCTAAATACCTCAAAAGAGCCTCAAAATGTGTGAAAAGAAAACAGATAGAATGAAAGGGAGAAATACACAACTCTAAAATCACAGCTGGTGATTTTCAACACCCCTTTCTTGGTAATTGATAGAACAACTAGAAAAAAATCCAGTGAGGATAGGGAAATTTGAACAATGCTGTCAACTAACTTGATTCAGTTTACTTTTTTTTTCGATTTACTTTTATAGAACACTCCACACAACAACTAGGGAGTATATACATCCTTTTCAAGTGCAGCTGAAATATTCACCAAGATAGACCATATGCTGGGTCATAAAATAAATCTCAGTACTCTTTGAAAGTCTGAAACCTTACAGTTTCTGTTCTATGATCAAAATAGAATCAAAATGAAAAATCAACTACAAAAAATAGAAAAGTCTTCAAATGCTTAAAAAATAATCAAAACTTCTAAATAATTCAGGGGTAAGAGATGAAGACACTAGGAAAATTGGAAAATATTTTAACTTTATGAAAATGACTACAATAATAGCATTTAGAGGGAAATTTAATGATGCTTCTAATGATGATATTAGAAAAGGACAATAGTTTAAACTTTCCCTGTGTTTCCACATGAGAAACTAGAAAAAGGGAAGTAAACTAAAACCAAATAAATAGGATGAAAGAAATTAATAAAGAACTGAAATAAGTAAAGTAGAAAAAGACAAACAATAAAGATAAAATACTGTAAGTTGGTTCTTTATAAAGAATAATAAAATGGATAAATCTGTAGTGAGACTAATCAAGAAGAATAAAAACAGAAAATATTAGAATGGAAGAGGCAATATCACTGTAATTTTTATACAGTTTAGAATGAGTATAAGGGAATATTATAAACAAAGTTATTCCAATAAATTTGATAACTTAGATGAATTCCAATAAATTTGATAACTTTGACAAACTTACCAAAAATGACACAAAAATAAATAGAAAATTTAAATAGCCATATGTCTAATTTAAAATTTGAACTTTTGTATTGAATATTATTAAAAAACCTTACCACAGAGATAAATTTGAGCCCAAATGGTGAATTCTAGAATGATGGAAGAAATAATCTTACAAAAATTACAAAAATAGGAGATGGAGGAATACTTTCCCACTGATTTTATTCACACAGCCCACACAGACCTGATACCAAAACATGATAAAAAGAAGGATAGTATAACATTGCCAAGTAGGATATATTTCAGAAATCCAAAGGTTAATTTAACATTTGAAAAATCCATCAATATAAAACAACATGTTAACAAAATAAAGAAAAAACTATATGATAATTTTGATAAATGCAGAAAAATATTTGACAAAATTAAACATTTATTTGTGATAAAAAATATTTTTAGCAAATGCAAACAAAAAAATAAAAAAGGAACTTCTTCAATCTGACAAAGGGCATCTATGAAAATCCTACAGATCACTTAATGGTAAAATATTGAAGGCTTCTCCCCTAAAGTCATGAGCAAGGCAAGGATGTTCTTTCTGACCACTTAAATTAAACATTGCATCAGAGTAGCTAACCAATGCAATCAAACAAGAAAAAGAAATAAAAAGGCATATGAATTGGAAAAGAAGAAAGAAAACTGTATTTATTTACATATGGCACAATTTTTTATGCAAATAATTCTAAGGGATATACAAAATAACTACTAGAAATAGTAAGTGGATTTAGCAAGGCCATAAAATACAAAGTAAGTATAAAAATTAGTTGTATATTTAATTCTGTATACTGGCATCAAGCAAGTGGAAAATGAAATAAAACTTAATTTATAACAGAATTAAGATGGAATATAAAACATTTAGAAGCATATTTCATAAAAATGGGAAAGAATTTTCAGGAAATTAACAAGTATTTAAATAAATGGAGGCAAATACTACTGTCATTAATTTAGAGATTCATTTTGTTAAGAATTCAAATACCCAAAAATTATTATTTAGATTCAACACACTCCAACCAAAATACTAACAGGCTGTTTTTATAAAAATTTATAATTTAATCCTAAAATTTATATGGAAATGCAAAGGGCCTGGAATAGCCCAAATACTTTTGATTATGAAGAAGAAAGAGGAGGAGTCATCTTACCTAATTGCAAGACTTACTAAAAATCCACAGTAATAAAGACAGTGTGGTATAAACAATTACATCAGTGCAACAACAGGTAGATGGCTCAGAAATAGACACCCATGTAGATGATAAATTGATTTTTGACAAATTTCTAAAGAAACTAAATGGAGAAAGGGTGTTTTTTAAAAATGATATTGGAACAACAGAATAAACACAAGGAGATAACTAATCACTTCTATCCCTACCTCTCATTATGCATATAAGTAAATTATGGTTCATATACCAGAAAAAAACTAAAGTTACCCTTGAAGAAAACATGGGAGAATATTCTGGAACCTTTGCGTAGGCAAAGATTTCTTAAAGAGAAAAAAACAAGCATTAGCCCATTAAGAACAAATTGGAAAATCAGGCTGCATCAAAATTTTAAAATCTTTAAAACGTATTATTAAGAAAATAAAAAGGCAAGTCATAGAATGGGAAAAGATATTCATAATACATATATATGTATTGTAAGTAGACTTATAAACAATATATAAACAACTCAAATGAATCAATAAAAAATAACCAAATAAAGATGATTCAATGACTCATGCTGACGTTCTACTAAAGAAGATATACATATACACAATAGAAACATGCAAAGGTGCTAAAAAAATTGTTAGATATCAGGGAATGTAAATTAATATCAGAATGTGGTATTACAATTTGCTAAAATCAAAAATTTATTTATTTTTTTAAAGATTCTATTTATATATTTGAGAGAGAGACACAGCGAGAGAGGGAACACAAGAGGGGGAGTGGGAGAGGGAGAAGCAGGCTTCCTGCTGAGTAGGGAGCCTGACTCAGGGTTCCATCCTAGGACCCTGGGATCATGACCTGAGCCAAAGGCAGACACTTAACTGACTGAGCCACCCAGGTGCCTGGCTAAAATCAAAAAATTAAACAGCCAATTGTGGAGGTGGCAGTTGGGGAGCAACGTAAACCTTCAAATGTTGCCAAGGGAGTGAGAAATGGCTTGATCACTTTGGAAAACTTTTGGCAGGTTCTTATAGGGTAAAAATATAC
The DNA here is from genome assembly GCF_009762305.2 of Zalophus californianus. Lineage (NCBI taxonomy): Eukaryota > Metazoa > Chordata > Mammalia > Carnivora > Otariidae > Zalophus > Zalophus californianus. Next base: position 315,670 of record NC_045602.1, read on the forward strand.
CTGCTATATGACTTAGTGGTACCATTCTGGTATTTACTCAAGATGTATGAAAAAAGTCTGTCCACAAAAAGGCTTGCTCAAGAATGTCTGTAGGAGCTTCTCTCATGACCCCAAAGGCTATAAGCAATCCAAATACCCACTAGTAGGAAAATAGATTTTAAAAAATATGATACAATCATACTGTAGCTACTACTCAGCAATAAAAAAGGAATGACAGTGATTCACAGAGCAGCATAGATAAGTCCTAGAACCCTATGTTGGCTAAAGGACACATGCACAGGAGAGTGTGTGTTGCCTTACTCCCTTCACAAGAAAGGGTAAGAATGGAAAATCCCTGTTGATAGAAACCAGAATAGTGGTTGCCTGTGGGGGTTAGTGTCCATCCCTGTAAGAATGATAGAACTTTCTGCGCAATAGAAATGTTTTTATATCTTGACTGGTGTGGTGCATTGAAATGGTGGCCCCCAAAGATATCCAAGTCCCAATCCCTGGGCCTGTGTGTGTTATTTTATATGGAACGGGGACTTTGCAGATGTGATCAAGTTGGTGATCTTGAAATATGGAGACCATTCTGGATCAGTGTGTCCTACAAGAGGTGGGCACAGGGAGGTCTGAAGACAGAAGAGTAGCAGACGAGGTCCTAGAGGAAGGGGAAAAATGTGGTGGGAGGCAGGGCCATGAGCTGCAGATGAGGACAGCCTCCAGAAGCTGGAAAAGGCATGGAATGAGACTCTGCTCCAGGGCCTTTGGAGGGAGCAAGGCCCTGCCAACACCTTGACTCTGGCCCAGTGAAGCTCATTTTGGATTTCTGACTGCTGGTCTATGAGAAAATAAATGTGCACTGGTTTACCCACCAAGTCTGGTAACTTGCTGCAGCAGAATCAGGAAAATAATGCACTGGCATGGTGGTTTGTGACTGTGTATTCATCAAAATATCAAAATGCACCCCTAGCAAAACTGTGAAAACAATACAACAGTCAGTGGTTGTCAGAGGCCGGGTGCAGCGAGAGGAATGAATAGGTGGAGCACAGAGCATTCTTAGGGCAGTAAAATACTCTGCACGATGCCATAGTGTTGGATACACATCACTATATGTTTGTCCAAACCCACAGAATGAACAACACCACGTCTGAACCGTAATGGAAACTCTAAACTCTGGGTGATGTTGATGTCTCTGCATGGGTTCATCCCTGGTAACAGATGTGTCTTCTGGTGGGGGTGTTGACTATGGGGGAGGCTGTGCATGGGGGGGGGGGCATGGGGTGAATGAGAACCCTCTAGGCCTCCCTCCCAGTTTTTCTGTGAACCTAAAACTGTTCTAAAAATAAAGTCTTTTGGCGCCTGGTGGCTCAGTTGGTTAAGCCACTGCCTTCGGCTCAGGTCATGATCCTGGAGTCCTGGGATTGAGTCCCGCATCGGGCTCCCTGCTCAGCAGGGAGTCTGCTTCTCCCTCTGACCCTCTTCCCTCTCGTGCTCTCTATCTCTCATTCTCTCTCTCTCTCAAATAAATAAATAAAATATTAAAAAATAAAAATAAAACAAAATAAAAATAAAGTCTTTTAAAAATGTACCCTTAAGATCTGTGAATTTGATTGTATGAAAATTTTACCTCAATTTAAAAAACCTTCAAAAACAATAATAAAAATAGAAAAAAGAAATCTATTCCATGCTTAGACACAAAAATATACACACACACAAAATGGGAGTTCATATTTGATGTGCTCTTCTGGAGGAGATTCAAATATATTTTTTTGTGTGATTCTTATTCTTTTACGTAAAAGATTCCTCAACAGAACCTGTCAAATCTCTAAATTGTTCCTTTAAATTAATGCAACACAGTCATTTTTCCAGACACCTCTGAGCTACTAGTTTTGATCCCACTCTCCATTAACTGGTGAACCCTCTGTCCCCAATAAACTGGGGAGACACCTCGGTTCTGCCTCATCCCCTCTCCCACTGAACCTGCCCACTGCCCCTCCTTCATTCCATTGTGGTCCAAGTCCACCACATCTCTCTTTAGATTGAGAAGAAGCAGAGGAAAATGATAGCAAGGTCAAGGAAGAGACTGCATACCTGGGGAAGGGCAGTTTCCTTCAGAGAGGGACATGGGGCGAGGACTGAGCTATAAGCCCAGGACTGAAAAATGCAAAGGGAAAGGAGATATATCAGGACCACATGCTTGCAAAGAATGTCCTGAAAAAGATGTTTCTTCCTGTCATTAAATAGGGAATGAACTATACATGCATCAGTGGTGAGGAGGCTCCAGGGAGCTGACTAGAGCATCCTGAATGCAGCCAGGAACCCCCATTGCAGGGGTGCACAGAGGTTCACAGTGTTGCCTGGAGAAGGACGGGGTGCACAGAGGCACACACTGTTGCCTGGAGGACAGGGGCACACAGAGGTACTCGGTGGTGCCCAGAGGGCCAAGATGCACAGCAAGAAGGTGCCAAGGGATAAGCTGATGGGTAGGCAATTTGCAGAGCAAGAAAGAAAGATGAACATACAACACCCAAAGCTCTGTTAGGTACATTTCACCCTGGTACACTCACTGTGGGTGAAAATAAAGGGGTTGCCTGTACCTGAGTCAATGTGGAGACAGGACACCAAGAGGTCACAGCAAAGGTGAGACATCCAGCCACATGCAGAGGGTCCCTGTCTGGGGAGATGCTGGTGGGTAGGGTATGTCCACAGAACCTGCCCCTCAGGTGTGCCCTCCCTCTTCTCAGCCCATAGGCTTCTCTTGTGGGGGTGGCCCCTTTCTCTTTCATTCACAATTCGCAGTAATTGTCCTTGTCTACATTTCCAAATTTAATAAGAAGAGGTTTAAAATAGTCTCTGAACAGTGAAAACTAGAAAGGACTATAAAAGGTTAAAAATAACTTTGAACATGTTTAAAAATATAATTGCTTTGGATACACAATCTGTGGCTCTCATCTGGCTCTGTTAAATGCCAGCACTTTTGTACTTCAGAGCTGACATCCCTCCATTGACTCTAACTGAACGAAAGGCAAGAGTGTTTTTTGCCAATCTTGAGTCAAAATGATCACCAGATAACACGATTTTGCTGCCTGTTCCACACTTAGAGTACACCTCCAGACCATTATTACAAAACCCCTCATGTCTTTGTGTTCTTTGTGCATGTTGAGTTTTAAGTAAAATTAAGCCATTTCTTATTTTTTTTCCCCTGAAGCAGGCCAAGCATCTAAATCTTCCTGTTGGCAGCATCTTCCTGCAGGTGCTGCCTGGGCTCTCTGGGCAGGCTGGTGTGAGTGCCCAGGACTTGAAAGGGTAGGCAAAGTCCAGGTCTCCCATTCCTGGAGGTGCCAGCCTTCTCTGAGATGTTTAATGCCATCATGTTCCCATCCCTCTCCCACTACACCCATTCTCTTTACAGAGGTTAAACTTGCAAATTTGCCTTCTTTAGCAAGAAAGGCTGCAGGCTATGTCACATTATACTGTGTGGAACATTGATGCAGCTTTACCTGGACAGGTAGCCTTGGTGGAAGTCATTGCATCAGGTTTAACGACAGGCTGCCTATCTTTCAGGCACCTTCACTCCAAGGAGGATGAAAGTAAGCAGGTGTATGTTCCCCTAGCTAGCCTTAGAAATGCCCTGAGAGAAACAACATTCCTAGAACTCAGAGCCCTTTAGCAACCAGAACAAAATCCAAGTGCAACCTCTGAATGGGGTTAGGTTGGGTCCACTGCAGGGATGATGAGTGGCATGGAATGGGTGTTCTATGTTTAATACTTGGTCTATGTTTAATACATAGTCTTTTAACTATGAAAGAAAAACAGTGATTACCAGGCATATCACCAGGAAAGATAGAGAACAAATAGACAACAAGCAAATACACGAATTTGAAGACAGCAAGCAAAAGAAAACAAAATAATCAATACCATCTTGAGGGAGGTTAGGGATGGTATCAGAGCCCCCAGTGAGAACAAGTATTACACAGAGTCATTCAGACGACAACAGTGAACACTTAGATAAGCATACATATATATGTAATACATATGTAGTATATATAACACATGTAAAATTTATGTGTATTTGTATGTTTATATGTATATATATAACATAACATAATTATATATGACATAACATATAAAATGTTAACTCAGTAAAAGAGCTGGAAAGTATTGTTGAGGAAATCATCTTTGGAAGCTAGAACTAAAAGACAAAGAGATGGGCAATTATTATCTCTAGAAACAACCAAATCTTCTTTTAAAAAAAGATCCATAGTTTATTGTATGTCTTATGTCAATTGAATTTGCAGTCACAAAAATGTGAATACTAAATATTGATTTGGCCTGAGGTACAAGGTAGATATTTGAGGAAGATGGGGAGTTCGTGTTGGAGTCTGGAGTTGGAAATGGGGCCAGTGCCGATGGTGCAGTAGTGGGAATGCAATAGAACATGCCTAATCTGAAAATTTCAAAAGTATACATTCAAACTTGTGATACAGAGATGTGGAATCACTGTGCATTGGTGTGAGCTGAAAGGGAAAATAATGTTGCCTTTGTGCCTGAATAACCTTGATAAAAATGAAGAGTAAAACTAACAATTAATGAAGACAAGACATAGATGCTCATGATAGAGCTGCTAGAATCTGTATGTGAGGGCTATTTCACCATTGCTCTCAGGAACACTGGACAGCACTTCAGCACTGTTCTTAGGGGCCGTTTAAACAGCAAAATCTCCAAGAAAAACACAAAAAATGCAGAGATTTGACACTACATGAGCTGTAAATAGTACACTGTTCCATGACATTAGCTGAAACAAGAAGGCAGAGGGCAGCCTTGATCTCAGCTTTGAACATGGGCCTCAAGCAGCTCAGACTTCTTGCTTCTCTGTGCTTATCTTCAAGTAGCCCTGCAGCAAGTGCTGATGTATGGACTTCAGGTTACAAGTATTCTGGTGAGTGGGTGAATTCACGAATGCTTTGTAATAAGTTTTAAAATTAGGAAGTGTGAGTCCTCCTACCTTTTCTTTTTCAAGATGGTTTTGGCTATTTTGGGGTTCCTTAAAATTTCATATGAATTTCAGAATCACCTTTTCCATTTCTGCAAAGAAGTGTCATTAGAATTTGTAAAGGGATTGCCCAAATCCATAGATCTCTTGCCATATTCATAATATTGAGTGTTCTAGTCCATGAACGTGGGATGTCTTTCCATTCATTGAAGTCTTCTTTGATTTCTTTCAGCAATGTTTTGTAGTTTCAGTGTCCAATTATTTTATTTCCTTGGTTCAGTTTCTTTCCAAATATTTTATTCTTTTGGACTCTATTGTAAATGGAATTGCTTTCTTATTTCCTTTCAGATTATTTAATGCTGGTGTATAAAAACACAGCTGATTTTTTGTGTTGACCTTGCACCCTGCAACTTTGCTGGATTTCTTTATTTGCTCTAATAATTAGTTTGTTTTTTATGTGGATTCTACAGGATTTTCCATATTTAGAATCATGTCATCTGCAAACAGATATAGTTTTACCTCTTTCTTTCTAATTTGAATGCCTTTTATTTCTTTTTCTTGCCTGATTGTGCTGGCTAGGACTTCCAGTACTACCTGGCATAGCATTGTGAAAGTGGGCATCCTTTTTGTTCCTGATTTTAGAGGGAAAGATTTGGTCTTTCACTAACAAATGTGATGCTACCTGTGGGTTTTTCAATTGCCCTCTATCATGTTAAAGATGTTCTCCTCCATTCCTAGTTTGCTGAGTATTTTTAAATGAAGAAGTCGTGTTGAATTTTATCAAATGCTTTTTCTGTGTCTATTGAGATGATCATGTGGCTGTGTGTTGTTTTCTTCATTTTACCAATGTGGTGTATTACATGACTGATTTTCTTATATTGAACTGTCCTTGTATTGCTGGGATAAATCCTACTTTGTATAATCCTTGCATGATGTATAATCCTTTTAATGTGCTATTGGATTCAGCATGCTGAAAGGCAATGCTACTCAGTAAAAATGTTCACACCTTTGTTGTATCACTTAGCTTGAGCTTTATTTGATGAGTCCAGGTCAAGATCAAAAACTGTAGTTACCTTAACTTTTGTTAATAACTGTTGGTTTCACCTTTGCTAGTTGGACATTTCAGAGAAGTGGAAATTAATCATATTAAGGTCAGCATACAAAAAGTAGATTTCTGTTTCTAGGAGTTTTTTCAGTTCTATAATAGATTATTAACTATGCCTAGTCAACAAGTCTGTGATCCTGCATGGAATTCATACCAAATTTATCCAAGTTTTAAAATAACTATAGTAAAACATATGTCTTGTTATAATTCATATTTAAAACATAGGAACGTATGAAATCTGATTTCATACAACATCAGTATCTCCTTTTTTCTTTTTACCAATAGTGATTTGTAATCAAATTTAGTTTTGAAATGTTTTTCTCTAGATAAATATTTCCTAAGGATTATTGTGTTTTTGTGTGGTACGTATTAAAGGCATAATTCATTGACTCCTGCATTTTCTCTATAATATTGCCTCCAGCTAATGAATTAATTTTCTTTTTGGTGTTAGTTTTTATTTTTCATTTGAATTACAAAAGTAGTAATTTCCTATAGTTATGCTTTTGTCAAAAATGCTATAATTCTTGAGATAGTTGTTATGTTTTTCCAAGATGTTCTTTAAAAACTCATGATACATATGTATGAAGTTATATCCATTTTTTAAAAAGTTCATATCTTTCTTCTCTCCTCATTTGCTTTTGAAGATATTAGAGGGTAAGATTCTTATTTCACATTTAAAAAATGATCTCCTCCATTAAAAGATAAAAATCCAAGACTTTTAAATTTCCTTTTATTTTAGATAATCATCAATAAAAATGATTTATTATAGTATATTTGCTATTAAAATAATTTTCATAATTAAAATTAAATATATATTTATATCAAGTCTATTTTTAACCCCCTACTTTTGGTATTAGCACAATGTATTACAATTACTGTCACATCTTTAAGAGTGTGGGCTCCATCAGGCCAGGGGCTGATCCTCTTGATCTCTGTGTCAGTGGCCTCTGCTAGTGCAGAGCTTGGCATGGGCTAGTCCCGTCCTTCCTCCTGTTGATCCTTCTCCTTCTGGTCACTTTTCCTTGATTCTTGGTTTGTTTGTTTGTTTGTTTGTTTGTTTGTTTTTCTTCATTTCTCTTATTTTTCCCTTCTTCCTTCCAAATACTTTCCTTTTCACAGTATCCATGCACTCCTTATACAGTATTTTGCAAAAAACAAAACCAAACCAAACAAAAAAACCATAATTGAGAATATAATGGGTGCCCTTTGATAATTCTGATTTGTTACCAGAAGAAAATTTGATGCTGCTTTACCTTTCTGATTGCATCCCTCTTAGGTTGACTATTACTTGTTTTGACAATTGAAGTATCACTGGTTTGGTATTAGAAGACAATAAAGGCAGCTATACCCAAGAGAGCACTTAGGACAGAATGGGCACCCTCAAACAGAACGTACTTTCAGTAATTCTGCAGTTTTTCTAGAAGTGAGTCACGGCCAGCAGCAGCATATTTTGTCCAGGACATCTCCTTTGGTCACTAGGACTCTGTGTGATGCACGCTTGACCTTCATGAGCTGCTCAGTGCTTGGGAGATCTCCCTCTTCTCCATCAAGTTGCTTCTTCGAAAAGGAAGTTCCAAGAATCCACACCTCAGTGTCAGAGGTTGCACTGGCACCTGGAGGTGACTGGGTGTCAGACTCTGTAGGACTGCTCCCCACCCCCCTCACTCCACTCACTTTCTCTAAGGGCTCAGGCTTGATTAGCTTCGTTATTTTGTCAGATGCAATTTACCAAAGTCATAAAAAAACACGCCACCCATATGTCTTTTGAAACAAGATTAAATTCCTTCATGAAAATATACTCTGCAACATGAGATCTATAGTTGTGGAAATAAGTATCCAGATTTCATCACTATATCTAAGCAGGGAAGAATCTTTTTCCAAGCCTGGCTGAAAGAGAGAAATTATCTGATTAATCAGGGATATAATAATTCTTTTTGAAGAGTAGATTTTATTTGAACTCTAACAGGACAGTAGAGGGTGGAACAAGGAAAGAAGCACAGAAGGGAGGCCAGTGGCTGAAGTTACCAGCTAGTCTTCATCACTGGTCAGTTTCTAAAGAATTTAAATATATTAAAACACAGGGAACACAAATTATAGTACATAATTTAATCTTGCCTTGGTGATTCAGAAACAATTCAGCATCTTGCTTCAGGGTTAGTATTATGAATATCTGTGGACATTGCATAGTTCTGTGCTCGAGAAATTTGCTTTATCAACATTGACGGATATAACCCAGGAGACTTCATCTAAAACCCCAGTATCAGCCAACGTGTTTATTTAAAATCTAACCCTTCAGTGGTCAAAAGGTGCCAAATTCCAGTTATAAAATAAGTAATTCGTGGAGATGTAATGTACAGTAGAGTGACCATGGTTAATAACACTGTACTGTATATTTTAAAGTTGCTAAGAGAGCAGATCTTAAAAGTTCTCATCACAAGAAAAGATCTATAACTGTGTGGTGATGGATGGTAACTATACTTATTGGAGGGATCATTTTGCAATACATGCATCTAAATAATTATGTTGTCCATCTGGAACTAATACAATGTTGTATGTCAATTATACCTAAATAAATAAAATAATGTTAGAGATTTGTCTTTCTATTACGCTTAATGCTTTAATTCATGTTACTTATTGGAAAACACTCATCATGTGAAAAATATTTGTATGTGTCTTGAGTCTGTTTTTAGCACGATCTCTTTATGTATTCATCAGTTGCTGTACCATTGTAATACTTTATTAATTATTAAAACTTAAAATAAATTTTAATGTCATTTATACAAGTGGCAACTTATTGTACTTTGTTTTTAAAATTAATTTTTCTCTATTTGTTTCTGTAAATGAGTTTAGATTTGTTCTGTCAGGTTATATGGGAAGAATTAATGTCTTTCCAATATTTTGTTTTAATTCGAGACCTATCTCTTTATTTATCCAGGTCTTTTAGAGTTTTCCCCATCAACAAATGACAGATTTACCATATAGGTCCTCTACATTTATGAATGTGCATTCTTAGGTCCTTTATATATATTTTTTCTTTTAAAGATTTTTTATTTATTTTTTAACAGTGAGAGAGGGAACACAAGCAGAGAGCGTGGGAGAGGGAGAAGCAGGCTTCCTGCTGAGCAGGGAGCCCGACGTAGGACTCCATCCCAGGACCCTGGGATCATGACCTGAGCCGAAGGCAGACGCTTAACGACTGAGCCACCCAGGTGCCCGGTCCTTTATATTTTTTGTTGCTGTTGTAAAAAGAATCTTTTCCATCATATTTTTTGATACCAGCACTGAGATTTTTCACATTTACTTGTGTCTGATCACCTTATTTCATTACTAATTTCCAATAGGCTCCCTTGGGCTTCGCAGGTAAATAGTCTCATGATCTACAAGCTGCACTAATTTGGTCTCCTGTTTTTCCATGTTTGCTTCTTTCTTCTTTGTTTTGTCTTTTTTTTTTTTAATTAATTAATTTATTTATTTGAGGGGGAGAGAGAGAGAGAGCACTGGGGAGGGGCAGAGGGAGAGAGAGAGAGAGACTCTCAAGCAGACTCCCTGCTGAGTGCGGAGCCCAACGTGGGGCTCAATCTCACAAGCCCGAGAGCATGACCTGAGCTGAAACCAAGAGTTGGACGCTTAACCGACTGAGCCACCCAAATGCCCCTTCTTTGTTTTGTTTTATTGAATCAGGTAGAATATCCAGAACAAGGAAATCAATGACAAGTGGTCAAAAGTAGTGGATGTAGACCAGTTCAATCCCAGCTCTACTGTTCACGTCTGAGTGACTTTCTCCAAGTCATGTCCCTGTGAAGGTGTCCATTAAACTGGGGAAATAAAATCATCTTCATGGGTCAGTGCAAGGATTGGAGATAATTTTTGTCATTACCTTGGGTCAGAGGCCAGAATATACATTTCATTGTAGTTATTGTTTATACTAAATAATTGTGATAATATTGGGCATCCTTGTTTATTCTTGATTTTAAGAAAAAACATCCTTGCTTATTCATTTTTTAAGAATGAATTTCTTGTATTAGTCTGACATTAAGGTTTTTGATGATTGTTTGCAACTGATTTGTTTTAAAGCCAAGTTTGGTATAAACAGAAGATTTTTTTCCCCATAAATAAATGCTGGATTTTATTATAAGGTGGTTTTATGATTTCTAGAAATAATATTTTTCTTTGACCAAGGGGTGTGATGAATTCTGATAATGCATATATTAGTATTAAACTATCCTTGCATTTTTGATATAAATACTACCTGGTCAAAATGTATAATTATGTTAGATTAGTAAATACATAATATATAAGGTTTATGTTTCTAGGATGAAAAATACTCTTCATAACTGTGTTTCTAATGTGATTTTGCATTTTCTTTTATTTATTGAATACTCTCAGAAAATAATTATTTTATTGTTTATTTTTAAAGATTAACATTTGAATTTTATAATTCATTATATTTCTGTCCTCTGATTCTTTATTTTTGTTTTATTGTTCAGACTGCTGTCCTTATTTTCCACAGAATTTGTTAATTGCATGCTTGCTTTATTTCCACTTCTTAAAACAACTAATAATAAAACACTATTTACCCATATTTTAGATGCTATTTTTTGACTGTATAATTATACTACTGGCTATTTGTATTAAAATCATTTTAGCCTGTGTTCCCTAGTTGTCACATTCAATTTGACAACATCTTATTCTTATAATCTATGTTTAAAAATAGGAGTCACTTTATGGCACATTGTACTCGTCTGTCCCATGGCCCTCACAAAATACCATGGATTTGGTGGCCTGCACATAGATGCACATAGACGTGCATGTTCTCTTAAGAGGTCCTGGAGGCTGGAAGGCTATCAGGGCATGGATGGGGTTGGTTTTTGGTGAGCTGTGTTTTCTGTGAGCTGTGTCCTCCTGGGTCTTCCCTCTGTGAGTGCTTCCTTGGGGTTCTTCCTATTCTTGTAAGAACACCAGTCCTCTGGGAGTAGGACCATACCCTGTGACCTCGTTTGACCTTCATGAAAAGTCCACAAGGCCTCTCCAGTTACAGTCATGTTGGCGGTTAGGGCTTTAGCCTATGGATTTGAAGGGTGCACAGTTCCACCCATAACATAAGTCGCTATATTTCACATTCTATATTTTGTGATTGAAACATATTTTTGATATCTGAGTCTATTTCTGTAAACAGATTTCTTTAGGCACGTCTATGTTTAATTGGTTTCAATACTTACTGGTATTTTTCCATTCTTGAACTCTTTGCTTGGATTCCTTTCGTGCTGGATTGGAATTACTCTCCAGGGAGATTTTTCAAGAAGCTTCACGAGTGGGATTGTTTTGAACTCTGCTATTTCTTTTTTTTTTTTTTATTGTTATGTTAATCACCATATATTACATCATTAGTTTTTGGTGCAGTGTTCCATGATTCATTGTTTGTTCATAACACCCAGTGCTCCATGCAGAACGTGCCCTCCTCAATACCCATCACCAGGCTAACCCATCCCCCTACCCCCCTCCCCTCTAGAACCCTCAGTTTGTTTTTCAGAGTCCATCATCTCTCATGGTTCGTCTCCCCCTCTGACATACTCCCCTTTTCTTCCTCTCCTGTTATCTTCTTCTTTTTCTTTTTTCTTAAAATATGATGCATTATTTGTTTCAGAAGTACAGATCTGTGATTCAACAGTCTTGCACAATTCACAGCGCTCACCGTAGCACATACCCTCCCCAATATCTATCACCCAGCCACCCCATCCCTCCCACCCCCAACCACTCCAGTAACACTCAGTTTGTTTCCTGAGATTAAGAATTCCTCATATCAGTGAGGTCATGTGATACATGTCTTTCTCTGATTGACTTATTTCACTCAGCATAACACCCTCCAGTTCCATCCACGTCGTTGCAAATGGCAAGATCTCATTCCTTTTGATGGCTGCATAATATTCCATTGTGTATATATACCACTTCTTCTTTATCCATTCATCTGTCGATGGGCATCTTGGCTCTTTCCACAGTTTGGCTATGGTGGACATTGCTGCTATAAACATTGGGGTACACGTACCCCTTCGGGTCCCTACATTTGTATCTTTGTGGTAAATACCCAGTAGTGCAATTGCTGGATCGAACGGTAGCTCTAATGTCAACTGTTTGAGGAACCTCCATACTGTTTTCCAGAGGGGTTGCACCAGCTTGCATTCCCACCAACAGTGTAGGAGGGTTCCCCTTTCTCCACATCCCCGCCAACATCTGTCGTTCCCTGACTTGTTAATTTTAGCCATTCTGACGGGTGTGAGGTGGTATCTCATTGAGGTTTTGATTTGGATTTCCCTGATGCCAAGCGATGTTGAGCACTTTTTCATGTGCCTGTTGGCCATTTGGATGTCTTCTTTGGAGAAATGTCTGTTCATGTCTTCTGCCCATTTCTTGATTGGATTATTTGTTCTTTGGGTGTTGAGTTTGATAAGTTCTTTATAGATTTTGGATACTAGCCCTTTATCTGATATGTCATTTGCAAATATTTTCTCCCATTCTGTCGGTTGTCTTTTGGTTTTGTGGACTGTTTCTTTTGCTGTGCAGAAGCTTTTTATCTTGATGAAATCCCAATAGTTCATTTTTGCCCTGGCTTCCCGTGCCTTTGGCGATGTTTCTAGGAAGAAGTTGCTGCGGCTAAGGTCGAAAAGGTTGCTACCTATGTTCTCCTTTAGGATTTGGATGGACTCCTGTCTCACGTTTAGGTCTTTCAACCATTTGGAGTCTATTTTTGTGTGTGGTGTAAGGAAATGGTCCAGTTTCATTCTTCTGCATGTGGCTGTCCAATTTTCCCAACACCATTTGTTGAAGAGACTGTCTTTTTGCCATTGGACATTCTTTCCTGCTTTGTCAAAAATAAGTTGACCATAGAGTTGAGGGTCCATTTCTGGGCTCTCAATTCTGTTCCATTGATCTATGTGTCTGTTTTTGTGCCAGTACCATACTGTCTTGATGATGACAGCTTTGTAATAGAGCTGGAAGTCTGGAATTGTGATGCCGCCAACTTTGCTTTTCTTTTTCAGTATTCCTCTGGCTATTCTGGGTCTCTTCTGGTTCCATACAAATTTTAGGATTATTTGTTCCATTTCTTTGAAAAAAGTGGATGGTATTTTGATGGGGATTGCATTGAATGTGTAGATTGCTCTAGGTAGCATTGACATCTTCACAATGTTGATTCTCCCAATCCATGAGCATGGAACGTTTTTCCATTTCTTTGTGTCTTCTTCAATTTCTTTCAGGAGTATTTTATAGTTTTCTGAGTACAGATCCTTTGCCTCTTTGGTTAGATTTATTCCTAGGTATCTAATCGTTTTGGGTGCAATTGTAAATGGGATAGACTCCTTGATTTGTCTCTCTTCTGTCTTGTTGTTGGTGTATAGGAATGCCACTGATTTCTGTGCATTGTTTTTATATCCTGCTACTTTACTGAATTCCTGTATGAGTTCTAGCAGTTTTGGGGTGGAGTCTTTTGGGTTTTCCACATACAGTATCATATCATCTGCAAAGAGTGAGAGTTTGACTTCCTCTTTGCCGATTTGGATGCCTTTGATTTCTTTTTGTTGTCTGATTGCTGTGGCTAGGACTTCTAATACTATGTTGAATAGCAGTGGTGAGAGTGGACATCCCTGCCCCTTTCCTGACCTTAGGGGAAAAGCTCTCAGCCTTTCCCCATTGAGAATGATATTCGCTGTAGGTTTTTCATAGATGGCTTTTATGATATTGAGGTATGTACCCTCTATCCCTATACTCTGAAGAGTTTTGATCAAGAAAGGATGTTGTACTTTGTCAAATGCTTTTTCTGCATCTATTGAGAGGATCATATGATTCTTGTTCTTTCTTTTGTTAATGTATTGTATCACGTTGATTGATTTGCGGATGTTGAACCAGCCTTGCAGCCCAGGAATAAATCCCACTTGGTCATGGTGAATAATCCTTTTAATGTACTGTTGGATCCTATTGGCTAGTATTTTGGTGAGAATTTTTGCATCCATGTTCATCAAGGATATTGGTCTGTAATTCTCTTTTTTGATGGGGTCTTTGTCTGGTTTTGGGATCAAGGTAATGCTGGCCTCATAAAATGAGTTTGGAAGTTTCCCTTCCATTTCTATTTTTTGGAACAGTTTCAGGAGAATAGGTATTAATTCTTCTTGAAAGGTCTGATAGAATTCCCCTGGGAAGCCATCTGGCCCTGGGCTTTTGTTTCTTGGGAGATTTTTGATGGCTGTTTCAATTTCCTTAGTGGTTATAGGTCTGTTCAGGTTTTCTATTTCTTCCTGGTTCAATTTTGGTAGTTGATACATCTCTAGGAATGCACCCATTTCTTCCAGGTTATCTAATTTGCTGGCATAGAGTTGCTCATAATATGTTCTTATAATTGTTTGTATTTCTTTGGTGTTGCTTGTGATCTCTCCTCTTTCATTCATGATTTTGTTGATTTGGGTCATTTCTCTTTTCTTTTTGATCAGTCTGGCCAGGGGTTTATCAATCTTGTTAATTCTTTCAAAGAACCAGCTCCTAGTTTCGTTGATCTGTTCTACTGTTCTTTTGGTTTCTAGTTCATTGATTTCTGCTCTGATCTTTATGATTTCTCTTCTCCTGCTGGGTTTAGGCTTTCTTTGCTGTTCTTTCTCCAGCTCCTTTAGGTGTAGGGTTAGGTTGTGTATTTGAGACCTTTCTTGTTTCTTGAGAAAGGCTTGTATTGCTATATACTTTCCTCTCAGGACTGCCTTTGCTGTATCCCAAAGATTTTGAACAGTTGTGTTTTCATTTTCATTGGTTTCCATGAATTTTTTTAATTCTTCTTTAATTTCTTGGTTGACCCATTCATTCTTTAGTAGGATGCTCTTTAGCCTCCATGTATTTGAGTTCTTTCCGACTTTCCTCTTGTGGTTGAGTTCTAGTTTCAAAGCATTGTGGTCTGAAAATATGCAGGGAATGATCCCAATCTTTGGGTACCGATTGAGACCTGATTTGTGACCTAGGATGTGATCAATTCTGGAGAATGTTCCATGGGCACTAGAGAAGAATGTGTATTCCGTTGCTTTGGGATGGAATGTTCTGAATATGTCTGTGAAGTCCATTTGGTCCAGTGTGTCATTTAAAGTCTTTATTTCCTTGTTGATCTTTTGCTTAGATGATCTGTCCATTTCAGTCAGGGGGGTGTTAAAGTCCCCCACTATTATTGTATTGTTGTCAATGTGTTTCTTTGCTTTTGTTATTAATTGCCTTATATAATTGGCTGCTCCCATGTTCGGGGCATAGATATTTACAATTGTTAGATCTTCTTGTTGGATAGACCCTTTAAGTAGGATATAGTGTCCTTCCTCATCTCTTATTACAGTCTTTGTTTTAAAATCTAGTTTGTCTGATATAAGGATTGCCACCCCAGCTTTCTTTTGGTGTCCATTAGCATGGTAAATGGTTTTCCACCCCCTCACTTTCAATCTGGGGGTGTCTTTGGGTGTAAAATGAGTCTCTTGCAGACAGCATATTGATGGGTCTTGTTTTTTAATCCAATCTGATAGCCTATGTCTTTTGATTGGGGCATTTAGCCCATTTACATTCAGGGTAACTATTGAAAGGTATGAATTTAGTGCCATTGTATTACCTGTAAGGTGACTGTTAACTGTCTGTTGTCTGTGTTCGTTTCTGCTCTTTGCTGTTTTTAGGTTCTCTCTTTGCTTAGAGGACCCCTCTCAATATTTTGAACTCTGCTATTTCTATTTATTAGATCAAACATACCTTGATGATTAAAACATCATGTAGTCATGTGTCCTCTTTCAAACATTGGTAGGCCTTATTCCATTACATTTTGACATTTAAGCTTTAAGAGGAAAATTATATTTTGGTTGCTGAGTAGGCAAATTCGCTCTCATCCTATTTCTAATAAAACTTAAGTTCTTTCTTTATTCTTGTTGTCCACACAACAATATCTGTCGTCATTATTGGTTGATTTTTTTTTTTTTTTTTGGTCTGGAATGACTACGTTTGCTGCTTTTCAGCTCAGGAAAGTGTCTTATATACTTTTTTCTATTGTGCTTCTATATCCCTGAAATCTTTCTTTGTATCACCAGAGATCTTTATAAAGTTCCTCTATTTTCTGTTCTCCATAAATACCCACTTCACTCCCATGACTTTCTTCTTCTTCATATTCTAGAGCACTGCGCAGTCTTCCCTTCACATCTCCGAGTGTGTTTATGGATGATTATTCAACTCTTGCTAGCAGTTCCCTGCATACACTGTTTCCAAGATTCTTCTCTGCCCTTTTACAGAGCTTTTCTGTGACAATTGTACCTCCCTGGGGTCAAACTACTGTGGCCGACTCAGCCCAACCCTCCCGCTTTAACAACCAATTTCCTGAAAACACCAAGTTTTGCTTGAGATGGCTGCTTCTGAAGAGCCCAAGAAATCCTGTGTGGACAAGGAAGCCGGCAGCATCTGGCAGCCATGAGAGCCCTGTAAAGACCCTAGAATGACGGACGGGCAGCAGTTTCTGGATGGTACTGCATCTGCATTCCTAATCTGGGGGAGGTTTTCTAAGCACTTTCAAGTTTCTGTTCTTGTGGAGGGGGTCCTCAGTCATTTAAAGCCATGCCTGGGCACACTGTTTTACTCAGGCTTCCTCTATTATACAGTAAGAAAAGATTCTGCTCAAGTCAGACTTATGTGGTAAGTCCGTCTCAGCCTTGGGTGTTGTGCATTTTCAGTGTCTCCTCTTCACGGCTTGGTGGGGAGGAGGGAGATATGTGGGGATGGTGGAGAGGTGTTGTAGCTGCATTCAGATTTTCCCCTGAAATTTTCCATCCTGCTTCTGCTCACCGTGTCTCTCCACACCCCTCTTAACTTGCTGAGGGGCAGGACAATTTGGGGGAGGAAGATAAGGAGGTTCTGTCAAAACTCTGTTTATATTTAGCACAGCATGCTGATATGTGATTACTTGCCAAATCTCAGTTTATATGACTGAACTTAAACCCTTTAAATATTTTAGTGCGTAGAGATTTTAGTGTGTAGAAACAGTGACATTTTTAATTTCCAAGGATATGAGAAAGACTTTTGCTGCATTCCACTAAAATTTTAGGAGTCTAGACAAAGTGCTTCAGTTGTTCCAATTTTAGAAGTCTAAAATTTGGGTTTATTTGATAATCCAGAAAGATGATGTGAATTTCCATAGATTATGCAAATAGATGTATCTGTGTGACATTTGGCAAATATATTAACATCTCTGGACTTTGTTGAAATCTTAGATATAGGTTGCTGCCATTGATTTATTCACATGGGTGTAGTTCAGCTCCCTGGTAGACAGGTACTGGAGTAGTTCGCTAACCGTCTGCCACAGTGAATGGTCTTTTTACTGTTCCTACAGGCATATATTATGCTCACTTTTGTGGGTTCAAGGGAGGGTAAGTGGGGGGCTTCTTTCCAAAGCCATGTGTCCTGTGGACATTCCATGTACACTAGGGGTTCCCACCCATGGGTGATTTTTGCACTGACATTTTGGTCGTCACACCTCAGGGGAGGGTGTTGGCATCTAGCAGGTGGAGGCCAAGGATGCTGCTGACATCCTACAATGCACAGGATGGCCCCCACAATAAAGAACTATCCAGTCCAAAATGTCAATAGTGCCAAGACAGAGAAACTTAGACACGTACTGTTGTACTGTGATGTGGCTCCTCCTGCCTTTGACGATGTTAGTTGTCTGTCATTTCATACCACAACTGATGTCTTTGAATTCATCCTTGATGTAGCCACAAAGCTTCACTAAGCCTGAAGACACTTTCATTTTTAAAGTACATATATTTTTTGCCTACAAATGCTCAAAGCACATATAATAAAAGTGCTTCAGTTGTTCCAAAAAAGAATGCTGTATTTGTTCCAAAATCTAAATACTGCACTTGAAAGAGATTTTAAATCCATATGGTCCACATGGAAAGGCTCTTTCATGAATACTTGTTGGCTTGGGACATTACCAACATCATATTTCAAATGACAATATTCCCAAGAATCTTAAAGAATAGTATAATTAGAATCATAGAAATTTTGAGCTGGAATGAGTTTTAAGGCCCATCCAAAATTTGAGATGTTCAGCCAGATTCCAGCACTCCAGCCAGTGTCTCCAACACTTTAGATATGACATCTGAGGCCCAAAGAGGTGAGCCTTAATGACCCCCGGGGGGCAGAGCAGGCTCCCTGGCTCCTGCTCCAGCAGGTCACCTTCATCTACAGTGAGCTACTTCTTCTGCTCAGTGGTTGGTGAGACACACACTTAATGAAGGAGCCTCATTTCTACCTCTTTCTACAACAATACACATTATCTTTTTTACATAATATCTCAAGTATAAATATAAAAGAGTGACTGTTGAGAAGAGAGAATTTCACAGCAGATGCAGTAAAATTTGAAACATGGCTCACTACTCTAAGGATTTACATAAGTTACCTAAACCCTGTCCCTGATTTTGCTTTCATTAAGCATTCATTGCGAGTGTCATGTTCACCAGGCACTGTGCTAGAGCAAGCAATTGTAAGATGAGAAACAAGCACTTTCCTGACCTGGTGGGGCTCACAGTTTGGTGTATGGCAACTGCATGGAATAAAAACCCGATAGGACACCTATGTTTAATATTTCAACAGGGTTTCATTTGACTTATTTAACTATTGTGTATTTCTGTACATGTTATTAAATCTGTAATTATTCTAGATTATCTGTTGCATACCTGGGCCAGTGGCAGGCACTGGATATACAGCTGGAACACGTCAGAGTTTGGCGTCTGCTCCTTAAGCATTTACAATCTCATGATAGAGGAAGAAGCTGAAGAAGCAGGCAGAGGTCAAGGTACAGTAGTGAATTGTGATAAAAGTGATTGGGGATATCCAGGAAGCTAGCAGAGGCACTGCTGGGCTGACCAGTTGGCTGAGTGGTCAAGGATGGCCTTTCTGAGGAAGCAGCACTGGAAGGATGAATACAGGTTATTCGGGCAGAGGGGGTCAAAGGGCCACTCCAAGCAGAAGAAATGGTGTATCTGCTGTTTTTGCTGCCAGAAAATAGAAGGTATTCCTTCACTCTGCCATCAATGAACACACTGACTTAACCAAATTCCTCAGCAAATCACAGTATTCCCAGAGGATGGGCTGATTAATGTGGTGTAGTGATAAGAAGCAAAGGTTTTGGGGTCAGCTGACCTGGGTTCCAACCCTGTCTGTGATTTGTTACCAGAAGGACCATGGGTGTGATTGACTCCCTAAGCTCTTAGCATGAGTGATGCCAGAAGATGGAATGCCCTTCCTCCTTGTGTCCCTGGGCTCAGCTCCTAACCAATTTCCGTCTTCCCTCAAAGTCATCTTCCCCTTGAGGCTTGGCCCTTGTATTTTGAATTGCAGCCCTTCATTAGCCCAGTAAATCCTGGGTTTATATAAAGGTTATCCTTTCCTTAGTTTACCTTTCTCAGCATACCAATTACCTGTAATTCTACACATTTTCTTTGTTTATTATATGTCTGCTCCACTAGAATTAATCTTTGTGAAACCAGCGGTTTTCATTTGCTTTTTTTATTCACTGCTAAATCCAGTGCTTAGAAAAGTAGCCGATATATCAGACATAGAAGAGATACTTGTTAAAAGCATAAATCTCACAGGCCTCTTTAGAATCTTAGAGATAATGCATGCAAAGACTTTAGTATACTACCTGGAAGAGAGTAAGTGCACAAAAATGGCAAACATTTTTGTATTTTAATATAAAAATTGTGTTTAAATTGAAAAATGTTAACAATGCTTCCCTTTAAGATTTTTTTTTTTAAGTGAGGACTTTCTGGACAGTCTTTTCAACAAATTGTGTTGGGAAAACTGGATATCCACATGCAAGAGAATGAAGTTGGATCCTTACCTCACACCATATACAAACATTAACTCAAAATAGATCAGAAATCCATCAAAATTAATCAAAAATTAATTTAATAAAAAATTAACTCAAAAAGACCTAAATGTAATAACTATAAAACCCTTAGAATAAAACAGAGTGAAGCTTCATGATATTGTATTTTCAGTGATTTCTTGGATATTATACAAAAAACAGAGGCAGAAAAAGGAAAATATATAAATTCAACTTCATTAAAATTAAAAACTTTTGTGCATCAAAGGACAGTACCAACAGGATGAAAAGACAACCCACACAGTGGGAGAAAATATTTGCAAATCATATACCTGATAATAGATTAGTATCTGGGATATAGAAAGAATTGCTACAGCTCAACAGCAGTAATAAAACCAAACAAACCAATTAAAAAATGGGCAAAAGACTTGAGTAAATGTTTCTCCAAAGAAGCTATACAGATAGCCAATAAACACATGAAAAGATTCTCAAAAATGTTAACTGTTAGGGAAATTCAAATCAAAGCCACAATGAGATACTCCTCCATACCCATTAGGATGGCTCTTACTAAACAAACAGAGAATAGCAATAGTTGACAAGGGTTCAGAGAAATCAAAGCCTTTGTGCTATTGTTGGGAATGTAAAATGGAAAACAGTGTGGAGTTTCCTTAAAAAATTAGATGCAGAATTATCCTATGATCAAGTAATTCTACTTCTGGGTATACACCCTAAAGAACTGAAAGCAGAGACTCAAACAGATATTTGCACACCATTTTCATGGCAATATTATTCACAATAGTTAAAATGTGGAAACAGTGCAAATGTTCATCAATGTGTAGATGGATAAACACAGTGTGATACATAAGTACAATGGGATAATATCAGTCTTTAAAAGGAAGGAAACTCTGACACCTGCTACAACATGGATGGACCTTGAGGAAGTTATGCTCTGTGATATAAGCCAGTCCCAGGAGGACATAGTGCACAATTCCACTTAACTGAGGTACCTATAATAGTCAAAGCCATAGAGACAGAGAGTAAAATGGTGGCTGCAAAATAGAATAGGGGCTGGGCGGAGGAAGAACGGGGAGTTAGCATTTAATGCACTCAGAGTTTCAGTTTGAGAACGTGAGAAAGTTCTGGGGGTGGGGGGTGGGGATGGTTGCACCACAGCATGGATGTACTAATGCCCGTGAACAGTACACAGACAAATGGTGAAAATGTTTGTTATGTTATATATTTACCACAGTAAAAATGAGGACTTTCTAACAAATACTATCAATAATTCTAAAGATATTTTCAACATTGCACAATTTGCATAATTCATATTTTCAAGGTTGTAATATATAATGTTGTGACATCAGATATTTTGGCATCTTTTTCCTTATGTTTACCTCCTGTATTTATTTTCCTATAAAATAATCCAAAGCTTTAGAAAATTTGCCACTTTGGAAGAATCAACTTTAGACTCTCCTAACACAAACTATTGGATATATTAAAAGAAATTGAATATAATAATGGCAGTGGGGGAGTAGAGACGGATGAGAGTATTTTCACCTCTACCAGGTGCCTATTTTAGGTTGTGTTGTTGAATTCCCATGATCACCCCATGTGGCAGATGCTACTTTGCCAAATGTTAGAGAACCAGTGATCAAGAAAGATGAATGCATTTGCCAAGGTTGAGACACATAGACATGCTGGAGACTTCTTCTTTTTTAACTTTTGGGATATTAACATTTTATAACCTCCATATTCAGATATCAGAGTCTGTTCATTCACGACCCTTTCTTTTTTACTGACTTAATCATTTAAATGAAGTGTACTGAGCTCCTTGCCTGCCAGGCTCTGGGGGGTTTGGTATAAACCATCCCAGTTTCGTCCTATAGGAGCTGAGGCCAGGAGTTTGCAGAGCATTGAAGCAGGTGATTCCTTCTTACAGTACAATTCCTGCTATCCGCTGGGAAACACAGTTTCAGTTTTAAAATGATGGCTTTTGTTGGACAAAATTCATTGAAATTCATTGGTCTAGAGTGTAATTTGTCAAATGAATTCCTAATTTACCTTAGTTGATAATTCTAATTTATGATTCCGTGCTTTTCCCCTTAAGGGAATGAAGAGAGAAACTTCTGTCATGATGGAACTGTTAAATATTTTGTTTCTACTATACCACACTGCCTGTATTCCTATCCAGGTTTTGAAAACTGCTATTTGTCAAGCAAGAATAGAGATAGAACATTGGGATTACAGAAGGTAGGCTGAGATGCTGCTTACTTTAGAATTCACCTTTAAACAGTGCAAATATTAGCAACAGCATCTTAGAAGATTAACTCAGCGACTCCCTTAGCTCCAAACTGATGGAAATACATACAGGAGATACCATGGGACTGCAGAACTGAAGTTGAGTGGCTGACTTCCCAGCTGAGCAGACAAGACTCACGTAGAACCGCAGAGATGGGGAGGAAGGCCAGCCCAGGGGAGCGTTGCTGTGAAGTCGCTGGGACTCCAAGCGCTCAGCTCACTTCAGAGTAGACCTGGCAGTGCAAGAGCATCATACGGTGAGCACCACTGAATACGAAACACATGAGTTGTGTTGCAGTTTGTGTGCTTATCATGAAAAATGCTATATAATTACAGATTTATTCATTTAAATTTTGTAGTTTCTCTTCACATTTTGGAGCCATTGTTTTTTAACCTTAGAGTAGTTCTGGGGACAACTATGCCTACCGGATAAAATGACCTTGACCTGAAGAAAAGGCTAAGTCTTCTACAAGGTCACCCAGTTGACTAGTGGCACAGTGCCTGGGCACCTGCTGATGCCAACAGATGAGCACAACCCCTGTGAGCACAGCTGTGATATCAATGGCTAATGGGCATTTATTGGCCCCATCGATACAGTACACATTGTAGCAAACCTCATTCTGAGCTCTGATCAATAAGATTGTCATCTTAATTAATCATGGACACAGGATACAAACAGAAAGTGAGGATCCTCAGTTTACAGAGAGAGAGAGGGGGAGAGGAAATGTAATTCACCAACAGGGTCTTCAGTGGCGTCTTATTCACTGCCTGGCATGAAAAAACCCTGATGAGTCCAAAGAAGATTTGCAGTCTCATAAATTGCACAGGGCTTGTCCTAGAACAGAAGTGTGAGAGGTGATCCCAGACCTTACACAGGTGAGGACATCCAGAAAGAGAGGTGGCTCCTCTGGGACTGGGGCTAACCTGGGGCCACCTTCACTCCCTCACAGAGCTTGCAATATTTTCTTGCTTGTTTTTTTATTTCTGTTATGTCACGAAAGAAGGTATGTTCAAACTTCATTGAATGTGTTCCTGTATAAAGGTGTCAGTACACGGGCCCCCAGTGTTGGAGCTCATGTTCATATTTGAGGGATTGAGAAATGTAAGGAGAATTGCCAAATCACAGAAGTTAAGAAAAGATCTAATTTGGCATTTTGAGCAACACTGGGAGTTCAGTATCTGAGCAAAGTCTGAAGACATGAGCCAAATGCCCTTCAACAGACGAATCGATAAAGAAAATGTGGTCCATATATACAATGGAATATTACTCAGCCATCAGAAAGGACGAATACCCAACTTTTAAATCAACATGGATGGGACTGGAGGAGATTATGCTCAGTGAAATAAGTCAGCAGAGGAAGTCAATTATCATATGGTTTCACTTATTTGTGGCACATAAGGAACAGCAGGGAGGACATTAGGAGAAGGAAGGGAAGAATGAAGGGGGGGAAATCGGAGGGGGAGACAAACCATGAGAGACTATGGACTCTGAGGAACAAACTGAGGGTTCTAGAGGGGAGGGGGTGGGGTTAACCTGGTGCTGGGCATTGAGGAGGGCACGTGCTGCGTGGAGCACTAGGTGTTATATGAAACAACGAATCGTGGATCACCACGTCAAAAACTAATGATATAATGTGATAAACATAATAAAATTAAATTAAATTTTTACAAAAAGCCTGAAGACATGGAACAAAAGCAGGATCTCAGGCAGAGGCCATGCTGTCATGAGCCTGACCTCCTGTAAATAAAACCAAAAACCTGGTCTTCTGTGTGACTCCGACAGGTTCCCTGGAGCGTGCCTCCATGGACAGTAAAGTACTCCTGGAATGCATCGTGTGGGCTAGCAGGAGCAAAGCTCAGAGTTGAAAGATTTCCCTGGACTTTCTCTTACACAAGTGTGGAATCCAGAAAACGTGTTTTCTCTTTGTTGAGCATAACGAGACCCTGTTAGTTGCAGAGAAGATACTGTCGAGCACCAGTTTACCGATGTGACGTGGAATCCAGGGTCTGGGGATGTGCTGTGAAGCATGGGGTAACATTACAATGATTACTTGAAATCTTAGGTATCACATTGAAGTGTGTACGCATTCCATCCCTTATTTCAGAATGTCACAGCTCTTTAAAAATACAAACACAGTAATTTGCCCCCCGATTACTTTCCTTTAAGTAATCAGAGAGGGAGACAAATCATGAGAGACTCTTAATTATAGGAAACAAACTGAGGGTTGCTGGAGGTGAGATGGGTGGGGGGGATGAGATAATTGGGTGATGGGCATTAAGGAGGGCACATGATGTGAGAACCCTGCACGTTATATGCAACTGATGAATTATTGAAACTAAGGATGTACTATATCTTGCTAATTAAATTTAAATAAAAAAGGTTATCAAACTCAAAGTCATCATTAAGATTTATTATAATCCTTTTTAACAAATAAATGATGTATTTGTTCTAAAAAATAATTTGCCCCCAATATCTTTGAGTAAAAGTGAGATTCCAAGAAGATATAATCAGCAGTCTCAGAATTGGGGTCCCTTCAGCCACACTGTTCACCAAAGGGTCTACAAACCCAGACCCACAGACTGTGCACACAGGCGTCAGCCCCTATGAGAAGAACAGATATACCTTTCCCCCTTCTCTTCTCTACTCCTGCCCACAGGCCTTCAGCTCTGGACCAAGGCCCAGGTAGACTCTAAAGATGGTATTTGTCTAGCACGCCAGCCGATCCCAGGGAAGGAGGAGAGGGTGATGGGCAGCGCTGGAGGTGGACAGACACCACACATCCTTTCTGGAATTCTTTATGCACTCTGCACTCTGCCTTCCACAGTCTCCATGGATCCAAGTTGGTAGACTTCTGCCCACATCTTTCATCCGAGGGAAAAACACAGGCAGCGGGAAACTTAGACCAAATCCTATGAACGAGATACAGACGAAACTAGACGAGTGTTTCAGGGCTTGCATGTGGTTAGTCCAGCTTACAAGAGGGAATATTTTAACGCCCTGATGTCCGGTCCCCAACAAGTAAAAAAGCATGCATTTTCTTGGCTGTCCCCTTTCTGTGCGTTACTCTGAAGAAAGGTGCAAATATTTATTCTATTTACCTCTTTCCTTCTCCTTCCATTTCTTCCTGCTTGATCAGTGTTGGTTGCTGAAGAATGGGAGCGGTGGCTCTGTGACTCCTAACAGGAAGAAAGGTGAGCCAATGGATTCGTAACATTCCTGTCACCTCATCGCCTGGGACTTGGAGCCTCTTCCTCAGGCTCAGCCACTGTCCAAGGACTCCACAAGGCAGAAGAGACACTCCAAAGTGCAAATGCTGTAATTTCTCATGGAGCCCAGCAGTACCTTTGGGGGTAAATCTGGCTTGCAGACACATTTTGCTTGGCCCTCACCATTAAAAAGTAAGCTAACAGTAAAGTTTACATAAAAAGCTCTGTCACCAGCTTGCTTTGCAAGGAGGAAGATCTGGTTGTTCTGGACCTCTGGCTGCCCTGGTGTGTGAGAGCTAACTCCCAGAGCTGGTGCCTTTTCAATCCTGCCTCTCTGCAGCTGGTCAGCATCTGGCATGAGGCAGTACATTTGGATTCACCCGTTGGGATTGGAGTGTGCGTGCCATCCAGTTCAGACCCAGCCGTCTGGTGAGCTTTCATCTGTGGAGAGAACAGATGCGTTCAGCAAGCACATGCATACGATTTCCCATACTGAGATTTTATTTTTCTTTCAGATTGACCGTGATGATTGCCGGGACGCGGGAAGAGGGGCTGGGTGGGCAGACAGAAGAGGCTCACGGTGCCCCCACCGCTGACCCTCTGCACTGCTGTTCCTCTGTTCCACGCTGGAACATCAGACACAGAATAAACAAAAAGAAGTGACAAGGCAAAGGTGAGTCACAGTCAGAGAATAAGCATTTTAGAAATATAAAATTCATAAAATGATTAACTATACAAAAGAATGTTATTTTAAAGATAAATATGGTAACATAAATTTCAAAAATAAAAATAAGAATCAATAGCAATTGGAAAAGTAGATATTTAGTAATTAAAATAAACAATATAAAATATGAAAACAGAAACAAACAAATAGGAATTTTATTTAACACTAAAAATGCTAAAGTAGTGTCAAAAACACAGAGTTGAATATTATGAAGTTCATACTTTGGGCATCAAACGTGGTCAAATATCAGCAATTTCCTATGGCTCAACTGCGTGCATACCACCATCACTCTGACAGTGCTCCTCCGCCGCTGGAGAAACAGCCGCGTGGGCCCCTCCTCTCTCCAGCCAGCCCTGCTGCCCTCGCCATGCGCCAGGTGCGCTGCCCCGCGCGCTGCCCCCGCGCACCATCCCCGCACCAGCGCCGGGACTCAGCCTCTGCAGCCAGTGGAGGTCTAACCTCGGTTCTTTGAGAATCTTTGGGTGCGGCGCACACAGGACTCACACTTCCCTCTTCCTAATCCTGATTGGTTCTCATCGCGTGATTTGGGCACATTGCTACGGAAATACCCTCTTCCCATTAGGAGGTATCCCTCAGGTCCAGGTTCCCCTGTAACAGCAAAGACCCACACCAGCAGTGACGTAGGCAGCAAGGACGCTTCCCACGGAGGAGAGCCAGAAGCGGGCAGCCATGGGCTGAGGCCGGGACCGCGCGGTTTTCTGCTTCTTCATTCCGCCTTTCCTACTGCAGTTCCATCCTCAAGATCACAAGATGGCTGCCAACCCTGGCCATTGCGTCTGCGGCCAGGCAGGAGGAAGAAAGAGGGAGGGGCGGCAAATGGTCTTGACTAGCCTCCTGTCATCTGTCAAGAAGCCTTACTGCTATTCCCTCCGAAATCCTTCCATCTGAGGTCTCACTGACCAAAGACTAACGAAGTAGCCATCTTGGATGCGAGGGAGGCTGGAGAATATGGTTCCTGGGCTGGGCTGGTTTCCAGAGGCTCTGGCTGGTGAACTGTGAGACTCGGTCAGTGCAGAGTCTGTGGTGCATGCTCCAAATGGGGTGATTCCAGCTACATACATGGCCTAGTGACCCAGGAAAATAAATTTCAGCTTTTCAAAATCAAGATGAAATAGATGGGAAAATGACTGTTTTCACACATCAAATTACTACTTTGATGAACATTGGTTTACAGATACAGAGAGCAAATTTAATGATGACCATAGAAAATACATGTTAAAACATGATTCCTAAGATTCTCAGCTTTGCGGCACTCTGAAAGATGTCTTTTTTGACTTCATTCAAAACAGTGATTGGACATATACCCGGAGATGTTTTCTTCAGGTTATGGGGTGCATCATTGGGTGACTACTGTTTGAGGGGGCCTCATCCTAGGTCTCAAAGGTGTCAGCATTCCCCGTGATTGCAGACCTCTGCCACTGTTTGGAGTAAAATTATTAGTTTTCAGAGAGTCACCAGTGGGGTTGACTATCTGAGTTCAGGTTTGACTCTTCTCTTAAAAATTAATACAAATTAAATACAGAATAATGTGCCGTCATGACACAGTAGAAAGAACGCAGGTTTTGGCATTGCATAGATGTGGGTTCAAATCCTGGCCTCACCCCTTCCTAGCTTCATTACATTAGATGATTTGCTTGACTTCTTCATGCTGGGTCTCTTCCCTGAGCAGATTGGGTAACTGAGGCAGAGGTGGGTGGCCAGGAGAGAAAGGGGCTGGAGGTGGTCTGAGAGTGGAGTCAGGCCCACCAGTATGTCTTGTTGAAGAAGTAGTTGGTGAGATTTTTGCTTTCATTGCACACCCTTAAGAAGTAGAACCTGGGATGCTGTTTTGTAACAGAGTGTCTTCCTCCCGCAAGATCTGGAGCAATGTGGAGAGTACTTTTCAGAGTGAGTGTGGAATTTACCATCTCTTTACAATTGTCGACCTACCAGTTACCAGGGCATAGACAATTTTTACATCAAGCCAGTTAGATGGCATATGCATGTGTGTACACATGGCATTAAGTTTGATTATTTTTGACAAATAGCTTATTTGCTTTATTACTTATTTCCCATAGTGACTAATGCAGATTTGCAGGGACGTCTGCAAAGCCCAAGACTCCCTCACCCGCTCCTCTTCTTACCTTTGCTCATTATTCTTATGTTCCTGGCGCATTAGGGACACTATCAACTAAATGAAACAGGTGCATTTCTAGAATTAACCCCAGAGACTCACGGCCACCACTGAAGTAGAAGACGGGAAATGTGGGCATAGGCACGAGCATGCTGAGGACAGGAGGAAAGGTCAAGGCCCAGGAGAGCCCCTCTCGGACTGTGAACCGCACTGAGTCGTGCTTTAGTTACTCTGGGTTTCGAGATTGCCTCTTTTTAGAGTGTTGACAAAGAAAATAAACACCATACTTAGGTAAGAGGAACAAACACATGCGCTTAAAACAAACTAGAGGCAGAGACATGTTTCATATGAAAGACGAGGCACGTGGCACGTGGTTTAGCCTCTGATGCTTCTGAACCCAAGAAAACCAGATTTGATAAAAGTGCATAAACCTAAGGCAAAAAAAAATCAGAGGTGACAACAGATAAGAGAGTGTTAACAAAAGTTTCAGTTTGTGGGGACCGTGGTATCTGAGGAGGTTTAGAGACAAGTGACCACAGACTGGGAAGAGAAGAAGCAGTTAGGGCACCAGGGTCTCAGAGGGCTCAGACTTGCTGAGTGTTTGTGTCATTGGCAGATAATCGTCAGAGCCCCGCAGGGCCCCAACCCCACAGGGCTAGGGTGGAAACAACCTTCTGCCCTCCTCACAGGAGCCCAAGGCCACTCTCTGGGGAAGCTAAACAGCTTCTGGGCTTGGAGCCCCCAGGACACACAAGGGCAGGGATGCCGTGGAGGAAACAGGGACCTCTCCTCATTTCCTCCCAAGGATGCTTGTTGTCAGGCTTTTAACATCTGAGCAGGAAGTTCGAGGATCACTCTCCAAACAAGGAAAAACCTTGAGACATTTGGTGTAGTTTACCTAATGATCTGGCTCCTTGTCACTCTCCATTTTACACCATCATTTCACAAGCTACACATATAGTTTTCAAACAACTTTATTTCTATTTTTTTAAGATTTTATTTATTTATTTGAGAGAGAGAATGAGATGGAGAGAGCATGAGAGGGGGGAGGGTCAGAGGGAGAAGCAGACTCCCTGCTGAGCAGGGAGCCTGATGCGGGCCTCGATTCCAGGACTCCAGGATCATGACCTGAGCCGAAGGCGGTCGCTTAACCAACTGAGCCACCCAGGCACCCAGAGCTTTATTTCTAAATAACAGCAGTTTCCCAAAGGAAATGGACACCCAAAAGAAAAAGATGAGATGAAAGATTGAGAAAAATACACACAGAGAAAGAAAGATAATAAACGTGGAGAAGACAGAGCCGTGAAAGGCAGAAGGAAAGCTATGCTCACCAGACGCGGGGCGCTCGGTCCCTGGCTGCTGGCAGCTCTGACCCCTGCTTGTCTTTGAGGCTTTCACGACAACTCCTTGCTTGCTTTTGTTGGAAATACTGTCTGAAGATCTCAGTGTTGCTGTCAGGTCAGCTGTCTGCTCTTATGTTGGATTTGGAGAGACTCAAAGACTCTGCCAATGTTGCTGGCATTTTTCCAGAACCCTCAGGTCAGAAGAAACTTCAAAACAAACAAAATAAAACTATAATTATTATCCTCAGAGAGATAAGAGAATTCATTGTATTCAAAAGGGAGTTACTCAGAGAAGACCTCTGAAACATGAAACAAAGAAGATAGCAGAAATGAGTAATATAGAAGCATTGCAGTGAAAATTGAAGAAATTTTCCAGAAAGTAGAGAAAAGAACAGGGAC
Organism: Zalophus californianus; assembly: GCF_009762305.2. Classification (NCBI taxonomy): domain Eukaryota; kingdom Metazoa; phylum Chordata; class Mammalia; order Carnivora; family Otariidae; genus Zalophus; species Zalophus californianus. The sequence continues at coordinate 345,728 of NC_045602.1, forward strand.
TTAGAAAATTAGTAAAAAACAAGCATGACGTTGAGATTCTTGCATTGACTAAATGTTTGTGTACCTTCAAAATTCACACTGGAATCCTAATGCCAGCACGTTGGTGTTTGGAGGTGTAGCCTTTGGGCCGCCACGGCGTGGTGGTCCTCGCGATGCATCAGTGTCGGGATATTTAATAGGGTGGGTGTGGGCACTCCCTCTGGCTCTCCGCTGCACGGAGACGCAGAGAAAAGACATCTGTCTGCAAAGCAGACAGCACAAGGGACCTGTCAGCACCCTGGGCTCAGACTTGGAGCCTCTGGAACTGTAGGAGTTGAATTTCAGAAGCTGCAACATTTGACTAATAGAAGTTCAAAAATAGCAAACAGAAATTATGCATGAAAGGATTAATATAAGACAAATTGAAGGACAGGAATTTCCAGTGAGCATCCACTGGGTTTTCAGGTAAAGAATGGAACGGAACGAATCACCACACCAGGACTCATAAAAATACTGCCAGAAGCATTAAAATATCTTACTTAAAAATATCAAGATAAATATTACAAGAAAGAGCTAAAATGTTGAAAGTGGTTACTTCTGAAAAGTGGTTCACAAGGACGGGCAACCATGGTTCAGAGGAGTGCTGTTTTTCTGTAGGATCCCGACATTTGACTTTTTCTGTTGGCCATGCTTATATGTTAACATAAAAATAAACATTATTAAAAATGTATTTGAGATTTTCCCCAAATAAAGCACATTTATGTGCTGACATAGTTGTTTTTTATTGCTTTCCGCACGCACACTTGTACTTACGATGTCAACGTTGGACTCGGTGGTTGATAAAGATGAGTCAGTGCTGTTCTGTCATCTACAAGTGCAAAGAGCTAACCACAGACAGAGGCAGACAGGTGTGCCAGATGTCACCCCAACCCTGCAGGGAACTGTCTGTAGCTTCAACATGTTCTGGGTACTTTCTGCTGTCACCCTTGGGGTTTCTATCTTCATACAGACCATGACCAGGTGCTGGGGTGTAATTGTAGCCTAAGGCTCTTGACCCAGAAACTGGGCAGGAAGTGCATGGTAGTGCACACCATGGGTCCCCATTTCATTGTCAAGCAAAGACTGCCCTGCTAAGAATCAGTCTGGATTTCAAACAGTTATTTCATGCATTGAGCCTTCATCTCTGCTTTTGATTGAAGCAGCTTGGTTGGAAGATACAGTCTTTAGAAAACTGTGGTAGATTGTATCATCATGCCACCAAATCGTCCACCCCCTCTCTGTGCCTTTTCCTGTGGGAAGTTATATTTCCTGCTCTGTGGGTGTCAGACTTGGCCTGTATCACTTCTGAGCAGAATCGTCAAGAGTCAGCTCGTGGTCCACCACCTTCCCTGTTCTCATCCCATCAATGTGGCAACACCCCATGTGCATCAGAGCAAAGACAGCATGGAGCGGAGCTTTAGCCGGCCCATGATAGGCAAGTGGCACCAAGTAGAAATGCCTCTTTGTCACTGATGCTGTTGCCACAGGCTAACAGGAACGAAGCCGGCTGATGCTGCATCAGATGAGTGCCACCATGCCTGATTCCCCAGTGAATCAAAGGAATCCACACTTAGGATGTTGGCCTTCATTAAAAAAATGAGGAAGCCCCTAATGGAGGTTAAGCTGTGGTATAACACATTCATGTTTATGTTTGAAAAGTCATTCTGGCTGAAGCATGGAGATAGGGTTGGGATAGAGGACAAAATGGATGTGGGGATCTGTTTTTGGAGGCTACTGAGGAAATACAGGCATGAGATGATGGCATGGAGGAGCAGGAGGAGAAAAGGGAACGATGTCAAGAGATATTTAGGTAGAAAACCGGTTGGCCGTTGATGGGGTTAAGGCAGAGGGAGGTGGCACCCTTCTGGAGAGCGGGCAGTCCCTCACAGTAGGGAACATCTGTAGAAAGGGAAGTTGGGGATCACCGAGAAAAGGTAAAGGTCATGAGCCCTAGCGTAAATAGTCTGAGTCAAGGGGGATATGAGACATCCAAGCTGGTGTTTTGGGAGTCTTGCTCTACCTCCTTTGAAAAATCTCTGTGCAAGACAGGAAATGCTGTCTGCAAAGTTACTCAATGTTTCCTGAAATTCTGGGGAAGTCTGTGCTCAGGTAAGTATCCTGGGAATACTTACTTAGTGTTTTTTTTATTCCTATATTGAATAACAGCCACGAGTAAGTCTACTATTTTTTTAAGCTAGACAATAAGTGTGTGGCTCAACTGATGTTCATATTTGCATTTCTGACAAACAAGTGAGAAATATTCCCCTTTTTTCACAACTACATAGTAGACCAGGAATTTAAATGACTGCCTCAAATTATAAATGAACTTTACGGCAGTGTTACGATTGACGCTTCTGCCATCCACGCTGCGCAGAGCTATTAGACGGCAGTGCCCCCATGCATCAGGTTGCAACACATCCAGTATGGTGGAGGGTGGCCGCAGTACAGATGTTCTGTGAGGGAACTGCCTCACCTGTGCCCAGAGCGGCAGCAGTTAGATCTAGTAAACGAAGCATAGATAATGATCCAGATACAGACCAGTCCAAAATTATTAAACAAGTTCTTGCTTCGACAACATACTGACTAAAATTGGAACAATATAGAGAAGATTTGCATGGCCCCTGAGCGAGGATGACGGGCGAAATTATTAAACAAAACAAGATACGTCATTTAAAACTTCTGGCCTGTCACTTTTCCATAATCTCTGGAATGGTGACAGGAGGGTGTGAGGTTCGAAATCCCCCATTGGCTGGAAGACATGCCCGAGGGCCTCAACAAGTAAAAAGCAGGACACAGACAAATCACCTTCAAGGAATGTAAAGAAATATGTGAATTGAAAACGTTTAGCCCATGAAAACTAATGAGGTGAGACCCTGATCCCATTATAACCTGTTTATGTCCATGTCTAATATCACTTACACGGCGTACAAGCATCCTCCTGTCCGTCCACACACACCCTCCAAGTGGCCAGTCTTTCCCTGAACCACATGCCTGAGCAGCCCGTGATGCTGAGTTCCTTGGAATATCCCTTTCTCTCAGGTGTTGCTGCAGACAGATCACTCCCTGGAAATCACTGCCTCCGGTAGCATAGCTGCCTTTTGAGAAGGAGACTTTTCTCCTCAAGAATATGGGCTCTGATGGAGCTGCACGCTCCAATTATAAGCTTCGGAGCAAAGAGAACAGAAATGTTTTTCTTCTAAAATGTTGCTATTCTTGCCTTAGGTAGTCAACAATACCCAGCCTCAGCTGGTTCCCGTCATGCTGGCTCCCTCTGTGCACTCCGCATGCGCGGGCATCCCAAGGCAGCTTACAAGAGCAGTCACTCTGGAAAACAAAGAGTTGCTGCAGAAAGATGGAAGTCACCATGTTTATGCTAGACTCCTTGATATAAGCCAATTCCAAGATCTTTGAGGATAACAGCCTACCAGACATTTATGCTCACTGAGCATTAATTAATGTTTTTTTGCACGGGTATCTATTCTGCTCAATATGCTTAGAGACTTGATTTAATTATAAAACCCTAACAAACCAAACTGTGTGTTTTCCACATGGTGAAGGACCACACACTCACTAAAGCTTTAAGCAGAATCAGTTTACTGTGGATTCTATCCAATATTATGATGTTCTGTTGTCCAAAAATACAGTTTTGAAAGATGAGGTTAGATTTATTCGTGCTGTTTGGCTGAGATTTCATTAAGTGAGAAGGCTTTCACAGTCTTCTTAGACCAAGCAAATTTTATTAGGCCAAACTATATTTAGGTATATCTATGGAATCTCTCCAATTTATTCTATGTCCTAAAATCTTGGAGCTTTGAAATTTTGTTTTATTTTCCCTTTTTAAAATTCCCTCACCCCCTTTGATATTATTCAAAGTAAAACACATTTTTGTTTCATATGTGACTGAGGACAGTGGAAATTCAGGATGTGCTTGGAGTTTTAGTGCAGGCTACAGAAGAAAAGTCCTCCATGGCCCTTTTCCTATGCCAAACTGCCACAGGGGGCACCCGAGGAGACCCCTGGAGCTGTGGTGTCTGCAGCCGAGGGATCCCTTGTCTGGTACCCCAGTCTCTCACCTACACGCCGAACAGCTGGTAGACCTCTTCTTAGAGGACAAACGACATTCAGATTTCTGGCATTCGTGTATTCAGGGTTTCCTTCCTTCAGTATCTGAAAAACCTTAATTTAGGGCTGATTATTAACAGCCACAGAGCTGAGTGTCGCTGCTCAGACCACATGCAGCCCCCTCCTAGTGTTCGGTTCACCACACATTCCTCTTAAGTTCTAAACGATGGTATGTATGTTCAGGGCTCAGCACAGCACAGAAAATGTCTCCATCTCCTGTTACCGATCCCCTGAGCCATAAACTCCCCAAGAAAAAAAAATCTTTTTCTAAGGAGACTGGCTTCCTTTCAAGCTTATGAAAATCAGCCAGAGGGCTCAGGCTAACTTTAGACAACTAAAAATAAAGTGAAAACTTGGTTTTAAAAAATATTATTATTATTTTAAAAGCCGTTTTGAAATATACTTGTATAGTGGTATGGAATCAGATTTTAAAAATTTCATTGTCATCATGACAATAAGTGTGTTTTTGGCTCCGATCAAATGAAGAACTTGTGTAATGAATGCTCCTTTTTTTCCTCTCTTAAGAACTGATTATGTAAATACTGTCTGATTCCACTTACACGAGGCACAAAGAGCAGCAAAATCATAAAGACAGAAGGTGGGACGGAGGTGCCCGGACAGGGGAAGAGGTGAATGTTTCATGGGGACAGAGGTTTAGGTTCAGGCACTGAACAGCGTTATGGGGATAGACAGCTGCCCACATGGATTCAGTACCACTAGCCGCACACTCAGAAGTGGTTAACATGGTAAGATTTATGTTATGTGTATTTTACTACAATATAAAAAGAGGAAAAACCAAAACAAAACCCAAATGTACACAATTCTGCTGGAGACATGGCGGTAATTGTGAACTTTACCCACCACACCACCCCCTTGTCACTTAGTTCTTTAAAAATGATCTTTCCCCTCAAAACACTGGATACATTATCAGACGTATGTACCTTATAAGTGGTGTTTTCCTGATGTATATATGGATTTACCTGTTGCTATTTGGCTTTCTTTTGAACGTCTGGGGACGGCAGATCCTTTGTCACTTTTCCTTCAGCAGACATGGGCACGAAGCTGGGTAAGTTAACCCAAAGTCAGCTGTGGACGCACGTCGGTCCCACAGCTATTTCTGTGCCACGTGGAACGAGTGTGGCTGGGCAAAGCCCCCCTTCTCCAGACCACAGAAGCAACAGCCGATGCAGAGAGTTACAGAGATCTAAACACACATGATTAATAAAAAGCAAACAGCAAAGTCTTGCCAAATAAGTGGAGAGCCTCTGGGGAAAACGTCCAGAATTCCACAAAGTGGGAAAACCAGCAGGACTGAGGCTGCCCTTTAGTATCATGACTGCATGGAGAGGCCATGCTTCTGGGGTTCTGAGGGAATGCTCCCCACGTGAACAGACACCCTCCAGGGGGACCCCAGTGACAGACGCAGTTACACACGTGTGTATCTTAGTCATGAAGACTGTTTTGATATCAGTTTTGAACAGTTTTCTATAAGCAATAAAATGTAAATATGTAGTTTAAGACAAAATAATCTGAGATCATTAGTAAAATTTCGTGTCTCCAGTGTCTCTGTGGCCCTCAGCTCAGCCATAACCATGAGTAGAGTAACTCCAAGGACAGTTCTGTCACTGGAAGCTTCTAGAAGCAGCTCCGTCCTGGTGTTGGTAAGACATTACACCCATTTTAGCTATCCTGTGCCTTGGAGACTCTCAAAGCCAGGAGACTTTTCTGGAGCAGAAGGTAAGCGTTCAGGGATGGGAAGGAGACGCATCAGGCCCTACTGTACCCTCATGTTGCAGAGAAGAAAGCCAAACCTTGGGGAAACCATGTAAACTGACTGTGGCCCAGGGTTAGGAAGTGACGTTATCAGGGTCTGACCCAAATATCTGCTCAGCGCCAAACCCTGTGTGCTGCTCACACTGTGTCTCAGGGACTCGTGTTTCCAGGGGTGAGGATCTGGAGCCGTGGTGTGGCAGACAGACTCAGGGAGTACCCATCCACAGTGTACCGAGATGGAGGAGATTCCACCCCTTATCCTACAACAGAAAAACATGTCTGAGAAAACAGCTTAGAAAACCCGAAGTCAGATGTGCAACAGATGAAAGAGAAACTATCTATTAGTGTGGCAGTGAACATGGTCGGAAGATAGGACTGAACTGCGGACGTTTTGCTCTGTTAAGCCATGACGTGGGGAACGGACCCAGGTGCCCCGACCTGACAGGCTGACTCACCTCTCCAGGCCCTGAGGGGAGGCCCTCTGCCCCGCACTCCCCTGGCAGTCACCACGCACTGGACAATATCCCACAGTCCTGGAAATGTGCTGAGAGCTATTACCAATTCTTAGCAGTATTTTCCTTGGTGTATTATTCTCTGTGAGAAGAAAGAGAACAGCTTTTATCCTGGCTTTGCTTTAGTACCCTTAGCTTGTTTTCCTTTCTCCCTGACGATGTCTTTCTGTGTAATTCAGTGTAGCTTAAGACACTCTTCAGCATTCGACAAATATTGATTGCAAGACTCCTATGTGGGACTGAATTGACAATACTCGAACGCACACACGCCCTCAATTCTTGCAAAAGCCTTTTAAGGACACTCTCTTACGGGTAAAAGTCACCGTGTTGGTACCGTTATAACCACCTCTCCCACCAGCCTGAACTGAGAAGGAAAATCAGGAAATGAGTTTTTGTGCCACACCTAGTGAGGGGCCGTGTGCAAATTTCCACTTAATATGGAGTGTTTCTGTCCTTTAAAAAGTGAATAGAAAGGTATAAAATTATTAGAAGCAAGGTTTTCATGCTTTCTGCATAAACATCCAAAGAGGGCTTTCTCCAGACTTGGCCTGACAGGTACCTGGGCTGGCAGCCCCGTCCAGGAGGGCAGGGAGCCGAGACCCAAGGCCACCCCAGAGTCTAGGCAGGCGGAAACAGACCCAGGATGCAGGATTGCGGGACGAGGGCAGCGACGCAGAGGATCCCGGGGTCCCAGGAGGGTGAGGCTGGGGCTGCACTTTCTCTGTGCAGACTTCTCAGGGAAATGGGTGTGGGCCCAGAGTCACTGACTCCGCGTTGCTGACCTTGTCTTTCTTCTTAGTCTCCACTTCATGCGAGGAAATAGGAGGCTTCGACGGTGCAGAATTTGGACAGAATTGTACTCACAGCAGATGATAATAGAGCATGATATTTGGATTTGTGATTTAAGTGGAAATAAGGACATAGAAGCCGTGACTGTGGATGTGCCTTTGGTTCAGGCTGTTTGAGGGGCTGGAGCAGCTGAAAGTGGGCTTTGAAAGAAGGAATCAGAATGTCACAGAAAAGATCGTGGTAGTTAAATTTTAGGAGATTAATGAATTAATCTTAATAAGTTAATCAAATTAAGTGGTATAAGTATCAGGTAAAGCCAGAGAGAAATTCCCTGTTTGCCTTTGTTTTCCCTGAAATGATGGATAGGTGTCACTCTAACTTAAAGGCTAGAAAACATAGGCTGAAAAATAATGAAGCATAATTACTGTAAGATACGTTGTTGGTGAAAGACGTGGTCCCCGTCAGGGTCTGAGATGGGCCAGATGTCAGGGTCGGAGCCCCAGCACAAATGTGAGCATGAACATGGGTGACAAAGACACTTTTCTCTCCACTCACAGCTTTAGAGCCATGACCCCACCCTCCCCACCAGAACCTGGGCTTTATGCCCCACTCTGCCCACGGCACTTGTTGAGTAAGAACAGCCCTTTCGGTTGGTTGAACGTCTGCCTTCGGCTCAGGTCATGATCTTGGGGTCCTGGGATCGAGCCCCATGTCGATCTCCCTCTCTCTCTCTCTGCCCGCTGCTCGTTCTCTCTCTCTTTCTCTCTCAAGTAAATAAATAAAATCTTTAAAAACCCAACAAAACAAAGAATAGCACTTTTGCACATCAAGCACCCCGTAACCAGTTCTGTCTCTCCTTCGGGAGGGCCTGGCCTTTTTCACCTTGCAACCACAAGATGCATGGTTTGGGGTTTTAAGCACAGACGTTCAGTAAACAGTGCAGCCTGTCCCTCCTGAGGGCCGTGGCCAGCGAGAGAAGGCTGTCCACAGGAGGGAGGGAACACTTCAGTCGAGGTTCTGCGACTGGCCAGAATTTCTCCATGGAATCCCTTTGAGGAGTCACTCTGGAAGTGTGTGGTTTATTTATCTATTTTATTATTATTTTTAAAATTTAAATTCAATTAACCAACACATAGTACATCATTAGCTTGAGATGTAGTGTTCAACGATTCATCAGTTGCATGTAACCCAGTGCTCACCACAACATGTGCTCTCCTTCATGCCCATCACCCAGTGACCCCACCCCCCACCCCCTCCCTTCTGTGATCCTCAGTTTGGTTCCCGGAGTCCAGAGTCTCCCATGGTTCGTCTCCGACTCTGATTTCTTCTCAGTTTTCCCTCTCTGTGTGGTTTATTATTTTAATTGGGAACTTGATAAAAATACTATTTCTTTGTCTATAAATCCCAGAAGTCCGACTTTTCTGTCATGTTGTCTTCATCTCTCTGGAAACAAATGTAAAAGAAGAACTCAGTGCAGAGATGGAATAATAATTTATCCTTAGAGATAATGTGGCCAATAATATTTAGAAAGTCATATAATAATTTACAAGCCATATGGCCGTGGTTGGGGGCTCAGCTAGGGTGAGGCTTTCTTATCCTCTCCAGCCGAAAGAACAGAATCAGGGTGTAGCAGAGCATGGTGAGCAGCGCTGGATCCTTGCTGCGGAGGGGAACTGACTGGTCCCTAGGACCTTGGTTACTGGACATCAAATGCTGCAAAGTGCTCTTTCTGAACGAAAGGTAATTACAGCGTCTAATAGCAACTCCAGGAAGTGCACATCCTACAACTTTTCCCTTCCCTCTGGCTAATAGAAATGCACAAGCAAAGCCATCCATCTCCTCCACGGATAAGGACCGCTTTGGGCAACATCCCTGAAGACCCAGTCCCTCGAGACACCATTTACGTGGTGAGAACGTGGAAGAGGAGACAAGGCTTGAGAGCAGGAGAGAAAGGAGAAGCAAAGCTAAGCGGGAGGGTGGGGAGAAGGGAGAGCCACTTATGCGCTCCTGGTCCAAGGCGCCCGTGTCCTGGAGGGCCGGGCGAGGGTCAGCCGTGTGTTCCGTCCTCAGAGGAAAGTGCAGCCTCCCCGGATCCAGGATGGACATGGCGCTCGTCAGGATTCAGCAGCCGGCGCCTGCGAATGAATTTCGTTTTCTTCCTGCGTTAAGTTCTTTGAAGGCACTTTTACCTTAGGAGGATGAGGGTTGAGAAGTGGCCAGCACTTCCACAGACTCCACGGATCTTGTCCATGTCGTCCGAGTCTCCAAGCTACCCCCCATTTCCTCCCACTTCCAATACGTGGCCCAAGGCCCCCCCCCCCATTTCTTCATATTGTGACTTTGTCCACAGGGAGCCGCTGCTACAAGCCACCTGTGGAGGACAGATCTGCGTGGAGCTGTCACTCTGCTCCTGACCACAGGGGGACCACCATGCCACATGCAGGTGCCCTCCACCCATTAAAGCCCAGAGACAGGGTGCTTGCTGCACTGGGAGGGGGAGCAGGTGCCTTCCCCCTCACTGACCAACCTCCCCCCAGGAGAGCAGGGCACCCTGGGCACAGGGGCTCCATTTCGATTCCACTCTCTGTGAGGCCCATGTCTGGACTTAATGTGGTTGTTACGGTGCCTCCTGTTTGTGCAGAGGTCCCTGGAGACCTTTCTGCCCAGAGAGCCTCATTCCACGGCCCTCGGCTCTGGCTCTTGCTTGTGTCTCGCTGCAGCCCTGCATCCAGACACGCATCCGGCAGTGTCTTCTCCAAAGGTGATGTGTAAAACAGGAATAGGAACAATGCTAGGACAGTAATGATCACTTTACCTCACCTTTGGTTCCTTATTTATAAAATGCAGAATTCGGAGTGGAAATGGCCCTCATGCGGGATCCCTGTATCTAATATTTGAATTTATAACCAGAAGATTTAGTTCAGTGTTAGCTTTTGTACATCACCTATATGACCTTGAAGAAACTGCTTACATGTTCCTCAGATTTTTTGGGAAAATGCAAAATATAAAAAAGGACATAATTCTAGACGAATCATCACCAACAACTGAATAAAAACATACTTATTTCATAATACCAAATAGGGTTTACTCAGGCATACCAAAATGATAAATGGAATTTCTGAATTTCTCACTCTGGGAATATGTCTGAATACAGTGGAGAAAATTGCTGATAGCTAGTTTGAATAGCAAGAAATTTCTGGAAGGAAAGCAAACCTTAAGTATATGAAACTGATCTCCAAGAGAGAAATGCAAGCTCAAAGCAATTTTATTACTATAAATGTACCTTCTTTTCACAAGAGTAATGTGACCATATTACAAATAATACGTCAGATAGAGAAGACAAAAATCACCTTAAACAAACCAATCGTCATCAGTGTGGCCGCCACCAATACTTTGGTGTAAATTCTCTGGACTGTTCTCTACATTACGTGTCCTCTGGTCACACTTACAGTGTGCAGGTAGTCGGATACATGTTTTTGTACTTACAGCTCGATTATAAGCTTACCTCCATATGGTCACATAGGTTTTAAGCTTTGGTCTAGAGGAAGAACTGGGTTTCTCTAATTTTTCTTGTCTGCCTTACAAGTGCATTTCGCTTTGCTTTTATGCACCAGCCCCTCCGACACAGGTGAGAGAAAGACACCCAAACTGAGCACCAGAAGGATTCAGGGTGTTTGAGCTTCAGGCTGATTCAGCTTCTTGGGGGGATATAGTCAATCTTCGGCCATCCCTTCCTTTCTCTGGCCTGGTGCCCGTGAAGGTGCTGTCCAAGGGGCTCTGCTGGCCTCCCTCCCTGGCTCTCCCGTCTCCTCAGCCCTCTGCTCAGCAGCACGGGCTCCCCGGTTACCTGCAGACATTGAGGAGCCTCTGTCTGGGTCCCCAGGGCTCACCTAAGGGCAGCTATGGCGCTGACGGGCTCCGTCATGCCGCTGGGATCCCCACAGAGCCCAGCCTGCAGAGTCAGAAGGAGAAGAATGCCCTGTGAACTCCTGGCCTTCGGCTTCTTTGCTCCTGGTTCCAGAGGTCTCTCCTGGGCGGGTAGAGCTGCCTTATTGTATCCTGAGCCCATCACTTTGCAGAAACTCTCCCAGGTCTGGCCGTTTGGTAAGTTAAAAACTCAGGGGATTTAAAAACAAATATGCGCATGGATGTTTATGTGTGTGTGCGTGTGTGGATGCACACCTGCCTGTAAGTTGACATATTTATCTTCTCACAAACGTGACCTTAAACACCTTGTGTCTCATTCATTTGTCGCACTCCGAGTAACTCCTCTGGCTCTGCCACGGCCCCTCCCCTGAGGCACGTGGCGACTTCTGCCCAAGGATGGGAACGATCTCAAGGACAGAAAGCGGAGGGGTTAGCACACTCGTGGAACCCACTCCTGAATGATCTCTGCCCTTTATCTCTCCCCCAGGAGTTGCCTTACTGTTTCATGTTTGCTAGAAATGTGTGCAGCAGGGGGTGGTCTGCGTGGGGGCCTCGGGTGAAGGTGCGGAGTTGCCTTCCTGTTGCTCTACAAACACAAGGCTCAGTTTGTCATCTGTGGGAAGGTGGGCGTCCCCTGAGACGAGCATCTTCCTCAGCAGGAGGGGAAATCAGCTGATTCTTCCCTGAGGCGCTGAGGACTCACTGGGAGAAGACAGTCACTCTGTCCGAAGAGGACAATCAGGAGGTCCGGGTATAGTTCGATAGTCCGGCCCCTTCGACTCCAGGGCACTCTTTCCGAGGTGGGTGAGGAAGGGCGTGTGGGATGAAACTCAGGTGAAAATGTCCTGCTAATGCTGCAGAAACGGAAGAAATGTTAGTCATCATTGCAGAGGCTCCTAGATTCCTTCTGGACTATTCCTTTTTATGTAAGATACATTGAGCATCTTACAGTTACTGTCAGGAGCCATCTAGGTGCTTGGGAGCATCACTTCTGCAGGGACCAAGGGTACCTGTGTTCACATAAAGTGAAAATGGGGCAGTTCCTCTAAATGCTTCCAGAAACTGGTTTCCAGTCTAACCCCATTCCACATGTCGATCTCCATTCCTTTCACATCATGCTGCGAGTCCAGTGGGGAGCCGTGGTCTCTCTCCTGCTCACTCCTGCACAGCATGGACATCGCACCTGGCACATGGTTCATGTGTGCCCCAGGGTGTGGCAGGCTGAAGCCTGTGCTAAATGCCTTCTAATAGCATTGTTTCTTTCTCAATTGCCATGCCAGCCCTGAAAGGGCTAAACAGGTGTCATCAAGTCCTGTCTCAGAAGTGCAAGAGGGGCTGGAGCCCCGCCCAGCGCGGACACGTGGCTCCAGGGCTCTTCCTGCACAGCATGCAGCCTCCCCTTCAGAAGAACCGTGTCTCTGAAGCCAAGCTATGGTCCAGAGATGGCCAGACTTCGTTATGTCCTATGTACCGGCTCATCTCACTTCCAGACCGTTTGTGTTCCTCGATTCTGAGGCTGATCCAGCCCATGTCCACACTGTGGGTCCGGGGCCCCTTTCCTCTGGAAGCCCCACGTGGGGGACCCCAGGTCCTGTCAAATCAAGCTCTGTGGGGTTACCCACAAGCTTGCTTCCTCAGCACTCCCTCGGAAGCTACTACTATTTGGGTCCTCATCACCCCTTGCTTGGACTGTCCCCCAAATGGCATCAATATCTTCCACTGCTCAGTTCTCTCTAGTTTATCTGATAAAATATACACAGTGCAGCTATGATCACGTCATTCCCTTCTCAAAACATCACTGACTTCCAATCCCTTTTAAATATAAATATAACCCGACTCCATAGTTGTTCTCAGGGGCTTTAGCCACCTTTTGAACTTATGTTTTCTCTACTTCCCTTTAACTATTACTATAACTATAACTATTACTATTACTATAACTATAACTATAACTATAACTATAACTATAACTATAAAACTATAACTATTAACTACAAACGGAGCTATTTACACAGCTACGGACGTCTCCCACATTTTCCCTCCTTGGGAAGACTCTATCTATTCTCCAAAGACCAGGTCACACCCTTCCCTCGCAAAGCCTTCGCTGGCCCAGTCCCGAATCACCTGGCACTTTCCATCTTGCATGCATGGCACCTGGGGACCAGTCTCTTCGACATCACGTTGGGTTCCCTGCACCCAGCACAGTGCCTTGTGGGGTTGGCACCCACAAGCTGGGATAAATGGGTTGTTGCTTTTACTTTGGTCTCATTTACTCTTTTGGGAGAACAATGGGTCTGCTTAATTAGTCTATATTGCTACATTTTAGATGTCCAGCTTCCAAGAGGGGTATTAAGTCAATCACTTATGTCTTGGTGACAGAGCTACGCCTCAGCGGCCTCTCAGCTGAGCAATATCCAGCATCTAAAAGCAAGAACAGATGCTTAGGCTGGGCTGCCATGGAGACGAATGTTCTCTGATCCTCTCTGTGAAGAATGCCTTCAGGGTTGCTGGTTATAGAAATGAATGTTTTTAGTCAACAGTGCATCTCAGCCTCCAACATAAGAAAACCCTATTTCCAGTGCCATGCCCGTCTGAAGCACCAATTAGTTTTGCTTCCAAAATCAGTTGCCACCAAATTAAATCGGCTGTGAAATAATGGTATCTGCCAATATGTGGGCTTTTGGTTAATTATTATCTTTTTATAAAAGAACTATGCTTTAATTGATACATTTTCTTTTACTTAAGCCATTAATGATGTGCTAGTCTGGCCTTGTCATCAGGTAGCTCTGCAAATAGTGTATTTTTGGAATGATAATAAATGGCATTTGAAAAGTGTTAATGCCAATATCTTAGTTATCCTAAGAGAGTCAAAAACTAATTATAAAAGGAATGAACACCATCATAGAATCACATGGGTTGAAGCTGAGTTTGGTAAGGAACTATGGAAAATTAAAACTGAACTTTTAAGTTTTGGCTTTAATAGAATTGTTCTTTTGGAGACGGTGGGTCAATTGGGACGACAGAGATTTTTTATCCTCTTACTATTAAAAAAAGTTTTCTCTTTCCAATGAATAACTAGAAGGGAAATCTGTCCTTTAGTAGACAAGTATATATGGCCTGAATGTTTGTGTCCCCCCCAGGTTCATAAGCTGAAACTCTAACGCCCCGTGTGATGGTATTTGGAGCTGGGTCATGACGTTGGAGCCCTTGTGATGGGATTAGTACCCTTACCAGAGAGCTCTGTCTCCCTCTACCTGAACAGGAGGCGGTCATGTGAGCTCACAGCAAAATGGCAGCCTCAGAATGATACCAACCTTCTGGTACCTGGATTGTGGACTTCCAACATCCAGAACTAATTGTGAGAAATAAATTTCTAGTTGTTTAAGCTGCCCAGTCTATAGTATTTTATTGTGTCAGCCCCAAATCACTGTGACAGATAACTTAGAAAGTTACTCATTAAATTCTGAATGCAAATAACAATGAAAATTAAAATGATCTCCATAAAATGACATGTGTGTTACTCAGGTTAACAAGACATTTGCAGATACAGTATCAAGAATTGATTATCTTGATTCTTTCATAAATTTTGGGTAAACTAGGGCAGATCAATTTATCTATGCTTTGTACATGAAGAGACCAAGGAACGCAGTGTTGGCGACCTGCCCAAAGCTACTCACTTTATATTGTCCCCTATCTTCCTGCTCACTGAAGCCGAATCACTAGGCCCTAGGCACTGCACGGACAACCTATCAGTGGCAACTAAACGAGGGCTCGGTTAACTGAATTATGCACATGCAGGCATTCAGTTGGCATGCAGAAATGAACCGGGATGTTTCAAATAATTTTTGATAACAAGATACAGTGGTTGTCTTTTACATGTTTTATGTCCTGCACCTTTTCTTTTGAAAAATTTAACCCCCACCTTGTTTGTGTGTGTGTACATATACATATGTATTCTATTTATTTATTGCTATATCTTTTCAGTGAAGAAGTTATACTTTAATTGCAAGTACTCTTGATTAAACATAACTTTTGAATTATGAAATAATTCACCTCATTATGTGACACTTGGAAAACTCAGAATGTATTAAAAGAGAAGAAAAAGAAAAAGAAAGAAAAATAGGGAAGGAAAACTAGCCATGAATGAATTCTCACCCTAGAGCAGCTCCGGGAAAAGATCTTGTGTGTGTACCTCCAATCGATGCCACCTCCACAACTGGTGTTTCTAGACTCGCCAGTTAGTCCCAGCCCCCAGTTTGCACAGGCGCACGTCCCCAGCCAGCTTGCAGCCTCCCTCCTCCGTCACGGTCTGCTCTTCCAGGCTGTGCCCCTTCGCTTCATTTCTCCCTGGCCTCTAAGTGCTGGGTTCGTGGGATTCCATCCAGGGGCTTCTGTTCTTCCGTAACAACGTTTCCCGGCATAATCTCTTCTGCTGCTGTTTCAGATGCAGCCTTCTGTTGAAGACTCCTCTGTGTTTACATGTCCAGGCAGACGTCCCCAGGCGCACATCAGCAAGTGTCTCCTCAGCAGGTGCTCCTAAGTGGCAGTTCAAACTCAGCAGTTGTCCATTCTCATGCTCCCGCAAACCTGTTCAGCCTGAACTTGTCACTTCTCAACCAAAGTCACCTGCAGATTTTTCTAGTTGAGGACAAATGTTTGGTGTGATGGGTGATTCTTCTCTCTCCCACACCCCCCTCCAAGCAGAAAGCCTCTTGCTTCTGGCCCGTGTATCCAGCATCTGAGCACTTTGACCTTCTTGGTCATCACACTAGTAAGAGCGACCATGGTCTTTCTCCCTTTCAACCTTGTTATTGAAGTATAACATAAATAAATACAACTGTACCAATCCCAAGGACAGCTCACTGAATGATCTCAGAGTGAGTGCATACCAGGACCCCCACTCAAGTTCAGGAAATAGGACTTTTCAGTCCCCAGAAATTGATTAGGGGCTCGTGCCCCTCCCCGTTGCTAGCCTCCCATCCCCTCCCCAAGTTACCACTCTTTGATTTCTAACACCGGAGATGGGTTTTGAACTTTGTATAAACATAATCATTAAAATATATTGCTGGCGTCTGGCTTCTTTTGCTTGACATTCTAGTTGTGAGGTTTATCTTTGTTGTCACATGTAGCTGTGATTTGTTCCTTCTTATCACTACATAATATTGCATCGAATGTTTATATCGCAATTTGTTTATTCACTCTATCGTTGGTGGGTGTTTGGATTATCTCCAGTTTCAGGCTGTTATGAATTATACTGCTGTGAATATTCTTGTCCAAATATTTGCATGTGTGTCCTTGCTCTGAGGGCGTGTGTCTCTGGAGCGAAGCTGCTGACGCATGGTGGCGTTCAACGTTTGTCAAGAGTGTCAGGCGGTTTTCAGAACTGCTGTGTGCATATCTCTGCCCCTCTGCTGGTAGTAGTTCTTTATATATTCTGAATATAACTCTTTTTTCTGGTTCTAAGTGCTCTAAATATTTTCTCCGATACTCCTTTAAATTGTTTCCTCTCTTGCTGTTGTCTCTCCGTGAACACAGTTCTTAATTTTAATATAGTTTGACTAATAAATCACTTCCTTTATGTTTAGTGTTTGTATGTCTTGTTAAATATTTCCTAACCCAGCCTGAAGATATTTCCCAGGATTATCCTCCAGGATCTTCATTTTTTCCACCTTTCCTATTTTTTTTTTTTTTTTTTTTTTAGTTTGTGGTGTAGTGCTCCATGATTCTTTTTTTTTGTGCATAACACCAAGTGCTCCACGCAGAACATGCCCTCTTTAATACCCATCACCGGGCTAACCCATCCCCCCACCCTCCACCTTTCCTATTTTAATCTACTTCTACTTAGAATATATTTTGTGTATGCCATTTTGTCATAGGATGATTGTCCAAGGATGGTTCACTGTGTGTTCTCCCTTCTTTCCCATTACTTGGTCTGTCTACCTCCAAAGCATATGTTTTACTGTCTTCATGTTAGACTGCAGCTTCATAGCAAGTCTACCAAGTGCCTTTTCTTTATGCCTCTTCTTCGGAATTGTCTTATCTACTCTTGGCATTTTCATATAAATTTCAGATTATATTACAACATACACAAGCATAAGTCCTGATGGCATATTAATTGATAATTCACTGGATCTACAGATTTATTTGGGAATAGTTGACATCTTTACAACATTGAGTCTCCCTCCATTTATTTTATTTTATTTTTCCAGGGGGAGCAGATGCAGCTGCCTTTATTAGGGCCGTGGGCCAGCTGGCTTCAGTCAAAGGCCATGCACTTGATGTTGGTGTCGCCTTAGGCCACCAGGTAGTTGATGGCCTCCAGGTTGAGGTGGTTGGGGGACTTGAGTGTGCATTCCTCTGGCAGCTTGAGGGTCAGGTCAGCTCGGCCGAAGGAGCGGCACACCTGCATGCCAGCTCCTGGCTAGGGGGGAGGCACGCTCCGCTGCTCGGCATGCCAGGCCTGGTAATGCTGGCTGTCACACATGGCGGTGCTGGCGTCCCCATACACACTGAGGCCAGGGTTGGCGTGCTGGCACAGGTTGGAGCTGTCTTTTGCTTGACATTCTATTTGTGAAGCTCAGCACAGGGCTCTCGGCTTCACAAGCACTCCTAGGCGCTTCCCAGGTGGGAGATTCAGACCACAAGCCACGACCGAGGGCAGGAGGGTGCTCCTGCAGACTGTGGCACCCGCGGCCAAAAGACTCCACCAGAGAGATCGCCCTCCATTTAGCGTTTAACTAAACACATAATTTTATTAATTTTCTGATTAGTGGCCATGCACACGTTTTGTAGATTTCTTCTATGTATTTAATATTTTGGGATATTTTGGGATGCTATTCTATTTTCTGTTCTGTCTTATAGAAATAAAATTAGTTTTAAAACACTTTTTTTGGATTTCCGCATATAGCCTGTCTTCTGCAAATAATGGCAATGCATGTTTTTAATCTGATCATCATATCTGAGTTACCTTTTCTTGCCTTTTTGAGTTGCCTGGGATTTCCAGGACAATGCTGGGCGTCGATATGACTTTTGCCATCATGGCATTTCTCACTGACAGGAGTAATGCTTGTGGTGGGTGCTTTGTCTTTCTTTCCTGATGACATCCTTTGACATATTATATACCTCCTTTGATCTGTTGTTTGCTAGAAGGTTTTTTTTTTCTTTATCATGTATGAATGCTGACTTTAATGAAATATTTGCCTCCATCTTTTGGGGAGATTATGTACATTTTCTCAAAAGCCAGGGAATCTAGCAGGGCCCCTCATCTATGGCAGGTCATGGATTCCAAATTTTATGCCAAATGATGAAAAAAAAATACTAACAAAAGCTTGTCCAAAGACTTTCTACAGTGGAACTTTGGACAGACCAACCCACAAGCCTGTGGAAAGCTCGCTGAGTTAGACATCATCTTGGCATCCGTGGTGCCCCAGGGGAAGAGGCAGCCACCCACAGCCCACAAATACTCAGTGTCTTGGAGGGTCTCTGATCTCTTCATGCACATGCATATACAGAGCTCTGATCTAGTTCTTTGTCTCTCCCCCATCTTTCTGAGCAAGAGAATTAGTGTACCCATGTAAAACCATCCCAATGCCTTGGAATACAGTTACACACTTCTTCCTCTTCTGTTGAGGTTCATGTCATGTAATTTCTACACTTTAATTTTTTGCTACAGATATATTTTATCTGTGAATTTATAAGGAACCGTAAAATTTCAAAATACCTCATTCTATTCTGTAGAGACAATAATCATCATTGAGCTAGCAAAGACAGGAATTTCTTTGATGAAATGTCCTGTGAATAAATATGATTTTAATCATAAATTTATTCTACATAAATCAGCATGATGGCATTCCTCAGTAAGAAATTAGAAAGAAGAGAGCAGGTCCTGAATTTTGGGAATTTGCGTGAATCCTGATTCTGCTGTGTCTTTGTTTCTGATCCATAAACTATGGAGAATAATGACTGAATCACAAGGTTTGTTTCAAAGAATAAATGAGAAAAAGTTTTTCAATGTGAATGGTATATTTTATTTTATTATTATTATTTTTAAAGATTTTATTTATTTATTTGAGAGAGAGAGAATGAGAGAGAGCACGAGAGGGAAGAGGGTCAGAGGGAGAAGCAGACTCCCTGCTGAGCAGGGAGCCCGATGCAGGACTCGATCCCGGGACTCCAGGATCATGACCTGAGCCGAAGGCAGTCACTTAACCAACTGAGCCACCCAGGCGCCCTGAATGGTATAAATATTTTAAAATGGGGTGTTCCAAAATATTTTGTCTGGACCTGAGTTAGTAGGATATACAAAGGGTTCATCATTGATTTCAGAATAGAATTGTTCCCATGACATGGGAAGGGATTACATGTTCAAATGCTTTTCTCTGCTAAGGCTTCTGTGTTATATATGAGAACGAATTGAGAAGCCAACTCTGTAGGGGTCTGCAATGTATTAAATCGATGGGTTTGGTGTGTACTCCTCGGAGGTGGAGAAGCCGCTGAGGACAGTCACTGTCTGCCCGGCTTCCTGGGGCATCCCTGCGGGTGAGGGACTGGGGCAAGTAACTCAAACTGCTAGGAGAGGGAGTTTTCTAGGGTGAAAAAGAAAGCCAGAGGACAGAGATATTTTCCTCATTTCTCTAATGTTAGATTTTTGCTATGAGTTGTTTTTTTTTTTTTTTTGGTTTGTTTGTTTTTTAATTTTGGGGGAAGTAGTGCAGTTAAAGAAAGAAAACATTTTGCCAAATGTTTAAAAAATGCAGTATCTCTGCTTTGATATTTTTGTGCTCAGATATTAACACTCAATTCAAGGTGACAGGATACATCTTTGACTCCTCTTCAGTTAGTGAATCAGATACTATGGAGCCCAAGGGCTGGGGGTGGGCTTCCTGAATCTCCTAAATGTCTGTTGACCTAAGTCTCCAAGTGTTTGGATGTTTGCAACCTGACCAAGGAACATTTGGTCCAAACTCAAGCCATAATATATTCAACTGATCAAAGGCTGAATGAAAAGAATTGGTGTTTTCATTATTTATCCATTTCACAAATAGTACTTGAATGCCCACAGTGTCCCAGGCGCTGAGCTAAGTGTAGGGTTTGGAGGAGAGGCCCCGTCACCGCCTGTGGGACTGGGTCTTCAGGGCTCACAGACATGGGATTACCTTCCTGTGAAACAATGCTGGGATCCTGGAAGCCCGAGGGAGCCACTCGGTCTGTCCTGGAAGGAGCCGCAGAAGGCACCTTGCAGGGATTTAGGTTCGGAAGAACAGGAGGAGTCAGCCACGCAGAACCCTGTAGCTCAGCTCACCTCTGCCGCAGTCCTGCTGATTTCCCCGAGTGTTCCCAGCGCCATGCTCATCACTTGCCTCTCCCATCCCTTGTGAAGCTCTGGCGCAAAGGCCTCAGGATTCAGCAGGCGAGAGGAGAGTGAGGACAGTCTCTCTGTAGACTGTTAGTTGTCCAGGGACTGACCACCTCCGCGTGGCTGTGCCTTCAGCATTCAGCACCGTGCCTGCGCCCTCAGCTGCACCTCACATTAACTGCAGAGTGGGATCATAGATCTCTCTCTCTCTCTCTCTCTCTCTCGCTCTCTCTCTCTCTCTCTCACACACACACACACACACACACACACACACACACACTTGCAGAAATGGCGCTCCCATTCCAAACCATAATTCTAAACTGTGTGTCAGCATGGCAGGTGGAAGGTGTGTGAGACCCATTGGGAACTCGGACTGATTTCTGGCGGCTTCTCCACCTGCCGGCTGTGAGACCAAGGCCGGCTCCTAAAAGTTGTAGGCTTCAGTTTCTTTCAATACAATGGGGCTGGTACTACTCACCCTGCAGTGTTGTTAAGAGGACTGAAAATGTCCTTGTTTGAAAACCACTCTGCATGACACCTGGTCTGAAGAAGAAGCCAAGCAAATGGTGGTGTACTAATATTTTCATCATTACTAACGACATTCACACAAGCACCAGCAGCCCCCACCACCTTCTCGCTTTTTGACCAGGGAAAACGAAGTTGTCTCGTGAAAAATCAAACAGTGATTTCACAGGCTGTGGAGACAAAATGAGCGGTGTTCACAGCTGTGGCTTACCACCTACTCACATTCGGCTTTGGGCAAATGCTTTAACCTCCCTGAACCTCAGTCTCCCCATCTGTGAAATGGGGAGACTAACACTTATTCGAAGGGATTCATTCTGGACCAAATAAGGTTACCTAAGAGCAGGTCCTGACATGGTGATCACCTGATGGGAAGCATGAGGGTTTTCCCTCTGTTCCCACATGTGTAGGAACCGTGTTACAAAAACCACAAGAGGAGATCCAAACACAGGTACACAGACAGAAACACGCTAATGTTTCACCATGACGGCCACACCAGAAATATGTCCTATGTTTGGGAATAACGTGGGAGCAATGAAGGCGAGACCCCGGCGTTGCAGTTTGGGGTACCCACAGCCTCAGCTGGGCCTTCCAGGGGCCTTGCCTCTGCCTTCACAACAACAGCAAATGGCTCCTTCCTGTCAACAAAATAATGAGCATGGCAGGGCTGCACGGCCTTCAGCGCTTCCTAAATGTTTGTTGAATGGACGCGGGTGCTACCTAAACTACTATCAAAGTGTACTCAGTTGTCAAAACAACCCTGTGATTCTGGGAATAGTCATGGAGGGATTTCCCCGGAAGCTCTCAGAAAGCCCAGAGAGAGAGGAAGAGAGCACAAACATGCCTCTGATCAAAGTACAATTCACCAGCTTCGGTCAAATTAAAGATCAGAAGAAATGTGTGTCACCTGATCAGTTTTGAGTATCGAGGTAGGAAAGAACAAGTTTTGGGGAATGGGCGAAATGTGTGGCTGTGTGAGCACATCCAGTCAGGGGGCCTTCCGGGCCCACCACGGCCGCTGCCAAGCTGTCTCCTCCCAGCCTCGGGGCCGGACCCGGGCAGAGCCGTGGTTGCGGCGGGCCTGAGAGCAAAGTGGCCTGGGGGTGGCAGGAGCTCGGGGGACAAGCCAGCCACAGCAGGGAAGCTTCCCCCCCTGTCTACAGACAGCGGGGAGCTGGGGGGACGGACGCCCTGCATCTGGACCTCGTCCTTCTCTTCCAGCAGCTTGGTGAGGCTTCCGAGTACAGGCTCTTCTCACAGCTAATTCTGCAGAAGCCTGACTTTCCAGGGAGCCCGGGTGGAGCCGGAGAGCCCTGAAGTCGACCCTGCGCCAGAGTCCCAGCGACGTGGGAGCAAGACCAATGTGACAGCCTCTCGATTTCTTTCCAGTTCATCCCCACCTGATGGAGGCCCGGCTCCCGAGCCCGGTTAGAGCGTGTGGCATATTCACAGAGAAATGGCCTGATGGTAGTTAGCAGAGCCGGTCCTCAGACTGAGGTCTTCCAAGCTCAGACCCTAAGCCAGCGATTGGGTCTAACCCAGACAGCCTGATTTAGAGTTGTCCCGGGGCCAGTGTTTGGGGGACAAAGCCATGAAAAGGCCTAACAATGCTAAGCCTAACGGAGCCAGAGGCCATGGAGGCTTCAGCACAGAAGACGTCGTCCTCCAGCCTGCTGTCAGTGAGGACAGCGGTGGGAGAAGGGCAGACTCCTGGGGACTCTGGATCCCAGGCTCAGGTGTAGGGTCTGACCTTCCACATGTCACTTCGCCTCTCTTGGCCATCATGACTCTACAATTAGCAAAGCACGTGGGTTAGAATTTACACTTGTGAGTCTCGAGGAAGGAAGAAGCAAACCCCAGCATCCAGGACCTGGTCTCGCACAGGGTGGTTGCTTTCCTGTGGCCATCAGCAGCTTCAGAGGATGCAGTATCTGGTCATCAGTCACGGATTGAGACAGAGACAGAGCCCTTGGCGGTCACGCCTGAACAGGCAAAACACGGACATCGTCCAAGCCACAAACTGCCCAGGGCCCCTCTCCTGCACAGAGGGTGTTGGAGCTGCATGTCCTTGTCACCCCACCCTAACCCTCTCCTGCATGAGATTTTTTGGCCCCCCTCCCCCCACCGGGAGCATCCAACCCAGAGCAGAGTCCTGCTTCCTTAAAGCGACTCACCTAGAGCAAGGCGAATGCAACAGCGGGCCCTTCCCAGAACTCTGTCCAGCGCTTCTGTGTGGCGCGCGTCCCCCTCACCGTAGCCCTCCGTAAGTCCAGCTTGGTCACATGCGGGTGTGCTCCTGGGACATTTGGCTGGAGCAGGCCAACACTGAAACCACCTTTGCTTCTGTTACACATAATGTGGCAGAGAACATGTCCTGAATGTATGTAGCTCTTCCTTGCTAACCTTTAAGTTGAATGGATAGGTTCTGTAGTTCAAGAGAAGCTTGTTATTGATCAAGCAAGGTATTATAAAAATAGTTTTGCTTTTTCATTGAGCACAGGTGGTAAAGCTCCTTGGAATCTTCAATCACTGCTTGGATGGCCATGCTTGACTTAATAGGGAGGGAGGCACTTTACCAAATGCAAACAGCAGTAACATGCAGTGTTAATACTGTTGAGAAAGCCTGCCAGAGGCATATTTTGGTAGTTGACACGGCCAATACCGTGTGCGGTGCAGACATTACCATTGATCCAGTATATCAGCCTTGCTCTCTCCTTCAGACCTCAGGAGTAACTGGGCCACCCATCTCTGGGTCCCGCCAGACAGAGCCATCCTGGGAATAAGGGTGGGTCAGCACAGGGAGGCTGAGCTGGGTTTGGCTGCCTCTGGTCTCAGGAGGTCATAGGAGCATGGTTCATAGACAGCATGCAGGAGCACCATTTGGTCGTCACAAATGGGTGAGGAGAGGCTGGGGACCTCCAGCACCCTGCCGGGAGCTCTCTTTGCTCGGCTGGCTATACCAGGAGCCAAGTCTTGTGATGTTGGTCATCACTCACAAGGGCTACGTTTGCATTTTGAGCTGCATTTTCAGAGACCATGTTGTTCCTCCAAAATGGGTCTTTAGACAAGACCTTCCTTCATCATGGTGGGCTTCTGGCGAGTTCCATAGTGTGTGCAGGCTGGGGCTTGGAAGGGCAGCTTGCAGCTAATGTTTCCTGGGGGACCATCTGCTTCATGCAAGTTCAGCTCCAACTCCAGTGTAGGGCTGCAGGGCTGGGGAAGGAAAGTACGTCAGTGATGAATTTGAAGGACAAAACTAAACTTTGAAAATGTTAAATGCAGATTTTGCAAAAAGCAAGATCTACGAGCTTATGAAGTACCATGTTTCTATGATCATAAAGCTGTGGATGAAATGCAGCTGCATTTTAAAAACTCGCTGCCCACACTGTCACTCGGTTAACGGACAGCAATTAAATTATATGTTGAACTCAAGTGCTTCCAAAGGAAATAGTTTTCGAATTATTGAACCCATCTTTTGATGATACTGGAAATGAAATCTTTTCAATTTCTTGTAAATGAGAGTTTTTTAAAAATAGAATTCTTGCTGAGTTTATGGAATCTTGCTTTTTTTTTCCCCCTGACTTTTTTTTTTTAAATTTCTTTTTAAATCTCCCAAGCTTTAAATGTGCAAGTGTGACTAGGGGCATATATCACTGGTGGCCCAACTGGGTGGGTGGAGATCCGGGTCCAGCAAGAAGGGACTGACACTGACTAACCCGGGGCTCTTCCTCAGCTCTGGCTGCCAAAACAAAGACCCCAGACAGGGGCTAAACAGCAGGCTTTTGTACCCCTGTCCCACAGTTGGCTGTTTCCTTGCCCTGTCCTGGCACAAGGGGGGCTGAGGAGCCCCCGGGGAGCCGATCCATTGGGTTCTATCCCGATGACTAGCCACTTCCCGAAAGCTCACCCACATTCAGTCCATAACACCAAAGGTGACTTTCCTTCCCTTTCTCCTTTTCTCCTCTCCTCTCCTCTTTTATCTTTTCTTCCTTTTCTTTTCCTGTTTTCTTTTTTTCTTTCTTTCTTTCTTTCCTTTCTTTCTCTCTCTCTCTTTCTTTCTTTCTTTCTTTTCTTTCTTTCCTTCTCCTTCCTTTTTTTAAATTCCTAAAGAAAAAGCAACAGGGAGAAGATCGAAGATGATCAGAGAAAGGGGTGTCTTTGGAGAAGCAAAGCTAATCTAAACACAAACTGAGGCCAGAATGAGCATTATCTGAAAGCTGTCATGCAGGAAATGTTCTAAAATATAAGAGATGCTGTACCCAACAGCATCATGTATATAAATTTATAATAAATTTGGATACATAGAAACATATGTTCATTCAGCATCTATTCAACATGTATTGTTTTTATGCAGGAACATGTGAAATACATGGGTCGGAGATGAAAGGACATATTCCCCTTTCCTGGAGGCCCACAGTCGATGGTGGTGGGTGAATTAACAGCCCACCTTAACAGAATGTGGGATGTGGAAGCCTGGTGTCTCACCTGAGACCAAGGGCGTCAGGAAGAATGAATTTATACGCATGGATGTCTTGAGAAGTCATCGATAGGATCTTATTTGAAACAGCACTGAAGAAAACACAAATTTTACTGAAAAGGGCAGAAAGGTCTTCAAACAAAGGATCATTATGTACGTGTGCAGAGGTGTGGACTCCCTTCTCTTTGGAGAAGGTGTATCAGTATCTTCCTCCCAGGCAGAACCTAGAGTCAGTGCATTGTGCCCTTTTCCTGCCTCTTCCCTGCCCCATCTGTCAACAGGACCTGCAGTTTTATCTCCAAAATACCCATGAATCCTGCAGAATCCTCCTCGTTCACACCAGAGTGTTCTCTGCATCCACTGTCAACCTCCACGTCCACACACGCCGTCCTCCACGTCCACACACGCCGTCTTCCACGTCCACACACACCGTCCTCCACGTCCACACACACCGTCCTCCACGTCCACACCACACCATCTTCCACGTCCACACACGCCGTCCTCCACATCCACACACGCCGTCCTCCACGTCCACACACGCCGTCCTCCACGTCCACACAAACCGTCCTCCACGTCCACACACGCCGTCCTCCACGTCCACACACACCGTCTTCCACGTCCACACACACCGTCCTCCACGTCCACACACACCGTCTTCCACGTCCACACCACACCGTCCTCCACGTCCACACACGCCGTCCTCCGCGTCCACACACGCCGTCCTCCGCGTCCACACACGCCGTCCTCCGCGTCCACACAAACCGTCCTCCACGTCCACACACGCCATCTTCCACGTCCACACACGCCGTCTTCCACGTCCACACACGCCGTCCTCCACGTCCACACACGCCGTCCTCCACGTCCACACAAACCGTCCTCCACGTCCACACA
The DNA here is from genome assembly GCF_009762305.2 of Zalophus californianus. Classification (NCBI taxonomy): domain Eukaryota; kingdom Metazoa; phylum Chordata; class Mammalia; order Carnivora; family Otariidae; genus Zalophus; species Zalophus californianus. Next base: position 372,111 of record NC_045602.1, read on the forward strand.
CACCGTCTTCCACGTCCACACACGCCATCTTCCACGTCCACACACGCCATCTTCCACGTCCACAAACGCCGTCCTCCACGTCCACACACACCGTCCTCCACGTCCACACAAACCGTCCTCCACGTCCACACACACCATCTTCCACGTCCACACACACCATCTTCCACATCCACACACGCCATCTTCCACGTCCACACACGCCGTCTTCCACGTCCACACAAACCGTCCTCCACGTCCACACACGCCGTCCTCCGCGTCCACACACGCCATCCTCTGCGTCCACACACGCCGTCTTCCGCGTCCACACAAGCCGTCCTCCGCGTCCACACACGCCGTCCTCCGCGTCCACACACGCCGTCCTCCGCGTCCACACACGCCGTCCTCCACGTCCACACAAACCGTCCTCCACGTCCACACACGCCATCTTCCACGTCCACACACGCCATCTTCCACGTCCACACACGCCGTCTTCCACGTCCACACACGCCGTCCTCCACGTCCACACACGCCGTCCTCCACGTCCACACAAACCGTCCTCCACGTCCACACACACCATCTTCCACGTCCACACACACCATCTTCCACATCCACACACGCCGTCTTCCACGTCCACACACACCGTCTTCCACGTCCACACCACACCATCTTCCACGTCCACACACGCCGTCCTCCACGTCCACACACGCCGTCCTCCACGTCCACACACGCCGTCCTCCACGTCCACACAAACCGTCCTCCACGTCCACACACGCCGTCCTCCACGTCCACACACGCCGTCCTCCACGTCCACACACGCCGTCTTCCACGTCCACACAAACCGTCCTCCACGTCCACACACGCCGTCCTCCACGTCCACACACGCCGTCCTCCACGTCCACACACGCCGTCTTCCACGTCCACACCACCCCGTCTTCCACGTCCACACCACACCGTCTTCCACGTCCACACACGCCGTCCTCCACGTCCACACACGCCGTCCTCCACGTCCACACACGCCGTCTTCCACGTCCACACAAACCGTCTTCCACGTCCACACACGCCGTCCTCCGCGTCCACACACGCCGTCCTCCGCGTCCACACACGCCGTCCTCCGCGTCCACACAAACCGTCCTCCGCGTCCACACACGCCGTCCTCCGCGTCCACACACGCCGTCCTCCGCGTCCACACAAACCGTCCTCCGCGTCCACACACGCCGTCCTCCGCGTCCACACACGCCGTCCTCCGCGTCCACACAAACCGTCCTCCGCGTCCACACACGCCGTCCTCCGCGTCCACACACGCCGTCCTCCGCGTCCACACAAACCGTCCTCCGCGTCCACACACGCCATCTTCCACGTCCACACACGCCATCTTCCACGTCCACACACGCCATCTTCCACGTCCACACACGCCGTCCTCCACGTCCACACACGCCGTCCTCCACGTCCACACAAACCGTCCTCCACGTCCACACACACCGTCTTCCACGTCCACACACACCATCTTCCACATCCACACGCCACCTTCCACGTCCACAAACGCCGTCCTCCACGTCCACACACACCGTCCTCCACGTCCACACAAACCGTCCTCCACGTCCACACACACCATCTTCCACGTCCACACACACCATCTTCCACATCCACACACGCCATCTTCCACGTCCACACACGCCGTCTTCCACGTCCACACACGCCGTCCTCCACGTCCACACAAACCGTCTTCCACGTCCACACACACCGTCCTCCACGTCCACACACGCCGTCTTCCACGTCCACACCACACCGTCTTCCACGTCCACACACGCCGTCCTCCACGTCCACACACGCCGTCCTCCACGTCCACACACGCCGTCTTCCACGTCCACACACGCCGTCCTCCGCGTCCACACACGCCGTCTTCCGCGTCCACACAAACCGTCCTCCGCGTCCACACACGCCGTCCTCCGCGTCCACACACGCCGTCCTCCGCGTCCACACAAACCGTCCTCCACGTCCACACACGCCATCTTCCACGTCCACACACACCATCTTCCACGTCCACACAAACCGTCCTCCACGTCCACACACACCGTCTTCCACATCCACACACGCCATCTTCCACGTCCACACACACCATCTTCCACATCCACACACGCCATCTTCCACGTCCACACACGCCGTCTTCCACGTCCACACACGCCGTCCTCCACGTCCACACAAACCGTCCTCCACGTCCACACACACCATCTTCCACGTCCACACACACCATCTTCCACATCCACACACGCCATCTTCCACGTCCACACACACCGTCCTCCACGTCCACACACACCGTCCTCCACGTCCACACAAACCATCCTCCACGTCCACACACACCATCTTCCACGTCCACACACACCATCTTCCACATCCACACACGCCATCTTCCACGTCCACACACGCCGTCTTCCACGTCCACACACGCCATCTTCCACGTCCACACACGCCATCTTCCACGTCCACACAAACCGTCCTCCACGTCCACACACACCGTCTTCCACGTCCACACACGCCGTCTTCCACGTCCACACATGCCATCTTCCACGTCCACACACACCGTCTTCCACGTCCACACACACCGTCCTCCACGTCCACACACACCATCTTCCACTTCCACACCACATTGTCCCTCTTGTTCACACCCCAACTTGTCATCCTGGTGCTGCTTGTTGCTGCCTGGGTACCAAATAATCTGCTAAGTCTGTCTCCTTCCATCCTTGAGTCCTTCCCCAGGGAAATACCGAGTCAAACATCCATCATAATTGTGTGGTTCCCCTTTCAGGCCCTTGGGATGCCCTCCTCTTCCTGCCAGGGGCCTCTGTGTCCCCCTGAGCCTCCCTGCCCATCCTGACGGGGTGGTCTGTGGGGTTTGATGCAGCCTCAGTGGGATCTGCAGAGACATGACCCACTATCTGAACAGTTCCTGCATTCACCCCTTTACAATGACAAGCAAGCTTCTTATAATACAGTTAAATCTTTTGATCTTTTATCTTAGCCTTTTTTTCCAATGTTTTTTAAGTTCGGAGGATTTTTCAAGTTCAGAGATATGATGAGTTATAGTTTCTTCTGGGTTTCATTTTTATCACTTTTTAATTCTATTTTTAAGATTGTATTTATTTATTTATTTGAGAGAGAATGAGAGAGAGAAAGCACATGAGAGCGGGGAGGGTCAGAGGGAGAAGCAGACTCCCTGCTGAGTGGGGAGCCTGATGCGGGACTCGATCCCAGGACTCCAGGATCATGACCTGAGCCGAAGGCAGTCACCTAACCAACTGAGCCACCCAGGTGCCCTCACTTTTTACTTTTTAACTTTTTCATAGTATGGCTTTTATTTCCACGTGGTATAAAATGGTGATCTAAATAGGTGTTCCCACCAAGCCACTTATTAAAAATACCATGGTCAATCAGGAAAGTTTTCATCAATTTCTTAGTGAAGAGCAATTAAAGGCTGCTATTGGAACCTGTTATTCTGATTCACAGATTACTACCTATGAGAAAAGTCAGCTCTGCAGAGTTTGTATTATGAAATTGGGTTTCACATTTACTACCAAGTACTTGTAGGTTTTCATAAAGTTTCCAGATAAGTAAGTGTTTCATGTCTTTGCTAAATGTAGATTCTTGAAATTATTGTTAAAGTTAATATTTTCAGGCCAGGACTGTACAAAATAGGCAAAAATTGTGTGTAAAATAGACACAGTATATCCGTGTTTGTTTACAATATATTAAAAACATAATGGTGTTGTGTTATAACAAGGCGTATTGCTATATGAATAGATTGATCAATAAAACCAAATGCATCTTGGATTGAAATTGAAAACAAAATTCAGTAAGACTTCATATATCTTTATATATCTCTTAATATATGTTAATATCTTTATTAATAGATCAGTACATTTAAAGTTAATATAAACGATTTGCCTGCAGAACTCTGGAAATGTGTGCATCTCAGACTTCTGCATTTCCCTGCGGGAGGGAAGCCGGTCCAACGAGGCACTGATCACAGCCAAAATACACGAATCTATTTTGTCAGCAGGCTTTTTCAAATAATGTTCTTGGGAATCTAAACATGCGCAACAATCATGTTGCTTTGGGGAAATAATCCGTGCTTCAGACCTTGAAACTACATTCCTGGGAAAAGCTTGTTTCTGAAGCAGTCAGCATCTGTGTTTTATTGGGGTCTTGCCTCCATCTAAATGTACAGCTGGTTTGAGGGAAGAAAAACATCTCGTGCAGTTGGTCAGATCACAGGGTGAGCAAGCAAATTCACTCCAGTCTCACCCATAATCCCGTTCTTAGAGGCCAGTGGTCTTCAATTAAGTTGGGGTCCTTAACTCACAGAACACTCACTTCAGGAGAGGGAGGTGTGGTTATTTTGAGGCTAGCTGGCTGCAAACCATGAAGACTACACTTGTTTCCTACGAAGGTGTAGGATACACACGTACAAACATAGCTGTGTGCTAGTGAGTCTATAGGTCTCGTTTCCCCATGTTCTAGCACATACCTGCTACATACACATTTTTCTCTACTTTCCGAATGATGACAATACTCAGAGCCCACTGTCTAGCTTCATGGTCCTGGTGCCTTCCACCATGTCAAGCCATCCCTGTGTGTTTGTGGTCACTTCATATGGACTACATATTTTGGAAATAATAACTGAGCTTATTGTGTGACAGACCTTGGTACAATAATTTTTACATGTTCACTTCACTTATTATTTTTATTCAACATATTTTTGTACTCATTATGCACAACTTATAGGATACATCTTGCATTTTAAAACTACCTGACTCGAAACTGCATGCAAAATGTCTTATTGCCTTTATTTTCTGTTTGTGGTAGTATTTTAAAAAGAGTACAGTTATTTGCATTAAGACAGAGTAATAACAGACAAACGTCTTAACTTCTGATTCTCAGATTTCTTGTTTGTCAAGAGAGGTAAATGAGCAGGTAGTAAGAGTCCCACGAGTGCACACCTGGGGCACTCACACACACATGCATGTACAGCTCAATGTGATCACTGGGTCCATTCTGATTGTGGAGCTCACACTGCTGGTTGTTAGTATTATTACTATTTTTCATGAACTCACAGATGGCTGTGGTGGGTAGTTGGCAACACTGTCCAAGCCTTTGTTCCTGCAATGACTTTGCATCTCCTCCCATGGAAACTTGGAGTCTATCCCCATCTCCTAAACCCCCGTGGCCTGGGGGTCTATGACTAGCTCTAGCTCTAGAGGAGATAGGAGCACTGTGGGCCAGCTCTGGTCCTCACATGATTTTCTTTTCTTCCTGAGTACTTTGTTATAACCACATGGAAAAGCCTGGCAGGCTTGATGGGTGAAGGGGGTCACTGGCTCAATGGCTTGTACCCACCCCTGCCAGCCAGTATGTGAGGACTCAGCCAGATCAACAAGACTGCTTTCATTAAAAACAAAACAAAACTGTTAGAACTAATAAATGAATTCAGTAGAGTTGCAGGATACAAAATCAGCACACAAAAATCTGTTGCATTTCCATACACTAATAATGAACCATCAGAAAGGGAAATTAAGAAAATAATTCCATTTTCAATTGCATCAAAAAGAATAAAATACCTAGGAATAAATTTAACCATGGAGATGAAAGATCGGTGTATTGAAAACCACAGACACTCATGAAATAAATTAAAGAAGACAAATAACTGGAAAGACATTCCATATACATGGGCTGGAAGAATTAATATTGTTAACATGTCCTTACTACCCAAAGCAATATACAGATTCATTGCAGTCCCTATCAAAATTCCAATGGCATTTCTTACAGAAATACAACAAAGAATCTTAAAATTTGTATGGAAGGAAACATAAAGGACCCCAAATAGCCAAAGCAATTTTGAGAAAGGAGAACAAAGCCAGAGACATTATGCTCCCCAATTTCAAACTATATGACAAAGCTACAGTAACCAAAGTCATGTGGTATTGGCATAAAAACAGACACATAGATCAATGCAACAGAGTAGAGAACTCAGAAATAAACCCATGTGTATGTGGTCAACAAAGGAACCAAAAATATGCAATCTCTTCAATAAATGGTGTTTGGAAAACTGGACAGCCAAATGCAAATGAATGAAACTGGACCCTTATCTTAACACCATACACAAAAATCAATTCAAAATGGATTGAAGACTTGAACATAAAACCTGAAACCATAAAACACTTAGGAGAAAACATAGATGTAGGTCTTGGTGATGATTTTTTAAATCTGACAACAGAAACAATAGAGCTTTTCTCGATTCAGTGAAACTACGCTATGTATAAAGCATCCTTCAAGTAACATCTTCTTTCATTAAGATATGTTTTTGTAAAGATATAGGTAGAAGTATATGGGACTAGCCATTTACCTAATTCATTGACACTATGCTGTGAAAAAGAACAAAAATAAATTTTATTTTCCCCTTAAAAAAAGAAAACTACAAAAGCAAAAACAAACAAATGGGACTACAACAATGTAAAAAAGCTTTTGCACAGCAAAGGAAAGCATCAAGAAAGTGAATAGGTAACCTACTAAATGTGAGAAAATATTTGCAAATCATTTATCTGATGAAGGACTAATATCCAAAATATATAGAGAACTTATACAGTTCAATAGCAACAAATAAACAATATAATTAAAAATTGGGCAGAAGATGTGAATAAACCTTTTTACAAAGAAGACATACAGATGGACAACAGATACATGAAAAGATTTTCAACATCACTAATCGTCAGGGAAATGCAAATCAAAGTCACAATGAGATATCACCTCATACTTGTCAGAACAACCATCATTAAATATACAACATAACAAGTGTTGATAGGAGGTGGAGAAAGGGGAACCCTCGTGCACTGTTGGTGGGAATGCAAACTGGTACAGCCATTGTGGAAAATGGTATGTAGGTTCCACAAAAAAATAAAAATATAACTACTATATGATCCAGCAATTCCACTTCTGAGCATTTATCCAAAGAAAATGAAAACATTACTATGAAAAGATGTATGCAGCCCCCATGCTTGTTGCATCATTATTTATAATAGTCAACCTAAGTGTCCATCAAGAGATGAGTGGATAATGAAGATGTGATACACACACACACACACACACACACACACACACACACACACACTAGAAAATTATTCAGCCATACAAAGAATGAGATCTTACCATTTGTGATTTGTGACAACACAGATGGACCTTGAAGGCATTATGTTCAGTGAAATAAGTCAGAGAGAAAGACAAATACTGTATGATCTCTCTTATATGTGGAATCTAATATATATGTAGCTAAGCTTAGAGATACAGAGAACAAATTCAGTAAGTACCCTGTAGCCCTTTCATTACCATGTCCAAGATTGAACTCGTCCATCCGCCCTTCTGGTTCTGCCTTTTCTTCTCTACCCGTTATCCTGATAAAAAGCAATTATCTTGGTTGTGTGTCAACTATGCTATGCGAAAATAAAAATAAACAAAAAAGGAACTCTCTGGGGGTGCCGAGGGGCTCAGTCAGTTGAGCATCTGACTCTTGATACCGGCTCAGGTCATGATCTCAGGGTACTGTGGATGGACCGCTGCACTGGGCTCTGCGCTCAGGGGAGTCTGCTTAGGATTTCTGTCCTCCTCTCCCTCTGCCCCTCTCCCTGTTCAAACTCTCTCTCTCTCTCTCTCTGAAATAAATAAATAAAATCTTTTTTAAAAAAGCAACTCTTTTGGGTACCAGCGTTAGAAACCTTAGAAGTTCCTCCCATGGTTCTTTTCACAGCCCACATCCAATGGGTCCACGCCCTCTGTGCTGTGGGACTTGAAGCTCATGGTCCCTCCTCCTGAGCCCCTCCGTCCTGGGCTGGTGTTGCCTTTCCCACAGCATTCACTCTCACACTGTCGTGTTCAGGGCGGTCTGCTCCTAGTCACCAGGTGCAGCATGGTTTCACACCTGGAGCTTCCCTGATGATGCTGGGAAGGCCCATCCTCTGTGTCAGGGTGTGTTTGTCTTTGGAGGTCAAACCCCGATGCTACCCCCTCCAGAAAGCTGTTTCTCTCCCCCTGAGTGCATTTCCCTCTCGTGGGTTATCGCCTCCAAGCCAATCCCCAGAATCATAGTACTGTCTGTGTTGCTGGGCTGCCGGAGCCCCCGGGAGGCCGAGCTCTGCTGGATCAGGGTCCCCCGCCTGTTGCCCTGTGCCCAGCCCATCAGCTGTGCCAACAGGTGTTTGCTGAAAGGAAAATTGTGTGGGTGGGTGGTACATGCGGAGAGAGGCTGTGGTCAGCAGCATCCTCTGAAGACCTCATGCTTTTCAAAATAATGGGACATTAGTATTTATGTGACCTAAATGACAGCTTTGCTGAGAGGGAGAACAGCTGCAGAATGCACAGTTGTGCTGCTTCTGGAACTTTCTTCAGAGGTGCTGGCTGTAAAGGGGGTTCCTGTCACCTGAAGTCTTTTATATACACAGGAAGAACACTGTGTTTTACCCACACATCGACTTTGCTAAGTATTTCACTTTTTTTCTTATTGAGAAGGGAGAAGCAGCTGGTGGTGTAATTCATGACCGGCTGTGAATCCTCTGGAGCATTTCATTTTTAAAAGGGCACAGAATGCGTTTGAGACTCTTGATTTTAAATGGCCCCTTCACACATATTGATGTTGGGCTTTGTAACCGTTTTATCCCCTGACAAACACCTGTGTCTGAACGTGGGGTACACTTCACTCAACACTTTCAGTGGAAAACCCTGTATGTGAATCCACAGGCTTTGGTACGAATCACCTCCTTACTGTATTTTAGCTTTTTAATTTTGATTTCAAGTTGCTTACCTTGCTGATTTCAGCTCTTACTGAAATTTGCAAAAGAAGGTTAAAAATGTCTACCTCACAGAGTCTTTTTTTTAAAGAATTATTTATTGGGGGGGAGGGGCAGAAGGAGAGGGAGAGAACCTCAAGCAGATTCCACGCTGAGCAAGGAGACTGACTTGGAGCTCAATCTCATGACCCTGAGATCATGACCTGAGCCAAAACCAAGAGTCAGATGCTTAACTGACTGAGCCACCCAGGCGCCCCATCATAGTCTTTTTAATGAGGAATGAAAAATGCTTATTTAAATCATCTAAAATAAAGAAGGGGTATTCAGCGAATATTTCCTTCCCTCTGATTTGCTTTGTAAATGGAATCTCTTAACTGAGAAATTCAGACAAGTACAGATCATTTGTTGAATTATGCTCTTTTCAGGATGTCAGAGAAGAGGCAGGCCCGGGGTGTCTGAGCGCTGGTGAACACTCTGCTGGAACCACATCTACCCAGTGGGGCGTCCGCGGGCGCGACAAGTGACAGTTCACGCTCTTACTAGGCCCCAAGGGGCCACCTTGGTTCCCCCCTAAGTCTGGGATGGACGGGCAAGTAAAGGCAGAGCCATGGCATCCGCGTGCCGCCACATTCGTGGGGGACCCTGGTCTGAGAGAGGGCATGCACCGAGGGTCCTGAGGGTAAGCTATGCTTCAGCACTAACGGTGTTAGCTCTGGGTGGTGTGGTTCAACTGTCTCCCTGGTACCAAGACAGCTGCTCTGGCGCGCTCCCGTCGCCCCCACCACAGCTGCTCCAGGCGCGCTCCCTTCACCCACCCACTGCTGCTCTGGGCGCGCTCCCGTCGCCATCCCCACTGCTGCCCTGGGTGCGCTCGCGTCGCCCCCCCCCCCCCCCCCCCCCCCGCCAATGCTGCTCTGGGCGCGCTCCTGTCGCCCCCCACCGCTGCCCTGGGCGCGCTCGCCTCGCCCCCCACTGCAGCTCCGAGCGCGCTCCCGTCGCCCCCACCCACCTCTGCTGCGCTCCCGTCGGCCCCCCCACTGCTGCTCTGGGCGCTCCTGTTGGCCCTGGAGGAACCGGAGGCCATGGTCTGGACCTTTCTGTGAGTGTGCAGACAGTGCGAGTGGGAATTTCCTAACAGACTTTTACTGCACCCCTAGTGAGGAGGTGCTGCTTTCGGAGGCGGGTGGTAAAGCAGGGGGACAGCATCCTGTCCGCGGCACAGCGTGCAGGGTGACAGCTGCGGGAGCTTCTCTGTGAGCACTCCGCCCCGAGGGGATGCCTTGTCTCAGGGTCTCAGAGCAGTTAGGAAAACCACCTGTATGGGATCTGTCCGTCCCCTTTGTAGGATTCTTCGGGGGCAGCAGGGCCACATGTCCTAGACTTCTGTGTTCTTTCCTCTCCATAGTACACTTTTTGTTACATGGACGAACGAGAGTTTCTATGTTGTAAGAGGAAGGTGCGTGCAGGGAATGATGCGCATGCGCCAGCGTCACAGGCGCTCGGGCTCCACGGAGCCTGGAGCGAGACGGGGATGGCAGCACCTGCACAGGGAGCCGGAGGGCAACGGGAGGAGGCGGGCTGTTCCTCAGCAAATCTCACGGAAGGACCGACAGAATAAATAATGCTGGCAAAACAGGTCTTTGATCACACCCTGATACTCATGCCTTAGTATTAATAGTCTTGTTTTCCTTAGAATTTTATACCATGAACTCTCAGTGAAAGGCATATTATTTTGTGTCTAAATCAAAATAGTTCTCTGAGCTACGATCCCACTCTTCTGCAGGGAAATTCCATCTTAGTCACTGAAGGTTTCAGGAAACTCACACAGACCTGACATGGGAGAGGACAGTGGGGCTTCTGTGCGCACCGATCACGGCTGAGACCCTCCTTCAGCCCGTCTGGCTCTCAAGCAGTTACGCTCCTGAGACTGTGCAGACTGAAGCAGCCTCGTCGTGGCCAGAACCTCTGCATCTGGCCCTCCTTCTCCAGGGCCCTGCCCCTGCCCACGCTGCCCAGAATGTGGTGACAGCTCTGCTCGTCCAGCCCCCACCCCAACAGCCTCTTAGAAGGGATGGAGAAATGGATGGGCACGAAACCCGAATCCATATCTCTATATGTTATTCTCCTAGGAGGCTTCTAGAGCAGCATGGTTGCTCAAAAACATACACGTTTGGAACCTTGAAAGGGATCTGGCACAGGACGTCTGGGTCCCAGGGCATCTGGGTCCCTGGTATCACTTCCCACAAGAAATCTGGGACTGAGAAGAGCAGAAAACAAGTTCTCAAAATGTTGAGAAGATTGAGGATCCAGGGATGAGGTTTTGGCACCGGATTACAGAGAAAGAAACAAATCTGTAAAGAGAACTCTGAAGGGCACCTGCAGATGACAGACACAGGGACCTCGGACACAACCACCGGTTAACGGAAGTGAGGACCTTGGGAAAGGCATGGTGGCCTTGGGTTTTTCTGACGGGATGTGAATTCCAGGTTGTTGGGAACACGGTGCATTGTAGGTCGGCCACCTGGGGCTGTGAGGACAAAGCTGTAACTGTCCTAATCCTAAGAACTGTCTTAGGGATTTGTCAAAATTGTACTGATCAGTGTCTTCTAGGACTGTATTTTCTTACAGTCCATATCATTTTTTGGGAACAGTACACCTATATTTGTTCATTTTTCTCTGTTCTGAGTTATAGTGTCTTTTCCCTAATGAAAAGATAAGTGTAAAATGTAGCTTGTGTGGATAAATATAATTTCAAAATGAGTAACATTTAAAAAATCATGATTGAAAGAATGGTATATAGAATTTACTATTGTAGGATGCAGTCGAAGAATATTGAGAGAACATTTTCCTCTGACTTTTATAAAATTTCTTTGTCCCTTTAGGGAGAGAACACATTAGAAATTAAATTAGGCCAGAAAGTGCAATGAGCACATGGGATTCCAAGATTTCTGGGTGGGCCTTGGGGGGCACTGCTGTGTGTGGTGACAGCGGGGTTCTCTAGAAAATCTGGGTTTTCTGTCTTCTTTCTGTGTTTGTGTTAATCATTCTGATTTAGCCTTCCCCTGCTATTTGCTATTGCTCTTTTTATCTTGTAAAGGAGTTAAAATTGTGAAAGCTGTGTCAACTGCCCCAGGACATTCATGGTATGAATCTGTAGAGAATTAACTAGTTTTGGCTTTTAAACTCAGTTCTTGTGAATATTTCCAAGTCGTTCATCAGGTGTGACTAGTTGGGACACATCAATGACTCAGAGTAGAGGGGGTCTGAAAGCAGAGGACGTGTCTGTAGCTTCTGGTCTTCTTTCCATTTGAATGTTAAACTTTTCCTGAAATACTGCTGTTCACAATTAAAATAAATCAGAGGCAACCCACGGAATGGGAGAAGATATTTGCAAATGACACTACAGATAAAGAGCTGATGTCCAAGATCTATAAAGAACTTACCAAACTCAACACCAAAAAAGCAAATAAGTCAAAAAATGGGCAGGAGATTTGAACAGACACTTCTCCAAAGAAGACATACAAATGGCCAACAGATACATGAAGAAATGTTCAACATCATTAGCCACCAGGGAAATTAAAATCAAAACCACCTTGAGATACCACCTTACACCAGTTGGAATGGCAAAAATTGACAAGGCTGGAAACAACAAGTGTTGGAGAGGTTGTGGAGAAAGGCCAACCCTCTTACACTGTTGGTGGGAATGCAAGTTGGTACAGCCACTTTGGAAAACAGTATGGCAGTAACTCAAAAAATTAAAAAATAGAGCTACCCTATGACCCAGCAATTGCACTCCTGGGTATTTACCCCAAAGACAGACATGTAGTGAAAAGAAGGGCCATATTGTCCCCAGGGTTCATAGCAGCAATGTCCACAATAGCCAAACTGTGGAAAGAGCCGAGATGCCCTTCAACAGATGAATGGATAAAGAAGATGTGGTCCATATATACAATGGACTATTACTCAGCCATCAGAAAGGAAGAACACCCAACTTTTACATCAACATGGATGGGACTGGAGGAGATGATGCTAAGTGAAATAAGTCAAGCAGAGAAAGTCAATTATCATATGGTTTCACTTATTTGTGGAACACAGGGAATAGCATGGAGGACATTAGGGGAAGAAAGGGAAAAGTGAAGGGGGGGAAATCAGAGGGGGAGATGAACCATGAGAGACGATGGACTCTGGGAGAAAAACTGAGGGTTTTGGGAGGGGGTGGGGGGATGGGTGAGCCTGGTGATGGGTATTAAGAAGGGCATGTGATCTGATGAGCACTGGGTGTTTTAAACAAACAATGAGTCATGGAACACTATATCAAAAACTAATGATGTACTATATGGTGACTAACATAACAAAATAATAATAAAAAAATAAAAATAAATAAAAAAATTCTAAAGACAAAAAAAAAAAAAAAATCAGTGAACATAACGCTCCAGAGTCCCTGTGAGTCCTCTGTGCCTCCTTTGAAACTGAGGAGTGTTGTAAGAACGGACTCAGAAGCACTTGTTTTTGAACCTGAAAATACTGCACAATTTTAAGTGAATGAACCGAAGTATAGTGTTCATGAGCAACTTTCCAGCCACACATATCCAGGCACATTATAAAATTATATTCCAGATGTGTCCCTTCCATGAACTGTAACATTTTTGGAGAATAACCTCTCGAAACTGAATTACTCAGATCAGTATGAAACAAAAATCACAAAACCAAAGAAAACTAAACACTTTTGCCCAGAGATATCACCACCAATGCAACATGCATTTGGACGTGGTTTAAGTGGCTTTCGGTGTTGAGGGGTCTGTCCAGAAGCAGGGGAGCAAGAAAGACCGATTCCTATCACTGAACAAGCCTGATGTTTTCATCTCATCAGAAGTTCCATCTGATTCAAAATGGGAAAAGGTTGGTTTGTTTACTCATTCATTCTTTATTTAATATAGGAAAATCCTTAGGGAGTGCTTGCTTTGGGCCAGAATTCTTCCAGCTCCTCTGGGTGCCGGGTGGGGATGACACGGACCTTTCACATCAGGAATTCGGTGCAACGGGGGGATAATTGCCAGACCTCGTGTGCGCACAAGTTTTCAGTTTACCAAATGTGTCCACATGTATGGCATCAGCTTCCCTGCACGAAATGGAGGGGTGACCACTGCACTTAATGTATCTTCCTGGGGAGGAGGCCAAGGAGATGCTATGTCCCTCTTTGCCCTGAGGTCTCACTGTGTCCTTGCTGCAGGCCTCTCCGACACCACGTGGCCTCCGTGGTCAGAGGCAGGTGAGAACTGCCTCCCTTCTCTCTGGAACTGTTGACTTTCATTTTGGTGATGTTAGTCTAGTGTCCCAGCTCCAGGACACTTTCCCTGTCAGAAGCCCAACTTGTTCGAATGTTCCCACCTTTTATTCAGATCTGTGTTGGCTACAGTGGTAGTCCTTGCAACATTTGTAGATTGGCCGAAATTCTACTCTTTGGAGCTGCAAAACACACATGTGATCATTGTTGAGATAAGAAACACCTAAGGATAGTTCAGGTTAGCGACTGCACACCCTCCTGCTCTTCTCTAGGCCAATCGCACGATACCACCTCAAAACTTTCGTGGCTTGACAGCACAGAATGCATTTTTCACCAGTAAAGCCATTAGGTATGTGGGACGCCCCCCTCTCCTGGCCTCAGGCCTCTGTGGCCCTCTTTGTGCACAGGCATGAGGGGGTCAGCCGGATCACTGTGAGGGCGTGCTGTCCAGGCTGGGGGTGTGAGCATGGCTCCCACTCAGCCCACTGGCCAGAACCCCACGGCGTGGCTGCACTTCCGAGGTGGGGGTTGGCTGGGACGCAAATCTGGCTGTGTGCCAGGAAGGGGAGGTCGAGGCAGTCTGGACTCGGCCATGCACGCTGCTGCCCTTAGCCAGCATGTGTGCAGTGGGGTGTCACCTCCCAGGACAGACAGTGCCCACTCCCAGCTCGAGACAGCACCTTCTCGGCTGGTCTGGGAGCCACACGGCTCATTCCTCTCTGAACTGCTGCAAAGTCATCGGTGTGCGCAGCCGCAACCATGGCCCGCCGCTTGCATCTCGGAGCCATTCCCAATGCAGTAAGGGCAGTTTTTTTGGTTTGAGAGGATTAATGAACCTGTGAAAGATACATCATTCTGTGAACCATGAAACACTGTGGCAAAGTTACTCTAGTGGCCTTTGTGAAACTTGAAAATGTTCTCTAAATTCAAAAGGAACTCATAAAAGCAAAGATCAGAATTTTATTTCTCCTACTCACAAGTCAGATAATTACTAATATAAATTGGAATCTGATATTGAATGCAAGTTGGACATAATTTCTCATCACTAGACTGCCTTTTAAATGAATTGATGTACAGAAGCCAAGGAATTTTATGAGAAAGGAGGCTTACAAGTAGTGTTTCCCACCCAGCTATTGCACGGAGGTTGAGGAGCAAAGGCCTGAACCAGCTCTTCCAAACCAGCTTTCTGCCTTCAGCCAGACACCAGCTGGATTTTACACCTTAAATGAGTGTTGCGTTTGAATTGGTTATTAATTTTCTTTTTTAAAAAATTAGACTTTTAAAATAACAGTTTCAAAATTTGTGTAAAAACTGAGCAGAGAGCACAGAGTGTTGCTATACCCTTGCCTCTACCCCAAACCCACACAAGTTCCCCCATTCTTGGAATCTAACATTTGTGTGGTGCATTTGTTAGAAATAATGGACCTTATTGGTACATGATTGTTGACTGGAGTCCATAGCTGGGATTATGTACTTTATTGCATGGCTGAAAGGGTCAATAGAGATAAATGAATTCCTATCCATGCCTAACATGACACATTTTGAGGGCTCAGTGGCAGACAGTTTCATCTGAAGATTAAAAATGGATCCTGTTTTTTCCAAACTTTATAAAGGTTCCCGTACATAAGGACTAGTAGAATAACCCAGAACCTCCCAGTGCTGACACATCCTGATGTGATGGGGTGGGTGTGGCAGGCTTCAGAGCCAGGGGCTGAATGGGACCATGGGAGCAGGTGGGGCTGTCACCTGTCTGATTTGTCCTCACAAATGGGCTCCAGTGGCCATGTGGGGAGGGCCTCCCAGCACATGAGGGAAGGTGGTTGCTGTCATCTCTGCTGGTCAGGACTTGCTGCAATCCCAGTCAATGGTGTGTTGTGCTTTCATGGTTGAGGCTCCTTGAAGCCAGGGATGATGCCATTCATCCATCTTCCCAAATTCCTGGGGGTGTGCCTGGTGCGTAATAGACTCAACAACTTTTCCTTAGGTTGAATTGTCATGAGTAATATATGTCCTCATATTACCAAGTAACACACCAAATAATGAAATGTAATTATATGATGTTTAAAATTTGGATTTCTATCTGGCCATATGTGATTTACCCATTAATCAGACACCGCTCAAATGTATTGTTATTAGAAAAATATTTAACTAAAACTATGCAAAATTTTTAACTGTTTAAACTTCACCAGCCATAAAACTTTAAAACCTGAAGTTTATTATTTTTTCTAAAATGTAATAGAATTAGCCTGTTTATACAGATGGTTTTAGGCCTCTGATATTATAAAATGAAGGATGGGTTTGCAGTGGCTGAAAGACCTAGATTCTAGTTCTAGTTTAATTGCTAATTTCCTCGGTGAATCCACTGAGCAGTTTGTTCGCTCATCACTCATGAGCACCTACTAGTTTCCAGAACTTGTGACAGGTGCTTTGGACACAGGACAAAGGGGGTGTGCATTGGGGTTCATGCCCTGAGTGCCTCCCAACCTCGAGAAGCGGAATAAAGAAACACATTCCAAACAGGTAGTAAGTTCCGAGGCACACACAGCTGGGGTTGCAGCTGAGGCCTGGCGCCTTGGAGCACTGTCTGGGGCCTGGGGTCTGAAAGAACTGCTTCCATTCTGGCCTGACGCACACTGGTGTCACTGGGACACACTTTCCTCTCCTTGCAGCGGGGACACTCGGTGCTGTCACCCCCATTACTGGTCACCACCATGGTGAGATTTCCTGAGAGGCTGGGGGGCTTCCACAGTCCTGGGAAGAGAACTGGACAGTACCCAGAGAGGGGTGCTGTAGAGGGAACGTTTGCTCCACATGCTTTTCACTGGATGCTGCAGGGAATTAAGACTTTGGGGCTGCTGGGGCAGAAAGAGTGTATTTTGCACATGAGGAGGACTTGAATTTGGGGTCCAGGGGTAGAATGTCATAAACTGAAAGTTTGAGTCCCCAAATTCATGTGTTGGCATCCTGAACCCCAACAGGATGGTGTTAGGGGGTGGGGTCTTTGGGAGGGGCCTGGACAGAGCCCGCACAGTGATCTTAGAGCCTTTGTAGAGGAGACCCTGTGAGCTCCCGGCCCCCTCCCCCACACAGACAACTGTGAGAGCACGTGTCTATGAACCAGGAGGCGGCTCTCCCCAGACAATGAACCTGCTGGTGGTCTTGGACTTCCAGGCTCCAGACCATGAGAAATACATGTTTGCTGTTTATAAGGCACCCTGTGTGTGGTGTTCTGTTGGAGCTGCCCAAACAGACCGAGACACTGGGCTATCCCATTCCAGGCCCATCACTTGGAAAACAGCAAGAGGCCACAGAGTCTGCATGCACGTCTGAAATTGGAGGTGTTTGGAAAGTCATCCCAGCCAAGAAAGGAAGAAACATCTTTGCTGAGGGGCTGTTTTGTGGCTGAGACAAACCTTTCAGATACAAGCTACGGTTGAGTTCACAGCAATTGCGAGAGATTGAACAGATGCAGAGAAAGGGCTTGTGGGCGACGCAAACAGGCCATGGAATCCAGGAGTCCACTGTAGGGATGGTGTGGGCTGAAGTCTATCCAGCAAGCAAGTGCATTCAGTTTCCACTATCTTGCAGTGCCTCTCCTAGAGGGAAAGGGATGATGCTTTCAACCTGTTGTGTCTTTCCTAAGAAAGTTGCTGCTCTCCTCATCCGGCTTCCAGGGATGGTCAGTCTTCTCCTTCCCAGCCGTAGCTCAGAGCTGCTGGGGCCTCCCCCCTTGTGCTGCGTTCATTGTAGACCCAAGCGCCACGGCATCTGCACACTTGCACGTGCTCTGCACTTCACGCCTCTGTCCTATGCCTGTGTGTTGGCACAGGCTCCCCAAGAAGCAGACTCCAAGAAGAATTGCACATGCAAGGATTTTGTCAGAGGAGATGTCGCCTCACTGGGAGGGAGTCCAAGGCTGGGAGAGCTTTCAGAGGCTGAGTCCAAGGAAGCTCAACCTTGCTGTGGGGGGGTCCTTGAGCCACAGCAGACTGCCAGTCTTACTCAGGAGCCTGATGTACACAGTCAGGGTTCGAGCAGCCTTGGGAATGGTGGCCTCTGCAAAGCAAGACCCTGTGTTCCAGAGCTCACCAGCGAGGCCCTTGGCCAGTTTTGTGGTTGGAGGTCTGTGAGGCACATTTTTCAAGGCTGACATGGACTAAGTTGGTTTTGCAAACCCAGGTACCACATTATACTGTTATATTTTGCAGGAATCCATCCTCTTTCCAATCCGAGAATGTCTCCTCTATCATTTCACACACTCGCTGGACCTCACAGTTAGCTCTCCCTCGATGCTGTGCCTCCATTCCACTTCTTGAGAACAGTGTGGCAACAACATCCTGGTCACACTCTAGAAACGTGTTCCCACAACAAGTACCCTGATTATAACAAAAGACATAAGGGGAGTGTGGTCCGCTGTTTCCCTGATGACATCTGTATGTCTGAAGGGGAGGCACAGCCCGGCCACGAGGTGGAGGCACCTGGGCCCTGGAGACGGAGAATTGCACATGCACAGGTGGGCCACGTTCCAGAGGCCACGCACCTGCTGTGTGACACTCACCTGACGGTTATTGAGGGAACTCAGTGTCTGTGCATATCTGATCTATTTCTACCACGTCCACATCCATGCCCACGTCTGTGTCCCCCTCCGCCCCTGTCACACCCATAACTGTTTCTTACCTAGAAGAGGACCTGCCACATATAAAGGACATTCCCTCTTGAACCATATATCTACTCTTTCTAGAATTGTTTCTTCATTTATAAACTGATGTGTTTTATCTGCTGACCGCTAGAGAAATTTTCAGGGTTACACTTCATTTGTACAATACCCTTTGGTCTCGAGTTCTGGAGAACTTGGTAGGGAGGCTGGAGAAGGGGCCATGTTGCCACAACTTACCTGGCCTCTCAGCGTGCACGTCAGCTCACAGAGAAAATTCTCCCTCCTTCTCATCCCTATTCCTTGCTGTTGCACAGTGAGAGGGGGAACTGAGAATACAGTACTGTGGATGGAGGGAGGCTGGGTGGGCCTTTGGGAGCCTGGGACCAAGCAGCATCTGGATGAATCCCTGTTGCGTGTGCCTTACGTAAGAGGGAGACTCAGTGATGAAAAGTAACAGGTGTATTTTGAGCCACATCATACAAGCTTGAGGTTGGAAAGGCAATGTTAACATTCCCCCCGATTACTGTGTAGGAACAGACCACAGTGAACCAAACCTCCCTGAGGCTCTGCCACCACTGTGACGAGCCCACCTCCATCCCGTGCGTCTTGTCTGACCAGGCCCTGCAGACTCCTGTTCAGTGCAGGGTTTCATGATCCCCTCCAACCTCTGCTTGCAAACCCTTCCCACCCGCAGTGGGAGAGAGTGGCCAGCATGACCCTGGTGCCAGGCTGTTCTCAGCGAGCTGACTTCTGCAGCTGGGGTCCCCCGGCCCCGTCCAGCAGAAGTGTGCGGCTGTACCCATCACTGGTCCCGGTGCTGGTAGAGTCCGTCCTACGACCTGCATCGATCATTTCCCCAGCACAGGCAGTGGGCGGGAGAAGTACCAGGCTGCATTTCACACGGTTGCTGGGCCTCTTGGCAACGTGTGTCCCCTAATTATCACGCAGGCTTTCGTTTGAGTTGTAATCCCACTCGGTAAAGACTACAGAAAGCAGTGTGTCTGGCACTGGTAAGAACGAAATAACGAAGCCACGCAGAGCCAAGGCCGGAAACCGAATGGCAGGGTCTGCTGCGTGGCCGCCCCGGCTTCCTCCAGGTGGGCGAGCACGACCCCGGCCGGGGAGGCAGGGAGGAGACATGGGTGGACACAAGCCAGGTTAATTGGACGCCGCTGATCAGCAGCAGGAGACTATCCCTGGAGGAAAGGCCTGGGAACCCTTAATAGAGTAAAACGTTTCAAATCAAAGCTCCCCAGAAAGGCTGCACAGGCTGTGGCGTCAGTCGGACACACGCAGTAAACAGGCAACAGGAAGCGCGTGGACCAGAGCCCAGGCCGTCGTCGCTGGGGAGGACCGTGGCCTCAGTTGTGTGTTCCAGCGCTTGCGTTGGGGCAGCGAGAACATTGTGTCTCACGGCCGCGTCCGGCCTCCACGTAGCCTGCCCCAAGCTCTGCCTGACGTCGAGCCGGTGACCTGGCCTGACGGATTCCAGGAAAAACAAAGCTTTTCACAGCTGAGCCACGCACTTGAGTTTCGTTTGGTGTGTTTTTCTGCTGTTTTTCTCTAGTGGGAAGAGGAGGAAGGAGAAGGCATCACGTCTGTCTCTTTCCCCTTAGCTGGCCATGAAACTTACATAGCAAACACCTCCCTGCATTGATAAATCTCTCGGGAACTTTCTCGTGCCAGTCCTATGCCCGAGGACCTGGATGGGATGACGGGGCTCGGCTGGACCCACAGTGTGGGGGCTTTGGGGCCCAGCCAGTCCAGGATGTGACCCCAATATGTTACTAAAACCCTAAGAAAACAGAAAAAGAGAAAAAAACTTACTACATGGAAAATTCAACTTGTCAGGTAACCTGCCGTCATTATTTAATAGGAATTCTCATTAAGTAAAAAGGTACTGAATAGAATTTTCAGTGGATTATGTAGGCTTTGACTCATGAAAAAGGGAACCTCTTGTTTTATTCTTTTTTGTTTCTTTTCTTGCCCGTGACTTATTTATTTCATAACTGGAACCCATATTTCTTTCATCGCCTTGCCCCTCCCCTGTGGCACCCCCCAGTTTGCTCTCTGTGCGCACGGGTCCGCTTCTGTTTGTTTTCTTTCTTGGGTCCCACGTAGAAGTGAGACCGTACAGTATCGGCCCGAGCCCTGTCACTGAGCGTGATGCCCTCCGGGCCCACAGTCCTCTCGTTTTATTCTCCAAACACGGAGCGGGGGAGGGAGGGCTCCGGCGACAGTTCCCAGCGCTGGCGCCAGGTTGTAGAAGGGACAGAAGCATCTGCCTCAGGCCTCCAGCCTGGAAATAATGCTGTGATTGTTACTTGGGAAAAACCTGAATCCCTCTGTATTGAAGATACTGTCAGTCGGGCTTTCTTTTCCTTGAAGTTGAAATTCTTCCCAAGTAGTTGAAGAGAATGGAAGTATTAAGTACAAAGAATAAAACCGTTCTAAATCTAAAGATATATAACAGTAACACTTGAAATAATCTGATTAGTAAAGTCAATACATTTGACTATGTTAATATTGTAGAGTATGTTAGTGTTTTCAGGCAGACCCTCGTACCTGCACCAAATCCAGCCGCCACTCCCAGAGAGCCTCAGCTAGACCAGGGGCCTCCAGCTCTACACAGCGTGTCTCGAGGCAGCTGGTCCAGCCCACCCTGACTGCTCAGACCTACTCTGCAATCAGACCGGCCAGGGCCCCCGCCAGTGACTTGTGTCGGCCTGGTCTCTATGAGGACACCTGCTCCAAGCAGGACAGGGGCATTTATTTATCTTGGGTACAGTGTCTGTGGGAGCTGCAGTCAGGGACCCCGGCTCGCCATGCCCTTAGGCACGTCCTGGTCCAGGCACCTGCTCTTGGTGAAGCCTCCTTATGAGTCCTCGGCTGAGGCATTTATCTGGGACCCCTGCAGAGACCACAGGGCTGTGAGGGACCGGGGCCTTGAAGATACTTCCCCACTCTGACTCAGTTAGTACTTCTTCCCAACTTGTCCCCAGGCCTGGGAGCCGACCCCCCCCCATCAGGGCTGATGCTTCTGACCCTCACCTGGTACCTGAACCTCCTCTAACTGCCCTGGAACACGACAGGTGCAGCAAGCATGATGGCAGAGGACAGAGACGTGCAGGACCTCAGGCCTCGACTGCGACCACAAGGCTAAGATGCTGAGTTAGCAAGCCCCAAATAATAACATGTGCCGCTTTCAAAGGGCTTTTCTGGAACTCACAGTTGCAGATTTTCTGTCTTAAATTACTGAAAGGAAGCTAGTAAAAGCTATAAACAGGTAATTGATGGAAAAGCCAAACCAGTGACCAGAACATGTGGAAAGATGTCCTCTTACTACTTGTGAGATGAATTACCCATGAGACCCGAGACTGGGACTGGGACCTAACTTGGAAGTAGGGTGTCTGCTGATGTGACTGGAGTTAAGACAAGGGCATCGGGTGGGTCCTGGTCCAGTGTGATTGGTGTCTGCACAGGAAGACAGAGACCCAGGGAAAAGGACTTGTGTCAATGGAGGCAGAGGTAGGAAGGGGGGCAGCTGTGAGCCAAGGATGGGGGGCAGCCACCCGAAGCCAGACGGGCAAGGACAGTCCTTCCCTAGAACCTGCAGGGCACCTTGCC
Source organism: Zalophus californianus (assembly GCF_009762305.2). Lineage (NCBI taxonomy): Eukaryota > Metazoa > Chordata > Mammalia > Carnivora > Otariidae > Zalophus > Zalophus californianus. The sequence continues at coordinate 394,486 of NC_045602.1, forward strand.
GCCAGACTCCCAGGCTCCAGCCCCGTAAGCCAACACAAACGCCCGCGGATGCGGACTGTGGATGTGGCTTTGGTGGGGCAGCATGTAGTGGCTGGGAGAGTCTGGGATGCGTGGCAGGGAAAGCCCAGAATGTCCCAAAGAGAAGGTCAGGGGAAACATGAGGTGCAAGGACTCAGATGGATCTCAGGGGAGGAGAGCGCAGAAGAGAGGTCCCTACTGCCGGCAGAGGTCCAGCCCCTGCTGAAGGGCTGGAGACCCAGGTCGGGCCCTGGAGGACATGGCTGGGTCAGAGGGCAGAGAACATGGCTGAAGCGTGTCCCGCCGTCGGTGACAGTGGGCTTCATCATGATGGGCTGAGGTTTCCAGACAGGTGCGGAGGGTGCAGTCTGGTTTCTTCCTGCTTTCCCAGTAAAACACGGGAGGAAAGGGACGTGGCAGTCTGGACAAGCCGGAACATAGTGCCCTTGCCCTTGGGCGAGGAGGTCGCTCAGCGGGGCCAGCGCCCTAAGGACCACACGCAGGAAAATAAGTATCTTTTCATCAGTTAAATCCGTGCTTTAATTTTGTTGTTTTATAAATGATAATACCCCACGTACAGTCATGTTGTCGGTGGTAGAAACCAAAGCTTATAGAAACTTGCTGGAAAACGGTCCGTGCTAACAGGGTAATTACAGAAATACTCAGAGATGAACCTGAGCCTGTAATAGCAGGGAAGCTAGATACGCATCAACACTTGGAAATCAACCTTATTATAATAAAGAACAGTTACAAAACATTAAATTGTATAACTTACAGTAGCAACATGAAAAATTATTTCTTTTTTTTAATTATGGAGAAATATTTAAAACCTCACTGAAAATTACTTTAATAAGGCCTAAATAAATAAAGCACAAATCATATCCACAAGAGGGCAAGTCGTGGGTGCACTGAGCTAACAGACACGAAAATCACCATCAAGCTGCTGTCACAGGACCTGGTGCAACAGACCCACACCTGCAGGGGAGCTACTGAGAGTCGGTGATGAAGACCTCCGGGAAATAGTGGATTGTTCGATACATTGTTTCAGGAGTAGACACTGGAAATGCATTTGGAAAAATAGAATATGAATCTATATTTTGCACCATTCAATGAAATCAATCCAGATAAAGATTTAAATGTAAATGTAACCATTGACATTTTTATTTTATTTTAGAATTTTATTTATTTATTGAGAGAGAGAGAGTGAGCGTGCACAAGTGGCGGGGGAGAGGTAAAGTGAGGGGAGGAGCTGACTCCCCACTGAGCAGGGAGCCTGCTCCATCCCAGGACCTTGAGATCACGACCTGAATGAAAGGCAGACACTTAACTGACTGAGCCACACAGGTGGCCCCCACCGAAATTTAAAAAAAATGGGAGAGTGTTTTATGACCCAGCTTAGAGAAGTAGATCTTTAGCATGACAAAAACACTGGAAATTATACAGAAAATTGGTAAATTTAACTATGTCAAAGGTCGAAGTTATCAGTCCTCATAAAATACACCTGAGGACCATGAGAATGTCTAATGTATGAAGGATCAGTGTCTGGAACCTATAAAGGACTCTACGAATCAAATAAAGGACAACAACCACATTAATACAGACAAGAATGGGCAGAAGACAGACCGGCCATTTCAGATGAGTGAGAAAAACAGCAGAAACCTCAGACGTGCAGGTGCAGTCTTCATCAGGGTGATGGGGACAAGACAGTGGGTGTCCCCTCTCACGCAGGACAGGCAGTCACCACCGGCCAGACTCTGGGGGGCGTCCCCAGTCACCCAGGATGGGCAGTCACCAGCCAGACTCCGGTGGGCATCCCCAGTCACCCAGGACGGGCAGTAACCACTGGCCAGACTCCGGTGATGTCCCCAGTCACCCAGGACGGGCAGTAACCACCAGCCAGACTCCGGTGATGTCCCCAGTCACCCAGGACGGGCAGTAACCACCGGCCAGACTCCGGTGATGTCCCCAGTCACCCAGGACGGGCAGTAACCACCAGCCAGACTCCGGTGATGTCCCCAGTCACCCAGGACGGGCAGTAACCACTGGCCAGACTCCGGTGATGTCCCCAGTCACCCAGGATAGGCAGTAACCACCGGCCAGACTCCGGTGGGCATCCCCAGTCACCCAGGACGGGCAGTAACCACTGGCCAGACTCCGGTGGGCATCCTCAGTCACCCAGGACGGGCAGTAACCACTGGCCAGACTCCGGTGATGTCCCCAGTCACCCAGGATAGGCAGTAACCACCGGCCAGACTCCGGTGGGCATCCCCAGTCACCCAGGACGGGCAGTAACCACCGGCCAGACTCCGGTGGGCATCCCCAGTCACCCAGGACGGGCAGTAACCACCGGCCAGACTCCGGTGGGCATCCCCAGTCACCCAGGACTGGCAGTAACCACTGGCCAGACTCCGGTGATGTCCCCAGTCACCCAGGACAGGCAGTAACCACTGGCCAGACTCCGGTGATGTCCCCAGTCAATCAGGACTGGCAGTAACCACTGGCCAGACTCCGGTGATGTCCCCAGTCACCCAGGACGGGCAGTAACCACTGGCCAGACTCCGGTGATGTCCCCAGTCACCCAGGACGGGCAGTAACCACTGGCCAGACTCCGGTGATGTCCCCAGTCACCCAGGACGGGCAGTAACCACCGGCCAGACTCCGGTGATGTCCCCAGTCACCCAGGACGGGCAGTAACCACCGGCCAGACTCCGGTGATGTCCCCAGTCACCCAGGACGGGCAGTAACCACCGGCCAGACTCCGGTGGGCATCCCCAGTCACCCAGGATGGGCAGTAACCACTGGCCAGACTCCGGTGATGTCCCCAGTCACCCAGGACGGGCAGTAACCACCGGCCAGACACCGGTGGGCATCCCCAGTCACCCAGGATGGGCAGTAACCACTGGCCAGACTCCGGTGATGTCCCCAGTCACCCAGGACGGGCAGTAACCACTGGCCAGACTCCAGTGGGCATCCCCAGTCACCCAGGACGGGCAGTAACCACCGGCCAGACTCCGGTGATGACCCCACTCACCCAGGACGGGCAGTTACCGGCCAGATGCTGGTGGAGTGTCACCTGAAAGGGGCTCTTTGCAGCTTTCTCAGGGCCTTTGCTGTTGCAGCCCCTCCAGAGAACAAGTGGGCTTTACAATATGGAATCGAATGTGTTCAGGCTGTTTGTTACCCAGTTTCTACTCCTAGAAATTCTGGTATATTTTGTGAGGAGAAAATTTAAAGAGAATTCCTTGTGGGAGCATGAACTGTAATTGTTTGTAATGCTTTATAGTGGCTGAAAATCACTAGAATACCTCAGAGTTTGTAAGGAGGGTACAGAGATATTTTTATATATTGCACAATGTCTATTTGCATCAGTGAAGGGGAATGGACCTCATTGTGCATGCACGCTGGAAAGATAATAATGAGGGAAATTGTCACAGGATACTGCATACAGTATAGGTGTTTGAAAATTAAAAGATAGAAAATGAAACACAGATAAATAATTACAACAAAATGAGTGGGAGTTGTGGGGGTGCGGTCAGAGAGCAGGGAGGTGGTTTCAGTCTTTGGTGGTTTTGTCATCATTGTGAGGAGTGGCTCATTCATTACTACGCACAACTCTCCCGCACACATTAACATTCCACCATAATGCCACAGTAGGGCCCAAGAATTTCAAGTGTGTAAATGTGGGGTCTGGTATGGCCGGATTAATGGAAAATAATGTGTTTTAATCTGTCTATTCTTTGAAGAACGAACTCAGAAGTAAAGATAAACTATGTTTTTAACATCAGTCCTTCTCAAATTTGAATCTGCTTTTCTAACTGGAATCTCCCAAGTGTCTTGCGGGAACACAGAGCCTGATTCCTTCGGGCTGGGTGGGCCTGAGTATCTGCATTTCCAGCAAGCTCGAAGGAGGCGCTGACCCGCCACACCTGAGGAATAAGGTTGCCCAGACCCCTGCAGGAAGTGAGAACTTTAGTCCACTTCCAGTTCAGAATATGGATCTGTTCTGAATAAAAAGATAAAACTGGACCCATTTTAGGGCTTCTGGGTGGTGCAGTCGGTGAAGCATCTGACTCTTGGTCTGGGCTCAGGTGGGAGTCTCAGGGTCGTGGGATCGAGCCCCGCATCAGGGTCCCAGCTGGGCATGGAAACTGCTTGGGATTCTCTCCCTCCTTCTGCCACTCCACCCCTCACATGCACTCTCTCTCTCTAAAACAAAACAAAATAAACAAAAACAAAAACTAGACCCGTTTCTCCCACTGTATACCAAGATCAATTCCAAGAGGATCCGACTTAAGTGTAGGAGATGGACCCATATAAGCACTACAGGAAAACAAAGATGAATTATTTTATAATTTATGATGCAAAATACAGAAGCAACAGGGAAATGTGATAGGTTTGATTATACTAAAGCTATTTGCATCTTAAAAACGTGTACAAATGTCAAATTGGGGTTCCCATTGATATTCCCAAAATACAAGGACTGCTAAAACACAGAACATAAAGACCAATAACCTAGGAAAACACTTAGGGTTATAAACAGACTGTTCACAGAGGAGATTACATGGTTTTTAAATGTTAAACCTCATTCATCATAGGAAGGCACAAATTAAAACTAGAATACAATCATTCTCTCAGAAAGATTAATGCGTTGCTGGTGATCAGAGAAGGTGCCCTTCACACTGGTGGTGGGAATGGTGCAAGCAGAAAGTTTGCCACGTCTAGCAAAATACCTAATCATTTATTAACAGACAAAGCAATTCTACTCCCAGGGATTTAGCCCCACGAGCAAAGATCCTGTAAGACATATGCAACCCAATTCACAACAGCAATGCAAGTCAACAGAAACTAGGAAAACAGCCCAGATGACCATCACTAGGGGTTCGACTGAAGAAAGAAGACATGGTATTTTTACACAATGGGATAATATGCAGTTGAGAAGGAATGAGAAATGATCTCTAGTATATATTAAGGGAAAAAGCAAGGAGAAAAAGTGCTTATTTTGTTTATATTGAAAAAAAGCAAAGTGATAATTCATACATTGCATATCTGAAGACATATAATAACTCAGCTGCATTAGTTCCTAATTTATTACTCATCTTGTCTTATCTGTCACTTCCTCCTTCCCAGATATTTTGAAGAAAAATATCAGATTTTAGTTTCTTAGGACTGCTGTAAGAAATTTAAGGCACCACCAACTAGATGCCTTAAAACAACAGAAATATGTTCTTCCGCGATTCTGGAGGCTGGTGTTGAAAAGCAAGGTGTCGGAGGTTGGTTCCTTCCAGAGGCTCTGGAGAGTCTGCCCTGACCCCTCTCCAATTCTGGTGTTGCCCGTGTGCCTGGCGTTCCCTGGCTTGTGCACACATCACTAAGACCACTGCCTCCCTCTTCACACGGTGTTTTCCCCTATGTCCTCTGTGGCCAAACTGCCTTCTTCTTATGAGGGCACCAGGCTTAGGAGTAGTGCCCACTCAACACAAGGATAACCTCATCCTAACTGGATCACATCTGCAAAGACCCTCTTTCCAAATGAGGTCACATTAACAGGTCCTGGAGGTTGGGACACCAATATGCCTTTTTTGGGGAAATAATTCTACTGACTTCAAACATCATATTGTTCCATCTGTACTTTTGCATATATTTTAATTTTTTATAACAAATTTTTTTAAAAGCAGGAGCTACAGAAATAATTACTGATAGCATTATATATAAATTTGTAATTGTATTATAATGATCAACAGTAAATTAAAATGTAGACATTTTAAAAAGAATTACGTAATTATTAAAGAATTATTTAATGTTATGCTCACCACTTTTTTCTCCATAGACAACTCTACAATGAATCCTTTCTCGACCCTCATAAAAGGATGCTTACAATTTAATTTTTTTTAAAGATTTTTATTTATTTGACAGAGATAGAGAGCACAAACAGGGGGAGTGGCAGGCAGAGGCAGAGGGAGAAGCAGGCTCCCTGCAGAGCAGGGGGAGCCTGACGTGGGACTCGATCCCGGGACTCTGGGATCATGACCTGAGCCAAAGGCAGTCGCTTAACCAACTGAGCCACCCAGGAGCCCTTACAATTTAATTTTGCTTTGAGGTAAGATGCACCCCAGGAGACAGGCATCATTTGAGAGTGTATTTGTGTGTGGCTGGGGTGGGTTCTACAACTGCATATGAAGCTCCTCCTTCACTTAGTTTCCATGTTCTCTCCACTCATGCTCCAGGTTCCATGGAAACCCGAGTGTGGCTGTTGTGCCGTGCTTTACCCAACTTCTAGCAACGTCCTGACCCCTGGATGCTCCGGTGCCCTTCCAGACCATGCTCTGTGTCCTGAGATGCTGAGCCCAGAGTGCTTGGTGCTCCGGCCGGATGCCCCTTGGTGTCCTGCTTGTCTCTCCACATAACGATGCTCAGCTAATTCTCATGCAGTTGTCACGGAGAATGATTATCTTCTGAATTGTTTTTTTTTTTTTCTTTTAAAGCAGCAACTAATTCTCAGCAAGGGATAAATGTCAATTTTGAAGATACTATTCAAGTTCAGGAAAGGGCTTCACTGCTTGGCCAGAACTCACGCTTCCCAAAACATTGTGCCTCGCAGCTCACACAGTTTTATCACTTTTGTTCATTTTTTCACTGTTTTCCATTTGAAACACGAAAACTCTGACAGTCACATAGATAGACTCAAGCTCTCTTCTTTTTGTGTTTGTCATCACCGTCAGCACGTCTACTCCGACTGCTGATTGGAGGCGGGATGCACCCCCAGGACCTGCGGGGTCACCCTGTCTTCACAGGCACGCTGTGGGAAGGGAAGGAACACACATCACAGGGTTTGCAGGGACAGGAACCAGCTTGAAGTTCTCAGAATCAATGTTCATGCGAATACAATTTTATGAAAGAGCGCATAATTAAAATATGCTATTTTGAATTTATATATATTATTAAACTCAGTAGTAACCTCAGCAATTATTTAAAACTTAGCAACAAAAAGCTTTCTTGGAGAGGAGTATTTTATCCTCAACTTTATTTAAGTCCCAGCACGCAGGAGGAGACAAGCAGCCTGCTCCTAGCTGGTTTGCTTATTTGAACTGGCTACAGACAGAGTGGCCAGATTGCGTGCCCCCACCCGGCCCATGGTTAGTGACTTCTACCTCTGTCCCCAGAGTCTGTTTCAGTGGGGGGAAGAGAAGGTCAGAGGGCACAGACATTTTCGGGGGAAGTGACGGAATACCTTGCTTCCTGAGTCTCTGCACAGCCCTGGGGGCAGCAGGGTGCGAGCCCACCTTCACCAACAGCGGCTTCCACGCGCGGTCCTGTTACTTTACCTCCAGTCCACACGCTGTACCTCATCAGGAAGTGAGGGGCTCTGCCTGCACCCGCGAGGTCAGACCACACTGCTGTTGTCTTCGGGAGAAGGCACAGGAATGTGTGTAATAACCCGGCCACACAGCTGGTTTCTCAGTGATCTTCGGATAACAGGAGCCGCCCCTGACCTAACAGGGCACAAAGCTGCCTGCCTCTCCCACAGCCGACTCTTAATTACTGATTCATCTTTACAGGAAAGTGCAGTCCTACTATCGTGTCCCGTCTGGGCATTAATGTGATTGCTGCTTGTAATTTCCTCCCCACTCTTCCTGCAGACCACTTAATATTTCATACTGGTAATTAGCAAATTCTTGTTATTTAGTGCTAATTTTAAACTTCCATCTATTTTTGTAGGGTGTTTTTTCGGTAAATAAAATAACCATAATTTCTTCTAAATGTTCACTACGTTCATTTCATTTATAGTCCCAAGATTGTGATCACCATGAAGTCCCTCTGCTCTCCTGCTGCTCGGGATGCACTCCCTGGTTCTTCTCCCCGAGCCTGACTCCGCCTCACCGACCCGGCCAGCGTATTGCACTGCACACCCACTAGGTGCCTGGCACGAGGTGGGAGGAAGGAGGGCCAGGAGCTCCTGGCCCAGCACCAGGGGTGGGCAGACCCAAGATTAAAGGGGAGGGGAGGAACCGGCAGTTACTAAGAGGCTAGTACGTGCCAAGTGATTTTCTGACAATTTCTGTGAATTAGTTTGCATTTCCCCAGTTTTGTGGATGATGAAGAAACAGAGGCAGAGAAGGAGGGAAGTTGGTGGGTTTGATGTCCCCCCTTATGCTCATGCGCAATGAGAATTTATCACACTGCCTTACATTTTATCTTTAAATTACGGCAGATCCCACAGATACACACGTGTGGGTCACTCAGTGGCTCTCAGCTGGAGGCTGTTCTGCCCCCGGGGACCCTGGCCAATGTCAGGACACAGTTTTGGTTGTCATCACTGGGAAAGGGCAGGTATGGTCACTGGGTGGAGGCCAGGGATGCCGCCAAGCACCCCGCGGCTGGAGGACAGCCGAGACATAGTGGGCCGGGCTGAGAGCTGTGTCAGGTCGGGAGACCTTGGTGCGTACACTCCCTCCCCTTCTCCTCAGCAGTCAGTGTTGTTAATGGCTGCTGTGAGCTTTCCCAGCCTGTCTCTGCTATGTTCACATCCATACTTGATCTCTGGCCTCCCTGCACGTGTATTTCTGGTTAAAGAAGAGATCATGCTATGAATATAGGCCTGGAAGTATTTGCTGGTTTCTACTTCAGATATTTAACAGACATTCCCCATCTGATACCTCGGTCTTCTCCCCTCAGGAGGAGCCATTCCCTGTGTGGGTGTGCCTACCGAGGCATCCCCCGTGGTGGGGGCAAGCTTGGCACAGTTTTTGATACTGTGTCCTGCCTTGCCTGTGGGCTGGTACCTCACATTCCGCTCTGTATCGTCACATCTGCATGAGGTCTTGGGGCAACATAAGGAGGGTGAGCACTGTCTCAGCCTGGCTCGCACAGGCCAGACGGCCAGGCTCCAGGCTCCCTGGATGAGCAGCGATACTGATTTGCCCTCCCACTGACCTAGCTGAGCCAAAATCAGAGAGGAGGCCATCTCTGCACTGGGAGCTGAGTCGGATGCAGAAAATACTACTGACCATCTTAGAATTGGGTCTTACAGAGTCTCTCCACCCGCTGTTTGGATCTATGGAACTGGGGTCCCCTGGGGGCAGAGGAAGTGGCAAAGGCAGGGCCTGGCTTTCAGAGGGCAAGTAAGATCCTGAAGGAGAGTGTGAGCCCCTCTGTGTTGTACATAATTTCTTAGGGGTCGGTGCAGAAAACCATCTCTCTCCTGCTTTCCCGCTAGAGCAGCCTCCATGAACATTCACACCCTTGCTCATCTTCGCACATTGAAGAAGTACGTGATGGTGGGAGAGCATCTTCGTGCACCTGCAGTAGAACCCAGACAAGGAAGGGCAGCCACCAACCCCGCAAAGACACCCTCCTGCCGGAGTGTGGCGGCTCCTCACCCCCGGCAGCTGCCCCCATGCAGGCTTCCTCTCATGCCATCAGGGTCCATGGGCAGCACCTGGGGGTGGGAACCCTGGTCTGCACCAGCAATCTCAAAGTGAGACACTTGCGTGGAACCTCCACAGGTTCACGGAGGGTCTGCGGGCACGAGAAGCACGGAGCGCGGGGCCCGCCTTCCTGAGACCACGCCCTGCTGCTGCTTGTCCTTGCCACAGCCACCTGGCGTCTCTCCCCGAATCTTCCCTTCACGCCAAGGCTCTGCCATCTCCTCTGTGTCCTGTTCATGCACAGTGTTTCCTGTGGCTTTTCACAAGAAGTGTGTTCCCCTCATCAGCCCAGTGAGCACCACCTGGGAGCCAGGAAGGCAGAGCCTGATCTGAATCAGACGCTGCACTTTACGGGACTGAGGGTCATCCAGGGCAGGTGCGGACTTCGAGGGGCTGCCCTCAGCGCCCATATGCCATGTGCAGTCCGCCTCACATTGTTGACTGTGCCTGTCTTCATGTGCCAAGTCTGTCCAAGGGCCCCAGAGGAAATGGTCCCTGGTCCAATCCCCAGCAGCATCTTCTTCAGGCTTCGGATTCATACTGTGTATTCAAAACCATTAGTTCGCACTTGTTCAAGTGACTTTTCTCAAAGTGCACACATAATACAGAAACTGATTGAGGCAGCACTGAAGGTAATTAGGACACTGTGTTCACGATTTTAAATTTTCCAAGTAACTCATTTTGTCTTTAGTTGCACAGCCCTTCAAATAGACCTCACACTTATGGCAAACTTAATAGAGATCGGCCTCATAACAAAGCAAAAACCACCACAATCATCATTTCCTGTTGCTCTGAGAGAGGGCAGGCATTTCCCGATACTCTTTCTGATGGTTCGGTGAAATTCTGCTAGGAAATACTCAGGAGAACGTCAGTGTCGTAAAAGTAACAAGAGTGGTGCTGTGGTAACAAATCATTGTCTGCCAAATAGATTTAAAAATCCACACTGTAGTCGCCCTTGTGCATTGTGCAAACAGGGAGTGCTCCCCGGCAGCAGCGGCCAGGTGGCCACCAGGAGGAGGTCCCTCTGCCAGGGGGCCCCATGGTGGCTTCTGCCCCCCTGTCTGGGTCCCTGGGCTCCCTTCTGCTCGGGGAGAAGAGACACCTGTCCTTGCCCTTCTGACTTACGCACAGTGATAAATATTTTTCAATGGATAATAACCATTAGCGTTTGTTTAGCCTTCAAGGCACACCAGCTTGTGTGCAAAATGCTGAGTTGTTCTCATTCAGAACAACTTGGATTGGGTAATTGAAGTGTCTAAGAAATACAGGATCCTTCTCTGGCTGAGGAAGAGAGCTGAGTTCTAGCGACTCATTCTGGGTCACCTGTTTCATAGGGAGCAGGGCCAGGCTTTGAGCCCAGACCAGCAGGACACCAAACTTTTCCTTGTGGATGGAAAAATGGGCTTGGCTGGAGAAACTCTGTGCTGGCCTCATCCCAGCGGTTCAGGGGTGAAGTCCCCCCAGGGTCCTCCACACCCTCACTCCTGGCCTGGGACCTGGTCCTGGAGCAGCAGCAGTGCCCATGGGCCCTCAGCACCTGCCTGGCACATCCGCGGTGATATTTCAGATCTGTTCTGACCCAAAGGCAGGTGTCCACCCATCCTAAAGATCATGCGACAATAGCCCCAGGGAGGTAAAGAAGTTGTGGGTAATACACACCGAGATCGAGAGCACACCTTTCCTCACCCGAAAGCATCTGCCACACTCCTGCTTTGGGACCACACTGCCTTTCTGGAGGTGGCACCGACTTTGGGGTCCTCTGGGGATAAGTTCAGTTTCTGTTTCTATCACTTATCCTGTGATGGTAAATTATCAATCTCAGTGAGCCTCACTTAATCAGCATGGACAAAGGAATGGCAAGCCCCACGCCCTGAAAGAAAAATGTTCCCCAGCCACCTGATGTCACCACTGCTTCCCAGCACTTCCATTTTTTCAATATTTTCATTCTGCATTCAGGTTCCCCCAGTGCACCAAATTTCCATAAATGCTTACATATCCTGAGTCCCATGTTTCCTAACCTCTGCAATGCAAATATCCAAATATCTTCAGAAGCAAAATGTTCTAGGTCTTGTTCCTTTGCTAAAGTTTATTTAACTAAGGAAATAGGTTGGAGGCTTTCCACCCTCATTTTAGTGGAGGATTTTGCTGTTGGCCTCTTAAGAATGAGGAAGTTTCCAGGTCTGTTGCCCTGTACAGTGTGTGGGGATCCTCAGAGTGCATCACATGAAGGTAGTTCCAGCTTTTGGATATTTTGCTTCTGACTCAATCTCTCTGTTGAGAGTTTTGTTTATTGCAGGGGATGGGATATTGAGACAGAACGAGGTAAGCACTAGAGAGATGGGGAAATTAACATGGCAGACCTGCCTTAGTTCATTTACAAGGGTCCTGTTCACTTTGTCTCCACTATAGTATTACCCCTCTGGTTGATGTTCATTATTTCCAAAGTAAGTTTAGTTTATTGGTGGATATAAATTTTTAAACATAATTTTGCCTTGGACAAAATCCATGACTACCCAAGGGGGAAAACATTCTTTGGAAGAAAATGCACATAAATGAGTAGTTTTTATAGAGCTTGAATAATGAATCAATTTTGATACCATATGAGCATGGCCAGTGCCTTGGTGCTCCAAGTTCATGCCACAAGCTCACCTGTCCTCACTCTGCTAGGATCACACCTGTGCTCTGCATGACACCTGGCATGGCACCTGTACATGCAAAGCTGATGGAAAGTAAAAACAGGGAGGTTGATAGTAGGTCTGCTTTCTATTTTATCTAATTAAAAAAGTTGTCTTCCCACCATGAATCTTCTTGTAGCTGTAAAATAGGCTTATTGCACTGAATATGAATTCTTCATTATATTGCAAAACCAGTAACAATCCATTATTGTGTTAAACTGAGGTAATAAAAGGTTTATGTCCTTTCCCCAGTGTGAGTTATATGCAAAGACTACCTCCTGGAAGACAGAATGAGTTTCCAATCACTGCATTTCATATTCCAACTGATAGGACTGCATTAGCCATCGCACAACACAGTCTTTACCAAATAGGCTTTCTGACGAAAGGTCCAACCACCACAAGCACATTACTGTTGCAGAACAACACTCTAGGACTTGGCAATCGTTGGATTTATCCCAAGGTAATCTAATTAATCTAACATCTCAGGACTTAGAAATATAGTCAGTATGCAGTCCACATCATAAGTGCATAATACATAAGGTGCAAATCTAGTAAATTTATCTATAGTTCGTTTTCTGTTTATTAAGTTCCCAAGGGGCCAAAACTGTGACTTATTTATCAAGAATCTCCAGAACCGGGGCGCCTGGGTGGCTCAGATGGTTAAGCATCTGCCTTCAGCTCAGATCATGATCCCAGGGTGTTGTGATAGAGCCCCGCATCGGGCTCCTGGCTTAGCGGGGAGTCTGCTTCTCCCTCTCCCTCTGCCTCTCCCCCTGCTCATGCTTTCTCTCTGTATCTCTGTGTCTCTGTGTCTCAAATGAATAGAATCTTTAAAAAAAAAAAAAAAAGAATCTCCAGAAACTGGCATGATGCCTCCTGCAGTGACTGGAACACAGGATGCTCTCCACGAAGGACATGACCTGGGACTGTGAAAGCAGGTAGAAAAGGCGATCTGTCTCTCTGACCACACTGCCATGTAACCCCACCCCGGTAATCACCGGAAGATGAGGAATAAAATGCTCATCTGACTTAAGTGCAGTGGTTTGTAGTCAGCATCTGTGATGCTTCTTCAGTTTTCATTAGTTTCCTTTTATAGCCAAGGTTGAAAAGATGACACTGGAATTTAAAAAGATAAAAAATGGGGACGCCTGGGTGGCTCAGTTGGTTAAGCGACTGCCTTTGGCTCAGGTCATGATCCTGGAGTCCCAGGATCGAGTCCCGCATCGGGCTCCCTGCTCGGCGGGGAGTCTGTTTTCTCCCTCTGACCCTCTCTCCTCTCGTGTTCTCTCTCTCATTCTCTCTCTCTCAGATAAATAAATAAAATCTTTAAGAAAATAAAAAGATAAAAAATGTAAAAGTAGCAGATTAATTTTTGTCAGCTTAACAACTAGGGTCACTTGCTGAAAACTATTAAAAAATAAATCTGTACTTTGTAAAGCGGGACTGTCACAAAATAATGAATGTGATTGGTAAAGATAAATGCACAGGAATGGAAGCATAGCCAAGCAGCAGATATTTGTGAGTCTGACCTCCCCGCCCCCGACCTCCTCTCTCTTGACTGAGAAGGCAGCTGACCCACCCGGAGATGAGTCTCTCTCTGACCCTAGACAAAGGTGAGGAAGGTTTTGGTGGCCCCATGTGCATGCACAGAGGAGGACTGGCAAGGTGGTAACTAAAACTAAAGCCAACGAAGGGCTTCTTTGAAAATAAAATGCATAGTAGTTAACTGGTTACTCATTAGGTTAAAAATTTGCAATTAATTACAACTAATCTGTAACATGCTATTTGTAAGCTGACAGTCCACAGTTAGCGACTGAACAGAGCAGAGAACATGACCATGTTGCTCTGCAAGCTGGATGGCATGCCCTGAGACATTCACCTGGGACACTCACCTGAGCACTCACCTGGACACTCACCAGAAGAGACTCAAGTTGCTTGTCTTTTTACTTGCATTGTGCTCTTCCCGGTTTGCTTTTCTTCTCTTTAATTATCTTTCTTTTTTTTTTTTTTTTAAGACTTTATTTATTTGAGAGGAGAGAAAGAGAGCATGAGCAGGAGGGAGAGAGAGAGGGAGAGGGAGAAGCAGGCTCCCTGCCAAGCAGAGACCCAGATGCAGGGCTCCAAACAAGGACCCTGAAATCATGACCTGAGCAGAGGGCAGACACTTAACAGACTGAATCCCCCAGGCGCCCCTACAATATTCTCTTTCTTGATTTATGCTCTTGTGCTGTCCATATGGATCCTCCAATTAGGTTCTTGAGGCTTTTCCTGTTTCAGGACACTCCTGTCTGTCTTGAGGAGACTTTTCTTGATTGCTTGATTGCAATCATGTGGAAGCAGAGACAGGGCTGTCTTGAAGCCTTAGGGGATTTTATTGACGCTGCGGCATTAAGATGTCTGAGCCCCACTGTATGTGTAAGACAAGACACTGGGTACTCTTACCCCGTAGAATCACACCCCCCTCTGCCTTAACCAGCAGGTAGGGTGGCACTTTCAGGAGTGATGAGTCCACCAACATTATCTTGGCTTCCGATCTTGAGGTTGTGTATTCTGTTGCAAGTGTTCGATGTCCTAAGTATCTCCCTGAGGACACTGACAAATTTCACATAAAATCAGCATTTGCTCTACTTCTTGGCAGCAAGAATATTACTTGGGCATTTGAGTTGTCCATTATTGACATACCAAATATATACAAAAATTACATAACTTCTACATGTCTATTGCAAATGCAAATGGTAATAAATAAAAAAAAAAGACTTATTTTTCGCAGGTTGTCATTCTACTTAACTGTGGAAGCAAGTGATAGAAGATCCCAGGATAAGAATTGGAAAGTAAAATGCTGAAAGAAATCAATCACAGCAGATTTCATTTCAGACTAGTTCCATTCATCAGAGATTCAATGCCAGGTGACTCCTCAGTCTTGACTGAAGAGCTTCTGCGGAAAGAGGAGGTCCTAGGTTTGCACCCACATCTCTCCCGCTCCCAGGTCTCTCAGCTGAGAAAGAGGCATCACAGCCCTGCCATGATTCCTGACCACAGCTCCCTCCCTGCTCAGGTTCCTGAATGTCTTTGTCACTGGACTTGCAAGACCTCCCTCTGAGCAGAGTATCCCTTTTCCTCATTGTGTGACTTTCCTTGGCCAACAGCAGATGTGGGAAACACTGACAACCGTTAGTTTTCAGAGAAAAGCAAGTTAACCCACAGAGAAGACGTTTTGCACCTGGTATGGATGAAATAAAAGAATGGACAACAGCTAATGTTGGCAAGGATGTGGAGCAATGGAAACACCACACATCTCTGGTGTAGGAGTAAAATGGTCCAACCACTTTGAAAAAGCATTTAGTAATTTCTTAAAAGTTAGCATACACCTACTCTATGGCCAATTCCATTTCTAGATATTGACTGAAAAGAAATGAAGACTTGTGGTCTCAAAAAGACTTGTACGAGAATATCCATAGCAAATATACTCATAATAGCCAAAACATATTCAAATTCCATCAACAAGAGTGGAAATCAACTATTGGAGGTATATCCACACAATGGAATACTGCTTAGTAATTAAAGAGAGCAAAGTATTGATACATCCAGCATCATGGATGACTTTCACAAACATTGTGTTGAATAAAAGAAACCAGACAAAAAGATCTTACATTGTATAATTCTGTGTATATGAAATTCATGAACGGACAAGCATAATGTAGTGTTAGAAACCATGATAGCAGTTACCTCTGTGGTGGGGTTGACTGGAAAAAAGAACAGGAGCTTTATGGTGTGAGGGAAATATCCCATATCCTATTTGGGATGTGGTTACCTGGATATATATAAATGCCAAAACTTACCTCTAAACTTTGTCTTTAAACAGTGTGAACTTTATAGTTTATAATTTAACCTGGTGAAGTAGAACTTAAGCTTATATTCCTTTACTTTTAATAGCTTTCCCATCATATAGAGATAGCGAAGGGAATTTTCCTCTTTACATTCTTCTGGATAAAAGTATAGTTTGCTACATTGATAATCCTTCCCTCTCAGCAAAGATCTCAAATGCATAGAATGCCAACCACGTAATGGGCTCAGTGCTCAGAGCTGGGAACACCGTGAGGAAGACGAGAGGCATGGCCTTTGTTTACACAGCCGGAGGTCACACTCTGGTTGCCCATCTGTGGCACGTGGGTCACAGCAGAGTTTGGACTGCTGCAGTGTTTGGGAAATTATTAAATTGAATGAGTGAAGGTTTTAAGAGTTCCCTAGGTGGCCACTGTCCCCACCACTCTGTTCTTGAACAGCCCACTTTACTCGCCATGGTAGTGTTTGCATGTTCAACTCTTGGCTAGCCAGAATCAACCAGGTGGTCTGGGAGAAGTTGGCATCAGGTTTGGTAGGGGACAGATTTGGTAGGGTGTGGGGTTCAGAGAGGGAACAACACTTATGTTAGACCGGCCAGGGTGTAAAACTCAGTAAAATACAAAGTGCAGGGGAGGGAGTTTTCAGGAAGAAGAAGGTCCACAGGGAAGAGCAGAATCCAGAAGGAAGAGCTTGCCTGGCCCTTTACAGGAACTGAACGAAATGCACAAGGAAGGGGTGGGCAAGGTCAGGAGGAGTTAGGAGAAATGAGTAGCTGCTGTGTCATAAAAGGCCCTGAGTTTCTGGGACAGAGCCTGAAGCTCCTCCTGAGGGTAGTGGACGGCTCCTGGTAAGGGGAGCGTGTGTGACCAGCTGAGAATCTGGGGGGAGGTGGGGCCAGCACAGGCAAAGACGTGGAGTCAGGAAGCGTTTCCCACAGGGTGGTCCAGACTGGGAGTGGGGGTGCGGGAGGAGAGCTGGTATGAATCTGCAGGAGTCTGGGAGGTCGATGCACGGAGCTGAGTCAGTGACGAAGCTCGCTCTGGCTCGGGTGCTGGCTGAGCATGGACACAGGAGAGGCGAGCACCACAGCACTGAATTCCCTATGAGACCTCTAAGACATGCGCAGGAGCATGGAGTATTTGGTTCTCGAACTTAGGAAAGGACTTAGGGTTTTATCCTCCGTTTAATGAAGGATTAGATTCTACCCCCAGAATCAGACCTGTTCTCTGCCCCTGAAACCAGGAGTTAATTTCTTACGCAGTAAGAGCATTGATGGGCCCGTGTGGTTGAATAGTCCTGGTGGATGAGGATCTGGGAGGATAGCACCAGGGCCCGGTACAAAAGACCCCACAGGCTCTGAGTGGACACCTGCCGTCTCTGAACCCATCACACAACTTACCAGAATGCAATTATCTTATGTCAGTGAAGGGACAGGCAACTTCAGCCTTAGAAGGCGAACAGATTCTGTGTGTCAGAGATAGCGGACGCCCACTACAGACGCTTCTGCTGAAGGAAAGAGGTTGCTTCCCATTTAGGGATTTAAAACATTAGAAAAGGCCTGAAAAGAGGTCCCCACACATGTTCAGAAGAGACAGCAACGTCAGTGTTGTCTTTTTCTCTCCTGTCTGTTCTGGTTTGTTGGAGTCCACAT
This sequence comes from Zalophus californianus, assembly GCF_009762305.2. NCBI lineage: Eukaryota > Metazoa > Chordata > Mammalia > Carnivora > Otariidae > Zalophus > Zalophus californianus. Next base: position 412,098 of record NC_045602.1, read on the forward strand.
ATATTCTGCTGCTCTTCTGAAGTCTGATGGATTTTAATGCAGAAATGGTCCATTCTCTGTGAGAACTTGTGCCTCACATCTTGATCTCCCTAATTCCAAGTCAATTCTTTTTTTTTTTCAGCTTCATTGAGGGATAATTAACAAATAGACTTGTAATATATTTAAAGTGTACAAAGTAGTGATTTGATATACATATACACTTTGAAGGGTTCCACAATTGAGTTAGTTAACTGATGGAGTAGTTAATGCCCCATCACCTCACCTCACATATTTACCTTTTTTTGGTGAGAACTAGGTCAATTCTTGACTACCATAATTCAAAGTTAGGTTTTGATGATATTAATGTGTAATCCAGGAATACCTGGTTTCCTCTTCCTCTTCATGATATTTCTGACTGTGATATGTACAATGAAACAATGGCAAAAGAAAGATTAAACATTGATTTTGGGCCTCTAGTAACCAAGTTCAGGGAACTGTTAGGTCTTCATGTATCGTCTTAGCCCAAACCCAAAGCTTATCATGGGCTGGGTGTGTACAATGGTTCCCAAGACAAGAAATGAGTGATAAGACCCAAAGGTAAATACAGATAGAGACAGGTAGAAATAGGAATGAGGGGATGCTCCAAACTTCTCCCCTGTGAGCTGTACCCTTGGGCAGTTGGCCAGTGTGGATGGAAAGAATAGAGAGGCCCAAAGTGTAGTTCAATCCATCAGCAAATCTAGACAATCCACATCCTCTTATCTGACCCAGTTTATTCCAATTTCTTCTTGTTGAGGAAGAATGAGAAGAAGGGAGACTTCCTTCTCCCCAGAGAAGATTTGGTTGGCAGGTGCATTCTCTCGCTAAGATATGACGTCACTGCCTGTAACCCGTGAGTACGTCCTCCCCCAGAGTTACTGTAAAGCTCTCCAGGGACACCGCACCTGAGTGTTGGCTGTGGTAAGCCAAACCACAGAAAAGGGGCTGTGTTCAGGGTATCATTACAATTACAGACTCTCTAGAAAAATGACCGACGATAGCAAAGATCTTCGGAGTAAATAGGCATTCAGGAGCTCAGATGCTGTGAGTGTTCTGACTTTATGCAGGCCTTGCATCATGCTGACAACATTAGCAACCAACCCAGGCCTTCAGCTCTGATGAATCCCAGAGTCTCCTTCTTTTCATTACTGCCCATGCGGTAGCTTTAATGCGCTATTGCCTCTGCTCTCTGTGAATGGAGACTGCATCTGTGCTCGAGATGGTTGATATGCAGTAGATGCTCACACATCTTAGATGTGAAATGAAAGGGATATTGGATAAAATGTCTTCAATAAGAGAACATTTTTTCCTATGCTTATCCAACATTTCAAGCAGAGGGTTACCTCCAGTAGGCAGCTCTGCGACATGGACTCGATCATAGCTTCATATAATCAATTTCTTGTATAGTTTTTGGGTGCTATCACATGGTTCATTATCCAGTCACTTCAACATGTATGTAAATTTTAGTCTCATATCTTCTCCATCTTCCTGATGAGTCTCAACTGAAAGTCAAAGTTTTCCATTATTTTTAGAAGGAAATATATCTTTATGGGGGACTATTCACATTCGGGGGTAAATTTACATACTAAATTTTGATCCAGTGTAGTTGTATATGCTATTTTAGATTCATGTATGGAGTTATTCCTATAACTAACATTTATTACATTATTAATATGTGTAATGATCATCATATGTTCACAAAACACAGAAATAAATGATTTCCCCTCAAACATTTCAGTAGTTGGTGTTTTAGCTCGTGACCTACAGACCAAATGGTTTGTTATTTACGTAACAAGAGCTCCCTCCGATTTCCCCCTCTTCTTTCTTCCCTTCCTTCACCTAATGTCCTCCATGCTGTTCCTTATGTTCCACAAATAAGTGAAACCATATGATAATTGACTTTCTCTGCTGACTTATTTCACTTAGCATCATCTCCTCCAGTCCCATCCGTGTTGATGTAAAAGTTGGGTATTTATTCTTTCTGTTGGCTGAGTAGTATTCCATTGTATATATGGACCACATCTTCTTTATCCATTCATCTGTTGAAGGGCATCTTGGCTTTTTCCACAGTTTGGCTATTAAGGTCAGTTAGGGGGAAGAGATTCCTTATGTACAGAGGGAGTGACATCAGAATAACGTCAGAGACCTTGCAAGCCAGAAAGGCCTGGCAAGACATATTCAAGGTACTAAACGAGAAGAACATGCAGCCAAGAATACTTTATCCAGCAAGGCTGTCATTTAGAATGGATGGAGAGATACAGAGCTTCCAAGACCGGCAGAAACTGAAAGGATATGTGACCACTAAGCCATCCCTGCAAGAAATATTAAGGGGGTTCTATGAAAGGAGAAAGACCCCAAGAGTGTATAGAAAAGAAATTTACAGGGACAATCTATAAAAACAATGTCTTCACAGGCAACATGATGACAATAAATTCATATCTTTCAATAATCACTCTCAACATGAATGGCCTAAATGCTCCCATAAAACGGCACAGGGTTGCAGATTGGATAAAAAGACAGGACCGAACCATATGCTGCCTACAAGAGACTCATTTTGAATCTAAAGATACATCCAGACTGAAAGTGAAGGGATGGAGATCCATCTTCCATGCCAATGGGCCTCAAAAGAAAGCTGGGGTAGCAATTCTTATATCAGACAAAGTAGATTTTAAGTTAAAGACTGTAGTTAGAGACACAGAAGGACACTATATCATTCTTAAAGGGTCTATCTAACAAGGAGATCTAACAATTGTAAATATCTAAGACCCCAACATGGGAGCAGCCATCTACATAAGCCAACTATTAACCAAAATCAAGAGTCATATAGATAACAATACGTTAATTGTAGGAGACCTCAATACTCCAATCTCAGCAATAGACAGATCATCTGAGCCAAAAATCAACAAAGAAATGAGCTTTGAATGACACTGGACCAGATGGACCTCATAGATAGTTACAGAACATTCCACCCTAAAACAACAGAATACTCATTCTTCTCGAGCACACATGGAACTTTTTCCAGAATAGACCATATACTGGGTCACAAATCAGGTCTCAACCGATACCAAAAGATTGAGATTATTCCCTGCATATTCTCAGACTACAATGCTTTAAAACTGGAACTCAATCATAAGAAAAAATTTGGCAGAAATTCAAACACTTGGAAGCTAAAGACCACTCTGCTCAAGAATGTTTGGATCAACACGGAAATCAAAGAAGAACTTAAACAATTCATGGGAACCAATAAGAATGCAAACACATTGGTTCAAAACCTATGGGATACTGCAGAGGCAGTCTTAAGGGGGAAATACATAGCGATCCAAGCCTCACTCAAAAAAAAAAAAATCCCAAATTCACCAACTAACTCTACACCTTAAAGAACTAGAGAAAAAGCAACAAACGATGCCTAAGCCATGCAATAGAAGAGAAATAATTAAGATTAGAGCAGAGATCAATGAATTAGAAACCAGAAACACAGTGGATCAGATCAATGAAACTAGAAGCTGGTTCTTTGAAGGAATTAATAAGATTGATAAACCACTGACCAGACTTATCCAAAAGAAAAGCGAAAGGACCCAAATTAATAAAATTATGAATGAAAGGGGAGAGATCACAATTGACGCTGAGGAAATAGAAACAATTATTAGAAATTATTATCAACAACTATATGCCGATAAATTAAGCAACCTGGAAGAAGTGATTGCCTTCCTGGAAACCTATATAAACTGCCAAGACTGAAACAGGAAGAAACTGACAACCTGAATAGGCCAATAACCAGTAACGAGATTGAAGCAGTGACCAAAAACCTCCCAAAAAACAAGAGTCCAGGGCCTGATGGATTCCCTGGGGAATGCTACCAAACATTCAAAGAAGAAATAACACCTACTCTCCTGAAGCTGTTTCAAAAAATAGAAACAGAAGGAAAGCTGCCAAATGTTTTTTGACTGCACACTCCAATTGTTCTTAGATGTGTTTATTTCAGAGTGGTTTCCAATATAATTTTCATTATAAAAAACACAAAGAAGAAATCTCTAAAGAATGAAATTAAGAATTTATTTTAAACACCATAATATTTTCTTCTTGCAGCCCTTCCAAGAGCCCGCGGGTGATGCAAGCTCTCTTACTCGCACAGGCTGGTGATCAGTCCCTACAGGGCTGCACTCACGAGGGCTTTGCACACAAGACCTCCATCAGTTTGTGTTTTTTCCCAAATTTTCCACCTACGATACAAGCAAGTTGAGGTGAGATTGGCCGGTGTCATCGTGTGCCCCATAAATTATGGACTAAATGAACATTGGCTAGAAAGGAACCGACAGCCATAAGTGTTCAAGGGAAGTACTGATCCCTGTTAGAGTTTCCTGACCCAATGTAATCAAAGGCCCAGAAAAAAAGACACAGTCTGGGCTGTGGCACATAAGTGAGGCGAAACCTGCATTTCAAAATGCAACCTGCCGGTCTGTGATTTTTGGCTCATCACTCTAGCAGAATTTATTCAGTTCTGCAATCCTTTGAAGTATACTAAATTAAAAAGGGTACATTTTAGATGCCTCATTGCTCGGTAGAGTTATTTGTTGAGTATACTAACTTCTAGTTATGTGGTTTAGTAAATATTTCAACAATCCACAGGTGCCTTAGACCTCTTAACACCTCAGTTAATTTAAGGTTGGCTTTGCTGAATTACTCAGCTGACATGTGGATTCAGGTGCTGCAAAGAAGTAGCACATCCTAAGGACTGAATGAGGGGCCCATAGCGGATGGCCCCCGTGAAAAGCCTCACTGCTGCTGGCCTGTGATCCGAGGAAAGTCATGTCTATGGTCTGATTTAATTTTTTCTGTAAATTAGGTGATGACAGTACCAGCAGGGTTAACATAATTATGTTAACATGCTTCAAACATTCCATTTTCTGCCCAAAAGAATGAGTATCATCCATTCATTCCTCTCTTTACTGAGCAGCCCTTACCTGCAGCGCTGCTCCGCAACAGAGACCTAGACAGTAGGAAACAGGACGCACAGCAACCACAGATCATTGGAGGAGACACCCACACAACAATCATGGTGTCAGAGAGGATCTAAGTGCTTTGTACCTTGTTAATCCTCAGGTAATACTGTGATATATGTTCTATTGTCCTTTTTCATAACTAAGAAAATTAAGGAGGTTTAAAAGAAATTAAGAAAGTGTTATAATCTTATCCTAATTTACAGTTAGACCTAAAAGTAAGATACACCCGACACCAAAATTTTCTGTGTAATTCTAATTGATTCTTTCTAAGAGGTAAGGGAAGTTTTAAATTATGCTAAAAACGATTTAGTCATTCTGAGAGACTTAGAAAAACCAGGTTTTCATAAAATATGGTGAGGAGCCCTGGTTACAATGTACATTTGAAGGCTCTTTTAAAATCTTTTTAGTTTTCAAAACTAATCAGTTTAGAAATACCATCAGGCAAGAATCATTTTGGCATTGTGGCAGTGGTGTAGACAAGGAGTTAGAAGGGTTCTTGCCCTGCATGGGAATCTGAGGGCACCGGTGTCCTTGTACGGTGTCCTGGCAAAGCCACTTCCATCACCACTGTCCCCCAGCATCTGCAGCATGTGCCAGGTCCCAGACCTACTGCTTGAGCACAGCCTGTTGGTTTCTTTGGTTTTCCAATGTGCCAAAATTGTATTTTTTAATTAAAAGAGCTTTGTGTCAGTTTGACTTAAAATAATTGAGATCTCAGAGATACTGAGCTCCGAATTGCAAAAAGTACAATATAATCAATAAGCACCACCAAAAACATATCTTTTCCAAGATTGCATTTTTACTTGATTCACCCGAGTGCCAAGCCCCTGCTGCTGCCCCGGGCCAGTTCCTGCACACGTGGGGCAACGCCCTGGGCCTGTTCTTTTCCTCTGCCCTGTGTTCTAGGCTCGTGGGGCTTTTCAAGCGTGCGACTGGCTGTGGGTGGCTCTCCTCTGTCATCTCCTGACTTGGTTTTCCACAGCTTACTCATGTGCGAACTGTGTTCTGCGTTAAGAATAAGCAATGAAAAGCACGTTGTGAGCAGCTGGATGTAAAGGAATAGTTGCTGTGTCCAGGAACACACTTCCTACCAGGAGACGTCGGGTCGGCCGAGTGTGAGAAGTGGGTCCCAGGAAGTTTGCTCCGATACCCCTCACGTGGACACCTGCCCAGAAACCCATTCTCCTAAGAAAACTCCCTTCCCTGAGCAGGACCAGTCATCGGTGGAAAGAGTGCATGGCATCCCCCAACCGTGAGATCCATGGATGTGAAGCCGGAGCTTCTGAACTCACTTTTGGCGGCTACAAGGGACCGAGCTTGTCTGCGCATCCCTGCTGCAGATCATTGCAAAAAGGACCGGAAGCGAGGAGCAGAAAGCAGACGGAGTTGGGGTAGAGAGGGGGACTTGCATGAATATCCCTGAACAATTGTTTCAAGGAATTAGTTTCAGAGATTGTTTTCAGATAAATGGATTACACACTGCAAATTGTTGTCATGTACTGCACTCTTCTGCCCTGCTTTGGGATGGTTATCCCTTGTTGGATAATTTCTAATATTATGTACCTGATATGTATTTCTAGGGGATACCTTTCATTAATATATCACTTAAAACATTAATTTGATGTTTTTCAAGTTTAGAAAACATAGAACAATAAAGTTTAAGAAACAAAGTTTAATCTATGTTTAATATATACAGTAAATGTGAATTAAATTAACCATTGCACTTCTGAAACATGTGTCCTATTTCTAAGTGATGCCTGAGTCATCATGGAGGAGTTCAGTGATGGGTCAGAAAGAGTCCTGCAAAGCTGTAGGATGATTCCAGCTAAGCCGTGTGAAAACTGACTCAAATCATAACTTTTCTTCGCAGTCTGGGAATTGACCGATGACTGTGTCCTGGGAAGGGGGTGTATCTGTGAACAGAGTCAATTATCCTAGAAATCTGGTGCCAGTTGCCCTTTATCACTACCTGAGCAGGAAAGCCACTGCCCTCCTCCTGTGACGTCTCATCTCCGAGGAGGTGAGTGTTAGGACAGCAGGAAGACTCAGGGCAGCCAGGGGGGTTTAGGACAGGAAGCAAAACCACCAAGAAAGTTGTCCAGGAGGCCAGTCCTATGAAATGCAGTCTTTGTATGATTGCCAAAGAGTCAGGGTCCCAAACTTGGGAGTTCATGAGTAATATCATTAAAAAGTGATCCAAAAAGAACAATGTGTACAAATCTTTGATATCCTTAAAGATAACAAGTTTGAAATCCTGGAAGAGGTACTTTATATTGTGGTCCAGAGGCCAAGTAGCCTGAGTGGGGACTGGGGGTGTAGCTGAAGAGAGGCTGTGACTGGAGTCCTCGCCCACTGCCCAGGAATCCACAGGGCCAGGTGCAGTGCACACCTCTGTTGTATGGAATTAGGAGACACTTACCTGCCCACCTACATTCCAACCCAAAGAGGAGCTGCCTACTGCAGGGAAGTTTGGGCCAAATCAAGAGGATGCCCAGAGAAGAAAGGAAGTTTGAATGCATTTGCAAAGGGTGCAGAGGGGCAAACGGTTAGGGTTAGGGTTTGGGACAAAGAATCCCCCACTGGCTGGTGCTGGCTGCATGTCAACCATTGTCCTGCCACCTGAGGTCCAGGTGAGTAGGACCTGAAGGAGAAGCCCCGTGCCACCGAGCTCTTGTGGGAAGCAGGACAGGGTATGCAGCAAGTGGCAAAGTGGGAGTTTCTCAACACTGCTGTAGAGAAATAAATGAAAGCAAGCTGTCAACGAGACAGTATGCATACATGGGACTTCCCTGCATGTGATACAGTCCCCAGAGGTAGAAAGCATGAGTAGATGGCAGAGAGTTGGTGAGAAAACCCTCAAACTACGACCACCTGCCCCCACATCTACACCCGTGCCCACCCCCTGCCCACACACCTGCCTACCCCCTGCCCACCCTCCTGCCCACACACCTCCCACCCTCCTGCCCACACACCTGCCCACCCCCTGCCCACACACCTGCCCACCCCCTGCCTACCCTCCTGCCCACACACCCGCCACGCCCTGCCCACCACCAAGAGCAGCTCAGCCTCCAGGGTGTGACGTCTCTGAAACAGGAAAGGACCAAAATAAAAACCAAAGAAAAGCTACATAGAAACCCAAGGCAGATATGAATTTACATCAGAAGAAAAAACACACTGTAATTGCTTGGTGTAGTTCTTAAAATTGCTTCTTAGAGGACATTTCTGCAGTACTGGAGTGTGGAGGTTAGATCTGAGAAAAGAAAGCACATGAAGTGAGAGATGACATCAAAATCGACTCATATGCTGAGAAAGTGGTGCTGTGGAGGCAAAAGGGTCCCCCAGGCACCACTCACTGCACTGCAGGAACCCAAGAGAATGGAAGTGACAGGGAGGGCAGCAGGTGTGCTGGATGCTGGCGACCAGGCGAAGGGAGACAGAAGCCACGTCCCAGGGGGAGGAACCACGCCTGCACCCTCAAGGGCTCTCGGAAGAGAGAGAGGAAGACAGTAGTCTCAAATCTGAAGAACTGAATGAAGCAAGGAAGGAATCTTCTTGTAAAAGTCACTTAAAACCAAGGAAGCCAACAGGTAAATAGGACTTATGGTTAGGGAGTGACAAGAGGCACTTCTGGACGGCGCAGATCTCATTTACATGCAGATAACAGCTCAGCGCCCATGGTAGTGACAGCCAACCACCGAATACACATGCTACAAAACCGAGAAATGAAAACAGAGTTAAGATGAATTAGTGGTATAAGGAGCTTAAAATGAGATGAAAATTACTGGTGTGCCAATTTTGGCATTTGTCAAAGCAGAATTTTGGAAATAAATTTAAAAGCTCATAAATTTTGGAGAATATGTACATATGTAAATTAGTAGGACAACATTTAAAGATGTTACTATGCCAAATCAGAAACCACTGGGGAAGGGAATCTTTGAAGAGATGGCCGTGTCAATTTAATTTTATGTATGTGAATTTAAAAGTCACTGTTTTAAGATAATAAAAACTAGAGGTTTAAGTATGTTATTGTAAGTTATGTCTCCCCTATAGGGTTTGTAGGGCTGGTGACCTTAAAGCCAATGACGGGCGGACTTAGGAGGACTGATCAAATGCCCAAAACACCGGGAGGAAGGCGTGTGGGCTGACGTCTGGGATCAAATGTGCCAACTCAAGACCTTGAGGAGTGAGGGCTTTCTCACAAAGAAAAGAAGTCTCTTCACTAATTAAGGAATTGTTATCTACTAATTAAGGAATGTCCAGCTTTGTAATTTACTAACTTTAGCCTCTTGAATATCAATGAGTGCCAAACTGAAGAAAATTTTTCATTTATTAGCAGCCATATTTGGCATCAAAAATCACAAACCTATTTATCTGTCACAAAATAAGTCTTATGACATTCCTAGCGATGCATTTATACTCACATTCTGTCTAACCTCCGGGCTGATACTCCTGCAGGTGGGGGCTGGGGGGACCGTGGGTCCTTAAATGTGCTCTGATGTGTTCTTGCTGGCTCCCCACTGCCTCATGGATGCAGTGAACTGCCTTCCTCATGGGCCACCTTCCCTTCTGTATTCTTCAAATTTGTCAGCAAGTTTGATATGTTTTCTTGTCAATACTTCTCTTATCTTAAAATTGTTATTACTGAAAGAAAATCAGTCTTTTGCAATTCATCAAAAGTACAAATAAAAGAGGACTCTCAGAACACATAATTTTGATGAGTCTAATAAACACCCAGGGACCTTGTCCAGGTGCCCTACCCATCAGTCTGGGATTCAGTCTTGGTGGGACCAAAGGTCTGCATTTTTAATAACTACCCACTGTTACTCTGAAGATGGTGGTCGGGAAACATGTGCTGATTATTTTTCTAAGGCTTTTAATCTGAATATTTTTGTTTCCATTTAAAGAAATCCCCTTTGATTTCTCAAAAAGTCCTTCGTTTTGCCTGTTTTTAAAAGAAGTTGTGTGAACTGGCTCATCCCCACTCTCTCCGGCTTCTTTCACTTCTTTGTGAAAGGCACCTGCTCCCTGACCAGGTCCTTCCAACGTGCTTCCACCCACGTCCTTCTCCCTTCCAGCGGACTGAAGATCCTAGGTCTTTAATAAGAGACTTCTGCAATTATGTATGGTTTTCATACTAAGGATAAATTTTGGTTACATATGTTTGTAGGTGTTTCAAACGGAGATAAATTATGCTTGACAAGCTTGGTTGGTTGATCTCTTCATAATTATCTGATGTGGTGTTTCTCATTTTGTTGTCTTCCAAAAGGGTATGGCAACAGCTCCAGGTCCTTGGGCTACTCGTTTATTTAATTCTGGTTTATTGAAATGTTCTTCTAGGGTTGACTTTAGAAGGAATTTTAACTATGTTTAATAACAGTTAAATAATGATTAACAATGTATCTAGGGAGCAATGTTCATATCTAGGCTTATCAAAATTTATTAAAACCGAGTGAAATACCAGATTAATTATATCAATTTCACAGGTATCTGGCTATGTATATTTTCATGTTCTTATTTATTAAATCCCCTTCCTTTTCTGTCTCAGTTAGAATCTCTTCCCTTGAATTTGGTTTGAGCACTAATAAACCAGCATTTATTGTGGAGGAGAGTGAATCCCTTGATACTAGAACGGTAGAAGCTGTTTTGGCAAAAACCACGAATCATCAAGCATTTTCCAGGTGCTCACAGAGCTATGTTCCCTTAGGGACAGGCAGTGAATTGGAAAATCACAGTTTTCTTTCTAATGACTTCATGCATTTTCTTTAATGTTTCATGGAATGCACTTTTTTTTTTTTTTAGTTTTATGGGATAAAAAGATGTTTTGATGCTAACGTTTTAATCATTTTTTACAAACTAAAATCTCAACGCCCAAAACCGTTTCCCAAAACGTGCTCAGACCACTTGGAAAGGTTGTAAAGGCAATAAGGAAAACTCCCTGGTTTATGGTCTTCGAGACAGGGCCACGGCAGTTTGTTTATAAACGACCCAATTAACACGAGAAGGCGACGCACAGGTCCGTCCTCATTTAGGCCGCACGCAGCCGTGGCTCCGCAGCGCTGCGCCCGGCGCGGTCGGGGCGCACTAGAGCCGCAGGCACTCTGGGGCCCTCCCCGTGCGGAGGCGCGTCCCGCTCGTCCCGCTGCTCTGCGGCAGGCTTCGCGCCGACGCAAGACAGGGCTTCCAGCGCGCGGACACACCGGTCCGCCTCCGCAAACGCACGCACGTACAACTCCCAGCGTGCTCTCCGTTCGCCCCAAGGAACCAGTCTCCGTTTGCAGGACGTCTGGTCAGGCCTTTGGGCAGCTCCAGTCCTTGACCATAGTCCGTAAGTTACTGGGAAGTCACGGGACGCCAAACCCAAGACCGAAACGCGCCGGTCCTACAAACAGAAGCCGCCACGGGAGCCCGGGCGAAGCGGAGGAGGGGCCCCTGCGCCAGAGCGTCCGAGCGTCGAGGGTCCGAGCGTCCGAGCGTCGAGGGTCCGAGCGTCGAGGGTCCGAGCGTCCTCACATCCGAGCACCGTCACGTCCTCACGTCCGAGCGCCCCAGCGTCCGAGCACCATCACGTCCGAGGGTCCGAGCGTCCTCACGTCCTCACGTCCGAGCACCATAGCGCCCCAGCGTCCTCGCACCGTCACGTCCTCACGTCCTCACGTCCTCACGTCCGAGCACCATAGCGCCCCAGCGTCCTCGCACCGTCACGTCCTCACGTCCTCACGTCCTCGCACCGTCACGTCCTCACGTCCTCACGTCCTCGCACCGTCACGTCCTCACGTCCTCACGTCCTCACGTCCGAGCACCATAGCGCCCCAGCGTCCTCGCACCGTCACGTCCTCCCGTCCTCACGTCCTCACGTCGAGGGTCCGAGCGTCCGAGCGCCCCAGCGTCCGAGCACCGTCACGTCCTCCCGTCCTCACGCCCTCCCGTCCTCACGCCCTCACGCCCTCACGTCCTCACGTCCGAGCACCGTCACGTCCTCACGTCCTCACGTCCTCACGTCCTCACGCCCTCACGTCCTCAGGTCCGAGCACCGTCACGTCCTCACGCCCTCACGTCCTCATGTCCTCATGTCGAGGGTCCGAGCGTCCGAGGGTCCGAGCGCCGAGCGCCCCAGCGTCCGAGCACCGTCACGCCCTCCCGTCCTCACGCCCTCCCGTCCTCAGGTCCGAGCGCCGAGCGCGGTCCGGTTTCGCTCGGCTGCCAGTCCGGGGTGAGTCACCTCCTTTCCGGTGAGCAGTTCCGGCCAGAAAGTTGGCGAGAGGCTTCCATCACCGCCAAGTTCTAAGGCCAGGAACCCGATTACAAATCAGCGTGAGAACGGAGCCAGGCACCTGCAGTTTTCTTCCTGTTCGCACGCGTTTGGCTGAGTTGCCCGAAACGCGCTGGTCAGGGCCGCCTTCTGGCCCGCCCGTCCCTCCGCAGTGGGCCTTGGCCGGCAGCGGGACTCCCCAGCCGCCCCGCCCGAGCCGTCTCCGGGCGCAGGACGCGGGGCTCCGTCGGCGTCGGGAAGCCCGAGCGCCCGCGAGGACCCCGCGGTTGGCGCCGGCCCGGGCGGCACGTCCAGGCCCGCTGCCCGCCGGGGGAGCTGCGCTCCTGGCTTTGGCTTCAGGGCAGCAGGCGGCCGGCGCGCCCTCGGCGTCCCAGGGCCCTGAGGCAAGACAGGGCGCGCCTCGGCTCCGGAGCCTGCCGGCCCCCAGCCTGCCCCGGGCCCCGCTGCGTGGGGTTCCCGTCCCCGGTCCTCCGGAAGCGGAAGCCGCGCCGCGAGGGCTCGCCTTCGTCCCCGGCCTGGCGCGAGCTCCGGCACCGCTGGGGCCCGGGCCACAGACGCCGGCCCTGGGAGCTCAGACCCGGGGAGGGGTCGCCAGCAGGAGACGGGGCTGGCCTTCGGCGCCGTGGGGCGAGAGGCTGTTCGGGGGGGCCCGGCCTGGCTTTTCGCTGCGCCTCCGCCCCTCCCCTGTGAGCAAGTCGCCGGGCGTCCGGCGGCAAGGCCAGGGCCGCAGGGCTAAGCGCGGAGGCTGGGTTCAGGCTCGGGGGAGACCGTGTGCGCGGCGCGCGGCGCGCTGGCCCTGAGCACGTGCTTGGCGGCTGGAACGGGGCCGGGTCTGTAATTGCCGTTAGCTGTGGAGTGCGTCTGGGGTGGGCAGCTGCTTGCCTGCCACGTCGCTCTGACCTGGTGTCTGTTGCCTGTCCTCCGTGGGTCCCTGCGTGACCCAAATCCCGGGCTGCTGTCGGTCTCCCAGGGCCTGAGGGGCCCGGGCGGCGGCTGCCTCCCCTCCCCCCCTCCCAGGGGGCCTCCCCCCTCCCAGGGTCCTCCCCCCTCCCAGGGTCCTCCACCCCCCCAAGGGGCCTCCCCCCTCCCAGGGGGCCTCCCCCCCAGGGGGCCTCCCCCCTCCCAGGGGGCCTCCACCCCCCCAGGGGGCCCCCACCCTCCCAGGGGGCCTCCCCCCTCCCAGGGGGCGGCGGCTGCTTCCCCCCGCCCCCACCCTCCCAGGGGGCCTCCACCCCCGTGCTCAAAAACCAGGAGTTGACACAGGGTGAATGGGAAGTATGTGGCTGGGCCGAAGCCAGTCACTGTTCTAGTTGCGAATCTGGACTGCGCTGGTGTTCGTGGCCGTCCGTGCGCCCGCCAGAGCACCGGGCCTCTCCCGCGAGGCCTCTCCCACCTAGAGCCGAGGGCGCCACAAGGTGAGGCAGCCACACCTGCTCAGGCGTGTGTCCCTCCCCAGCTCAGGGCCCACTCAGCCCCCTGCCCGGCTGAGCAGGGCCGCGGTTCTGAAACGGACTTGGAATGAAGACACTAGCGCTCGTGTTAGGTGTGATGAGAGGTGGTTTTGTGTTCCATACTTTTCACAGACACACTTACTTTTAAACCGGCACCCTACCGTATGCACGGACACACAAGTGCTGCTTGACGTGGGCGCTACCTTACACACACTCCCACCCCTCGGGACAGTGAGAAACATCTTAATTCACCCTGAACTTTCCATGTCTTTAAAACAAGGCCCTCAATCATTTCACGAAACGCAGGAGGTAGGCAGGGCACCTGCGTTCTCCTTTAGGCTCTAAAAGAGCGGAACTTACTGGAATTTGGATTTGGTGTCACAGATTTCCTGCAGTTTCGTTCCGGCCACAGGATCCCCTTCAGAGCCTGAATATCGCAGCTACGCGCGTTTCAAAGATGAGAAAGCTGTCCGGGGTCTCCTAGGAACCTGCCTCTGAGTCTAATGCAGGCCGATGTGGCGCGGGTCTCACGGCCCCGGGACTTCTAGCCAAACCCTCCGTTTTTTCTCTGCATCCATCTGCTCCTGATTCGTAGGGTCGTGTTTGGTGACCCCTCACCTCTGGGGCTCGCCAAGACCATTCCCAGGGCTCGCCCAGAATGTCTCTCCTTGACGGACCACACACAGCTGCACTTCACGCGTTTTCACGGCTGGATGATGACTTCACTGTGGGACTATTTCACAATCAATTTCTCTATTCTCTGGAAATGGAATTTAACTTTTCCACAGGTTCTTGGATCGCTAGCTCACACCACAGAAAAGCCTATGATACAGGAAAGACATTAGGGTTCAAAGCTGATGGCCAAGAAAGAATTCTTGGTGCATCAAAGATGTCTTGGTGACCAAAGACGTCATTGGTGCAAAAAGGTGGTTTTATTAAAGCACGCTGACAGGGCCTGTGGGCAGAAAGAGCGGCACTGGGGTCAGGAGGAGGGGCCCATTGTATACTTTCAGATTGGGAAGGGGTTAGGGACAGCGTAAGTCTCTAAGGAAGTTTGGAAGCAAGGTTTCCAGGACCTTGAGGGGGCTACCTATTGGGAAAAGGTCATTTATTACCGTCTAATAAAACCTTAGTCATGAGACCCTTCAGATGTAGGCCACATGCTTGGGGGATGTTTGCCAGCACGTATCTTGGGAGATTTAGAGATAAAGGAAATTTCTAAAGGAATTTTTATATGCTAAAGCAGACTTACAGGTTCCTGAAGGTTGGGCTGAGATTGCTTTTGGCCCTTAGCAAAGTGTCACATCGAGGCAGTTGAGCTCCTAGAGGAAGGTCACTCTGCCTATTTCAAGGACTTGTTACTGGGCTGTGGGTAGTAAGGAAATTTAATTTCTCTTCTGCCTTTGTTCCCTACATCAGTCTACATTTTAGATTAAGGATTTTATTGGAAGATTTTAGGAGGAAATACAGGAAACTGGTAAGAGACACCAGTTACATAAGGTTGGGAACTTCGAAGTGCTGTTCGGAGCAAGTCATGCCTGCATCAGACCTCACAGCGGCCCCACACAGGAGATGCTGCTGGTGCTCCTTTCTCTGAAATAGAGGCAAAAACCCTGAGAGGTCACATGGCTTGTCCAAGCTCGCTGTGCTGGTCGTCGATGAGCCGGTACTTAACTCAGGTGGTTTGGTGTCCACTTCCTAGACTTGAGAGTTTTCTTAAACAATTCAGGAATCTTCTACAGAAAAGCCATCTTTCTTTTCTTCCTGGGGTATTTTAACTCAGTTTCCCAACAGGCTTTTGCAGTGGGCCTTCTGTGCCTGCTCATGTGGTAGGTGGAAAACCAGGACCCCAGCACACACAGGCGGCTCTCTGTGGTCGGTGGGCCCTTGGCCACTGCCCACCCAGCCAGTGTTGATGGGACTCTACACAAAGGAGCACCTACTGGCTGTCAGGGAAAATACCCGGGCTTTCTTCTAAAATGTTTAGGGGTAAAGTGTCATTTATGCCAAGAACTTAGCCTAGAGATTCACAAGGTATGCCTGTAGAGAGACTGTATGATTCTACAGGATTTCTAAATAATGCAGATCATATTTTTTTGGCTTAGAAGTGGGCAGAATAAACAGTTTCCTGAAAAATATTTGCTTGTTCATTTATTTATATGCTCAGAAGCCAAATGTTTTATAGGAGAGTCAAATATGCCTATGGCCTGGCACCCAAGCTCCAGAATGTCCCCTCCTTATAGGGAGGGCTGGGCAGAGAGTGTGAGGGGCAGCTGGGTCACAGTGCTGCCCTTCACATCTTGCCCTTCACGGTCAGTCGTGACCTTCAGGGTTCACGGTTAGTCCTCTCCTTCACAGTCAGTCGTGCGGGCCCTTGTTGTGACCCACGTGTCACAGAGGGGGGACACGGAGTCAGAGCAGTGGCCTGGTTTGGCCCAGTCCGCACGCTTAAATGCTGGAGCCAGGTGTGAAACCTGATCCTGAGATACCTGCTGCTAGAAGACCCGACTGACTAAGGCGGGGAGAAGCTCATCCGGACAGGCGGGAGAGCAGGTCGGGGAGAGACGCGGACACATACCACGCGAGCCGAGTCGTGGAAAGCAAGAGGGGAGATGGGTGAGGTGCTGGTGGTGAGCAGGCAGTGGGGACAACGTGGAGCCAGACGGGAGACGGGGCACTTGGAGAAGGGGCGCCAGCGGAGACGCGCGCACAGCTGCTCTTGGAGCGGGAGCCCCGCGGAGGAGCGTACAGAGTGCTGGCTCTCTTGTTCAGCTGAACCCCACAACCCCCCAAATTTATGCATTACCCCTGCGCCACCAAGGTCACATGTTCTATCCTCCGTGTCATGACACAATGAAGAGCCCGGGGTGAATACACAGCAGCTCTCCCGCCTTCCGCGTGGTCCCAGCGGAGCTCTTGCAGGACCCCTCTGCGGGAGCCGGCCGGCGCGCACACGCGCTGAGTGGACCCCTCCCCGAAGGACGCGCTAGGCGCGCGTGGGACAAGCAACAGGAGCCGCACAAGCGCGCAGGCTGCCCTCCCCCAACCCCACCCCGGCTCCAGGGTAAGTTCTCCACGCACAGGATTTTAAACGGGGAAATAAAACGGCAATATCCTGTATCTCCATTGTTAGCCTCAATTACCGTACGTTGTAAATTTTGACTTACAGTAGAGTCCACACGGAGTTCTGGCTAAGAAATGTACAGTAATAGGCCATTTATAAAACTGACAAAAATTCTTCTGCTAATGCCAGGAATAACTAAGGATTTTCAGAAAGAAAAACAGGAATATTTCCTCATATAAATAATAAATAAAGAATGAAAAAGAGTAAATGAACATAATCCAGCAGTAATCCCCTTAGGGGACAATAAAACCCAAAAACTCCAATTTGTGTAGCAAGACCCATTAGGCAGGAAGTTAATAAGCCAGACACGTCCTGTGCTCTGAAGGGAGTGACCTAATGTGGGGTCTGATGTCTTGAATAAGAAACTGCGGAAGGAAGGAATTTTAGCATTTCATTATTTTGCATTCGTCCAGAGCTCGGGTCGGGAAGGCCCCCGCGGCTCCTCGTGACCGGGGCTTCGGGGCAGAGCCCGGCCCTGGGCATCGCCTCTCCACCCACCGTGGTGGTGGCCTTTTGAATTCTCAGATTACGAGGCTTAAATTAAGCTGCTTATTCTTCTACTTTTGTAGGTAACCATTTTCTGTTGGAGGTGAGTATCTTACTCAGAAAAGTATTTTATAAGAGCATAGGATAGATTTATACAAGCTTAAACTTGTATAAATACAAGTTTTATACAAGTATTTTACTTGTATAAAAAACGAGTAAAATAAAAGTTTAAACCATATTGTTTTGTAAACCTCCCACATTTCTATTTTTTATAAGAAGAAATTTCAGGAGTTTAAATATTTATTCTCAGTGCACTGGGTCATTCTAATAACAATGTTCACCCTGCATTAGTGATTGCAAGCATTAACTTTAGAGACTGTAACTTTCCAGCTCCACATTTAAGTAAGCAAGGCTCGCCCTGTATATGATTTCAACACACTATTCTCTGGATTGAAGATGGAGTGCATACAAGACTTTGTATTTTTTTTTTTTTCCTACAATGACTATGAATTTCCCTAATATTTTGTAACCAAATTCCATTGATGGGCAGTTGGGTGAGGCCATGGGGCTGAGTGAATTCCACTAGCTGGGAGGCGCACAAATGTGCAAATTTCCTCTGGTTAACTCTGAGTCCTCGCCCCCTGTCCGGCTTGTCAGGGTGCTGACCTGATGCAGACACTCGGTTCTTCTGGTCCTGTCTGCAACCACAGTGATTACTCAGATGCTTTGTTCTCATGGTGCAGCCAGCCTCGCTGAATGTTTGAGGTAAACTGATCAGAATAGACATGATCATCATATATTTTCTGTCTTATATAATTCATATTTAATGTTCCAAATTTTATAGTAAAGCTGATGAATATCTTCCCAAATTTCAAAAGTGTTGCATGAAAATGAGGCATGATCCCGTTTACATGTGGCCAGGTTATAAGAGTGTACCTCAACCCAGTAGTGCACTTTGACTACCTGATTAGCTAATTTTGTTTTCTTCTCATGCTTTCTTTCAAAAGATGTCCTTGGTAGGAAAGAAACATAAAATGGCACTATACATCTTTGAATAAAATATCAGTTACTGAAACAACTCAGCATTAGAGTTTGTTGGGATATATGTGTGTGTTTTAAGAATGACAATCTTATTTCTTTATCTGTAGCTTGGGGGAATTCTTGAAGGACTCTAATAATGAGCAAATAAGACATATTTGTGCTGTAACATTTCAGTTGTCTCCTGAAACATGACTAGTTCCTGTATGTCTTAGAGGTAAGGTCTGGGTTGGCTATAAGCCAGTCCACCAGTCAAATATATAACAATCCTTAAACAAAGAGTTTATGACTCACTGAACACACATCTACCTTTCTTTGCCTCTGATCCCAAACAGATGTCAGAAAACAATCAAAGCTAAAATAAATTAATTTCAGAAAATGGTGGGAGGGAAGAAACAGAGCCATCAACATACCCAAAAAACTTTTTTTTTTTTTTTTTTTTAGACATCTCCCAAATTGAGAAACAGATAGGGCCTTAACTTGAGAGAGAACTAGTCCTAAGGCCACTGCAATCCTTAGCACCAACAGTGTATAAAACACTGCTCCAGAGATAAGGGCCCTAGACAGAAGGCTCCAGGCAGAGAGCAGGTGAATGGAACCGTGGGATGGCCCTTCCTGTGCGAGTCGGGAAAGCCCCCCACCACGCTCAGCCAGCTCAGCCACCCTGGAAATGACATTTCCCTTTCCCTGAGTTGTGCCGACGAGGGGCACCTGCAGAGCGTTCTCAGAGGCTAATGTGCAAAATACTGGTGATGAGGTCACTCACCAGGAGCCTGGGAGTCCACATCCGTGGACGTCTGGCTGCGAGCTCAGCCAAGCCCGTGGCAGCAGGTCCTGTCACTCTCCGTGGGCAGGCACGATGCTCCCTTGTGCTCAGCGTGTGCGTCCGCAAGGCCATCCAGACTGTAAATACAACACGGGCATCGGAGAAAGCCAGCATGGCAGAGAAGCCGCGGGACTTCATTTCCGTGAGGGGAGTCTCAGCCTCCCAGGGGCTTCCCTGGTGACAGAAACAGCTTGGACGGGACACAACAAAGACACACAGAAACTCTCTGAAAGGAGGGGCTGCAGCAGCCTCAGGACCTCAGGAGAGCAAAATCACACAGGTGGCTCCCTCGTTGTTCCCACATGACCTGGACATGTCCCTGTGGCCCCCAGATGTCCCACATGGCTGCTACATCATACCTCCAGCCAGAACCACCCGTGGTCGCAAGCACAGAAGCTCCAAGGAGAACCAACTCCCTCAGCCAAAGGTCTAGGCGGCAGTGCCATGGAAGACAAACACAATTATTTGTCCTATTCCAGAAAACACCAGCAGCACCTCCCCGCCACCACCACGGTTTTAAAAAGAAAAGAATGGAGCTCATTGTCTACCTTCTCATGGCACCCCTGGCCAGCTGGGCTCCAGTCCGAGCAGGGAGGAACTGCAGTGCCTGGTTCCCCCAGCAGGACACGCTAGTGGGTCCATCCAGGCCCAGCAAGGATAGGTTTAACTGTGCTGCAGGTGGGGGGGCGGGGGGCGGTCAGCACTCCTGCCCCATGACAGAGTGTGTCAGAGGAAATCTCAAAGGAATGAATAACACGAATCTAAGTTCTTCCCTCAAGAAGCTAGAAAAAGAAGGGTCAAATAGACCCAGAGCATATGCAATAAGTAGGACATAAAAGGCAAGTGTAGAAATCTGTGAAACTGGATATAGGAAAACATTTGGGAAACCAACGAAACTGATGAAAAACATCCGTAAAGAAAAAAACGAAAGTCAGGATGAAAAAACAGATGGGAAATGAGCAGTAAGCAAGAAGCTGGGAACCAAGAAGCAGACAGGCAATACCAGAGTGGTTGTGATGAAGAAACCACGCTGGGGAAGCCCGAGGCCCGAGCGTTTCCCAAATAAACCATGCAGGTGCACTGGGTCTGAGAGCGCAGTGAAGGCTGAGAACACGGGTACTGTCGGAGTCTGTGTAACTGCGTCGTGAAGTGTGGCCCCCAACTAGCTGCATGGGCATCACCTGGGAATCGTTAGAAAGGCAAATTCTCAAGCCCCACGCAAACCTTCCGAATTAGACATCTCTGTGCATCCGGCCCAGAGGCTTTGCATGTGCTTCTGAGCACAGTCAAATTTGAGTCCGGCTGCTGTGTGCGAAAGATGGAATCCCGGAGCCCCTCTCCAGCCACGGAAGCCTGGTCATAGCCTCCCCGCCTCAGCAGAAGTCTGGAAATACAGTACGCAGGAGATGAAGCACCTCCCAAACTGGAACATGCATGCAGATTCTTGCTGGACACAGATTGTGGTCTAATAGGTCTGGGCTGAGACTGGAGATAATGCATGTTTAATAAGCTCCCCAGGGATGCCGGTGCTGCTGTCCTGAGGCCCACACTAAGTATCAGGGAGCACAATGGTGGTTCTCGGTCTTGGCTGCACCACCATCACCTGGGGAGATCTGCACACTACCCATGCTAATTCCCACCCTGGAGTGTTTGCTTAATTGGCGTGATGTGTGGCCCGAGCGCTGAGATCTTTAAAACTCCCTAGGTGATCCACTGCATTGCAAAGGTTGGAACCTCTGAAGCTGGGACAGCAGAAGGTGAGTGCTCCAAGCTGTAAGTGGAGAGTCAGTGAAAATTTACATACAGAAAAGGGAACACCAATCTCCTTCTCCAACTCAGCTTCTAAGCAAGAGCTTATATGGTTACTCTGTAGGGAAAATTCACCCAAATGAAAAAAAATGGGGAAATAATTTTAATCACCACCTGATCAGGCAATATGTTCCATCCAGGCTTACTACACACAAATTGGTGAAGTGAACACGTAATCAGGCAATTAATTTTCAATTGTAAGGGCCAAAAAGAATCCTTTCTAAAGCATTCCCTCAAATATCTGGAAATGAACTTAAAACAGGAATTGTGCAAGATATACAATTGTGCAAAACTATAAAGCCTAAGAACATAAAA
Source organism: Zalophus californianus (assembly GCF_009762305.2). Classification (NCBI taxonomy): domain Eukaryota; kingdom Metazoa; phylum Chordata; class Mammalia; order Carnivora; family Otariidae; genus Zalophus; species Zalophus californianus. The sequence goes on from NC_045602.1 coordinate 433,435, forward strand.
GTTGAACCTACCTAAAGAGACAATCATACTGAGTAGAAGAATTCACCTTTATAAAGCCTCCAACTATCCCCAAATTAATCTATTAAATAAATTCAATTAAGATGTCTAATTATTTCAATTAAAAATATCAGATCTCCAATAGAATTTTTGGTGGAACTTGAAAAGCTGATTCTAAAATTCATCTAAAACATACACAAGGCTAACCAACAATATTTTCAGATAAATGACAAGTGCACTCATTTGGACACAGAAAAACTCATTGATCAATAATTAACTATTAAAAATTTAATATGAAAAGGTAGATTATCTCTGTCTTTTTTTGAGTAATGTTCCCCATAATGAGTAATTTTTGCTGATCCTTAGTTTCTTTTTTACCGACGAATTTAGTATGAGAAAATTATCTTGTGAAAAATGACATGGAATATGTTATAAGCTAGCACAGTGCTCAGAGCCAAGAGATGCAGAAGACATTCTGAAACCAGAGCATCAGTTTTTTTCAGCATGGTATAAAATTTATTCTTTGAAAAGACTTAAGATTTACACAAACCTCTCACGACATTATCAAGAAAAAACAGGAATAATCTGCATTTTCATATTACATTTTAATAGTAAATTATTCATTTATATTACTAATTTATTCACTATTTAACATTAAAATGTAGATCTAATAGACAGTTTTCTAGAGAAATATACCTTGCCAAAGTTTATTCAAGAAGAAATGAAATTCAAGAAAACTGAATACACTTTTATCCACTAAGGAAATGGAATCAGTTAATGGTAAGAAAACTACTGGAAAACAAAAACAAATACACAAAAACATCCAGATTAAGTGGAGGGCACAGAGATTTTCCACACCCTCTCAGCTCGCACACAGGCACAGCCTGGCCATTTCCAACACTCCTACCAGACGGTACCTTTGTTACAACTGGTGAGCCCACATGGACACATGACCACCCAGGGTCAACAGTTCACTGTTGGTGTTCATTCTGGGGGTTTAGACAAATAGATGGTGACATGTATCTATCCTGACAGTATCATCCAGAGAATTTTCACTGCCCCCCAAATTCTCTGTGCTCCACAGAACGTCAATCTTTCTTGAAGTATTTTTTAACTGTTACTGAATCAGGAGGCATGACAAGTTACAAGGACAGTCAAACAAATCCCAGAATCCCAGATTTGACTGCACCTCGGCTCCTAAGGATGTGAGAGTCCTGTCAGGAAAACAGAAGCTGGTCCTTAAGCAGAAGACATTCTTCTTCAAACAGAAGCCCAGGGAATGCAGAACCCAGAGGTTCAGGAAGGGATAACAGAGGTCTAGGAGGGCTGCTGACTGACCACTCATCTCACGTGAGCAGGTAGGCTGTGTGGGCAGTGCTGGAGAAGGCAGGTGCTGGAACTGAGTCCAGAGCCGTTGTGGGGGGCGCATCCCTTCCCTCACGTCCCAGTTCCAACACCCTGGCATCCCTCACAGAAAGAACCTAATGGGCATCCGGCTGCGAGAAGCAGGTACCCACGTCCTGCGGGGCTGCAGAAAGGTGGCTCGGGGGTGCTGACACAGCACAGGGTGTCCGTCTACATAGATAATGGTTTTCCTTTGGAAATAAAGACGATTTTCTCCATTTCCATTGGCTTCTATTACTGCTGCTGAGACTCTCAGTGCCCTGCTGCTTCCCTCCTACTCACATAGTCCCCCTGGTTTCCCTTTTGGATTTTAAAACTTACTTTTCTCCCCAAATCCCATGATTATTTGTTTGGGTCCGGGTGTTTTTATTCCTTACCAAGGACATTGGACAGACCTGTAAACCTGGAAATGGGGGGGACTCCATTCTAGGAAACTTTCTGATTTTGTAAGAATGGTTTCTCCTCACACTTTCTCTGTGCTCTTTTTGGGACTGTTATTCATATGCTGTGCGTCCCACGCCGACATCAATGTTCATTTGTTTTGTTTCTTAAATTTCACACATGATTGGGATTATATGGTATTTGTCTTTCTCTGACTGACTTATTCCACACAGCATGATACACTCTAGTTCATCCACATCATTGCAAATGGCAAGACTTCATTTTTTGATGGCTGCATAATATTCCATTGTATATATATACCACTTCTTTATCCATTCATTGTCGATAGACATCTGGGCTCTTTGCATAATTTGGCTATTGTGGACATTGCTGCTATAAACATCAGGTGCATGTACCCCTTTGAATCAACACTTTTGTACCACCTCACACCAGTCAGAATGGCTAGAATTAACAAGTCAGGAAACGACAGATGTTGGCGGGGATGTGGAGAAAGGGGAACCCTCCTACACTGTTGGTGGGAATGCAAGCTGGTGCAACCCCTCTGGAAAACAGTATGGAGGTTCCTCAAACAGTTGAAACTAGACCTAGCCTATGACCCAGCAACTGCACTATTGGGTATTTACCCAAAAGATACAAAGGTGCTGATTCACCACTTATTTTGTTTGCTTTAGAGATATGTCTCCAATGCCTGATGACCTATTAAAGAGTGTGGCACTGAAAATACTTGCAATAATTGCCCGAAGCCTGTGCAGCATTGGTGCTAGGTGATGGGATAGGACCCATTTCCAGGGGGTCCCTAACATCATGTCTTTCAGGCACGCAACACTCTGCTGTTGCTTTGTTGTGGGTGGGAGGGTGTGTGATGGCCACAGGGTCAGCAGCTTCTAGAAGCAGAGAGGAAAGGAATCTGGTGATCTTAGCACTCACGGTTTAGGACTTGCCCTAATCCCACCACTTTGTGTGCTGCCTGCCCCTCAGTCCCTGGCTGTGATGGCTTTGCTGTCTGGAACCCACCTGGTTGCACCCCTGACATGTGTTGTTTGGGGTGGAAAATGGATGGGTCCACAGCCTCCTTTCAAAGACTCAGTCTTTCTATATTTCACCTGACTTGACATTGTGATTTGAAATCACAATGTACCTGGTGTTTCTAATTTTAAGATTTTGAGGTTCTGTGGTTTACGTAGATAAATGTCATTGAATGGGTTTATTTTTCATATGTCATCTGAGTTTAAAACATCATTAAACAAAAAGAATTAAAAATGCCAAAAGAAGAAACAATATAAGCCTTTAAAGAAGTGTCATAATTCAACTCAACTGTTAGAAAATATGAAAAATCTAGGGCTCCTGGGTGGCCTAGTTGTTAAACGTCTGCCTTCGGTTCAGGTCATGATCCCGGGGCCCTGGGTTAGAGCCCCATGTTGGGCTCCCTGCTCAGCGGGGAGTCTGCTTCTCCCTCTCCCTCTGCCCCTCCACCTACTTGTGCTCTCTCTGTTGCTCTCTCTCTCTCTCTCACTCTCAGATAAATAAAATCCTTAAAAATAATAATAATAATAAATAAAATATGAAAAATCTAAAGTTTGTCATTATGTTTACTGTAATTTAAAATAGAACAAAGTAGCAGATTTAGCAATTTTGATACATAACTAACTTGATCAAGAGCAATGTCCAGGCGGCCCTCACAATCAGCCTGTCTCCCTTACAGTTCCAGCAGTGCATTGAGCCACAAATCCATCATAATCCACACCTGAGAAAAAAAACAAAAGTACAGTGGCATGATGGCCAACAGTCTGAAGTGAGTGGTGGCCACTGTTCTGTGGACCCTCCCCCAAGGAAACTCCTTTCATCCGAACTAAATAGGGAGTAATACAGCATTATTACTTGACTCCCAAGGTTTTCATAATGTCCAGGTGACAGGAATGAACACTTTGCCACTATTGGGATAGTTGATTGATGAGAGCCATCTTCCATATGATGGGATCATTTATGGAAACCCGCAGTAGGACTTTTCCCAGATTCCACGTGTGGGCAGCGGTTCACGTGCTGAGCAGGAGCCTGGCTTGTGAATCAGCACATGGTCTGTGTGTGCCTATCATTCTGATTTTCTGTGAGGCCAGCAAAAGAGTTTCCTACCTTCTACCTATATTGAAGATGTAGTGGAATAATTTTAAAGACCTTCGAAGAGGGAATGTGGTTTCCCGGACAGGATAGAGGGGTCGGTGTAGTGGCCTACACCAGGACGCTAAGCAAACTCTTCTTCATGTGTGTCAAGGCCAGCCTCCACCAGTGATAAAGATTCTAGAGTCTGTCTCACGTGGACTAAGATTAAATTACAAGAGCCTAGACACACTCTTCACATGCATGGTGGGGAAAGTATATTTACTAGAAGTTTATGTAACTTGATTTTTTTCATACAAATCACTGTATCACTTGGGCGATCATGAAGGTGTGTGGACTTTCTAGGACAGAGACCAGTGGTCATGCACAGACTCCAGAAGCCATCCAGTCAATGTGTCAGAGTAAGCAGAGAGGTGCAGGGAGGAAAATCCTCCCTGACACGTGTTTCTCTTCATTTGTGGGCGAGAGGAGTGATTTGCAGGTTGAGCAGACCTCCACGTGGAGCCACATGAGGAAGTGAACTTGTGTAGTTGGGCCTGGAGGTTGCACAGCCAGGGGTTGGGTGGGTGAGCACTTAGAGGGGAGGCAAGCGAGCAGCTCGTGGGACCAGCCCTGGGCAGCACACCAAGACCACAATGCTACATTCTATGGGTTCATATTTAGGATTCAACAAGGCCATTCCTACTTTCAAAGACCCATTATGTGTCTAAAATATGAATTTTCAACAAGATAAACAAGGAATTGCATTCACTGTTATGGAGATGAGTCTGTCTTCTGGGAAGCTTTAGGAAACAAAATTTTCAGGACCTCGAGAACATGTCATAGAAAAAAGGCTACATGTAAAAAGTCATATTAATAATAACAATAATAATATTAACACCGCAGTGGTGATGATATTCCCAAAAGGAATTGACCAGAAATTCTTGACATACCTGTGGTTACAAAACCTAATGTTTGGACGTTAACTAGTGATAAATAGTAACATAGAAAGTGGGAACAAACTGCAACTCTAACACATGTCACCCTGTCTGGGTATGCTATTGTTGTCCGTGATTATTTTAATTCTAATGAGGATCTCTCAGAATTATGATGATGTAAGCAACATAAATCAAGGGTCTATATCAAGACCAGCAAGAGTAGAAGAGACATGCTTAAAACAAAGTCTCAAACAATGTAGGTAACTCTAAATCTTTTTTCTTTAGAATTTGCACATAAATTCATTATTGTGATTTCAAATAGCTTTACCCATTCATGTTAAAATTTCTTATCAGATCCATGCAGAATGAGCCCATTTTACATCACAACCTTCAGGGTTTGAGGAGATACAAGTTCCAATATGCCTTCTACTCCCTGGAGCCACCAGCTTCATCACATGGCCCTTCCCCCAGATTCCTTGTCAAGTCTTTTGTCAGCTTCATTCGAGTCCTTCTGAGTAGAATACTCTGAGTTGGGACCGTGGAAAATATATTGAAGACATTACATTTTCTCCTCTAAACTCTATACTTGTGTTGGTGTGGGCTGAAAGATATAGCCTTTGGACAGCTGAATTACAGTATTAACTTATATTGAATTCTAGTTGAATAAAATTCTTAAATATTCATCATAAATACTTCTATGAAGCTGGATGGAGCCTCTTCTCTACTTCGTCAATTGCTGTTTTTGGAAACCAAGTGGTGGACCTTCCATGGACCCATACTAACTGTCACTTGGTAATTCCATTGCGTCATGCCAGCTGGCTGAGGTCCTGCAGGCAGGCTCAGTTCTGTCGCTTAGAATACTCTTTATTTTGCCTAAATTTCTGTAACTTTCAAACTAGATTCCCACATCATCTTCTTATTCAAAGCACTCATAAACAAATGTAATACATACCCAGGACAAAATTACATTTTTAGAGGCATCTTCTAAACATATTCATTCAGTAATGAAAACACGAGACGTTTTACATTGAGATGTGAAGTATGTGATGATCTTACAAATAACTTTTTTTTCCCCCTTTGGGGATGATTAGTCTATAATTTCATTGATTAGGTCAAAGCAAGTTCTTTGAATATTGTAACTCAGTTATGAGATCATGCTAATGCACTAAAGTGCAACTCACACTTCTTCATCTTTTTCAAAATGGCATAATGGAAACAGTCATTGCTGCTCTTTGTGCTGTGCTGGGGCAGACAGTGGGCTGGCCTTGCAGAGCTGTGGTGTTTCTGTGACATGGCTGCCCAGACAAGGATGCTGCCCAGCCCCTCTTTGCATTGGGACAGGGCCATGAGACGGGGCTCCCCAATGAAATGAGCTGAGCTGAGCTGAGCTGAGTCAGATCAAAATGGTTGAGAAGGGATGAGCTCCTCATGGTCTTCCCTCCGCCCTTTATGCTAGCAATCTGCAGAAATCTGCAGAAAGACAGTATCAGGATAGAGTGGAACGATGAGTTTCTGAATCATCTTGTGAAGTCTGAATGTTGAATACCCACACTGAACTGTTAAGAGACAGGGAACACACCTTTGGTTTAAGCCCCTAAGTTGGGGTCTGTGGCAGCACTGGATTTTTCAGGCACTTTCTATGGGTCAGGGAGTGTCCTACACACATTCATAGATGCTAACTGGTTTAGCCCCAAATGAAATAAAACCATGAGGTAGGTCCTGCCATCATCTGCAGTTCATGCTCAAGAACACTGAAGCTAAGGAGTGACTGTTCCGGCCAAAGGACCCCGACTACCATGTGTCTCAGAGTCCGAGTATTGACCACTACTCTGTGCCTCTCTTGAGAAAACACTCTCAGAATCCTTGAGGGAACATCTCCATCTTTATCTATCTTCCTCTGTTCAGTTGCCACGTCTGTATCCTTCCCTGCCGCATAAGACCATAAGCCCATCATGCAAATATATACACAGGTGCATGAGGTTTTGCTGTATGGTGGTAATGACACTGGCAATGTATACAACAGATATTTACCTTTAAAATGCATCTGATACTCAAAAACATCCTGTAAGGCAGATGCTAATACTGCTGATCAGCTAAGTGGCTTTCTCAGAACACCAGGCTGGTTAAGGTAGACAGAGGACTAGATTCACAGTACAGCCTAATGTTCTCAGTGCACTTGGGCTAAGTCTCAGCACCCAGAGCTCAGTCCTCACTACATCCTGGGAGCAGTCCTTCTAGCACTGGATCCTTCATCCAGAAACTGCCTTTACAGAGAAACAGAAGAATATTGCCTGGCTCTGTTCTCTTGTTATCCATCAAAATCCAAAGTTCATCAAAAGGGTTCAGTAAACACATCTGCAAGTTCTCAAAGTACTCTCTTGGCCAGCCTGTAAATAGACCAAAACCAGGGAACGTGATTCTGGCTCAGATTCAGGCCAAGTGAGGACTGTTCCTCAAGTTCATGGCTGTGGGGTCTTTACTGGATGCTCTTGTTTGTACCTCTGGGTGCCATCCCCACTTCTGTCATCCCCCATCATGCACTCATTCAGAGCACACAGCTTCATATATTGTTCCTGCTCCAAAATATCCTTGTGATTTCTCCTTGCCTACAGTTCAAAGTCACTTATTCACCAAAGATTCATTGAGTTTCTACGATGGTCAGGCATCATTTTTAAATGCGAAGCAGGCACAATGGTCTGTCTTCCCATGGCTTAATTTCTAGTGTGGGGAGACAGAAAATAAGCAGGAAAATGCAAAACCCTTGGGAGGTAAAATCAAGCAGAGACTCAAAGTGGGAATGTTGGGAACTTGGTGGACTGAGGTTTGGTACAATTTGGTCCTATTCACCTTTCAAGTTATGTTGCAGTCTCACCTCTCCAGCCACACATGACATGACTTAACAGATTTTAAGACTTGTCCCTCATTCCGGTCCCAGGTCCTCTCTCCACTCTATTTTCCTATAACCACCACCAGCGGCCCACCCCCCACCAATCCTTCCAAAGCTCACCTCTAATACCTTTGTACTGCAAAGTCTGTCCTATTCATGAGGCACAACATTGCTATGTAGTTCTTACGTTGCTGTTGCATGGCTACCGCTTCATACGGTAATGATTATTACAGACAGAGAACCCCTCGGTGCCAGGTGTCATGGAAGGAGGATGAGGTTGGGAATCAGATGCCTGTGCCTGAGTTGCAGCCTCATCTCCCACAGCCTGTGAATCTGGGTACAAACTTGCATCAGGTTCCTTCCCACTTAAAGAGGGAAAGTCATGGCCATTACTCTCTTACACATGGGAGTCATGGGGAGGTTTACATGACTTTAAAATCATGATTTTTGATGATCCCTGTGTCACAATTCCCACCCATTAACACAAAACAAAAGCAGGCACATACAGTGATCAAAAATATTTTCTCCTTTAAATGACATCAACATCTCTGGATTCATAGGGAACCCCAAGATTTAGGGCATGCTAAGTATTCAAGAGTCTATACTGACCCATCACACGTAGAGGATCCTGAGGAGACACCAAAGGGAGTAAGCTTTGTAGAACACAGCTGGTGGCTAACCTTGAGTCTTTCATAGAAAAGAAACTCAGGATGTCCAACCCCTATAATTTTATTACCAGGTGACAAAGAGAAGGATGGTGGTGGTGGTGGTGGTGATGATGATGATGATGATGATGATGAGGGTGTAAATGAAGGGAATTGAGTGGTGATTGCCAAACAGTTCGAGGACTCCCTTAGATTCTGAGGAAGCAGAAGGGTGGCAGGAATTGGGTGAGGTGGAAGTTCATTTGGGAGATGATGGACGTGCCTGTCCCTAGTGGCCCGAGACTAACACTGATTAGGGAAAATCAACATAAGACTCTATGACTGGAAATCAAAAACCTAAAAGAGAATGCCCTTTGGGCTTTACAGTTGTTAGGGATTTTACTTATTTTGCTAGAAAAGAGACAATAGGTTCTTTTTAATATTCAAATAATATTCCAATAGATTACACTGGAGCTCAGATTATTCCATGAGCTGATGCTATCATTTAACTAGTGTTGTGCAATAACTAAACCTAATCAGAGGAACTAGCATTCATTCATTCATTAAGTAATTTTTTCAACCATGGTGGATATTTAGCAGATATTCAATCAAGATTTGCTGACGTAAAGTATATTCAAGTCCAATTACACTTATTCTTCATATTTTACCTTATAACACTTTCTAATACAGCTTTACTCCACCAAACTAAATTTTCTTATTATTTCCCAAATAGTCCTTGGATTCTCTTACCAAGACACCTTTGCTCATATCATTTCTTTCGCTGGAATGAGTCTTTTGATAACTTTATGCTGATCTTCACTTCTAGTTTGATCTCATGAAGTTCATTTCTGACCTCATTTCTGACTACCTAATTCTGTGTTATTGTCCCGAGTCTGCTGGCTTCTCTCACCAGCACCCTTGACTCCAGTCACCACCCACACTCAGGGGGCTGCCATCCCAGCTCAGGTGTGCCCTCTTTAGGATGCCCATGGTACTCTGCACCCAGCATGAAGTGAACCACAGCTTTCCTCCACTGCTCCCCCACTTCTCCATCATATTCTGTGAGAGCACCAACCTACACCCATTCAGATGGGAAAATGGCACTCATCTTTTACCTCCTGTCTACTCTCAGTGAATCTTCTGAGATGCAGCCATCAGACCCTTGCTCCTTAACCTCCTACATATGCCTCAGTAATGCCCCTTCCCTGTTATCTCTAATATCAATGCCAGATGGTTCTTATCATCTCTTCCCTGATTCCAACAGCATCTGCCTGGGTTCCACACTTTGGGATTTGTGCCTATAAAACTCAATCTCTGCTCCATTACCAGACACATTGCCTGGAACACAAATAAGAGCATAGCAGGCTTTTGTTGAAAACTGACAGGTACCCCCTCAATGAGAGCAACTTCAGTTCCTTGTCATGGTCATGCAGACTTTTTAAAAGTTCCTGATGCTTACCTGTCCATTCCACACCTTGAAAATTATGTTCCATGCACTTCAGACCACTTGTAATTGTGTTCTTCTCCTTGATGCCTTTCATTCCTGAGCCTTTGTTCATGCTATGCTGTCTATATAGAATGCCTTTTATTCCCTCCTCTGTATCCTGTACACCTGAGCAGTTTCTACTCATATTTGGACCTTAGCTCCAGAGGACTCATTTTATAGCCTGCTACAAAGCTGTGGTAGACCCACCTTCTCTGTGGTCCTGTTACATTTTGTAAATCTCTTTGTACTTATTTCATTCTATCATAATTAATTGCATATGTGCTTATCTCTTCAACTAGACTGAATGCTGTCTGTACCCCAGGGCTGGTGTCATTTAATATCTCTCATTCCTGTCCTAGAGCATTTAAGCTAAACATTTATTGATTGGAAGGCTCAAATGAAATTTGTATCTACTTCACAGAGATTTTAGGGGGATAAAATGAAATAATGTATACAAACATGACTTAGAACACTTAAACCTGCTTTACAAATATTAGTGATAAGGTTGCTGTGATATTGATATTGACATTGATGATGATGGTGATGATGATGGTGCTGGTGATTATGGTGATGGTAACAGTGATGATAGTGTTAATGTTGATGTGTTATTGATATTGACATTGATGGTGATGATAGTGCTGGTGCTGGTGGTGCTGGTGATGATGGTGATGATGGGTGATGATGATAGTGATGATGACAGTGATATGGTGTGATGGTGTTGATGTGCTGGTGATGATGGAGATGGTGATGTGATATTGATATTGATGGTGATAGTGACAATGATGGTGATGATGGTGATGTTGGCGATGATTGTGATGATGGTGCTGGTGATGATGGTGATAATGATATGATGTTGATATTGACGGTGATGGTGGTGATGATGGTGATGGTGGTGATGATGGTGATGATGGTGATGGTGGTGCTGATGATGATGGCGATGATGATGGTGATGATGACAGTGATATGGTATGATGGTGTTGGTGTGCTGGTGATGATGGAGATGGTGATGTGATATTGATATTGGTGGTGATAGTGACGATGGTGATGATGATGATGATGGTGATAATGATGATGATGGTGATGATGATGATGGAGATGGTGATGTGATGGTGAAGATGCTGATGACATGAGTGTAATCATGACTGGTGCAGAGCACCAGGACTTGAGAGAGGCCTCAGAGCTGGAAATTTAATAATATTATTCATCAGAAGATGAGTCAGCCAGGGGCAATTATAGAAGGTGAAGCACAGAAAACAACAGATTGATCCTTTCTGAATAGTGCTACTGAAAGTATAGGCAGAGAAGAAACTAACGTGAGGTCAGAGGAGGAACGGCCAGAGAAGTTGAATGAAAATGCACCCCACTTATAGAGACACTCTTAGAAAAGAGAAGGGAGCATGGGTAGAGAAGTCTACCTGAGTTTAAGTCAGAAATAAGATATATTCCATTTGAATTTGGCAGTAAGACCCCACTGTTTACCTGAGTAACAAGCACATTCTTTGTTTGGGCTAAATTTGCAATAACTGGACATTAATAAAATATTTACACTAGAAATATATTGCACTCTTTGAGGGCATGAGTAGCATCTGGCTTATATCCCCCTCACCTGGCAAATATCTGACATATAGTAGGTCTTTCATTTACAAGTATTTTTAATGAAAAAATCAGATGGGCAGTACAGGGGCTACTTCCTAGGTGATTTGTCTTATAATTAGCTTTTCTATGCCTGACTATCATCCAGTGCTGGTATAATAAGATTTTCTCTGGAACATTAAGTTGGTTAAATTTTGTATTCCTTGAGTCAAGATATTGCTTTGTAAAAATAAATATATATTAAGTAAAGTAACATGTAGTGATAATTGATCCCTGACAGCAGTTGTGTTTTCAATTAACTGAATGAATGAAACTTGTTGTTTATGTGATAGTTGGCTGAATTAGCATATTCTGGAGTCTTTCTCTTCTGTTCTGACCCTCCTCCCTCACCTCTCCTGCCTCCTTCTCCCTCTTTCTCAGAGCAGGGAATTTTTATCTTGGCTAGTGGAATTTAAAATGCTGATATTTCACTTCTGGGTCTCAAGAAACCCTAGAGCAGTGATCATGTTTTAGATAAATGAAATGTAGCAGATGTTCAAATTGGTTAAATATGCAGTACATGAGGGTTTTAATGCAGAAAAAGCAAGGGATGAGAATATTACCCATGAAAAATTGTGACAGTGAAATAATATAACATCCAGTAGAGACAAGGCAACTGAATGTTTGAAAGTGATCATGAGAAGGTGGTCTGAAGCAGATCTCAAAGGAGGTGACAGAACACGCAGGGACCTTTGGTTCCACTCCAGGTTGGGAGGTAGAAGAACACAGAAATACAGGAAGAAGTGCCTCCCACCCCAGCACATTCCTCCAGACTCGGACTTTCAGGCATTGACCTTCTCTCTGCTCCCCCAGTCTCAGCCACTGTCCCCGCATCACTCAGTTTACATGGTGTGGGGTGTTGTCTGCTCCCTTCTTGGCTCTCTTAGTCCACTTCCCCTTGAAGATTTGCTTGGCTAAGCCTCCCTGGGTTAGATTTAAACCTTCACTTTTCTGCCTGTTCTCAGGACCCTGAACACAGATGGAGAGAAACCACCCCAGGCTTGACCAGCCTTCAGATTCCTGGGCAAACATCTTGGGGGCCTGCTTTGCATCCATATGTGCCCCCAGTGGAGACAGGCACTGTCTCTGACCTCCCAGAGGACCTTCTCTTCTCTCCCCAGAGCTGCAGGAGCTCCTCCGCCTCTCCACGCCTGACTGATGACCACACTCCCACTTCACTGAAGAAACAGAGCTGCCCCTGTCACTCAGTAGCCTTGTAGCAAGGCGAATTCCTCCTGGTCACAGGTGCAGAGAATCCATCCATTTCCATCTACTCAAGGATATTCCTCCACCCAGAACACTTTCTATTTCCTGAATCATTATTTTTGCTCCTTATTGGATAATCCCCAACCATAAACTTAAATAAATTTCATTATCTTTAAAATAAAACTTTTAATTTCACATACCCCTCCAACCACTCCCCAGTCTTCTGCCTTTCTTTAAACAAAACTACCCTGAAGAATGATCTGTTCTCTCTGTCGCCCACCTCTTCCTTCTTCTCTTTCCTTCTCCAGCCCAGTTGGGCCTCCACACTCCCCAGGGCTGCTCCTTACTCCCACAAAGGACCTTGTGGTACCACCTCCAAAGGAGAAGTTTTAATCCCTATTTCACTGTGCAAATCGATGGCCTTGGACCCAGTGTGCCAATCCGTCCTGTTTGAGCAATTCTGTCACTTGCCTTCCAGGACCAACCATCCAGGACCCGCTCCTTTCTGACTGGCTGTTCCCACTTCCTCCTAGCCTCACCCTCGCCAAAGCCACCTCTTGGGGTCAGCATGCCCCAGGCTAGGCCGAAGACCCTCTTTTCTCTCCATTCTCTGGCCTCATGTCCCATGGCCTTCTTGGTCCGCCCGAGCACTGAGGGCTGCCAAGTCAGGCCCCAGCCCAACCTCTCATGGAATGGAGCCCACCTGTCCACTCACCTGCACACACAGGCCAGCACTGACCTTGGACATCTAGTGGCCACCCCTCTCCCCCTCCTCCCACCATCTCTCAAGCCATACTCCCCCCTCTATTCCCACAGTCTTTCCATTCTAATCAATCTGCCTAAATTACCACTCCCCCACATTTTCTACTCACTTTCCTGATTTATATTCAGCATGATCACTTATACTATTTAGCACTCACACGTTTTCACCCATTTATCATGCTTTTGTTTGTATTCTTCAAGGAGGACAGGGATTTTTCTCTTTGTTCATTTGGGTATTTCTAGTTCTTCAAGAAGAGTGCCTGGTACAGAACATCTACTCAATCAATATTTCTTGAGTTGATGAATTAGTGGATGCCTGGTAAATTACTATTGTGGGATTAAGGCAAGACTGCAGGAGAGGTGGCCCTCGAGTTACATTCACAAAGGAGACAGAGGACAGGTATAGGGTCAGAGGGTTTCTGAACCAGAAACTTTAATATTTGACAACTATTCAGTGATTCCATAGGTTGACTTTTGATTTTTAATAATAAGAAGAACACAGATAAGCATCTTTTTTTAATGGGGTAAGGAGTTTAGTTTTAATAAGCAGTACTAATAGGAGCTGACAAGGACCCCAGTATTTGGAGTTTCAAGGTGGCCTGTTTGAATGCATTTTTGATGATGGAAGACCCACTTCACTGGTGTGTTAAGGGTTTTGTCACTAACTCTGCTTTATAAAGTTTGACATTCTCATAGAGTAATTGCATCTTTCCATTGGTACCCTCACCCTCCTTGGTTGAAGGGTCACCGTGCTTTCCCAGAGGAGCCTCAATTCCCACCTGCACCATGCTGGCATTTCATAAGTAAGCAGGTCCAAAAATGAGTTGTCAGTAAGTTTGTCTGAGGGCCAAAATAAGCAAAGATTTGGCGGAAGATTCAAACTCAAAGCCACAATATTATTCATGAGTTATGAGCAACAAAATGAGATGTTCAGGTCCTGGTTTTGATGGGAATTTGGCCCTCTGTTCGGGACTGCTATTCCCTCCAGCTCTGCCGCTGGTCCGGAGAGGGCAGCTGGTGCTCAGCTCCATTCTGTGGGCATACGGCTGCTTTAAAAATGCTTTTTAATGATGAACTTGCTAAGAAAACTGCTCATCTTTTTCTTTAACAAGTCTGGACGTTCCTCAGAGAGGCCTTCTTGTTTTTTTGTTTTGTTTTGTTTTGTTTTTCTTGAAAATAGGAAAAGAGCCAAACATCTGGGCACCAAATGCCCAGTGTCTCGGCAGGTCCGAGGGTGGTTGCTCTGTGAAATGAGCAGGTGGCCAGCTCACTTGTTTGGCAAAGGCTCTGCATGCCACCCTCAACTCCGGGGTGACCTCAGTTCCCTGGTGAAGCATTGGAGCTCAGACTGGCCATGGGACTTGGCTTTAAGCAGTTCTGTGAAGCGGACCCTCTGATCAAGGAGGCCTGCCACCCGCCTGAGGACTTGGGTCCAGAGATGGATCAACTTGACAGCTGCAGGATACAAAAGATCCCCAGGTCTGTTTGCCTGGTGCTCTGTCCTTCGGTAACAATTTCAGGATGTCGGCATGCCCTCCGTAAGAAGGAAGATCCCACGGTGTGGCTGTGGGAGAGAAGTGTCAGGGAAGGCTGGTTCCCTCGGCATATTCTTCCCGAGAGCCAGGTGTGTTGGCACAAGTTTAGAGAACAATTCTTACAGGACAAGCAGCAGCTGTTCAAATTATGAACATGTGGAGATTTGCCATAGATGATTCGGCTAGATCTTCATTTTCTGTTAATAAACTCATCATCATGTTATTTTTACCCACTATGTGTTCAAGAGAAGAAAGAGGAGGAAATGGCCTGCAGTGTACTGAGGGGCACATGTGTGTGCATGGGTGTGAGTGTGAGTGAACAAAAGCCCTATTGTACATAATAATGTCATCATTAAAAAAAACAAGGGCTCAGGGCCTATCACTTCCCCTAAATAGCTAGAGACTCGGGCCACAGAGAGCTTAAATAACTTGCCAGGACAGCTTTCCCCGGAGGCCTGCTGTGTCTGGAGAGGGGCAGCCTGTCTCCCTACTGCTACCCCAGTCCAAAACAGCCTCCTTTCTCAAGTCTGATACTTAAATAATCTTCCAAAGTGCCTGGTGGAAAACACTCTGGTCTACACGGGCCCCGTGTGTGAGCAAGTCACATCCCAGCACTCAGTGAACACATCCTTCACATTTTATCCTAATTCCAGATTCTGGAAATGTGGAGCTGGTCAAAGCGAGGTTCAAACTCAAGAACTTACAATCTGTGGGAGCAAGGTTTATACTTTCTTCCAGATCTTTACTGTACTTTCCCTGAGACCCTCGCAGAACTACCACTGCTGCCTTGCCCTGACACACGGGATGGCCCAGCAGGACCACTGGGCCTCTTTGCAGCCTGTTCTGATGGAGCAAAAATTGAAACTGGAATAATGTACTCTGGCCACGATGAGCAATGGCTGCCTCACAATTGTCTGACCTGTTTAAACTGGGAGTGTATCCTGACGCAGAAGACCATTCCCATTTTCCAGAGTTGGGGGTCTTCTGCTCTGGCCAGGTGATGCAAGTCCCTCCATCTCAAACGGCTTGAGAAATTCAGAGTCTCCTGTTTCCCAAAAAACATTCCTCCTTTGTCCATAGTCTGATACTAACCAAGCCAAGGAAATAGAAATGATTCCGATCTATTAATGGTGCATGAAACATGGGGCATATGCCATAAATTACAAACACCCACATTCTGAAATTCAAGCTGAAATTGGGCAAGGGGTCCAGTCAGGAGTCCAGCTCCTCAGATATTTTTAAATAATCCAAAGACATTGTTCCTTTGCCAGATTCCCCCAGTGTTCCCAGTGATGAGATTGAGGCTTTCTTTGCAGAAGGAACTGATCTGATGATTAACCATGTTCCTAAGATCACAGCACCTTTTGTGTCTCCAGTGGAAACACCTCCCTCAGTGCATGGGTAGCCTACTCTCCCAGTACTTCGGAGACCCTCCTCCCTGTCCTCAGACGCTGATGAAGAGAGTGTTTCCTAATCGGACATTGTTGTTACACTGGCATTCCATTGCCTGCTCTTCTCAAATCCTGGAAGTCACAGAACTCTGGACGCAGCTGGAAGGGCCAGGGTGGGTGGGTCACCTTTGGGAGTAATATCCAGGGTGCTGAAAATGCAAATTCTCTCTGCTGCTTTTGGAATAAGGCCCACAGATTAGCCATGGCTCAGCGTCTGTGGTCCATGTGAGATCTTGTGCACGTCCCCAGAGCACCCAGGGTCTGCAGTCCAGGCTCTTTCTGGCTTTTAACATCTCAGCTCTACCCTGAAGAGCAACCACGAGCTTCCATGTGTGTGTCTCTGTGTGCACAGCCTGTGTGCGAGTGTGTGCATGCGTCTCTGTGCATGCACATGTGTGCAGGATGTGCTGACTGTCTGTGGATTACTCAGGCACAGTCCCTCAGAGAATCAGAAAAGGGTCTAGCTGGCTCTCATGGTTTCTCACTTTACTATGATTCATTGTTCTGAGATTTATGCAGAGGTAAACCACGACAGGTTCGGGGCCATCTTGCTACTTAAAGAATCACTCTGGTTATTCAGGCACTTGTAAAATGCTCACCCTTGTGTTACTCCAGTTCTCATTAGCAAAAACATAGAATTTATTATTCTTTCTCTGTGCTTTGGACATGTATTCAAGATGCTGTAAGGAAATTGATGTGTCCATAGCTAAATTAGTCTAAATAGCCAGTTTTCAAATAATTCCATTGGTCAGGCTTAATTTTTTTTTTCTTCTCTGAAAGTATTCAGTTTACTGTACTTTCAACAGAAAATGAGTTGGGGAAAAATGACAGAAGTTAAAACCAGATGTTTGGATGTCTATGCTATTGCCCAATTTGAGGAAGAGGAAAACAAGCTAAGAAATAAGCTTTGCTTTGCTTTTATTATGTCTTCTAGTGATTGAACTAGTAGTAGGAAACCTTCCTGGTTGGAGTTGGTTCTCTTTATTTATTTTTTTAAATGCCTTGACTGTTACTTCTGGTACCACATGTTTTTCTGGAACAGATCTTTGGTGAGAAGAAGTTGATGGCATGATGGCATAATGGCACAGAAGCTCAGACCAGCAAGAGCCTAGAGCACCAGCATAGGAGGTCCGGAGGATGTGGGTCTGCTCGGACCCTGGGCGAGACCCCCTCCTGCACCCAGACACCAGGGGCCATCAGGACATCAGAAGAGAAGGGAACTCAGCTAGCGACAGTTTGGATGACAACGAGGACATTGGTATCCCACTAGACACCTCCAAAAATCATTTGCACATTGGGGAGTTTTCAGACAATATCACTGAATTTTATATTAATATAATGACAGTTTAGATCTGGCTTTTTAGTAATTATTGTCCAAATTACTGTGTGTTCTTCCCCAACATTTTAGCACATGCACGGCTGGGATACAAATGATATTCTGCTTTCACATCGGCTTTCGAGGACCTCAGTCTGCATACATGCATATTACCAGCGTGTTAGACCATTCTTGCTAGTAGTTTGTTCTTCTTCAGAAAAAGGAAAAATTGCTCCCTCCCAAATGGATTAAGACATCTTTGCTAGATTGCAAGCATGTTGCAGCCCACACTGAGCATGTAACCTCATGCTGGTTTTCTTTAGTCAACAACATGTGAAAGACATAGCCCTTTGCTTGTCTGCACTGTAACTAACATGCTAATAAACGCTACTCAGGAAACAGCAGCTTCCAAAAGATTTCACTTCCACGGCTGATGCACGAGCCATGGAATCACCTCTCATGGGGCTGTGTGGACCCAGCTTTGACAGACAGCATCTTTGCTCCCTTAGAAAGGGAGAACAGGATTAATGAACTGGGAGCAGTGGCTGACATAAGGTTTGGGGGGCAAGCGTTAGTTCGAGTAAAGTAACAACTAAACAAAAAAGAAAATCTGAAAGACATCTGACAGGCTATAAAGTGTGTACCCAACTCTCTGAATGACAAACTCTTGGAGGCTTGAAAGATGCTATGTTACAACTTCCCAAACAATGTAGTACAACTCTCCTCAGTGTCAGGCCCCTTGCCGCCACAAATTATGTGACCAACAAGTTGGCCGATTCTTACTTATTGGAATGGTTTTTGTAATTCTCTACAATTTGTTTCATGTGCTTGATTCTTGCCTTTTATATATACTGTATTTTTCTTCTATCTTATATTCACTTCAGAAAACAAATTGATTGATTGGAATGGAAGATAGAACTACCCAGCTCAAATTGCTTGGCTCACCCCTCTTTCCCTCCGTCTCCCTCTCCCCTCCCCTCTACCGCTCTTGCTTAAATCCTCATCTGAGCATTGATTGGATTTTCAGGGTATTTTGACATAGGTGATGAAACACAACTGCAATGTAAGTGTTTTGCCAAAATGTCTGCCCTGTGACAGTTTGCAGTTACTAACTCATCAGATAAACGAATTTGCACATCCACTGAATAACCCAACAAGCACATTGGTCACCACCCTTGTCTTGCCACTGGGCTAGTGCTAGATGTGTGATGGCGAGCCCTTCCCTCCGGCTTCACACGTCCACACCTGCTTACATTCTTGTGACCCTCTGTGGCTTCTCTAATCATCATATCCCTGGCCTGGTGGTCACGACACCTGAGCTAATCTCTCCCTCTTGCAACCTCCTCCACATTCATGTGTCTCTCATGAGTCTCTTGGAAATATTGTTTCCCTGTTCTGCCAAATGGTGTTTCATCCTTTGTTGCAAAGGCAACTGTCCTGCATAGAAAACCCTGGCCTTTAGGATAAAGGTCCGGTAGGGGGGCCTTTATGGAGCTCCTATTGACCCTGGGAGAGTCAATTTCTTAAGCCAATGTCTCCTATTAGATATTTGCAAACACTTACACTGCATAGACTTCTCGTCAAGATCCGTGTGAATAATGCACAGAACACCACGGTAATCGAGGCATGATTTTATCATAATTGTTCTGTTCATGCTAAACCCAGAATGCTAACCTCACTCCTTTTTTCAGCTCTAAATCTTTCAATTTATTTTTGGTTTAAAATGCCACATTTTCCATGAAGTGGCCTAAAATATTACCAACTGAAAATCACATTGACCTAATTTGAGGGGGGATGGCACTTTGCACCTTGCTAATGAGCTCAGATTCTGTGCAACGCTGAGCTGTGCCTGGCCAGCCTGGTCCTGTGCCGTGACCCTGGAGCTTGGCCATGCCCCTTACACTTGCACTCTGGGCGTTGTCAGGGGAACTTTGCAAAGACAGTGTCCTCTAAACACACAGGGAGTTAAGTAAAGACATGGATGTGGAGGCATGGGATTTCTTCTCAGCCCTCCCTCCATGGAAAGGGTGTTTGTATGGTCCATTTGAGAAGAGAAGATCATCTGATATGGGCAGATATAAGGCAATTTTTAAACCCAACAATAATTTTATTTATACACACGGTATCATTATCCTGTATGGTATCATCTCAAGAGGTATCAGTAGGAGGGGCCACTGCAGTAATTTGATGCTGTTTTATACAACATTCTAAAGATAGTTGTATGCTTTCCCACAATTTCTATGCCAAAAAACACATAGAGATAACTCTGAAGCAACTTTTGAAATTAAATCCTTGCAATTCCTGGGGCGGAGCAAGATGGCAGAGGAGTAGGAGACCTGGATTTTGTCTGGTCCCAGGAATTCAGCTGGATAGGGATCAAACCATTCTGAACACCTACAAACTCAACAGGAGATTGAAGAAAAGAAGAGCACCAACTCTCTGAACAGAAAAGCGACCACTTTCTGGAAGGTAGGACGTGCAGAGAAGTGAATCCGAGGTGATACTCGGGAGGATAGACGGCAGGGGAGGGGGCCTCCATTGGCCGCTTCTGGCAAGTGCTAGAGCCGCGGAGCACAAAATAGGAACTTTTAGAAGTCTGTTCCGCTGAGGGACATTGCTCCAGTGGCTAAGCTGGGGGTGGTACCCTCGCGGGACCTTGTGGTCTCAGGAACCTCAGGGTCATAGATAGACCAGGGGTGCCTGAGTGCGGCCGAGCTCCCAGGTATCGGAGTGGGGAAGCCAGCTGCAGAGACGGAGCTGAGGCGCGGGCTTTCAGCTCGGGGTTGCCATAAACTGTGATCGGTGACACAGTCGGGCCACTGCTCTTCCAGCAGGGACCCAACAAGCGGCAGATCCGGGGAGACTCCCCTTCCTCCCCTGGGAGGAGCGGCGCGGGAGCGCACCGCAGGGATCTGCTGGGTTTGGAGACTCCACACCGAGTTGGGTGCCAGAGATAGAAACGCTTGGTCACAGGCCGGGTGAGCACGGAGTGCGGCCGGAGACCGGGGACACGGGACTGACTGCTTTTCTCTGGGGGCGAACTGGGGAGCGGGCCCCGAGTACTCAGCTCCTCCGGGGCGGAGATTGGGAGGCCACCATTTTCACCCTGGTCCTCCAGAGCTGTACCGAGAGCTTGCAGGGAACAAAAGCTCCCAGAGCAAACCCAACCAGATTACTTAGCTTGGACCGACAAGGGCAGGACAATTTGGCCTGGCAACAGGAGCCATGGCAACAGGCCCCTCCCCCAGAAGATCAGCAAGAACAGCCAGCAAGCCAAGACCAAGTTTATGGATCAACAGAACAGCAGAACTCCAGTGCTAGGGGAATACTGCACATAGAATTCATGGCTTTTTTACCATGATTCTTTAGTCGTTCAAAGTTAATTTTTTTAACGTCTTTTTTTTTTAATTTTTCTTTTTCCCTTTTTCAACCAAAATCTTATCAATCCCTTTTTTAAAAAAACATTTTATTTTTCATTTTTAGAGTCATATTCTATCCCTTCATAGTAGTTACCCTTATTTTTGGCATATATATATATATATATATATATATATATATATATAAAAGTTGTTTTCTCTTTAAAATTTTGAGATACAGTTTCTTCTAACAGATCAAAATATACCCTAAATCTCTAGTGTATGCCTTTGTTCTAGTCACCTGCCTGATCACATTCTCTACCCTTTTTTTTTTATTAAATCCTCTTATTTCTTTTTTCAAATAACTTCTTATCTTATCAATTCCTTTTATAAATTTTTTTATAATTTTCATCTTTGCAATCGTATTGCATCCCTTCATCGTATCAACCCTTATTTTGTACATATATAAGTCTTTCTTTCTTTAAAACTTTGGGAGGCACTCTCTTCTAACAGACCAAATACACCCAAAATCTAGTGGGTGGCACTGATCTATGCACCAGCCTGATCATATTTGATCATATTATGTTTTTTTTTTTTTTTTTTGGTTTGTTGTGTTTTTGTTTGGTTTTATCTTTTTCTTTTTCTTTCTTTTATCTCTTTTTTTTTCCTCTTTCCCTTTCTTTTCCCCTGGTTTCAGGTCTTTTCTGATTTGT
This sequence comes from Zalophus californianus, assembly GCF_009762305.2. Taxonomy (NCBI): domain Eukaryota; kingdom Metazoa; phylum Chordata; class Mammalia; order Carnivora; family Otariidae; genus Zalophus; species Zalophus californianus. The sequence continues at coordinate 455,257 of NC_045602.1, forward strand.
TTAGAGTATATTTGCTGGGGACATTGTTACCCTGTTAGCATTTTGTTCTCTAATTCATCTATTCTCCTCTGGACAAAATGACGAGACGGAAAAAAATCACCTCAACACAAAGAACAAGAGGTACTACCGTCTGCCAGGGACCTACTCAATACGGACATTAGTACGATGTCAGACGTAGAGTTCAGAATCATGATTTTAAAGATACTAGCTGGGTTTGAAAAAAGCGTGGAAGTTATTAGAGAAACCCTTTCTGGAGAAATAAAAGAACTAAAATCTAACCAAGTCGAAATAAAAAAGTCTATTAATGAGGTGCAATCAAAAATGGGGGCACTAACTGCTAGGATAAATGAGGCAGAAGAGAGAATCAGCGATATAGAAGACCAAATGATGGAAAATAAAGAAGCTGAGAAAAAGAGAGTTAAACAACTACAGGATCACGAGGGCAGAATTCGAGAGATAAGCGATACGATAAGACAAAACAACATTAGAATAATTGGGACCCAGAAGAAGAAGAAAGAGAGAGATGGGCAGAAGGTATATTGGAGCAAATTATAACAGAGAACTTCCCTAATGTGGGGAAGGAAACAGGCATCAAAATCCAGGAGGCACAGAGAACCCCTCTCAAAATCAATACAAATAGGACAACACCCTGACATCTAATAGTAAAATTTAAGAGTCTCAGAGACAAAAAGAAAATCCTGAAAGCAGCTCCAGAGAAGAGATATGTAACTTACAATGGTAGAAATATTGGATTGGCAACTGACCTATCCACAGACACCTGGCAGGCCAGAAACGACTGGCATGATATATTCAGAGCACTAAACGAGAAAAATATGCAGCCAAGAATACTACAACTAGCTAGGCTGTCATTGAAAATAGAAGGAGAGATAAAAAGCTTCCAGGACAAACAAAAACTAAAGGAATTTGCAAACACAAAACCAGCCCTACAAGAAATATTGAAAGGGGTCCTCTAAGCAAAGAGGGAGCCTAAAAGCAGCATAGACCAGAAAGAAACACAAACAATATACAATAACAGTCACCTTACAAGCAATACAATGGCACTAAATTCATATCTTTCAATAGTTACCCTGAATGTAAATGGGCTAAATGCCCCAATCAAAAGACACAGGATATCAGATTGGATTAAAAAACAATACCCATTGATATGCTGTCTGCAAGACACTCATTTTAGGACCAAAGACACCCCCAGATTGAAAGTGAGGGCATGGAAAACCATTTACCTGCTAATGGACACCAAAAGAAAGCAGGGGTGGCAATCCTTCTCTCAGAAAAATTAGATTTTAAACCAAAGACTGTAATAAGAGATGAGGAAGGACACTATACCCTACTTAAAGGGTCTATCCAACAAGAAGATCTAACAATTGTAAATATCTACACCCCTAACATGGGAGCAGCCAATTATATAAGCCAATTAATAACAAAAGCAAAGAAACACATTGACAACAATACAATAATAGTAGGGGACGTTAACACCTCCCTGACTGAAATGGACAGATCATCTAAGCAAAACATCAACAAGGAAATAAAGACTTTAAATGACACACTGGACCAAATGGACTTCACAGACATATTCAGAACATTCCATCCCAAAGCAACGGAATACACATTCTTCTCTAGTGCCCATGGAACATTCTCCAGAATTGATCATATCCTAGGTCACAAATCAGGTCTCAACTGGTACCAAAAGATTGGGATTATTCCCTGCATATTTTCAGACCACAGTGCTTTGAAACTAGAACTCAATCACAAGAGGAAAGTCGGAAAGAACTAAAATACATGGAAGCTAAAGAGCATCCCACTAAAGAATGAATGGGTCAACCAGGAAATTAAAGAAGAATTAAAAAAATTCATGGGAACTAATGAAAATGAAAACACAACTGTTCAAAATCTTTGGGATGCAACAAAGGCAGTCCTAAGAAGAAAGTATATAGCAATACAAGGCTTTCTCAAGAAACAAGAAAGATCTCAAATACACAAACTAACCCTACACCTAAAAGAGTTAGATAAAGCCTAAACCCAGCAAGAGAAGAGAAATAATAAAGATCAGAGCAGAAATCAATGAAATAGAAACCAAAAGAACAGTAGAACAAATCAACGAAACTAGGAGCTGGTTCTTTGAAAGAATTAACAAGATTGATAAACCCCTGGTCAGACTTACCAAAAGAAAAGAGAAATGACCCAAATCAACAAAATCATGTATGAAAGAGGAGAGACCACAACCAGCACCAAAGAAATACAAACAATTATAGGAACATATTATGAGCAACTCTATGCCAGCAAATTAGATAACCTGGAAGAAATGGATGCATTCCTAGAGATGTATCAACTACGAAAACTGAACCAGGAAGAAATAGAAAACCAGAACAGACCTATAACCGCTAAGAAAATTGAAGCACTCATTAAAAATCTCCCAACAAACAAAAGCCCAGGGCCAGATGGCTTCCCAGGGGAATTCTACAAACATTTAAAGAAGAATGAATACCTATTCTTCTGAAAATGTTCCAAAAAATAGGAATAGGAGGAAAACTTCCAAACTTGTTTTATGAGGCCACCATTACCTTGATCCCCAAAACAGACGAAGACCCCATCAAAAAGGAGAACTACAGACCAATATTCTTGATGAACATGGATGCAAAAATCTTCACCAAAATACTAGCCAATAGGAACCAACAGTACATTAAAAGGATTATTCACCACGACCAAGTGGGATTTATCCCTGGACTGCAAGTTTGGTTCAACATCTGCAAATTAATCAACGCAATACAATACATTAATAAAAGAAAGAACAAGAATCATATGATCCTCTCAATAGATGCAGAAAAAGCATTTGACAAAGTACAGCATCCTTTCTTGATCAAAACTCTTCAGAGTATAGGGAGAGAGGGTACGTACCTCAATATCATAAAAGCCATCTATGAAAAACCTACAGCAAATATCATTCTCAATGGGGAAAAATTGAGAGCTCCCCCCCCCAAGGTCAGGAACGCGGCAGGGATGTCCACTCTCACCACTGCTATTCAACATAGTATTAGAAGTCCTAGCCACAGCAATCAGACAACAAAAAGAAATCAAAGGCATCCAAATCAGCAAAGAGGAAGTTAAACGCTCACTGTTTGCAGATGATATGATACTTTATATGGAAAACCCAAAAGACTCCACCCCAAAACTGCTAGAACTCATACAGTAGTTCAGGAAAGTGGCAGGATATAAAATCAATGCACAGAAATCAGTGGTATTCCTATATACCAGCAACAAGACAGAAGAGAGAGAAATTAAGGAGTTAATCCCATTTACAATTGTACCCAAAACCTTAAGATACCTAGGAATAAATGTAACCAAAGAGGCAAAGGATCTGTCCTCAGAAAACTATAAAATACTCATGAAAGAATTTGAGGAAGACACAAAGAAATGGAAAAACGTTCCATGCTCATGGATTGGAAGAACAAATATTGTGAAGATGTCAATGCTACCTAGAGCAATCTACACGTTCAATGCAATCCCCATCAAAATACCATGCACTTTTTTCAAAGAAATGGAACAAAAATCCTAAAGTTTGTATGGAATCAGAAAAGACCCCGAATAGCCAGAGGAATGTTGAAAAAGAAAAGCAAAGCTGGCGGCATCACAATTCTGGACTTCCAGCTCTATTACAAAGCTGTCATCAAGACAGTATGGTACTGGCACAAAAACAGACACATAGATCAATGGAACAGAATCGAGAGCCCAGAAATGGACCCTCAACTCTATGGTAAACTAATCTTCGATAAAAGCAGGAAAGAATGTCCAGTAGAAAAAAGACAGTCTCTTCAACAAATGGTGTTGGGAAAATTGGACAGCCACATGCAGAAGAATGAAACTCGACCATTTCCTTACACCACACAGAAACATAGACTCCAAATGGTTGAAAGACCTAAATGTGAGACAGGAGTCCATCAAAATCCTAAAGGAGAACACAGGCAGGAACCTCTCGACCTCAGCCGCAGCAACTTCTTCCTAGAAACATCGCCAAAGGCAAGGGAAGCAAGGGCAAAAATGAACTATTGGGACTTCATCAAGATAAGAAGCTTTTGCACAGCAAAAGAAACAGTCAACAAAACCCAAAGACAACTGACAGAATGGGAGATGATATTTGCAAATGACATATCAGATAAAGGGCTAGTACCCAAAATCAATAAAGAACTTTTTAAATTCAACACCCAGAGAACAAATGATCCAATCAAGAAATGGTCACAAGACATGAACAGACATTTTTCCAAAGAAAACATCCAAATGGCCAACAGACACATGAAAAAGTGTTCAACATCGCTCGGCATCAGGGAAATCCAAATCAAAACCTCAATGAGATACCACCTCACACCAGTCAGAATGGCTAAAATTAACAAGTCAGGAAATGACAGATGTTGGCGGGGATGCAGAGAAAGGGGAACCCTGCTACACTGTTGGTGGGAATGCAAGCTGGTGCAACCCCTCTGGAAAACAATATGGAGGTTCCTCAAAAATTTGAAAATAGAGCTACCCTATGATCCAGCAATTGCACTACTGGGTATTTACCCCAAAGATACAAATGTAGGGATCCAAAGGGGGTATGTGCACCCTGATGTTTATAGCAGCAATGTCCACAATAGCCAAACTGTGGAAAGAGCCAAGATGTCCATCGACAGATGAATGGATAAAGAAGAGGTGGTACCTATATACAATGGAATATTATGCAACCATCAAAAGGAATGAAATCTTGCCATTTGCAATGATGTGGATGGAACTGGAGGGTGTTATGCTGATTGAAATAAGTTAATCAGAGAAAGACATATATCATATGACCTCACTGATATGAGGAATTCTTAATCTCAGTAAACAAACGGAGGGTTGCTGGAGTGGGGGTGGGGTGGGAGGGATGGGGTGGCTGGGTGATAGACATTGGGGAGGGTATGTGCTATGGTGAGCGCTGTGAATTGTGCAAGACTGTTGAATCACAGATCTGTACCTCTGAAACAAATAATTCAATATATGTTAAAGAAAAAAAAACAAAAAGAAGAACATAGCAGGAGGGGAAGAATGAAGAGGGGGAAATTGGAGGGGGAGACGAACCGTGAGAGACGATGGACTCTGAGAAACAAACTGAGGGTTCTAGAGGGGAGGGGGGTGGGGGGATGGGTTAGCCTGGTGATGGGTATTAAAGAGGGCACGTTCTGCGTGGAGCACTGGGTGTTATACACAAACAATGAGTCATGGAACACTACATCAAAAACTAATGATATAATGTATGGTGATTAACATAACAATAAAAATTTAAAGAAATAATTAATTAATTAATTAATCCTTGCAGTTTATGAATGAAAATTACACTGCATATTTGCAAAAAAAAGAATAAATGATGAAAACTCCAGGATTAGACATGCTGTGACATGTCATCTTAGTAGATAGAATGATGTGCCACCCTCCCAGCTTCATCCCCAGGTGTCCCTCGCTCTGGCCTGTCGCCTTCTCAAGCAGCAGGTCAGAACTTTGAGGTTGACAACCGTGGTCAGTGCCTGACGCACACCAGGTCCTCAGTGAACATGTGCAGAATAGGTGTTACCATAACCATTTAGGGCAGAAACCACATTTATAGCTCAGACCACTGGATGAGTGGGAGAAAGAAATGTCAGGGAGAAGTTGTGTTTTTTTTATTTTAATGGCAAAAAGATCACAATGATTTTCCTTAACCCTTACCTCATTTTGGCCAGGAAGATCAAATCCTACCCTTCCTGTCTGTTTCACCATCCCTGTTCTATGCACATTTCTTTCTCAGTTCTTTGCGTGTCGTGTTGAATGCTAGTCTCACTCTCCTGTGTCAACTCTCACAAGATTAATGTGATACTTTGGAAAGCATCATGCAGTGGTAAGTCAGTTGTTGAAACCCAGTTCTGCTCTGAGGGATGGCAAATCCTCCACGTTTACCTATTCAACATCAGGGAAAAGGAACTGTTTCCAGCACACTTAGAATCAGGGTATGGTCTGAAGGCCCTGACCCTTAGGACCCCTCTGACTTTCAGTGTCCTGGGGTTGGCACTATCCTGGGGACAAGACTAAGCCTGCAAACAAAGCAGCTGCCCAGCAGGAGCTCCCGGGGCCAGGGCAGAACCACATGGTGTTTCTCACTGGACCCTGGAGGCAGCGTCTTTGCAGAAGAGTCTGTGATGAGCTCCGGCAGGTCAGACAGGCAGCCTGGGGTGTGCTGACAGTGGGACTCACACACAACGATGGTATCAAATGTCCAAGTTCAAAGTAAGCCCACTCTGTTAGCTTTCCCAGGAATGGTGGTGACATGTAAGCATATGTGCACAACCAAAACTAATGGACTAGTCAGTCTCAAAAAATGTATTGTCTTAGTATGTCTTGAAAGACCTGTTTCTGCAGGGGGTGGGTAGAGAAGGTGGGTGAGGAAAGGCTGCTTCCAGTCTGTGCTACTTCCGTGGAAAATAACAAGAAATGAACACTTGCTTCCAAAGGAAATAGAGTGTATCAGGGGACAGGCCCAGGCCCCCAGTCACACCTCCTCCTTCGGAGCCTGGTCCACGACCCTGGGTCAGGTCTTCAGTCTTCTCTTCAGACAGCATGGAATTCTACTCTGTCTTCCTTAATGTATTTTATAAATTCTAATGGATGTTCCAGCTGAAAAGGATTTATATGCTGTTCATATCTAAGCACTCCAGAATGAATTGTTAATTTTCCCCACTTTCCTGCATTTTAAGCTAAGTGCTGTGATCCTGTGTTTTATGGTTTTATCAGTCTATGATCCATGGCTAGGGAAAAGAATAACTGCTAATTATTTATTTTGTCAATTTGACTTAAGTTTTTTCTTTGATACTTTTGCTAGGTCATTGCAGCAAAGAGTAGCAAGTGATAGTCTGGCAGTTGTGGGAAGTCTGGACAAGACCTGATAATAGTGTCAAGAACTGAAGCATATGCTGTGGTTGGTGCAGAAACAGAAAGTGCAATGGAGAGGCATGGATTGAGGGAAGGGACACGATACCTAGCACTTGCAAGAGTTCAAGACCTTCTCAGTGGGCTTTCTGTGTCCTGGGAGTTCTGGCTCCTGTCTACTTGGCATATACATAGAAGAGTTTGGATCACTAAACCCTAGAATCTCATAATTAGAAGGGTTGGTAGAGATGATCTTCCTAACACTGTGACTGGGAATTTAGATACAGCGCCTGGATGCTTCCAGGGAAAGTTTTCTCAAAGTAGGATTCTCTGCCCACCTGCTTGAGGATCACCTGGGATCTGTCAAAATCCACCTTCTGTGTCTCCACCCAGGCCCCCTGAACTGGAAACTTGATCATCCACATTACCTAGGAGAGTGCTATGCAGCCCAGATTGAAGAACCATAGAACAAGGAAGTCCATTTAATTGTGGGCAGCTCTAGTTGTCAGAGAAATATTACAAAGTTACACTCAAAACAATGAAGAAAGAAAGAAAGAGAGAGAGAGGGAGGAAGGGAGAGGGAAAGAGAGGGAAAGAAGAAAAGAAGAAAGAAAGAAAGAAGGAAAGAAAGAAAGAAAGAAAGAAAGAAAGAAAGAAAGAAAGAAAGAAAGAAAGAAAGAAAGAAAGAAAGAAAGAAAAGAAAGAAAGGAAGGAAGAAAGGAAGAAAGAAAGAAAGAACGAAAGAATGAAAGAAAGAAAGAGAGAGAAGGAAAGGGGGGGATGTTTCCATCTGCAGAAAGTTGTCTGTGTGACCCCATAGTAGAGCTTCAATCTGTGGCAACAAAGAAGGGTGGGTCAGAGGTTAGAGGCTACCACTGCCTTTCTTGCATCTTAATCAGAAAAGCTCCACTCTGATATGTGAGCCCGCGATATTTCTCTGGACTAGAGCCCCCATGCTAACTTTTCTGCTATGGGCAGGATACTTCTAGGCATGTCCTCGAAATGCCTATCAGTGGTTTGTAAGAACAGAGGGTGTGCTGTGCTTCAAGTTCTGTCCTTCACTTTGGGGTACAACTTGTAGTCTGAGGAGACCCCAGCCCAGATCATCCTCATTCCTGTAAGAGATATTATTTATCCTTAACTGTCCATGACTCCAAGTTAGAGTTGAAGCAGCTTGGATTCTTGTGTGAATGCATTCATGTTTTATGTTCTTAAAAACAATTTTTGAAGTTTATAAAATTAAAAAGAGTAGTAGTGGTACAATGTGGGTAGCAAGGACGCATCTGTCATCTCAGCAAGTGATGAGGCCAGATTTGTAATTTAGCTTCTAAAGTCTAATAATCACCAAATGTTTAACCAGACCCCCTTGGCTAGCTCCCTTACAGCAGGGACATACAAATGTAATTCAACAGGAAAAAAAATGAAGGTTTTCTCACTGTCGTAACAAAAATCAACCCTCTCTGTCTTTCTTTATCCTCCAGAGAGATCACTCTGAGATATCACACAATTCACTTTTCCCCAAGATCCTGAACCTGCAGCAAACACACACATGTGCCTGTCTATATGCAAAAAAAACACAGGAATATAAACACGTGTGAAGAGTATTAATAGGCAAAATCATGCTAGAATATGAGCTATTTCTCCTGAAGATGCAAACACATTAGTATTGTCTAAGATGGTAACTGCTTGTGGATAAATCTGATATAAATTTGTCTGGGGGACAATGGAGGTGCCCCTTATTTGTTGCCATTTAGTTTTTTTTTATCAATAGACTTTATTTTTAGAGCCCTTTTATAGTTACAGAAAAACTGAGCAGAGTAATGAACTCCCATATATGCCCCTCTCATTCCCTACCAGCGCTCTCCACTAGGAACATCACCCATTAGTGGGGCACACTTGGTACAGTTGATGAGTCGATACTGACACAGTTTTATAACTCATGTCCATAGGTTATGTTAGGGGTCACTGTTGGTGTTGTACAGTTTGTGAGTTTTGGCAAATGCATAGTGCCTTGTACCCACCATCAATTGCATCATTGTGCAGAGTGGCTTCACTGCCCTACAGTTCCTTCGTGTATTCCTTCTCATACAGTCTTCCTTTCTTTATGTAAATCCAATTTCAGGCTTATATACTTTCCCTTCTCTCTGCAGAACTTCCTGTAACACTTTCACAGAGCAGATCTACTGGCCAAAATCAATTTTTGTTTGTTTGATAAAGTATTTGTTTCTCCTCACTTCTGAAGGATAATTTTGCTCAATATAGAATTCTAGGCCGGCAGTACTTTCTTCATGTTAGAAATCTCATTCCATTTTCTTCTTGTTTGTGCAGTTTGTGAATAGAAGTCTGATATAATTCTTATTTTTCCACTCTAAGAGAAGTAGATTTCCCACCACCACCACCCCCCGGCTGGTTTAAAGATTTTCTCTGTATCTTTGGTTTGAATGTGATATGCTAGGTGCACATTTTATGGCATTTATCCTCTTTGGTGTTGTCTGAGCTTCCTGGATCTGTGGTTTTGTGTCTGCCACTAAGTTTGGAAAATTCTCAGCCAGACAGTATTACTTCAAATATTTTTTTCTGTTTCTTTATCTCTTTTTTTTTTTTTTTGTAATTGCCCAGCAGTTCTTGGACATTCTGTTCTCTTTTTTCTTTATTTTTCTCTTTGCATTTTAGTTAAAAAGTTTCTATTGATATATCTTCAAGTTCACTAGTTCTTTGACTGGTCATGTTCAGTCTGCTGATGAGCCCATTAAACATATTCTTCATTTCTCTTACAATGTCTTTATTTCTAACCTTTTAAAAATTCTTAGAGTTTCCACTTCTTTGCTAACCTTACCCATATTTCCCCACATTTTGCTACTTTTTCCATTAGAGCTGTTGGCATATTAATTATAATTGTTTTAAATTCATGGTCTCATAATTCTGAAATCTGTCATATCTGAGTCTGGTTCCAATGCTTGCTTTGTGTCTTCAGACTGTGTTTTTGCCTTGTAGAATGCCTTGTAATTTTCTGTTGGAAGTCAGACATGATGTGCTGGATTCCAGTGACTGAGGTAAACAGGTCTTTAGTGTGAGGTTTTGTTTATCTGGCAAGGAGTCAAGCTGTGTTTATTGTTTGCTGTAGCTGTGGCATCAGAGGCTAAAATTCCCTCTTATTCTTGCTTTTGTTTCCCTCTTGCTTTGGGGCTGGTGTCTCAGACATGCAGCTCTTTCTGGTGTGACACTGTGGCCCAGCCAATACGAGGAGCTGTGGGGATGCAGTGTTCCCTGCTCCTGTGACCAGCCTCAGTCCTGCAGTGAGACTGTGTCCTGGCTTCTGATCCTCTTGCTTCCTCCCCACAAAGGGACATGGGAAGTCCAGAGCCAACTGTAGTTGTTTCCTTTCCCCATGGTGGCAGACTCTGAAAAAGCCCAACTTGTCAGGCTCTGGTGAAGTTGTTTCCCTGGAAGGCCAGCCTTATAAGCAGGACAGAGGGCTCTGGGCATATTTCAGAATTGCTCCTTTTGCCCTCCCATTACTGAAAGCTGGAGGGAAAGTCTGTCTAATCTTTATTCTGAGGACCTAGGGGAGCTCCTGGAGGTAAAACTCACCACAGTCGTGGGCCTTCCAGTGGCAGGGCCCCAAGGGGTTTTAGTAATCTCTCAAGCTTGTCTACAATTTCTCCAGCAAGTACTCAATTACCCTTCATGTGCTCCTACCATCTGCTGGCTCCAGCAGCATCTGCTCCCGTAAGATGGGTTGTTCTGTGTCTTCCTCCTTGGGTCTCATTTTCAGGGTGTTGTTTGCCCTATGACCTCAGTTCTCTGATGGATCTAAACAGATTTCCAGTCTAGATAAGCTGTTCTCTTGTTGTAAGGATAGGAATGACAATGGCCAACATCTTTACACGTTGTACTAGACACCCAGAGTCTGCCATCGTGCTTTCCCCCTGCAAACAGTATTTCAACATTCAGACCTCAAAGTGTTTCTTAGTGTTAGCATTCCACTTACCAACTTTTGAAAAATATATTTTAAAAGATTTATTTATTGACATTATTTATTTATTTATTTATTTGAGAGCAAGTGAGCAGGCAGGGGCAGAGGGAGAGAGAGAGACAGAATCCACAAGCAGACTCCCTGGTGAGCACAGAGCCTCATGCGGAGCTCAATCCCAGGACCCTTAGATCATGACTTGAGCTGACACCAAGAGTCAGTCTCTTAACCAACTGAGCCACCCAGGTCCCCCAGAAAGTTATATTTTAAATAGTTTGGTTCATCACTGACTTTTGCTTTGTAATAAATAATTTGTTTGTGTAGATACCATAATTTTCTAAATAGTTGCTTTATCCTAAAGACCTTAACCATCTTCAGGTATATTTACTGTTAGAGGTTTTTCCCCTAAACATTTGTTAATCTTAATATTGCCAAATATATAGAAACATTTTAAAATCAGGCATATGATTTTTGAGTCTAATAATAATAAGTAGGGTAGGCAAGGTAGACTCATTTTTTCCCGAGCAATCCTTCCCATGTATCTACAAGTAAGCTTATCTCTTGGAGATACTCACAAAGAAAGACAAAAATAGAGACATTTAGTTTTTATTAAATAAATACTATTTATTTATTAAATATTTATAAAATGCTTATTTTTAATAGATACTGCATTTATTTAAAAAGCACTTAAATATATAAAATGCTTCAATGACAAAAGACTGCATATTAATTCATTACAAATGTAATAAATATGTATTATGTATCAGGATCCTGTATGAGTCCTGGGTGTGCAAAGATGATCAGACTATCTACAGCCCTTAAGGAACTCACAACCCATGGGATAGTGCAGGGTGCATGACCTGATGATTCATATTCCTATCTCCCCAACAGAAGGAATAATCTTGTCATTCAAGTCTACCATGGAAGGAAAAGAACCTCCATTGGATAACTGAAGATCCCCACCCCAGAACTGTAATTAGAATGATAGTACACCATAATAGTAGAGTCTCTGGGAACCTTTGAAGCCATCTTGTGCACCGCCAGGCATCAGATGAGGAGGCTGGGGCCAGGAGGGCTGATGGACCAAGGTGCCAGGCCTGATCCAGCCATGCCCAGGAGCCCTGGGGATCCCTCCTGATGAGTCCCCTGATTCCTGCTTCTGCCGTTGGAGAAGCACCAGCCAGGCAGGGGCATGAGGGACAGGGTACAGCAGACTCCAGCAAATTTCAAACAAGAATCCATTGTTAATTTGGGCTAGAAGTACTAACTTATATTTCCACCGTGATGGTTAATTTTATGTATCAATGGGACTGAGCCCCGGGGTGCCAAGACATTTGGTCAAAGGTTTCTCTGGGTATGTCTGGGAGGGTGTTTCCAGATGATGGTACTATTCACGTCAGGGGCCTGGGTAAGAGATTGCCTTCCACCATGGGGTGGCCCCGTCTAAACTGGAAGCCAGAGCAGGAGGGGGACCCAAAATTTGCTGTCTCTGCCTGGTATCTACATATTTTTAAATAGAAATTGCTCATATGTAAAGTGTACAACACGATGAGGTGAAGCATGTGGGAGGGCTTCTGCCGTCCAGTGACTCCACAGGCATCTCTCTGCTCAGCACCTGCAAGGCCCCCACCTGCATCCCCCACACACGTCTCCCCACTCATATCTCCCCGCCCGACCCCACACGGTCCACAGGCATCTCACGGCAGGGCCCCCGCGTGCATCTCCTGGCTTGCCCCGCTGTGCGCAGTGCACCTGTTCTTTTTGAATACTCCACTTGTCATATTCCAAACTTGGGTAAAGAAGGTGTGGTCCATATATACAATGGAATATCACTCAGCCATCAGAAAGGATGAATACCCAACTTGTACATCAACATGGATGGGACTGGAGGAGATGATGCTAAGTGAAATAAGTCAAGCAGAGAAAGTCAATTATCTTATGGTTTCACTTATTTGTGGAACATAAGGAACAGCAGGGAGGACATTAGGAGAAGGAAGGGAAGAATGAAGGGGGGGAATTGGAGGGGGAGACGAACCATGAGAGACGATGGACTCTGAGGAACAAACTGAGGGCTCTAGAGGGGAGGGGGTGGGGGCTGGGTTAGCCTGGTGATGGGTGTTAAAGAGGGCACGTTCTGCGTGGAGCACCAGGTGTTATGCACAAACAATGAATCATGGAACACTACATCAAAAACTAATGATGTGTGTATGGTGACTAACATAACATAGTAAAATAAAAAAAAAAAAAACACAAAAAAAAACAACAAAAAAAACCCAGAGAATATTTTTTCTTTACATATGAAGTGTTACCAGATTCTAAAAAACTTTCAAGAAAGTAAGAAAATAAATGTTGAAGCAGTCATGAAGTTAACCGGATGGAAGCGTCTGTTAAGGGCCGCCTGGCATCCTCAGGCTCCGCGTGAGAGCAGTGCGGTGAGGCTAGGGCCCAAGCAGCGGCCGCCTCTTTGGCTTCTGCCCTCGCTCTGCTGTGGCTTTGGCCCATTCTGTGCAGTCTCAGCATCCTGGAGACAGGTGAGCGGCGTGCACCGCTTCTGTGAAGCTGGTCTCGCTCTAGGGCTCTGCTCCAGGGAGCATGGGTCCAGCTCAGAAGCTCACGCACCAGGCTCTAAATAGGGGCCTCACAGCTGGGGCTTCCTGCGTCAGAGGACCCTGTTTAAAGTTGTTTTGCTTTGGCCGTGCCTGCTTAATCAAGTGGATACCATGGGTATTTTGAGTTATGTGGGCATGGGCTGTGAATAGATGCAAAATCTTCCTGTTTTCAAACATTTTTATGTTTCTTTGCCAGTCACCAGGCGCACTTGCAGGAAATACTTCATCTGACGGAGGCCTGGAAAGGTTTGCCTAACGCACCCTGCCCCCATCTTGGAGAGTCCTCCCCCAAGGACAGCAAGGCTCCATTGATGGGCAGTTTCTGTGAATAAGGTAAATATTTTAAAATAATTACAGTATTCTTTAAGTATAACCAACTTCTTGTACTAAGTATTTCTTAATAAAAATCATCTTAAATTATTGGGTTCATGTTCTTGCTTTAGGAAGAAGTATTTTGATCAAAACTGAAATGTTTCTGCGTACTCACTGACCATAGCCCCGGGTGTGTCCTGCAATGAAGAGCTCAGACCAGCCTGCCATTCTGTCCCCACTGGGACAGTTCTCCCTGGTCTGCACGTGGGGAGCTCCCCTGGTTAAGCTGCTGATCCCCATCGTCCACAAAACACTTCGTAAAGATGGTAACTGTATTTTTAGACCAACTTCAAAACTAACACTGTGCTCCAAAAAAGCCGGCATTGCCTGATATGAGACTCCCAAAACAACTGAAAGATTATTTTCACGAACACAGCCCTGAAAGAGGGACCCAGACTAGGGTTTAAGGATTGCCCACGGCTGGCCAAGTGCAAGCAGTCCACAGAATAAAAGACTGGAAGACAAAAAAGCAAGCGTGTGTCCCACTGAGTTACAGGTGAGGAGGGGGTGAGTGTCCTGACACAGCTCTGGAACTTTCTCACCCCACTCTACTTTAAATAGGGGCTTGCTGTCCTCTATGCACATGTCAATAAAATGGAATCTCTATCTGGTTCACAAACTCTAAAAACAGATGAAAATAGCTGGGTAGATTTTCACTGGATTAGGATTGTGCATCTAGAGAAGCCTTGTCTGTGTACATCTCAGGTCCACACTTAAGAGTCCTGGGATGCCCCACAAAGAATCTTTAATGCATCTTCCCGGGAGGCTGAGATGGGGATGCACGCAGTCCCTTCTTGCTCGGGAGACTTCTACCCAGCAGAAAATGGGCAGTTTCCAATAGTATCCCCACATTGGAAGCTACCTTGATTTACAGCCGAACTGCTCTGCACCTGGGCATTCAGATTAGGGTCCCAGGCATGGAAAGAAACCCAGGAACCTCAGCCCCAGATGTCTCAACTCTGTCCCGCCTGCCTTTCTAAGACATGTGTGAGTCCTCCTGACACTTCCGAGCTTCTCTTCTTTCACGGGCTCACGTAATTCTACCCAGTTGCTAAAACATAATGCCTCCATCTTTTCTGAGCTCATTCATTCTTGACTCTTGATTCTGCTTTGCTTTCATTTTCTATCTTAAGAGCCAGTTTTTCTGCAAAGAGCTCCCTTCTTTTTCCCCTGATCCCAGTGAAGAGTTCAGATAACATCTCTCTTATCTGAACACTGTCCACTTCTATCAGGAGTGGACAAAAGATTGAAAAGCTGTCTTTTCAATCCACTTATAGCTCTTTATCAATCTGCTTTCTTCTCATTACAACCCACGTTTGTAGATTTCAGGAGTCTTCAGAAGATCTGATTGATCGCACACCTATGCACGTGTAGCTTAAAGCACATGCATTCATTTATAGCTGGAAATTTGTTTTTTCCCGGCTTCCTTAGCTCTAACTGAGATGGAACGTCATGTGAGTTTGAAGTGTTCAGTGTGGTGTACAAGCCTGTGCAGTGATCAGATACATCCATCGCCTCATATAATTGCAAGTTTTTGTTGTGGTGTGGTGAGAACACCTACCATCTTAATTAAGATTATGGGTACTTAGTATACTTCCAAGTACATGCTACAGTATTATTAACTATAGTCACCATCCTGCACGTTAGACCCCCAACACTTATTTGAATTATACCTGGAAGTTTATACCATTTGGCTAACATCTCTCCCTTCCCCCCCCGCCAGCCCCTGGTACTCACCAATCCACTCTCTGTTTGAGTTCAGCTACTTTAAATATTTCAATTTTTATTTATTCACTATGCCCCAGAGAAAAGTCAGCTTTCTGTGGAAATTTTGATGCCCCAATAGAATGGGACCAGCTAAGAGTAGTTAGTAAAAGTTTTTGCTGTTTCACTCTGAAATATTCTGTAAGATATGGCCACAGAAAGACCCAGGTTCAGTGATAGCCTGTCCTTTTTCTAAGGTCGGATGTGCAGCTCTCAGAGAAGCAGTGGGCCGGGGAGTGGAGCAAAATCCAGAGAAGGGACACAGAGGGAGCAGAACTCAGACGACATACACAGAAACGTGACTCAGGTGACAGATTCTCCCGCATGGCAGGGGCTGGTCCTCCCCGGACAGAAGGCGCCAGACTGATGAAGCTCCGCAGACTCCGAATGAGGAGATGGGAAAGGGTGATGCTCAGGAAGTGGCCTGAGGATTGTGGGGGGCGTCCGCCCAGGTGCACGGGGAGCATGAGGGCCATGGCCAGAGGTGACAGTGGCAGCTCATGTTCCTTGAACACATTCTGTGTCAGGTTAGGAAGCTAATTCAGTCCTCTCGAGGCTCCAGTGAGGGAGGTATTATTACTACTCGTGCAGTCTGATGGCAGAGCTGAGCCGTGCCAACAGTGCAGGGAAGCGGACGTCTCAGCTGCTGGCAGCATCTGCCCGCCTGGGACCGGTGGTGGAAACGCTCTGGACAGGAGGCAGCACAGTCACAGACACCGGCAAACCTGTGAGACGGGCAGCCGCAGTGAAGTCACCTCGCAGGCTTCCAGGACCAAGGAACAGGTGCAGCTTGGGAAGGGGAGTCACTTCTGAGGAGACCTTCTGGGGAGGAGTGCAGAACACCTGCTTCCAGAGAGATGAGCCTCCGCTAGAGTGAAGGTCATGGAGCTGAAAAAGCATGATGAGGAAGGGGCAGTGTGTGTGGAGGCTGGTGTGGAGGTTGGTCTGGAGGCTGGTGTGGAGGTTGGTGTGGAGGCTGGCATGGAGGCTGGCATGGAGACTGCTGTGGAGGCTGGCGTGGACACTGCTGTGGAGACTGGTGTGGAGGTTGGTGTGGAGGTTGCTGTGGAGGCTGATATGGAGGCTGGCGTGGAGACTGCTGTGGAGGCTGCTGTGGAGGTTGGTGTGGAGACTGCTGTGGAGACTGGTGTGGAGGTTGCTGTGGAGACTGCTGTGGAGGCTGGTGTGGAGGCTGGTGTGGAGGCTGCTGTGGAGACTGCTGTGGAGGCTGGTGTGGAGGCTGGCGTGGAGGCTGGCATGGAGACTGTTGTGGAGACTGCTATGGAGACTGTTGTGGAGGCTGCTGTGGAGGCTGGTATGGAGGCTGGTGTGGAGGATGGCATGGAGGATGGCGTGGAGGCTGGCGTGGAGGCTGGCATGGAGACTGTTGTGGAGACTGCTGTGGAGGCTGGTGTGGAGGCTGGTGTGGAGGCTGCTGTGGAGACTGCTGTGGAGGCTGGTGTGGAGGCTGGCGTGGAGGATGGCATGGAAGATGGCGTGGAGGATGGCATGGAGACTGCTGTGGAGACTGGTATGGAGGTTGCTGTGGAGGCTGATGTGGAGGCTGGCATGGAGACTGCTGTGGAGACAGCTGTGGAGGCTGGTGTGGAGGCTGGCGTGGAGGATGGTGTGGAGGCTGCTGTGGAGACTGCTGTGGAGGCTGGTGTGGAGGCTGGTGTGGAGGATGGTGTGGAGGCTGGCATGGAGACTGCTGTGGAGGCTGGTGTGGAGACTGCTGTGGAGACTGTTGTGGAGGCTGGCGTGGAGGATGGCGTGGAGGATGGCGTGGAGGCTGGCATGGAGACTGTTGTGGAGACTGCTATGGAGACTGTTGTGGAGGCTAGTGTGGAGGCTGGCGTGGAGGATGGCGTGGAGGCTGGCATGGAGACTGTTGTGGAGGCTGGTGTGGAGACTGTTGTGGAGGCTGGCGTGGAGGATGGCGTGGAGGCTGGCATGGAGACTGTTGCGGAGACTGCTATGGAGACTGGTGTGGAGGTGGTGTGGAGGCTGGTGTGGAGGCTGCTGTGGAGACTGTTGTGGAGGCTGGCGTGGAGGATGGCGTGGAGGATGGCGTGGAGACGGCTGTGGAGACTGCTCTGGAGGCTGGCATGGAGACTGTTGTGGAGACTGCTATGGAAGCTGGTGTGGAGGTGGTGTGGAGGCTGGCGTGGAGACTGCTCTGGAGGCTGGTGTGGAGGCTGCTGTGGAGGCTGGTGTGGAGGCTGCTGTGGAGACTGTTGTGGAGGCTGGCGTGGAGGATGGCGTGGAGGCTGGCATGGAGGCTGGTGTGGAGGATGGCATGGAGGATGGCGTGGAGGCTGGCATGGAGACTGTTGTGGAGACTGCTGTGGAGACTGCTGTGGAGGCTGGCGTGGAGACTGCTCTGGAGGCTGGTGTGGAGGCTGCTGTGGAGGCTGGCGACAGTAGGAACTATGCACAAATGAAGACTGAGAGTGCTTAGTCCCTCAGGGGAGGAGGGCGGGTGAAAGGTCAGCTGACCATCCTGAGGAGGATGACAGTGTCGTCCCAGAAGGTGACATGTTTGGCCGTTGTTGGTGGAGACCGAAGGGAGACTCTGAGGGGTGCAGGTGTCAGGCCCGGGCCCCGGGAGCATGGAGATTTGGGGCTCCTGTGTGTGCACACGTGAGGCTGGGCTAAGGTCAGAGGGAGAGGAGCCCTGTGACAGCAGCTGACCAGGGCCCCGAGGGCACCATAATAGGCCAGGAGGGGTGGCAAGGAGGAAGATCTGGTGCAGGAGGGCCTGCGGGGTGCTGGGCTCACGCCCCTGAGCTGGTGCGGAACCTCAGGGCCAGAGGCGCCCTTGAGGCAGGGAGGTCGTGGGCTGAACACAGGAAAAGTCACTCACTGAGGGTGTTTTCTGTTCCTTCCGGGGGGAATGACCCCAGCAGGAAGGGGCAGGTACTTTCAGGATTTCTCCCAGACCCACAGGGCAGAGGGTGCCGGGGTGGGTGGAGGCCCCAGCGCGGAGCACCTGCTCATGTGCACTTCTCACGGTGCTTCAGCAGGGGTGAGCTGGCTCCCAGAGAGGGAAGGACAGGTATTTGGGAACTGGGGTTGAGAGGGGGTCAGTCCCTTGCCTGAAGCCACAGGGCATGTGGCAGCAAAGCTGAGATTCAAAGCCAAATCCATATCATTTTATATCATGTTACCTTTTCAGCACAGAGTTCTACTTTCCAAAGAGGAATTAAGTTGAAATCCTCTCACTTGAGGTCACGAATACCTCTACCGTAAACCAGCTTTTAGGGGGGAAAAAAATGACTTCTTGGAGCTCCACAATGTGTTTCTTTTAATGAAATGCATGCAGGCTGCAAAGTTGGGCAATAATGCAGACAGGCCGCGTTCCACACAGGCTTTCACCCCAGCAGATGACTGGCTCTGATCCCATCAGGATGTGGCATGGCAATGATGCGGTTTAACATTCCTGGTGAACTGGCCCAGAGAGAAGAGACTGGTTTGTTCATGACCTTGCCAGCCTTGGGAGCCTGTGAGGGAGGCACAGCCACGTGAAGAACAGTTGAAACCAAGCCTTAGTGTCAGCACACCTGGGTGGGAGACCTGCACAGACAGACATGCTCCTGCCTCCTGTGCTCAGGTGGACGGGGAGCCGGCACGGGTGGAGGCGCACGTGAGTCTCACTCGCAGAGTCGATTGGGAGGGAAGTTAAAAAAAAGAAGCCCATCAGCTTGGTGGCACATGAGCTTGAGAGAAAATTGAGAGAATATCATTCAAAATCTTTTTTTAAATTAACTAAGAGGTCAGCACTAACCTTGTTCCACAGATTTATATTCCTGAAAGAGAGGGCTGAGTGACATGGTTGCATTTCAAGCAGGCATTTGCTCAGTCATGTCATAGTATAGGATGCTCTCTAACTCGACTCCTTGGATTACATGTGGAAAACGCCATCAGCGAACAATGGCCGTGGACCATGTCCAGAGACAGATGCACCAAGACTCATTCATTTATGTCCTTATGTGTGATGTCCATGGCTGCTTTTGTGAGAGAGACCAATGGCTCACAGCCTAAATGTCTACCACCTAGACATTTACAGAAAATTCTGCTGTCTTCGGGCCTAAAGTGTACATGTTTCAGACAAAAGTTGTGAACTGGGTTACAGGTGAGGTCCTCCTAACATAGAAACGCTGGATGAACTATAATTCATTTAAACTTAATACATAACTCACTCCGTGGCCATGTATTAAAATCCTGATTAAATATGATGGTCTGGACATAGTCCAGAAGAAATTGAGAACAGAAAACTAGGGATTACATAACCCCTTTCTCACGATAGGAAAAGGTGACCCCTGGCATCTGAGAAATGCTGATAAGGCTCCTCGTCAGGAGGGTATATTGGGTGAAAACCAACCAGTTACTTGTGAGAAAGGACAGCTAGAGGCATGGGGCATGGGGGATTCTACAAAGAAACTGACTCAAGACAATAAAAGCAACTAAGGCCTGGCACAGCTCTGACAAGCCTACATGACCCTGACTTGTGACAACAACTTTACATGACCTGTAACACCACTTCATGACCCTGACCTGTGACAACCCTACAAGACCTATAATGGCCCTAATGACCCTGACCTGTGACAACGATCCTACATGACCTGTGACAACCCTTCATGACCCTGACCTGTGACAACAACTTTACATGTCCTGTAACACCCCTTCATGACCCTGACCTGTGACAACAACCCTACCTGACCTATAATGACCCTACATGACCCTGACCTGTGACAACAACTTTACATGACCTGTAACACCCTTTCATGACCCTGACCTGTGACAACAACCCTACAAGACCTGTAATGGCCCTACATGACTCTGACCTATGACAACAATCCTACATGACCCTCACCTGTAACACCCCTTCATGACCCTGACCTGTGACAACAACCCTACATGACCTATAATGACCCTACATGACCCTGACCTATAACAGCAACTTTACATGACCTGTAACAACCCTACATGACCCTGACCTGTAACAACAACTTTACATGACCTGTAACAACCCTACATGACCCTGACCTGTGACAATGATCCAACATGACCTGTGACAACCCTTCATGACCCTGACCTGTGACAACAACTTTACATGACCTGTAACAACCCTACAGGACCCTGACCTGTGACAAGTCTATGGCCCCAGCACAGGACCTTTCCTGTTTTGAGGGCAAGAGAACAATGGGCACAGAGTCAGTAGAAAGCAATGTGTCAACATCTAGAAAAGTTTGGCATGTATGTAATGCTAGACCCAACCCCCCCATCCCTAAAGGAATTCTATCAATGCACAAAGAGACTTGGCCACAGATGTGCGTGGAGGCGTGGTTTGTGAGGCAAAAAACAGAAAAAACTATGTGTCCATCACAAGGAAGTAGGTGAGAACACTGAGCTCTATGCCATAATATATCACACAGCAGTTGGAGGGGTGTCTTCTGCGCCTACATGCGGCATGCATAAGTCTCAGAAACTCAGATCGTGGCCATCACGAGCTCGAGAGAGATAGAAGTGTACACCATTTACATCAGCCTGAGCATACACACGGTCTCTTGTCATGTGTGTGGTCAGGGCAGAAAGCACTTTGTAGGAGGGATGCTGTCCAACCTCAAGGGACAGTGATGATCTGGGTGGGGAGGTCAGGGGTGTCATTGGGGCTGCATGCTGACACCCATGCAGCTTTCTTGGTTCTTTAAAAAAGAAAATCAGAAGAAAACATGTTAAAACATTTTCACATTTGCTAATGAATTTTTTCTAAGTAAATGACATAAGACTATTAACTTATTCTCTGTTCTCTTCAAAGTGGTAAAAAATTCCCTAAATAAGAGAAAAATATGTTTATATTAATAGTTTTCTAGATATATATAAATCTTCTCTTTTCTCTTCATAATTTCATAGCTTTCTCAGTGATTTATTTTATTTTGTATTTTCAGGTACCTCACTCTTACTGCTAAGGGTCATTTGTATACTTTCTGAAAGATCCTCTTTGTACTAAGGTGATGAGATTGTATGTCATCATACAAACACTGTCTTTGTAAGGAAACAGGGGAATGGGGATCATAGCAGATGTCTAGACAGGTGTGGTGCACTCCTCCTTCTTGGTGACACATATGGCACCTGACTCATTGTAACTGCCAAGTGTGTGTATGTGTGTATGTGTTCACGTGTGCATGCATGTGTTTGTGGTGTGTGCATGTGTTCATGTGTGCATGCATGTGTTTCTGGTATGTGCATGTGTTCATGTGTGCATGCATGCATGTGTCTGTGGTGTGTGCATATGTGTGCATGTATATGTTTGTGATGTGCATGCATATGTGTTCATGTGTGTATGCAAGCAAGTATTGTGTTTGGTGTGTGTTCATGTGTGCATGCATGTGTCTGTGGTGTGTGTTCATGTGTGCATGCATGCATGTGTCTGTGGTGTGTGTGCTCATGTGTGCACACATGTTTATGTATGTGTGGTGTGTGTGTGCGTGTGTGTCTAACAGAACAGAATGAGATCATCCTCTACAGTTGACTCAGGAGAGCGGGTAGAGCTGGAAAAGTCTCAGGAAAAGTAGACAAATGTTGGGGCTGATACAGACACAGGGTGATAAATATTTTCCAAAGCTCTTGGCTAAGGCACAGTCAGGCTTAAGTAACAGCAGGGAGGTCAGACTAAGGCAGCGAGGGTTAGGATGGAAGTCATGTGGGGCAGCCCCAGAGATAGGAGGAGTTCAGTGAGCACACAGCAGCTTCCTGGTTCAGGAGCAGACTGGAGGGGGCTGAAAGCTGGGTCCCTAGTAGGCACCAGTTTTCCAAGTGGGCCATCCCAGCCCTTGCTACAGAGACTACTCTGTAAACCCAGACAAGTGGCCAGCGCAGGTGAGGATTGCAGTGCCGCTGTGGGCAGACACGGCTGGCCAGAAGCTCAGGAGGCCAGGCTGTGTGACTCGGCAGAAACAGGGATGGGAGCCGCGGTGCACTGACACCCTAGGGGCAGTGAGTGCCACTCGAATACTTGGCAGTTTACAGAAGACCAAACGACCCACATCCAGTCCTGAGAGAGCACAGGGCACGGGGCTGCATTTTAAGGGATCCATAGGTGATCTGCAGGCCCTTCATGGTTTGAAAAGCACATCATAAAGAATTTTTAGTAAGTTCCTTTGCATTTTGGCAAACATGCCTTTATTCTTTGGAAGTACGTGGTTTGTGAAGTTTAAGTAATTTTTGTACAAATGTTGTGACTAAAATGACACAGAAATCATCATAAAACAGTTGAGAGACTGCAGATATCACTAACTTGATGTCTACCTTTTACTTTACAGAAATATGCTGAAATTAGAAACAACAGTTAAGGCTGCCTGGTGGGCTCTCTGGCTAAGAACACAAAAGTGAAGACTCAGTGTATTTGCATTCTTCTGCTTCACAAAACAGTTATGGAAGAGCTCATTAGAACACTATTTAAATTGAAACACGATTGTACATTTAAAAAAATCAGCTTAAGCCTGAAGGGGACACATGATTTTTTTCATCAATATGTGCATTTTATTCCTGGTTTTAATTATCTGTATCTCGGCTTCTAAGAAAGAAAACCAAGTCACAATAGATTAGTCTCCGTGCTGCCTTTTGCCTCAGAGAGGACAATCTGCTATTTTTGGCAGGCACTGATATGGCTGTAAGGTATGAATCACTTAGTGTATTAATGTCAAATATGTATGCATATGTAGGTTTCAAATACATGTACCTGTGTAAGTAGATGGCTGTAGCTTCATACAATTAGAGCAGGTTTTTACTCCGTTCCAGTGCGCATCCGTGGGTTTTTCCTGGTTGTAACCAACATCTTTATGTACATCCCACCATCCTAAATTCACCAGATGGAGTTTATGTGGAAGTTGTTTATCAGATATTTTAAGAATCTGACTCTAATGGTGTTTTGCTTATTTCTTTTCTTGTTCTTTAAAAACAGTTCCTCAGAATATTTCTGTGCCAATAATTCTATATACACACATATATGTGATATATATATAAACATATATATCTTTGGGGCACCTGGGTGGCGCAGTCGGTTGAGTGTCTGACTTTTGGTTTCAGCTCAGATCATGATCTCAGGGTCTTGAGACTGAGCCCAGGTCAGGCTCCACGCTCATCCGGGAGTCTGCCTGGGATTCTTTCTCTCACTCTTCCCCTTGCTCTCTCTCTCTCTCTCTCAAATAAATAAATACTAAGTATATATATATATCTATCTTTTAAAAACAGATAAAACACTCTAAAACTTTAATTTTCTCCTATTTATTCTGAACCAATAATTCATGTTACTCATCTGATTCTCCTGGGAGATAACACGCACAGGAACAGTTTGAATGCGGCCACGGGAGAGACTGGTAAGCTAGCACCCTTTGATTCTTTTGTTCAGGACTAGTGACTTTGGCAAGTTTGGATATTCTTTATTCATTGCTTCCGTTTTGAAATTTTTTATATTTTCAATGAAAAACTTACATATCCAACTTAAAATACAGAGAGAAAATGGAAAAAAATCCCCAAGTAATCCCACAATCATAAGACAATTACAGGCAGTACTTTGTTTTTTTCTACACACACAGAGATTTTATTTTAGAAAAGTGGAAAACAAAATGATCCTATATATCTTAGTCCACTTGGGTTGCCATCACAGAGCACCAAGCCTGAGTGGCTTATAAACCGCAGACATCACTTCTCACACTTCCAGAGGCTGCAGGTCCGAGACCAGGGTGCTGGCCAATCTGGCTCCCGGTCAGGGCTTCCCCTGGTGTACAAAGGGTACAGAGGCGGCCTTCTCAGCCTGTCCTGCCCTGGAGAAGAGACAGCTCTGGCATTGCTCCCTCTCATGAGGGCACCACCTGAGGAGCTCAGTTCACCTACTTACCTGCTCACCTGCCCTCTCTCCAAATACAGCCTCACTGGCAGGAACGTTTTCAACATGTGAGTTTGGGGGAGACACACTGTCTGTAACACTTAACATTTTCCTAACTGTGAACAATATTCCATGTTATGAAATATTCTGTTACTACACCATTTGTAGAAGCTGCTTACTATTACATTAATGAACCATAATTTATTAACTAATGTTTATTTTTTTCAAATATGTTCTGTTAATAAACACAGTATTTCAGAGCATGATTATAGATAAATCTTTGTGTTTATATTGCTATTCAATATTATACCATTATTATTTATTAATGAGACCTAAGAGTATTTTTAACATTGTGATATATTCTGAAACTTCCAGCGACGCGCTCAGGAGTCCCTCCTCCCCACGGCCCTGGGCTGGCAAGGCCCTTCTTGGTGACTTCTCAGTGATATGCATGACTTCCTGTCACTGTTTTAATCTGATATGGTATTAATATGATATTGAACAGTTTTTACACATGCTTATCGATCATTTGTACTTCTTCTTTGATGAAGTATCTGTTCATCTCTTTGACAATTTCTTAAAATGAAAAAATATTAAAGATTTTATGATGTTGGCATTTTCTAAAGGTGGTGAACACAGACCTAACACGCAGCCTAGTCACCCCCCTCCATGGTGTGTGTTCACTAGACCTGAAAACATGCCTCCACCAAACACAGGAGTACAATTCATGTCATCGAAGATGGAAAAACTATCCAAACTTCCATCAAATGATATCTGGGTAAACAAAATGTGTTACCTTCTGCAGAGATCACAAAGTCACAAAATCACAGAAGACTGTATGAGCGTGTTTACAGAAAATGTCTGAGCAGGTAGTTCTATGAGACAGAAGGTGGTGGCCAGGCCCTGGAGCCTGGAGCAGCAGGGCTGGGAGGGGGCACTACAGGCTGATGGATTTCGTGCCCGGTGTGGCACGCCTCTGTGAATACCCTTCAAGACAAACAACAAACAAGAAACCTACAGCCAAACTGTATCTGAAAGGGCGAATTCTGTGGATGTGGATGATATCTAAATAAAGCCATTGTGAGAAGGGGGCATGGCTCCTACATATAGGAAAAGATGTGCAAACTCACTCATAATTCGAGAATCGTAAATTATAGATGGAGTGTGATGCCGTTTCTCACGGGATTAACTGGGCAGAAAGGAAGGGAGCCCGCGGTGCTGGTGTGGCTCCATCATGTATCTCTAGTAGCGTGGAGGCTTGTTACAACTCCTTTGCGGGAATATCTGGCAATGTTTATCAAAACTGCATAAGCATTTATGTTTTGATTCACCAACACTCTTGGGGGAATTCTCCCTGATGATACATCTCCAACTGTGTAAAATGCAAATGCACAAGCTTACCATTTTGTCTTGGTTTTTCATTGCCTCCCTGAAATCACTAAATATGGAACATAACCTAAACATCCACACGTTGGAGAGTGGTTGAAGAAATCACGCTGCATCCACACTGTGGAACGCCACATCGCTGTCTGATAAAAGGAATGAGGAAGATCTCCGTGAGGGGCTATAAATGATTTCCAGGATATACAGCGAAGTGGCAAAAAGCACAGAAAGGTGCTGGAACCGCACAAGGTGTGCAAACGAACGTAAAGTGAGACACATGAGTCTGTGTCAGTGCAGGAAGGACATGCAGATGGGGGCGCGGGGCTGCTAATAGAGCCCAGATGGGCGGGGCACCGGGAAGAAAGTGCGAAAGCTGGCAGGAGGGACTTTGGCTTGAGTAGACTTTGGCTCATTTCTCAGCAAATACTTGTCAACCTCATTTTCTACATTCCTTCCTTGTTTGTGATTCCCCCAAACTCTACCTTCTACTACCGAATAACCAGATTTGTATTCAATGTGCACAGTAACCATTAATTACTTGACTCTGTATGTGTGGCCATTTCTGGTGGTTGTCTTGACCACACTTCCACTTTGCGTTAACACACACAATCCTCAGCAAGTAGCGGTGTTTATTCCGAGTTTCTTAAAGTAATGATTCCATACGAAAACATTTGTTTATGCAAACCTGCCATGCTCTCTCTCACACCTAAAGAAAATATATAAAAAATATATAAAATATATATATTTAAAAAAATATTTTTAAATAAAAAAAAATATTTTTAAATATATTTGCAAAGAATGGTCTTTGCAAATGTTGATTCTTTAGGCTGCAATAATCTACAAACCCCTGGCTTTTAAATAATTCAGACATACCCCTCATATTCAAGCTTAAAAGTTAGCTCCTCCGGCAATCTCTCCCCGATCCTGTCCCGAATGCTTCCCCACCATCTCCACATTTACTCCATAAGCAGAGGATACCTTGTAAGGGCTGCGCTCCTCCACGGGAACTTGAGAGCCTCAAAGTGTCCTCCTCCCTGTATACACACACCAACTGCATGTCCCGCAGGTGGGTCACACTTGGTGACAGCTGGATGGATTTCTTGAAGGAGACTTTCCCTCTAACTTCTTAGCTTATCTTTCCAGGGCATAGCATCCTTGTTTATAATGAACAATTTTATTTTCTTCTAAAGGTTGTTTCCTATCATAAAAAAAAATCACAATGAGTTAATATAATATTTTGATTTTTTTAATAGGAAGAAGTAACAGAAAACTAAATATTTATGACACAGCAGGAAGATATTCAGAATTTGAATGAAAGCCAGAAGATTCATAAAATAGGGGTATTCCTTCATGTCATCTGCTCAGTTACAGACTGAATCAAAATTTGGCAACTCATTTAGGTCCTATTCTACAGATATACACAGAGATGGAGATTGATTGTAAACAGGATTTACGTGGGCTGCTAAGTTTTTGGAAAACCAGCCAGTCTCGTGAGAATTCAATTAATCAAATGTCCAGGTACAAAACACACTTGGCTTCGCCTCTTTCTTGGGGAAATGACTTCATCCTGCATCGCTTGCCTGAACCCGTGGCATTTCTCCTAACCCATAAACGTGCTCAGCAGTGAAATAACTGTCAGAAAGGAGTCCGATGACTCGCACTGACCCTGTCGTTTCCTCACGGGCGTGACCCTGACTCCACCAGCCAGGAGAGAGCCCAAAATTAGACGTCGTGTGGCACTTCCTGCCGTGGGCAGGTTATTTGACACATGAATAGATTAGCAAACTAACGGTGGAAATGAATGAATACACCCACAAACAATGAAAGCACAGATGAAGGAGCTGACCTCCAGACCTTCAGGAAGCCACTGTTTCCCTCTGACTCCTGACAACTGTCCTCACCCACTGAAGGGTGACTGCTTTCTGCTGGCAGAGCCACTGTCCTGTTTTGGTGGCCCACAGGACAATAGGTCCATTTTGGCTACATCATCTTCATGATTTTGTTCAAAAATGAAGTAAAGCCTGGTTCTTCATCGCTCCCACACCCAAAGAGCCTCAAAACATTATTTTAAAAATGATCACCAATGCAGCAGCATTAAAAAAATGCACACAAAAATAACTTAGTAATGGCAACAGAGATAATATGAGGTAGGTCCAAAGACATTTTCTAGCTTCCAACACACCATGGGTCAGAAAGATCCTGGCGTGCTAAAAGGGCACAGGACCTAGCTGCTGACCCTACACGGCGAGGCACGTCCCCAACATCCCCAAACTTGCTCATCTCTGGACCCCCTTCATGAGGGGCTTGTCTTTCCTCAGGAGCCTACATGTTCAAGAGTCAAAATTGTACTTATTTTAAAGAGAAACCCTGGAGAGTCTTACATTTTTTTAGTTAAAAAAAGGGAAAATTTTGGGAGAAATCAGGAAAAGAGAATTTACTGAGAGAGAAACCAGTAAATTTATGATATCTAGCAAAAAAAAGTGAAGCAATGAGGATATGGAAAAATAATTATTTTTAAATATATATTTAATATATATATATTTAAATATTTTAAAAAATAGTTTTAAGGACCCTTGTTTCTTCTTTTCCAACTTCCTCTTACAT
Source organism: Zalophus californianus (assembly GCF_009762305.2). Classification (NCBI taxonomy): domain Eukaryota; kingdom Metazoa; phylum Chordata; class Mammalia; order Carnivora; family Otariidae; genus Zalophus; species Zalophus californianus. Next base: position 483,776 of record NC_045602.1, read on the forward strand.
TCACATCATTTTCTGGGGCACCTGGGTGGCTCAATTAGTTAAGCATCTTACTCTTGGTTTCAGCTCAGGTCATGATCTCGTGGGTCGTGAGATTGACCCCCACGTTGGGCTCCACACTCTGCAAAGTCTGCTTGAGATTCTCTCTCTCCCTCTCTCTCTGCCTCTCCCCCTGCTTGCTCTCTCTCTCAAATAAGTAAGTAAATACAATCTTTACATTCACATCACTTTCCTTCCTCACTATAGTTATGTTCACAATTTCAAAATATTTTCATGTTGTTCACTCTAAACCCATATTGACTGATATGCAGAAGAAATTCCCTTGAGAAGCTGAGTGGGGTAATTCACTGAAACAGCCACTGAGAAATATAGATACATAATATATAATTAAAACATATATGAAATAAGATATAGATAAAAATTAGCATAGAAAAATGTTTTAATGGCTTTTTCCAGTACAATTTTTAAGTGAAGCAAAATTTTTAAAGATTTACATATTTTATGCCTTTAAAATTATTATTTTTTAATTGTGAAGCACAGTGTAAGAAGGATTTTTAAAAACTTGGAAAAAAATCCCCACTTTACTGCACCTCCCCACACAGTTGTGTAAATGTCTGCCCATCCATACGCATTTTTTGTCTTTCCTCGTTTTTGTTGCCACCGTTCTTTACCGTAAGCATGCAGTATAATAGCCAAATACCTATTAAGTTGGATTCAGGTGAAAACGTCCTAGAGCAGACCTCATTTTCTCAGGGAAGGTGACTTTTCTAGGCCAGAGGTGCCCATGAATAATGACCTCACCCCCAGCATCCCCACAGCTCCCCTGGGGGTAGGCTTAGAGCAGGAAATCCAGCCATGCATGAGCACACTCCTTTGGCAATTCCGCATGCTTTCAAAGTGTGGTGTGACGTTCTTGGGGGTGGCTGTGGCTACTGTAAAGGCTGGGGAGCCTGCTCCCGATGGCAGCCCTCTCAGGCAGTCCTGAAAACCCACGAGGAGAATCGCACCCTTGCGCAGGAGGACGGTGCCTGCTCCCACGGGTGTGTGCTGCCCTGGTGTCTATAAGGTCACCCGTCTCCAACGCCTGGATCTTCCTCTGCAACCCCTGGGGGAGATCCCACCCTCCTTCGCCCAGCAGTTATTTCTGAAACAGCTGGCTGGGGAGCCTAGGTTGTTCATGCGCCTGGACACCTCTGTGGCCATCGTTGACCCACCGCCGAGTCTCTCTCCTGTTTTAGTAACAGAGCCCCGCTGCCGGTTGCAGGTTCCGGGGGCTGTGCCCTGGTAGTGAGGAGCCCCTCCAGGCCCTCGGCTCTTAGATGCCTCCCCGCTGTGGCTCCTCGTCCTCGGACCCAGGGGACTGCGCCAGGGGTCTGCCCATCTCTCTCCTGCGCCTCCTACCACTTGCGCTCCCTCCGCGGGGTCACTGTCCCCTCCCGGAGCAGCAGGGAAAGAAGCAGACCAGGAAACCCCTGGGGCTGGCCCGAGGGTGCCCCTCCTGCCAGGCACAAGAGGGGCACGGGGCTGCACCCTGGGCTGGGCAGGGATGTGAAGCCAGAGCCCGCACTCTTAGAGGTGGATGACCAACTAGCCGGACTGCTCACAGAGAGAAGACCCAGCACGGACCCCAGGGACCCGCAGTTAGAGGAGATCCCAGCAGGTGAGCGGGTAAGGCTACGTGATTCACACAAGCGCACGCACGGCCCCCTGCACCCGCACGGCGTCTCCGGGGTCTCCGGCCGCTGTCCGTCCCCAGCGCTGCGCTCCCGGGAGTCGGGAGCCCTGTGCTTCCACCCGCAGCCCTTCCCCACCCTGCCCGACCTGCCAGAGGCTGCGGGGCTGCCCTCGGGTCTCGTCTTATGCCATCTCCTGGTGTCCCCTTCTGGGCTCCAAGTTCATTTTTCACCGATTTTCAGGACCTTCTGCTTCTCGACTTTCATTTGCCCGTATCAAAACTGGTAAAACAAAACAAAAACATTAACTTGTAGGGCTGTGGTAAGAGAATAAGGCTAAAATGTTCCTCTGAGTTCTCATCACAAAGAAAAGTGTCCCTGTCCCTTTTTGCTGTTTCTTTGTATTGTATCTACAGGAGACAATGGACATTAATCAAATGTCCTGCAGTGTTATGCAGGTCAGTTGTATCTCAATAAAACTGGTGGGGGGTGGGGGGAGAATAAAACTAGTCATCATTTTAGCAGGGGCCTTCCAGAGAAGGTGTTGCTGCTTACCGCTCCCGCCAGACAGTAATGGAACATTTCCACGTGGACAGGAAGGAGCAGGTGTTTTCCGGGGTGGAGGCATCAAGTTCCAGGCAGCTGATGCACCGGGCATGTTCATATCCCACCATCGAATTCGACACCTGCTCTCATTATGCTTTGGGTCAATCCTTCCTGGAAGCATATACATGGCTAGAAAAAGCTCTAGAGAATAAGAAAGGGAAAATGCTCTGTGCTGGGAAGATGTCCAAAAAAGCATTTTCTGGAAACCATCTCCTGCCTTGGTCCTATTTTTAAAAGCAGAAATGGCTCTTTGAAGAAATGGAGGGTGAGCTGTGGCCAACCCCAGAGGTAGGGGTGATTGCTGTCCTAACACCTCCATCTGCCACAACCTCAGGAACAGACCCCCCATCTCCTTCGTCTGTGGTCTGTGGAAGATGGGAAGAAACAAAGAACAAGGTCCTGCTACACGTTCGGGCTGGAATGAAAGTTCTAGCCTGGTGCCTGCCTCCTCCTAGATCTTTAAGTAGGTTTTCATATCCAATTATCGTTTGGTTCAATTTAGAGAACATGTCACAGGAATACTGTGGTGAAATTCTAGAGCTTCGTAAGTAATGTCAATTAAAATTCTGCATTGTATGGTCTCTGAAGTGGGTCTTGTTTAAACAGTGTTTATTTAATTTTATTTGATTATATATGTGTATGGTGGGACACATGTTTGAACAGATGACAGAGTCAATTCTCATCTCCTGATTTTTAGTCCCATATGTACATGCTGCCCTTCCAATAACTTGTTCTAGAAAATGATCATGATACTCAGGGGAAAAAGAAAATATTATTTATATAGAAATTCATTAATTGCATCACACCTATTTCCAAAAAAGCACTGGAGGTAGTTTATATTTAATATATAATATATCATGACTGTGTACTAATAAGGAGGAAAATAAGGAAGAAAACATTTAAAAATGTGAAGATGGGGAAAGGAGATTGCTGCTCAGCAGGCAGGCATGACATAACTGGGCTGAAGGAGAAGTAAAATGCTTTCAAGCCTTTGGATCGCTTTATTTGGGGCCTTTAGTTTCCTTTGTCTGGATTGTGCCAAGCCACCTAGGTGCCCCTATGCCGCCAGTCTCTCTCCTTTCTGATCTCGATGCCTAGCTGTCTTTCTAGATATGCGTTCGGTCAGACCATTCCTCAGTGTAAATTCATGCAAAGACACTTATTTCCCCAGGACGGGTCTTGACTTCTGAGTGTGTCTGTAGCCTGTGTGGGCACCTGCCAGGCTTATCCTGCCGCCCCACTGCTGAGCGCTCCCTGAACTTGCTGTTCTCTACTCTTCTTTATCTGGTCAAACAGCTCAGCTTTTTTATTTGTATATATTCTGATTAAAAAAAAAAAAAGGTGTTTCCTTACCTAGAGTCGCAGAGCCTCCTAGTAAAGAACTCAGAGCACGGTGGTTTCCTGACACATGCCCTCCCCAAACGGGTGCTGAGCCTCGTCCCCATCACCTGCCCACCTCTCCTCTCACCGGTGACGGCCAGCCTTCCTAAGGCCTCCCCATCTGAGCTGCCCCCCCAAGGTCCTCCAGAGCAAGGCATTGTGTGCCCCACAGGAAGGGGCCGTCGGGCAGCCTGACTGCAGCCCCGCAAGGCCAGGGGTGTCTTACCTTCCTCCCCATCTGCAGTCCTCACAGACGGAGCTGAGCCAGGAGACTTAGAGCCATGGGCATGTCTGTGGATTTAATAACCCGATGAATGCAAGAATGGCAGAAAGACATAGAGGTAGAGGTGCAGGTAAGGAGGAGAGGGAGAAGGAAAATAAACACAAAGGTATCAGCCATTTGAGGAAATATTTACAACGGTGAAATTCCTTTTTAAATTCTCCTGGTCTGAATTCCAGGAGAGATGCATGGTGGACGTGCAGGAGGCTCCCTCAGCAGTTGCTCAGCAGATGTGTCCGTGTCCCCTGGATAGCCATTTCTTACTCTGACATCCGAACGCACATGCTGAGTTGTGGCTCTGCGACCGCCCTCTGCAGGGGCCTAGGCAGTGTCGTCAGACTGAGGCTTCTGTCCGATGATTTACGTGGCCATCAGGCTGGACTCGGGCTCTAGAGAAATGAATGGTTGGCTGTCCCGGAGGCCCCAGCTGGACTACCACCGTCTCAGCTGGTCTTTTGTGGAGAGATAAACAGTACTCCTTCAGGTTGCACGGGCCTCGCATGGGCCCCGGGAAGCACACATACCTTGTTGTTGGCCAAGACATATGCTTTCGCTATCAGAGTCGGTGAACTACACAGTTTTTCAATATGTGCAGATAGGAACTGGCTGCCTCTTTAAGTAAAGTATAAATCATGGCCTATTTAATATATTTAATTTCTTAGATGGAACAATAGTTTCAAATTTCCCTTTTATATTTTTCCATGATTTCTTGTTTAGTAATAAGTCAAAGGGACGACCAAGTTTACGGGGACACCCCTTCAAGCCAGGGCTGCGCATCTTGCTGTGTTGTCTCGGTCTCTGGACCCTGGAGACCTCGAGAGGGGGCTGCTCGTGCAGCTCTGGGCCTGCGGTGCCAGTCCACAGGCCAGTGCCTCCTTGTTTACTTATAATTCTACTTCGTGTTCCAATACTGACTGAAGAATGCATGAAGTAACATGCAGACTCGAAGACATTTAAATCAAATTAAGTTGTTTTTGACAAATAGGTAACATAAGTAACATTAAATATTTTATTTTGGAAACTCTATGGAGTGTCCAGCTTGCTTTCCTTCCTCAAATGACCCTCAGCCTCACACGGCCCCAAGCTGACCCGGGAGGTGGCAGGCTTCTCTCAGGATGGGAAGGGGGTTTGACTGGTTGCCTCCATCACCGGCAGGTTGTCAGCTGTGTGTGAATGTTTGCTGTGCAGACTGAGTCTTCACCTGACCGGACTTATTAGCAGCATTTGGAGCCTTCCTCAGCATCCAAGGCTCTGGGTGCACCTGTCCCCTCCCTTTCTGACTATTCCTTTCAAGCTCTTCTTTAGCGAACGAGCCTGAAAAGTGGTTTTAACAAAAGCCAACATATTAAAAAGTTTCAGTTCTTGGGGGCGAAAAAAAGCTCTACAATTCTTCTTGGAATGTTTTTCAAATACATGCAATTATCTCGTGTATTCAGCTAGTGCTCATTGTGTGCACAGAATCTTGATTGCTAACATGGGAGGTACAACACAGAAGAAATCTACATATTGCATAAAGAATATTCATCAGGTCAGTTACATTAGCTCTCCTTTTCTGTTCTGTTTTCTGTGCACCATTCTGAGCCCCCATAGGAGCTCTGAATCAGAAGCCCCAATGCAGGGTTGGCTGGCAAAAGGAGCTGATGTTAAGTGAGTCTGCTTAGTTCCTAGCCTGGTCTTATACCCCAGTATTTCTCTAAGAATTTGGTTTGCAAGCAAACCAGACGACTTACTGGACTTACCTGCTATCTGTCTAAATGGGACAAGGCTCCGGTGTGAAAAAGTAATTTCTCTCAGTTAATACCACCAGGCCGTAGCTCCAACACACGCCTCACCATTGCTGTTTATATGAGTTATAGTCTCTTTCTGAAGAATTTTAAAACGTGGAATTGACAAATCATGTATTATTTAATTTACATAAAATAAAAAATATTGTTGACTTTAAAGAACTAGCCCGTAATAAAATGATCTACTTACACAATGTGTTTGTTGTATGGGCTACTTTTCTGGGCTTCCTTAAAGCAGGACAAAGCTGATAAAATTCTAAACATCTCATTTATAAACTGCTTTTTTATTTAAGTTCACACAAAGGAAACAGTATCTCTAAATTTTCTGAGATCTTCAAGGAAAATATTTCAGTTGACTTAGATCTTCTTATTCAGCATCACACAAATCCTCAGACAATAACTTATAGGAAATATGACCTCTTCATAACATGGATGTCTGTCTGCTTCCTCCCAAAATTGCCAATTACTCCAGTGGCTATGTTTTCAGAATATTTGAAGAGAATGAATTATTTATACAGGTGGTTGCTGAAAATGAAACACCCTTCATAATTGAAGCTAAAAATTGTACATCTGAAGAGCATGAGGGATTCCGATGCCCTGGTACAATAGGGTCACCCTCTTTCTAGAATTGTGGCTTTTAATATTGTCCATTTTATTATGCTGTATGAAGTTAGGGTTTCTGGGATGTCTCAGCAGATTAACATCTACCAGAAATTTTCTTAAGTAACCAGTACATAAAAAAAAACGCCTTTGGGATAAAAAGGTACAGCCACATAAAATTATAGTCTTATTTCAATCTGAAAACCCTTCCCACATTAACTTTATTATATGGATTGCTTTCTAGAAAACAAGCTCTTAAACCAAAAACATTAAAAATAAAAAATAAATTTATCTGCCAAGTTGTTTTTTGTGGAAGGGTAATCATTTTTCCACCATATAAAGCTCATGCACTTCCAAACTTCCTTCCTACTCATGATCGAAGCACCTGCTCACATCTCATGGGCAAATTACTTCATATGCTGGACTAGCCCCACACAGACATTCCACCCAGAGGCTCGAGTATCATGCTGCTAGGTGTTGCAGGTGACCCCAGATGCTCCACCATCAAGCTGCCAGGTGCCCCCAGAGCCTCCAGCATAGAGCTGGCAGGTGCTTCCAGAGCCTCCAGCATCGTGCTGCCAGGTGTTGCAGGTGCCCCCAGAGCCTGTAGCTTCATGCTGCCAGGTGCTGCAGGTGTTTCCAGAGCCTGTAGCTTTGTGCTGCTTGGTGCTACAGGTGCTCCCAGAGCCTGTAGCTTCGTACTGCTTGGTGCTGCAGGTGCTCCCAAAGCCTGTAACTTCATGCTGCTTGGTGCTGTAGGTGCTCCCAGAGCCTCCACCATCAAACTGCCAGGTGCTTCAGTTGCTCCTAGAACTTCCAGCATCGTGTTGCCAGGTGTTGCAGGTGCTCCCAGAGCCTCCACCATCAAGCTGCCACGTGCTGCAGTTGCTCCCAGAGCCTCCAGCCTCGTGCTACCAGGTGCTGCAGGTGCCCCCAGAGCCTGTAGCTTCATGCTGCCAGGTGCTGCAGGTGTTTCCAGAGCCTGTAGCTTTGTGCTGCTTGGTGCTACAGGTGTTCCCAGAGCCTGTAGCTTCGTCCTGCTTGGTGCTGCAGGTGCTCCCAGAGCCTCCACCATCAAACTGCCAGGTGCTGCAGTTCCTCCCAGAACCTCCAGCATCGTGTTGCCAGGTGCTGCAGGTGCTCCCAGAGCCTCCAGCATCAAGCTGCCACATGCTGCAGGTGCTCCTAGAGCCTTCAGCATCGTGCTGCCAGGTGCTACAGGTACTCCCAGAGCCTCCAGCATCGTGCTGCCAGGTGCGGCAGGTGTTCCCAGAGCCTTCACCATCAAGCTGCCAGGTGCTCCCAGAGCCTCCAGCATCATGCTGCCAGGTGCTTCAGATGCTCCCAGAGCCTCCAGCATCATGCTGCCCAGTGCTTCAGGAGCTCCCAGAGCCTCCATCATCAAGCTGCCAGGTACTGCGGGTGCTCGCAGAGCCTCCAGCATCAAGTTGCCAGGTGCTTGCAGGTGCTCCCAGAGCCTCCAGCATCAAGCTGCCACATGCTGCAGGTGCTCCTAGAGCCTTCAGCATCATGCTGCCAGGTGCTGCAGGAGCTCCCAGAGCCTCCATCATCAAGCTGCCAGGTACTGCAGGTGCTCCCAGAGCCTCCACCATCATGCTGCCAGTGCTTCAGGTGCTCCCAGAGCCTCCACCATCAAGCTGCCCGGTGTTGCAGGTGTTCCCAGAGCCTCCACCATCAAGTTGCCACGTGCTGCAGGTGCTCCCAGAGCCTCCAGCATCAAGTTGCCAGGTGCTTGCAGGTGCTCCCAGAGCCTCCAGCATCAAGCTGCCACATGCTGCAGGTGCTCCTAGAGCCTTCAGCATCATGCTGCCAGGTGCTGCAGGTGCTCCCAGAGCCTCCAGCATCGTGCTGCTTGGTCCTGCAGGTGTTCCCAGAACCTGTAGCTTCATGCTGCCGGTTGCTGCAGGTGTTCCCAGAGCCTGTAGCTTCATGCTGCTTCGTCCTGCAGGTGTTCCCAGAGCCTGTAGCTTCATGCTGCCAGTTGCTGCAGGTGTTCCCAGAGCCTGTAGCTTCATGCTGCCAGGTGCTGCAGGTGTTCCCAGAGCCTGTAGCTTCATGCTGCTTGGTGCTGCAGGTGCCCCCAGAGCCTCCACCATCAAGCTGCCAGGTGCTGCAGGTGCTCCCAGAGCTGGCCAGGAGTTCAACTTCTCCTCTCTCTACACCTTTGGCCATGGTCTGGGTGAGGCTTATGGGTCTGTGCCCTGCCACAGCTGAGTGTTGGAGCCCAAGGCCCTGCAGGCACTGTGAGGCCAAGAGGCACAGGGGCTTATGGGTAAAGCAAGCTGTTTCCTCTCACAGACCATAGGCAGAAGGACTCAGAGGACCCTAATCTAAGGCGAAGGAATCAGGAAACGTGGAATTACAGGTATCAGTCACTGTGCATCACCCTTGCCCACCTGTCCCAGGTGAGGGCAACGCCAGCCTTTAGTAGTTTAGGCCAAAGATTTTGAATTAATCCTTAATGTTTTCCTTTCTTTCACACCCCAAAACCAATTGACCTTTGAACAATGAGGGGGTCAAGGGCACTGACCCCCACATAGTGGAAAATCTGCATGTAACTTTTGACTCCCCAGAACTTAACTGCCAAGAGCCTGCTGTTGACCAGAGGCCTTACCCATAACAGTTGATTAACACTTATTTTGTATGTCACATGTATTATAAACTGTGCTCTTACAATAAAGTGAGCTTAGGAAAAGAAAATGTTATTGAGAAAATCATAAGGAAGAAAATACATTTTCAGCACTGAAAAAAATCCAGGTCTAAGTGACCCATGCAGCTCAAGCCCCCCTCGGGCAAGGGCCAGTCTCACAACTATGGTGCCGCTGACCTGGTCTAAAGCCCGGTCTCGCTGGGCTCCTGCAGGAACCTCCTGACCTGTCTCCTGTTGGAGGAGGAGCTGTTCCTGCTCCACAGAGGAGCCTGGCGAATGCCTCAGACCGCATACTTGCTCATCTCCACTCCTGGCTCCTCAGGACAGAAGCTGCTGCGGCCTCCCGGGCTTGCAGGGGCCCCAGCATCACCCCGGCTCCTTCTGCTCTCCTCAGGTTCATCCTCTTCGGCCAGACTGCTTCTCTGCTGGTCCTTGGCCAGGCAGGCACAGCCCAGCCTTCGTCAGAGCACTTGCAAGTGCTGTCACTTGTCTGGAGCGTTCTTGTCCCACAGATGTCACCTTCTCGGTGCGGCCAGCTGACCGCCGTTGGAAACTGCAGCCTCCCTACAATCCCTTCCCATTTTGCCCTAGTTCTCCCCTTAACCTCAACAGGCAAACACACTCCCGCACCGGGCCTGCAACAGACCGCACTCTGTACTTAACCAGTGTGTTTACCGGCTACCACCACCTTCTGCCGGCAGAATGCAGACCTCATGGAAATACACACTCTGGCCGTTTTTGGTCAATGATGAATTTCAGAAAATAGTCTACAGTACTCAATAAATAGATAAATAACACTAGTTCTCTGACTTAGTCTGGCTTTGACAGATGTGAGTGTGCCTTCCAGCAGCCCCCTCGCTGCGCCATGTTCTTCTGACCACCACACGAGAGCTGAAAAGTCTGCACAGTAACGTGAACTGATGTAAGAGACAAACATATGCTTGAAACAGTAAATTCTCAGACCTCCACATGCACGGTAAATATCTTAAGGCATCTCTGAAGCCAATTTATAATAAAAGTATGACTTCCTTCTACCTCCTAGCCAGCCCCTCACCTCCCCCATCTGTTCTATGCTGAGAGGCAAACGTATTTAATATTAGCCTAAGTGAACCTGATTAGAGGACAGTTTGGCTGCCAACATAATATGCATTCCTAAATCAAGGATGTATACAGCGTGCCTGATCATCCAGCTGGATGTCACCCTGCTCCTCCAGCATATGGACCATGGAGAGGCAGGAGTATCTGATTTCTACATCAATAGATGAGGCATTTCCCATGAAGTGCTCCAGGAAACCGACGAGAATGTAACTATATTGCACACAGGTCTTGTTTCAAAACTTAATCCCCACAAAAGCCTCTTACTTTATTCCAGATGGTAGTGCGTAATTCACTTTGCAGTCGAAAAAGTCCTGCAGTCTGAAGGACGGCCCCGCTCTGGAAGCCTGCACTGGTGATTACAGCCCAGGAGGGCTTCAGGATGAGCTCACATGTCCTCCACACTGCCGCACGAGCACCAGCAAGACAGCAGCTCTCCAGAGGAAGTGTATCTTGGGCTTGAGGGCCTGGCTCCAAACACAAAGTCCAGTCTGCACACAAAGCAGCGATGAGGTTGGCTTTGGGGAAATTTACTTCTCCTGTGTTCAATTGACTCATGCAAAGACCGGCTGATCTTGTCCTACGTCTGGTCTGGCACATCGTGAGTACATGCTGGTGCTCTTCCCCAACATTGCTGAGTCCCCACTCCTGCCTCCACTTCACCTGGCTGCACCACCCCGAGTTGTCTGCAGATCATGGGCCTCTTGACATGGAAGCTTGTCATTTCTCTGGTGGGGTGGGAGCCTGGAAGAGCTGCCCAGATGAAAACAGCATCTTGTTCTTGCTGAGGAAGGACGCTTAGGTCTTGATGTCCATTCTCCCCTTGCTTTACTGACTACCTGCTTTGAAGCAGAAGGCAGTGGACTGAGAAGTGAAGCCTGGTCCTCAGGGTCTGTGCTCCTTGCCGACCCCTTCTCAGGTGCGGTCCACACACCCTAGCTCTCGGTGCAGACCCTCCTTCTCCCTGCAGGCTCACTGGTGCCCCCATGAGATCTGGTTAAAAACCATCTCCGATTGTGGAGGATTTATTGCACATCAGTGCCATTCAGCAAAAACCCATGGATTGTCTGTGTTCCTAGAGAAAAAGGCTAGTGCTCCCTGCCTGATGAGGAAATCTTCCCAGCCCTGTCCTGCAAAGAAGCTCGGGCAGGAGTGGTCATATCTCAGCCATGATAGTGGATGATGGTACCACCTCTGACCACTCCGTGGGCCACCTTAAGAGATTGCCAGCCTAGCCACCTCCCATGGGTCCACCAATCCCTGGAGACCCTACCTCAAGGAGAAATGTCTTCACCGCCAATGCCATCTTTCTTGCTGGTTCACCCCACAGGTGGAGCCATCCAGGTGGGTGGGCCCTTCAGAGGCTCATGGTCACTGGTCCCAAGAGGTTGGGATGGGGGTACAGCCAATGTGTAACCCCCATGAATGTCTCCAAGGAATTCAAGCTACTGAGTTCTGCATGGTTTACAGACCCAGGATGGGAGAGAGACTAGTCTAGCTGGGCTATTTCCAAAGTGCTTGCTGGGGCTCTGTGGACTCTCTACAGGAAGGCTCCTGGCATCTTCTCTCCTTCTGAGACTTGTGTCCTTCCATCCCGAGGGGTCCCATTTTCACAACCTTGAATACTTGTCTCACAGAGAGGTTGTAAGAATTAAGTGCACATGGAACACTCACAGCAAGGGCTCAACAGAGAGTAGCTATCACCTCTGATTCCCACAGCACTCATATAACACTTTGCAGTGAAGACAGGGCCAGACGAGGCCCAGGGACCAAGCACCAATGGGTGCTCCCTTCTGAGACCACAGCTGGTCTGTCAGACACACATTGTCTGAATATCCTATCACATAAAAACCTGCACATTCTGGAGATGGTATGCAACATGGTAGGCTCTTAAGTAATATTTGATGGTTGTTTAGTTATAGTTTATTCAAAATGATTCATTGTAAATAATAATTAATGATAAAATTATTCTGCAGCTTAGCTAGGCTCTCCATAACTCACGGACTCTGGAGGTATTTTTAAAGTTTGTTTTTGAATGTCCAGAGAGTAAAAAAATATGAGCTAAACCACAAATTAAATTTTAATGGTTATCCTGTTATTTAAAGTCACTCAATATATTAAGTCTAGAGTGCTTATAAAATAATGAAATTAACTTTTTTATAGAATCTGACTCATAATTATACGTTGTAACTACTGTGTTTACATAGTTTTTACTTTTTAAAAAATGTAATTTCAGTTTCCTTCAGATAAACATCCCAAAAGTGGAGTTTCTCGATCTTGCGGCAGCTCTCCACAGCGGCTGCCCCAGTTTGCACGCCCACCAGCCACGCACCAGGGTTCCCATTTCTCCACATCCTCGCTAAAACGTCTACCTTTTTTTCTTTGATAATAATCATCCTAACCAGTGTGAGGTGATATCTCATTGCAGTAGTGATTTGCATTTCCCTGATGATGAGTGAGGCTGAGCATCTTTTCATGTCTGTTGGCCATCTGGTTGTCTTATTTGGAAAAATGTCTGTTCGAAGACTTTGTCTATTTTTTAGTTAGGTTATTTGTTGTTTTGCTATCAGCTATTAAGAGTTCCTTATATATTCTGGTTGTTAATCCCTTATCAGATATACAGTTTGTTTATATTTTTCCCATCCCATAGGTTGCTTTTTCATTCTGTTGATGATGTCCTTTGTTGTGCAGAACCTCCTGGGTTTGAAAGAGTTCATGTTCACTGCAGAATTATCCACAATAATGGAAACATGGAAACTGTCCACATGTTCACTGATGGATGGATGGATGAAGAAAATGTGGTATACACACACACACACACACACACACACACACACACACACACATATGCAATTACCTATTACTTGGCCATAAAAATGAAATCTTGCCATTTGGACAACATAGATGAACCATTATGCTCAGTGAAAGAAGTCAGACAGAGAAAGACAAATACCATATGATATCTTGTATATGTGGCATCTTTTCTTAAAAAAATGAGCTTATAGATCCAGAGAGCAGATCGCCAGAGGCAGAGGTGGGGCGGGGTTGGGGAGGGCTGAAATGGGTTAAAGGGCCAAAAGAACAAACTTCCAATTAAAAAATAATTCATGGGGATGTGACGTACAGTGGTGACCACAGTCAACAGGACTCTGGTGCATATTCGGAAGCCGCTAAGAGAGTAGATCTAGAAAGTCCTCAACACAAGAAAAAGAAATGTTAACTATGGTATTGAATGTTGACTAGATTTACTGTGGTGATCATCTTTGAAATAGACACAAACATTGAATCATTGCATTGTACACCTGAAACTAACCTAACATTATAGGTCAGTTACATCTCAATAAAATGATAATTTCTTAAAAAATTAATTTCAGGATGCTTTTGGCAATCCTGTTTGAGTGGCAATCTTAGGCAAGAAATAGTCCATAACCCTTGGTTTTCTTTTTTTAAAATGTTTTATTTATTTATTTATTTATTTATTTATTTGAGAGCGAGAGCACATGAGGCGGGGAGGGTCAGAGGGAGACGCAGGGAGCCCGATGCGGGACTCGATCCCGGGACTCCAGGATCATGACCTGAGCCGAAGGCAGTCGCTTAACAGACTGAGCCCCCCAGGCGCCCCAGCCCTTGGTTTTCTACTCCAGTTTCTCTTTCCCTTCAGCAGCAGAGGACCATTGGTTTCACCCCCGCTTCTCTCTGGCAGCTTCCCGTCCGTGAGAGATGCCCGCCCGCTCGGACCAACCCCTCAGTGAGGGACAGCTGCCCTGGAACCTCTTGCTATACATTTTTCTCAGACTAATTCTTTTCCCTTTATCCTGGATAAAAATGTGTCCTCCTCTTCCAACCCCCGAAGCAACACTGAACCAAACATTTACAAACACTGGACGTGCACCTGGCGTGATCTACAGCCCAGACCTAGTTGGAGGCCAAGCCTCACAAAGCAGAGGGGCCGCAAAGCAAAAGGAGCCGTAAACAGGACGACGGCCGTCTGCCCAGCATATCGAACAGCAGGCTTATTGCAGGAGCAGGGTGCTGCACGGGGGTGTCTGCCAAGTGCAGTTTTTACTCACACACGCTTTATGGGCTGCTCACACCAGGAACACACCTGGTGTGTCTAATGCTTTCCCAGTAGAAGGAGGGGGTCTGTCCATCATTTCAGACGGAGGCTGCACATGGTGGAGTCGTTCTAAGATGTTCTTTTTTCACCTTTTAGAAACTAGTGAAGCTTTTCTACATGGAACTTTCGGTGCGGGGTAGCTGGGAGGGAGGACAGTGCAGTGGCTCACGAGGGCAAAATACAACAGTGTCCAGATCCCTGCGTGTCTCCCAGTCAGCTGCGGGGTCCGGATGACTGCACGGGCACGCTGCCTCCTGAAAACACGGACCTCTTCATGCAGAACACCACTGCCTTCATGGTCTTCCTCGTAGGGGGCCTCATTCTAGCTGCTGCTGCCTGACCCTGAGCACGACCGCTCCTCGGACCACTCCCCACTGGCCACTCTCTCCACACCAGCAGTTCCCCGCCGGGTGGAGCCTGTGCCGAAGACCTGGCCCACGTCTGTGCCATGAGCTGAATCCCAAGTGCAAAAGCCTTGTTTCCAAAGAGACAGAAATGCAGCAAGCCAGTTTAAAACATCCACCCCGCAAATTGTCTTTGATTTTATCTTTTAGAATGTCCCCTCAAAATAATTAAATATAGATCATGTGCTGAGCCATTTGATATGTTTGCAGACTCACCAGAAATTATGATGCAAGACTCTCTTGAGTGCCTGGGAAAACTGTTAACACATTTCTTTGTTTTCCCCTTTGGTGGCTATTTAGCCAGTATTTACCTGACAATAATATTAAATTATTTGAGATGATTCATTTGAAGGTATTGCAGTTTACTGATTAATTAACTGAATGGAAGTCAGGCTATGCTGCCTTATGTTTTGTTATTAGTCAATCATCTTCTAGGGCGAATATTAGCCACAGTTTCTGGATGTTACTGGAAATGCCTCGGATTGAGGGCTGCAGGGTCCCACCATGCCTCTAGGAAACACGAAGGGCTTGCCCAGGTCCGCATTTTCAAGGCTTCTTATGGCAATAATTCAGGAAATAATTGTTCAGTCCTAAACTCAGATAACCTATTTTTCCCATGTTTTGGTACAAATGGTGGTGGTGGTGGTTATGGAGATGATTGCTTTGGTTTTCTAAGCAAATATTTGTTGTGACTTCTGATCTTCAGTACATATGTCTGAAGTAGGTCAGAGAACACAAGCCTTGTCAGGTTCACCTGTGGCTGTAATAAGCACAAACATCATTTCTTCTTCAAATAATGTAATAGCTTACAAAGAAGAAGAAGTTTTGCAACAATTCAGAAAAAGCAAGAGGCAGGTTGCCCTAAGGACACGAGCCCACTGCTGGACACTGTCCCAAAGGCGTGAGTCCATGTTGTCATTGCTGGACACTCTCCTACAGACAGGAGGACATGTAGTCACTGCTGGACACTGTTCTGAAGACATGAGTCCACATGGTGATTACTGGACACCCTCCTGAAGATGAGTCCATGTGGTTGCTGCTAGACACTATCCTGAAGACGTGAGTCTGCATGGTGACTACTGGACACTGCCCTGAGGTGAGTCAGGTCCAAGCACCACCTGTCTGAGCTCCAACACGCTGTGAAAGGGGCAATTTTGCTGGATTTAATCAGTCTGTCATCCAGGGACATGGCCACTCAAGGAATTGTGAGACTCCCTATACCTCCCGACATATGACCATTTATCCACCCAAGTCACAAACTCTGATTTGGTGCCAGTCACGAGTCCCACCCCTAGTCTGCTGATGCTGCTTTCCAAACATAGCCCAAACCACTGACTGCTCTTCAGCTCTGTGTGACAGGCCTGACCATGGCCTGCCGTCCCTAACACAGCCCAACAAGACCCTCCAGGTGAAAGCGTTGCCCTCACTGAGCTCTTCACAGTGACCTGGAGTCAAAAGGCCGGGCTTTCATGTGCTCTGGCTTCCCGTTGACTTACCTACCTTCCATGATCTATGTCTGGCACCTGCTAACTGTATTGGTCCCCATGCTCTGCCTCGTCTCTTGGGGTCATTTTGCTCCTCATAGCTTCGTGAACTCTTGGAACAGGAATATTTTCTTAACCTCTTCAAACCAACAAAACAAGGACTCTCTGCCTCTTCCAGGTAGGAGGACGCGAACAGCGCAGGTATTATGCTGGTGGTGTGTCCATTCTCTAGCTCTTAGTTTCAGCTTTGCGAGGTCGGCAAAGGGCGAGCCCTGCAGGACACAGCCTGAAGCTCCGGCTTCAGCCTGGGAGATCCTGGCTCACGCCTGGCCCTGCCATCTAATGGTCATAAAAAACAAACAAACAAAAAAAAAAAACCCTGCAAGTTTCTTTGACATTGCAAGTCATTGGTTTTACTTGGATATATAATCCCAGGCAAGGAGAGAAAAACACAATACAACCAGACAGTAAGAGAGAAATACTTACCCTTTCTCCTCTTCGTTTACGAGGACAACCTTTTCCATGAAGTGGGATTGTGGATCGTGAGTTTTATCTTTGAGGAACCTCCATACTTTTCCCATAGTGGCTGCACCCCCTCACCTACCCACCATCAGTGCACAGAGCACCCTCCTCCACGCGCCCACGAGCATTTATGTCCTGTAATTTAATGATGGCCATTCCAATAGGCATGCAGTGATAGCTCAGTGTGGCTTTGCTTCACATGTCCCTGATGATCAGTGATGTTGAGCACCCTTTCATATACCTGCTGGCCGTTTGGATATCTTCTTTGGAAAAATGTCTATACAGGCCCTTTGCCCAATTTTTAATTGGGTTATCTATCTATCCATCCATCTAACTATCCATCCATCCATCTATCTTTCTATCATCTATTTATCTATCTATTTATTTATTTTGCTATTGAGTTGTAAGAGTTTCTTGTGTATTTTGGATATTAACACCTGATTGGATATATGGTTTGTAACTATTTTCTCCCATTCCATAGGTTGCCTTTTTATTTTACTGATAGCTTCTCTTGCTGTGTAGAAGCTTAACTTTAAGCCTTGACACATACTGTTTGATTTTGTGTAATGTAAGATCTAATTTTATTCTTTTGCATGTGGAAATCCAGGTTTCCCCTTCTACTTATTGAAGAGACTATCCTTTCCCCATTGTGTGTTCTTGATGATCAGTTCCTTGTTGAAGAATATCCTCTGTAGTCCTTCAAGGGGTCATTAGTGAGCATTAGTTTAACAGCCTGAAATGTGTGTACCTTCAATCACTCTTAATAATAACTTCATTGGGCAGAGTTATAGGATGGCATTTTCTTTCCTTTCTAACTTAAGTTACCATGACATTGCTTCCTCCTCGCTGCTGGATTCTACTGTTAGTCTAACTATCAGCTCTTCAAATAACCTCTCTGTACTCTCTGGTTCTACTTAAAATATTCACTTTGTCTCGGAAGTTCTGGAAGGCTCCTACAGTGCCTTTAGGCATAGATTTGTTTTGTGTAGTCTTGTCCAGGACTCTGTGCGACCTTTTACTCAGGTCCTTATTCTGGAGGTTTGCAACCAGCGCCTCCTCCAGGTTCTACTCTCTTCCTAAATTCCCGTCTGACCTGTGTAGACCTGTCACTGTACCCTCAGCGTCTCTTCATGTCTCTTCTGATTCCTCGTCTGCCTCTGTTTCACATCCAGGGCCATCTCCTGTAGCTGCCTTCCAAATTTCTTAATTTTGTTTTTGGTAGAATGAAGTTTATATTTTCTATTCAGTTTTTATATAAATGAGTAGGTATTTTCCTTCTAAAGTATCTTTCTTGTTCTTTGCCTCTATAGTCACTTATCTATGCTGTGGGCATCTCTCTGAATTCTGATTTTTAACTCTCTCTTAGATTGTTGCAGCTTTTCTAAAATTTGTAGAAAAATTCACCTCCCACCCATGTCGTTGGATGTCTGTCTTTCTCCTTCTGATCTCTGTGATTAATTTTTATTACACTAGGTTCATTATGAGTTTACCCTTGGTGAGTCCTCTGGTTTGTGTTTATCAAAGCGTGTCTGCAGATATTTTGCTTTTGACTCTTCGGGGGTCCTATGGATCGGACCAGCTCTTTAATAGTTTTTGCATCCCTTTTGGGCTTTTGATCTAAAATTTGTATTGATAATGTGAATTTGGACTCCAGTACAATAGAGGATTATATTTCTATCCAGCACCTGAAGTGCAGAGCTGTAATGCTCCCCGAGGCTGGCACTGTCTCTGATGTGAATGTCCATGCTGTGATGTAGCCCCTTCGAACACTGCTCTCTGCCAGGGACTCAGAGTCAGCTCAGCGTGAGCACAATGCCCTCCCGGCATCAGAACCCCAGCCCAGCCCACAGTATCTCAGCCCTAAATTTGCTAACCCCATAGCCAGGTCAACATCCCCCACCTCCGTAGTGTCAAAGTTCTCCACCCTTCCCGACAGCTGCAGATGTGTTTTTCGGTTATAGCTCCCTGACTTACTGACAAAGGAATATGCCGAGACTCAAGATATTGTATAGTTATGAATCTGTCTAATGATGAAATAGATAGAAATGTAAATCTGACTGAATGAGATGGAGTTACAGTGTCATATAAAGCATTCTGTTTTTGTGATTCTAATTTGCATTTCTTCAGTGACCAAGAATGTGCAGAGTCTCATGAACTTACAGGTTATCCATATCTCTTTTTTTTTTAAAGCATTATAAATGCTTTCTCATCTCCATTTTTTTTAAAGCTTTTATTTATTTATTTGAAAGAGAGAGAATGAGAGATAGAGAGCATGAGAGGGAAGAGGGTCAGAGGGAGAAGCAGACTCCCCGCTGAGCAGGGAGCCCGATGCAGGACTCGATCCCGGGACTCCAGGATCATAACCTGAGCCAAAGGCAGTCGCTTAACCAACTGAGCCACCCAGGCGCCCCATATCTCTTCTTTTATAAAGTGTCTATTTAGGTATTTTACTGGGTTATTGATTGATCTGTAAGGACTCTGTATGTACTGTGGTTACAAGTACTGTGTCAACTGTGTTTTGTGAAAATTTCATCTCAGACTATAGTTTGTTTCCCTGATGAGTCACCATGTCAAGAACTTTTTAATGGGCTCATTAGTCATTTGTATATCTTCTTTAGAAAAGTCATTCCTGAAGTAGAGTTGACATGCAGTGTTGTATCGGTTTCAGGAGTACCTCGTAGTGATTGGACAAGTCTATACATTCCTCAGTGCTTGCCAGGAGGAGGGCAGTCACCGTCTGTCACCAAACAATGTTGTTACAATATTGCTGTCTGTATTTTCTATGCTGTACTCTTCTCAGTCCCACAACTTCTGTATTTTCTAACTGGAAGCTTGTACTTCTTAATCCCCGTCACCTGTTTCACCCATTCCCCTCACCTTCTCCCCTCTGGCAACCACCGGCTTAATCTCTGTGTTTATGAGTCTGTCTCTGGTTTTTTGGGTTGTTTGTTTGAAGTGTTTGTTCAAGTCTTTTGCTCCTTTTTAATTAAATCATCTCTTTATTATTGAATTGCAGACTATTTCTATTGTCTGAATGAGTTATTTGTCAAATGTATGTATAAGAATATTTTCCCACTTTTTGTTTTCCCTATTCACTTTCTTAGAGTGTGTTTTGATTTGCTTAGGGCTTTTTAAAAACTTTATGGGACTTGAGCAGCTATAACTTTCCCCAAAAACATTGTTTTTATCAGCATCCTGCCCGTTTTGATATGTTGTGTTTTTATTATTTTTAAGTTAGAACTTCTTTTTTTTTAAAGATTTTATTTATTTATTTGAGAGAGAGAGAATGAGAGATAGAGAGCACGAGAGGGAAGAGGGTCAGAGGGAGAAGCAGACTCCCTGCTGAGCAGGTACCCCGATGTGGGACTCGATCCCGGGACTCCAGGATCATGACCTGAGCCGCAGGCAGTCGCTTAACCAACTGAGCCACCCAGGCGCCCAAGTTAGAACTTCTATTCCCTGTGTTTTCTCTTCTGCTGTGTGAGTTATTCAGAGATGCGGTATTTAATTTTTATATATTTTGGGTAACTTGTCATCGATGATATTTTGTTTGATTTCATTGTGTAAAGAACATACTGTCTATGAATTTAATTACTTGACATATATGGAGACTTGTTTAATAGTACAGTGTGTCTTAGTAATGTTTCGTATACAATTGAAAATACTGTGTTTTCTATTTTTGTTGACTATAATGTTCTATAAATATTAATTAGGGCAAATTGATCGATGGTATTGTTCAAATTTTCTGTATCTTTAGTGGTTCTTTGTCTAATGATTCTCTCAATTACTGAAATATGAGTGATATAATCTCCAGTTCAAATAGTAGATTTGTATATTTATCTTTTTAATCCAATCAAGTTTTGTTTCGTGTTTTTTGTAATTTTGTAGAAGGTGCAAACATGCTTATGATTATTATGTTTTCTTAACAAATTGGCTCATTAGGAAATGCCCTTTTTAGCTCTGGTAATATTTGTTTCTTGTAGTCTATTTATCTACTATTAATATACTTGCTACACCTTCTTGATAATTAGTATTTGTAAAATATGTGTTTTTCCATCTTTTTACTTTAAACTTACCTCTGTCTTTATGTTAAAAGTGTGTGTCTTTTAAAAAAGAATGCAGTTAGGGCTTGTTTGTTTACCCACTTTGACAGTCTGTGTTTTATAACTGTGGTGTTTAGTTTACTTACATATAATTATTGATATGGCTGGGTTTAAGTTTACCATCTGGCTATTTATTTTCTATTTCTCTCATCTTTTTTTTTTTCTTCTCTGTTCCTCCTTCCTTATCTTCTTTTGGATTATCCAGTGGCTTTTTGTTTTTGTTTTTTTTTTTTGCATTTATTTTTTCTTGTGTTTTTTTAACAATTCCTCTCTGTTTTATTCATTTTTCTTTTTAGGGGATCCACTAACAATTACAATATGCATACCTAAATTACCTTATTACATAAATATTTTAACATTTTACATATAAAAACCTTACCTTACCCACCCTAATCTTTTTGTGTTGTTTTTTACAGATTTTATTTCTGCATATGTTGTAATTCCCAGAGGATGTTGCTATAATTTTTATTTTAAACACTGAGTTGACTTTCCTAAATACCAGAAAGTATAAAACACTCGTTTCCCCACATACTTATTGTTTTTGGCACTCTTCAATCTTTTCTGTAGGTGTGATTTTCATCATTTTCCTCCAGCCTGAACAACTTCAGGCATTCATTAAACTCCATTTACTGCAGTTTGGGTCTGCCGGTAACAAACACTCTTTATCATTTGTTATCTGAAAACACGCTTGTCTGCAGCCTCGTTTGCAGAGCTGACGTTCCAGGCCTCCTGTGTTCAGTGGCTCCCAGTCTCTCCTCCTTGCCTCTGGGCCGCCCTGGAGGGCCAGAGTGGGGCTGGTCTCCAGGGGCACGGCAATCTCATGCTCCATGCAGAAGGTTCCAGACCAGTCAGAGGTATGGTCTCTGCGGTAAGTGGGGCCCATCATGGGGTAGAAGGTAGCGGGGCCTGCAAGAGGGATCCCCAGCACCACGTGCCAGAACCCAGTGGGGCCTCAGGCACCCTGGGGCCCGGGCTTTACAAATAAACACCCTCAAATGGGTAGCATACGCCCCAACCAGAGGTGCGGACCCAAATGTCAGAGAGACATTTCATGGCCCGGCTCTCCTTCGTTCTGCGGGATGTGTGCACAGAAATGTGTGGACAAGGCCCACTCCTCATGGGGCCCTGGGCTTCCTGTCAGACCTGTGCGTCCTGGACCCAGAAGTGCTGCACAGGACTTGGGGGTCTGGGCTCGCAGGCCTCAGAGGCAATTTTGAATGTTTGTCCTTTACCTTAACATCTGTCTTCCAAGCTGGTCATCATGCCAGTCACCAGTCTCCTCTCTGAGGACCAGCTTCGTCTCCATTTGGATTCCCGAAGAAGTGCCCAGACAGGCTTGCCGAGACAGGAAAAGACCTTACTTACTTCTTTCCTCCTATTTCCTCCCTGGTCGATGCAAGCTGCTCCTCAACTCCTCTGAGGGTGTGTGTGCAACGGGTGACAACGGGAGTTTAAAGATCCATAATTACGATGGCAGACACACCCAGCTGGGAACTCTACGTGCATACGTTAATTCATTTAGCCCAGAAGCCCTCATGCCTGGAGCAGTTCTCAATCCCAGGTCTACCTTACCAAAAACCAATACATCATGACTCCCTTTTACTCCAACACACGAGAGGTGATTCATTCAGATGAAATATTGACAAAATATTATTTGTTTACCTTTCTTAATTCCTTTGTTTCTTTCAGCCACTATCTTTCAAAAACCAGGAGGTCAGAAGAAGAAGGAAGGACAGCAGTGCATTGTGTTAGTTCATTTCGTGAAATCCTGCTAAGGCTGCACTTTGATTTTCAGAGGAACACAGTGCCCACCCCGTTCCGTGTCTTCTTTCTCTCTGGAGAAATCCTCAAACACGTAATTCTACTATTAACCAAGTTGAATGTGGGGACAGGAGCTGAGCTAGGACCAGTCAACTTCAGTTGATAAACTAATCCTCAGTCAGTGAGAGTTTCTGTGGGGCACGCCTGTGTTTGCTCTGTTTTGTTTTTGTACCAAAAACATGTGATCGAGTGTCCCCTGAGACACAGCTGCTAAGCCATTAGGAACTTAATTTCAAACTATGGTATTCACTCTCACAGTTGGCCAGGGTGGAGCTCAGGAATGGGAGAAGGCGGACATTAGGGCGTTTTTGAAAGATTCCTCCAGCTCTCATACAGTCACCTTTTAGGGACCTGAGGTCCTGGTGCTCAGGTCCAGCCCAGCAGGCTGAATGGGGGCCAACATGCTGCTGGAGGCAGGTGCCAGGTTAAGCCAGGAGCCAGTCCTGCAGAGTTGGGGGGCCCTGGACGAGTGGGAGCTGGGAGGCAGGCAAGGGCTGGAGGGTGGGAGGAGGAGGCTGTGGGGGTGCAGGGCTGAGCTGGAGGGCCAGTGCAGCTCCTACCGACTCCGGTGTGTGCACAGCCATCCCCGCGGACAGCACAAGGCAAGGTAGGCGAGCAGAATGCACCTGCTCACGTAAACTGGGAGGTCCGTGGCATCAGAAAGAGCCAACTGAGCCACGTGTTCAGGAAGAAAAAGCGGAAAGCCACATGTGGAAAGTACTACTCTGTTGTGCCACACACTCACCTGTGTCTGTAAACTGGTCCACACTTAGGTTTTACTCCAAGCGTGGATGACTCCTGAGAGAGTCACCCAGTGTTTGATTTGTTGTTAAAGCAAGAAGACAAAGAGCTGCTTCAACCGCACACACTTGGGTTTTTCTTTGTTCTTAGGAAACAGCACCTTCACTTCGTCTTACACACTGGCCAGCCTTTGTCCTTATATCCCTGCTTTTGAGGTGAAGAATGGCTTAAATGTTGCGTCTCTGCCTGTGGTCACTCTTAGTTAAGTGGAGGATGGGCTTAAAAATGGAATCCGTCAAAGCCCAAATCCATGATTGTGACCATGATCGTCACCAAAAACCTTCAAGGTGAAGGTTTCCTAGAGAAAAGTTTTAAGGAATTTGTTTGGTGTCAGGTGAGTTTCTAATAAAAAGGCGTAATCCACCCAGCAAATTTGCCACAGTCCACATGAGAGAGCACCTGGGATGTGCAAACGAGCCCCCAGAATTATGAGGGAGACCCCACCGTCCACTAGCAGGTCTGCCCCTCCTGGTCCAGCAGAAACACTGGTCAGAGCCTCTCCATGATCTACATACTCCCACCAGGCGCCAGGTGCATGCCTAGCTGTGCCATGAAAATTCTACAGTCAGAATGTGCAAGGAAACAGACTATTCCTGATTCTAATTAGCACTTCCCAAACCCCCAGCACTCGTTCTGTCCTTGAGGAGCAGAGACATGATGTGGAATTAGAAAGATCGATGAAAGATCAAAACCAAGTCCTCAGGTGAAGCCCACACTAGTGGTTATAAGGGGCACACAGATGGTTGTGGTCTCTGTGGTTAGGGGAGAACGATGTCAGATGGTGTCACGGACTTGCTATTTCCTTATCCGTGATGTTTCCGGATGACCCAGACAACCAAGCACAGCAAGAAACAAACAGGAGCCAGGTCGACGAGGCCACTGATGAGGGGAGATGGATCTGAACCTTGATCCCCAAAGCGCCCTCAAGGTCCGCGAGGCTGCGTCTCCCGAAGACTCCTCTTCAGACAGCTTGTGGACAGACAGAATAAAGTCAGAACGCACCGTGGAGGATGAAGTGTACCTCTGGTGGTGACTGAGGAAAGGCCTGCTGGGCGTCGTCCGCTTGGCTAAGCACCGAGGAGAGCCCCAGATGAGCGCGGAATGACTGCTGTGCTCCCAGAAGGTACAGGATTGCTGGGACTCAGCTCATCTACTCTGACACAGTTGCGCCGAGGACGATGCAGTGCGAGCCTGAGTAGGGGCCCGGAAGGCCGCGAGAAGCTGGGATGACCTCTTCCTGGGAGCCCAAGTCCAGGTGGGAGGGGAGCAGCACCCGCGCTGAGCCGGGGCGCTCACAGCGCGGGGGCCGGGCCGTTGGACAGGACCGACCGGCCTGCCAGGTGCACACGGCATGTCCTCCGGTCAGTGATGTGCTTCTCCAGCCTTCGTTTCATTTACAAGAGACGGCTAACAGCCGTCCACCTAACAGAGACGTATTAAATGTGTAGTCTGGCACAGAGCATACCAAAAGTACAGCAGTGCTGGCTTACAGAAATACACACACAAGTGCAGCTCAAGTAAAGCGCCGTTTAGTGGGGGGTCTTATGTGTGAGTCAGGGGTCTGGAAATTTCTCAGTGGGCAGCCGTGAATTGGTGACAAAAATTGGAACAATGGGCATTATAAGTGCTAGAAGCCTTTTTGGAGGACTGTAGTGAGCGGGCGTGAGGGACCAGCCGCATCCTTTTGCAGGAGTCTGGTGGGAAGAGATGGTCTCGGCCAGGCTGGTGGCCGTGAGGACAAAGGGAGGCAGAAGTCGGGGCGAACCGAGGGCTGTGCCCTGTGAGCAGGAGGAAGGCTGCTGGGAGAGACGCAGAAGAGGCTCCCGAGGACAGGCAGCTCCATGACCCCCAAGCGGTTTGGGAGGAGACACTGCTCGGTGTGCGTCCGGGGCAGCCGAGCGAGCGTCTTCTCAGCCGCAGCAATTCGCAGATTCTAAAGCTGGGGAGTCCCCCGGCCCAAATGCTTCCGGCAGAGGACAGAGCGCTGTAGGCGGGTGTGAGGCGCAGACGCTTACCTGCTTGGCTCCTGGGTCCACAGCCACCAGGCAACAGGTGGAAGGTGCAACCTCAGGCGGGACCCACGTCCGCCGGATGGGACCCTGGGGCTCCCGTGAGATGCCAGACGCCGCAGGTGAATGCCCCTTCTCCCCCCCATTCTCGTTTCATGAATGGACCTTGGAGCCCGCAAGCCGAGGGCACTTCAGTGACGGGGCTTAGCCCGGTCCTCCGAGAGAGGAGGCTCTCCCAGAGGAAAGATAGCGTGTCCCAAGGCAAACAGCATTTCTTGAAAAAGTTTTTAAATGACCCAACAATAAACCGTTATTTAGGAAAGGTGGAAAGTGAAGACAGAATCCTGAGAGCTGGTCATTGCGCCCTTGCCTGTTTGTCTGCAGGACCCCCTCTTCAGGTGACTTCAGGACCTTAGCCTCCTGACTTCCCTCCAACCCGGCCCCACAGTCTCCGCTCCATTAAGTAGAGCTCCACCCTTTAAAACTCTGGGGAAATCCTTGATCTCGTCATCTTTGTCACCCCTCGAGCTCGACGGGCTGTCCGCACAGTGCGTGCAGAGCCTGACGGCTTCCCCACCCTCCTGACCACCCAGGCCACACCGCGTGTCTCCAGTGGGCACGATGACAAATGCAAGCTGCTGGCTCTTCCTCCCAAACCGTCAATGGCTCCCACCTGCTGGGGCAAGGTCCACATCACAGGCAGCCCTGTTGGCTGTGCGTGCCCCAGATCCCGGCGTGTCCCTCCCCCCACCCACGTCCCGTGGGCCCACGCCAGCCACACTGGTCCCAGGCTGCTCCCGCATGGATCCCTCACTGGAGTGCTCTCCCCACCTCTCCTGATGCAAACTCCCCCACCTCCAGCCGAATGTTGCTCAGCTGCCCCTTCTCGAGGAGGGGTCCTCATCCCCTTATTTAAATTATACTCCTCCAGGCCCTTCTGCACCCTCTCTCTATAATCCCCCTTAGCACTTACCCTCATCTGATATGCCAGGGGTTTTAATCACGCATCAGAATCTAACATCGGCAAGGGGAGAGATTACATCTGTTTTATTTGTTTTAACATCCCTCATACTTGAAACAGGACCCCCCCGGTCACCTGGGCAGCTCAGTCAGTTAATTGCCTGACTCTTGGTTTAGGCTCAAGTCATGATCTCAGGGTCGTGAGATCGAGCCTCATGTCGGGCTCCCCGCTCAGTGGGAGTTTGCTTGAGATTCTCTCCCTCTGTCCATCCTTCTGCTCATGCGTGGACACTGTCTCTCTCTCTCCTCAAAAATAAATAAATCTTTAAAAAATAAAAACAGGACCCCCCCCCACCGCAGGCTGTAAGTACTTGCTGCGTGGGTGAATGAATGTGTGAATCATTCTGTCTACTGTGATGTTAACACCACACCTGTTAGTACCCTTTGTAGCTTTTGAAGGTTTTTTAATATCTGGTAAAACGTCATCTACCTTACTTCTTTCTTCCCCTGGAAAACCTCACTGTCCTCCATCTTTATTCCACAGGATTGGATTCTTCTGACAGAAAAAGTGTGACTTGTTCTCCCAATGCAATGTGGACACTGGTGTTAAATTTAAATAAGGAGGCTGTCAGACCCCAGCGCCTGGTGGCCAGTGTGAGCAAATCAAACCTAAGCCTGGAACGCCTGGAGGTTAAAACCGAAACCTAAGGCTCTAAGATGCAGCCGTCAGTAATGGGCTTCAGGCCCTGCTCTAAGTCTATCCCAGAGCCGTCAAACACTTCCGTGGTGCTGTCCATCCCAGTGGGTTTTGCTCAAATCAACTCTTTAAGATTTTAATGTGCCTCAGTTTATCTTTTAACACAGGGCTTTTAAAAAATATTTTTTTATTTGTTTTAGAAAGAGAGAGAGAGACCATATGTGTGGAGGGGAGGGGCCAAGGGAGAGAGAATCTCAAGCAGACTCCCTACTGAGCACAGAGTCCGACAACGGGGCTCGATCTCACGACCCTGAGATCACAACCTGAGCTGAAACCAAGAGTCAGACACATAACCGACCAAGCCACCCAG
Source organism: Zalophus californianus (assembly GCF_009762305.2). Lineage (NCBI taxonomy): Eukaryota > Metazoa > Chordata > Mammalia > Carnivora > Otariidae > Zalophus > Zalophus californianus. The sequence goes on from NC_045602.1 coordinate 511,150, forward strand.
GTGCCCCAACACTGGGTTTATGGAATCATTGATAATTTATTGGTAAAATAAGTAAGGTACACAAAAAATGTTAAGATTCCAATAGGGCAGAAAGATTTCAAAATTTAGGAGTGTGGAGGAAGAGGGTTCTAGAATTCTAGAACTGTAGCTGGAAAGGATTGCTTGCTTAGTCACACAAGGACGCTGGAAGAATAGAGACAAACATGGTCAGGAGGCACAGATGCACATGATGAAGGAGTAGGGCTTGGGGGCACACCCCTCCCCGAGCACGTGTGCCCTCCGCATGGGCTCATCACTCACACTCTGCCCAGGTCAGGTTTTGCAGGGAAGTCTGGAGACTGTGAAAATTAAAGAAGAAATCTGAAATATTTTGCCACCTCAGAGTTTGTTCACTTCATTTCTTTCCACCAATTGCTGGGAGTTCACCTAAGAAGCAGACCAATTCAAAAAACTAACAACCTTGACCTGATCTTGGTCACGGATGAGTTCTGAGAACTTCCCAGAGGGAGCGGGAACCCCTCAGGTCTGCCTCCAGGTCCCTCTGACTTGGAGGGAGTGTATGTGGTCCAGACTCGAAGAGCCATGAAGCTGTGTCTTCCACGTTTCCATGGGGACGGGAGGAAGAATGGGAAATGTGTGCGGTCACAGGGAGATTGGGAATTCTGCCCCACAGCTGATGAGGGGATAGAGCGCAGCATGGGGCCTGTGGTCGGCGATGGGTGTATCTGACCATAGCTCTTCAGAAGAGTAGTAAATTATACCTCTGGCATTTTTCTCAATTTCAGACATGTTTTAAAGGGGAAACAAACATCCACTGGAATCTGCGGGACGGTGAGTGTTCCCAGAACCTTACCCTCAGGAGACCGTGGGAAGAACCGGCTTGCTTTGCTGCAAACTGAAAACCACGTGAACGTGCGGCAAAGTGGGGGTGCGTCGCAGCAAGAGAAAATGGGTACAAATTACAGAGGGCCTCAGCAGATGGGATCACACTGAAATAAGGGGACCCAAGAGTGGGAAAGGAAGGAGGAGCTGCTTGTCAGCCGCAAGACCACCCTCAGGGTCGAGGGCGGGCCGCATGTGCAAGCGTGCAAATCCTTGCTCCAAGTCCTATACCCACACCTGTATGCGGTGCTGACCACCTAAACGGAAGTCCTAGCATGCAAAATAGATACTTTCTAAAAATATGAAAGCAGACAATTAATGCCAAAAGAGAAAACATGAACAAGATTTCCCTTATAATAATTTCCGCCAGGAACCACACACACAGACATGTATACACCCATGCATGCTCACACCTTCACAAGCTACCAGAGCTCAGGACACGGGAAAACGCTTTTCCAAAGGAATGCATTCACTGGAAGACTGCATGGGGCTGAAAATTCCATCTGGGGCAGAGCCTGCACTGCAGCTCACCCTTTGCTTTGGTTCTGTAGAAATTTTCGTATCTGTTAACACGAATAATTGCAAATGTAAACACCTATTTCAATGACCTTACAAAAACTGGCAGTGCATGCCTTACATTCTGTGCTTTCTCACTTCTGATGGGGGCACGGCAGGATCACAGCTGAGAACATGTCTCCGTTCACTCGGGTCAGATGCCAAGGCCACTGGCTCTCCGTGGTCCCTCTGCCTTCTTGGAGAAAAGAGTGCCGGCCTGGTGTTCTCAGAGCAGATCTGCCATGTGCTGAGCGATTACATGATTCACAGGCTTTTGCTGCATCTGGGTGACCCGCATGGAGTGGAGGCCAAATGTATTTTCATACCTTTAGAAATGGAAAACAGGGCTGGCTCACGATCATGTTCTTTGAGGCTGAAGACAACTGGATAAATTTCGGATAAATACTTAGGTGCTATGAATAATTCTGTAGACAAAATCAGCATAATTGAAAGCAGATATAGGCCGAGCACCGTGGCATTACCTTGCAGGCACCTCAACTTTTTCCCCTGAAGAGGGATGCCTTTGCCAAACCGTATGACAGCCGAAGCATGTTCCAACTCTCCCCCATGTTAGAAGCTCGTCCTTGTGTTCAGCAGTTTCCTGGCCCCACTGGACTTTTCTTCTGACTGTGGAATCACCTTGCTTAGAGCCCCCTCCACGGCAGATGTAGACTCCTTGCTGCGGACCGCAGAACGCTGCGGGCTTGGCTGGCTGGGGCAGTGCCGCCACAGACACCCCAGGTGTCTTGGGGGAACGTATCAGGACTCTGCCCGCGATGGCTAGCCGGCAGTTTGCCCACTTCTCACCCAGCGCACACAGCAAGCTGGGGGCAGATTGGGCCCCCTGTATACATGCTGGGCCACTCCATAATAGCCCTGTTCCTCCAACAACAGGAACACAAAAAAACATTGCTGTGTTTTCGCTGTAACCAAAACAAACAGTCTGTTGCTTCCAAAGTAGAGAAGAGCCTGTTTTGCACGAGAACAGCATGACACTTCATTTGGAACAGATAAAGGGGTCTGTGCTGCAGAGGAGGGGCTCACGTCGCGTTTTGCCGTTGCTGCCTCTTGCCCTTGGCCTCCTCCCTGCACAATGGCAACAGGACTGTGAGCCCCAGGGCGGTTTGAGCTCCTTATGAACAGGACGTGTTCACACATTCGTAACACGTTCGTAAAGCTTAATATTGTCTTCAAAAGGTTTTACCCTCGGGCACCTGGTCTCACAGAGAAGCAACTATCTTTTACTTCAAATTTCTGTCCCTTATTATCAGTTTGGTTCTGGGACCCTTATCTCCCTGCAGCCTGCCTGACGACTCCAGTCAGTGGATGGAGGCGAGCTCAGTGGGCCAAAGCCGTTCCTGACACAGCAGGCTTCTTCTTGTGACCAAGAACCATGGTGCAGACCTACCGTGCTTTTTATCCTGTGCGGGGTTCTAAGGAAGCCAAAGGACTCCAACCCACGGTCAACTGTGGATTTATGTCCACTTTTATGCCAAACTTCCATCTTTTGTGGACTTTGCCAACATCATATCGCTCAGCGAAATTTCAGTTTTCTCAGTGCTGAGGGGAAACGTGTGGTGTGTGGGAGTGGGCCCAGGAGGGAGCAGGAAGGTGTAAGTCTTACCAGAAATCTCTGCAGGCAGGTCTGGGGTGTGAGATCAAGCCAGAAACAGCCTGGATGCACTGGCCTTTTCAGGTCAAGCTGAGCCTTAGGGCTCTTGGGCCTCTGGACCTGGTCCCCAGGATCAGGCCAAGAACCATCTAATTGACCAGATTGTAATGAAGGAGGTCTTCAAGTTACAGCAGTTTGGAGCCTGTCTGTGATTTATTTTACAAAACAAATATCTCTTTCTCTCTGCAAGCCTGTGCCAAGAGTAAACAACTCTACTGTTTTAGAGACGGGACAACATATTTCAGAAAGCAGCTCATCAGCTTCCGAGACACAGGGACCCGACGTGCGGGTGTGGCCCTAGGGGACACCCTCTTTCCAGTTACTCAACACTGCTGATTATGACACAAAATCTTTTCTTGTTTGTTTTTGGTTGTGTGTTTTGTATTATTTGTATGTCTTTTTGCGAAGGATTCTCTTATTAAAATAGACATTCATTTTGAAGTGCAAACTCCTGATGTCTAAGTGCATCTTGAAGACAGTCTGGAAAGGCAGCAGGACTGATGGTCATGTCCTGAGAGCAAAATGCGCACCACGTGCTGGGTGCAGACTGCACAAGGAGGGGCGGCAGGAACCACCTGGCTGTCCAGGAGCTTAATTGATTGAGTGATCCAGTTAAGAAAAGAGGGCCTATGAGCACTGAGGACCCTCCAGGCATCCAGGATAAGAACATCCACAAATAGTGGCCCTGTGGGGTGTTCAGTGCTGGCAAGGCCCCAGGGGACTGAGCTCCTTGGGGAAGGCCCAGGCCTCACAGGTGGGCCCTTGAAGGTTGCTGGAACTCAGCAGGTGCAGGGGGAGGTAGGCTCTTCTGGACTAAGGGCAGTAGCCCCTGTCCTGGGGTTGCGGTGGCCGGGAGCTCCACACGAGAGTCTGGAGGGCGGCTGAAATCTGGTAGGCAATGTGGGTGTGTCCAAGGGAACTAGGGTCCAGGGTCAGGGTTTCTGTCCTGTGGGGGGACTGAAATGGCAATGGGTTCTTTTCAGAAAGAGCAGAGAGAACAGTTGCTTTTGGCTTGTTTGTTTTCACATTTTTGTTGGGGACTTGGCAGAAATACAGACAGAGCAATGAGCCTCACCAGGTCGGTGCCAGTGACCTGGGGGTGGGGGGCCAATTTTGTTTGTCTCAAAGAAGCATGTTGAGGCAGTGGGGCTGGTGACAGCAGGGCCCGCCATGGGTGTTGCGCATTCACAGTTCGCTGGAATGCAGAGCCGTCCGTGAGGCCCATTCCAGAAACGGCTCTGTATCAGACAGCCGGCCACCAGCGCCGTCGGCACCTACCGTGTTGACCAGGATGCGAGTGTGAAAATATCCCCGACGTTCTCCCCGGAAGCACCAGTGGGAAGAACACAGGCTGCAGCTGGAAGGTGTCGTCAGAGTGAAGACGGTGTAGGCGTGGACGCTTCAGGACCGGAGCGGGAGGCGGGGGCTGGCTAAACCGCCTGTGCAGCTGTGCCAGCTTCCATGCCTCGCTCCAAGGGAGGATGGAGTTGCCTTTGACGAGGGTTCGTGATGACCCACCTGGGCGCTGGCCCATGGGTCCCCCAGACGCCAGCAGGCTGCTCCTGGTGTTTCTGCCTTCATGTCTCTGATTTGGCTAATGGCCTGTGCTGGGAAAAAAAATGATAGGTTAAGAGCCTGAAAATGATCATTTGCTTTTACCTTAAAAAAATACGAGATACAGTGAAGTTGCTATTTATCTCAAGGTAAATATATGACACGTAGAAATCTGAGGCTCTCTTAAGTTCGACATTCATGAATTAGAGATGTCTATCTGACACATAGAGCCACACTTTCTGTTCTCCAAGTTTTCTCCAGTCAATAAATTTAAGGTTAAATAATATGACTTAGAGGTGTGAATATGCTTGCAATTTACTACCATCAACTCATTAATCACACAGTCTACAAAAAGCTTCCAGAAACGTCCAGAGGTAACATATTTGGCTACTCACAGGGAGTGTTGTTGGTACAACACTTTTTTTTTTTTTTAACTTTCTTTTAAATTCAAAATCAGTATTTCCAGGAATAAAAAGAGCTTAATTGATTGAGTGATCCAGTTAAGAAAAGAGGGCCTATGAGCACTGAGGACCCTCCAGGCATAAAAGATAGCGTGGGTGAGGGTCAGGAGGTGAGTTCCTCATGGGGGCAAAGAACAGAAGCAACCAGTAGTAATGACCTAAACAGCGAGGGGGCTGGCCCAGGACTGCTCACCTGCACTGGCCACTGAGCCACCCCTGCTATTCACTCAGCCATATCCCCACCACTGTCAGCTTCACAGAAGCAGCCCATGGGGCCATCTCACCCCTGAGGTCCTGGAGTTGCCCCGTAATTAATTGCTGTTCCAGTAAATGAAGTGCCAGGAAGAGGCACACAGGAACCACATTAGTCAGGATCTTGTAGGCCTTCATGAAGAAGTTTAGATTTTACCCTACAGGCAATGAGAAGCCAGTAGAGAAAGGGAACTCATAGCCAAATGAGACATAACAAAACCCTGAATGGGGGAATACACAGGTGTGCCAGAAGCCGAAGGAAGGGCCCTGCCAGGTGGCTGCCGCAAACCTCCTGACCAGGTGCTGGGGTCTAGACAGAAGCAGTGGGAATGAAATGAGAAAAGGCGTCAATTTGAGGTATGTTTCTTAGTATATAACTTTTGTTCAGTTACAGTTTACATAAGATGCAGAGATCCTGACTGTACCACCTTATGAGTTTTGACAATTATATTCACCTGTGCAGCAACTACCCAAAACAAGAGAAGAAACATCGTCACTTGCCTGCCCCTTTGCAAGATCACAAGAATTCTGGCCTCATAAATGAGTTGGGAAATATCCCTTCCTTCTCTATATTCTGAAAGTATTTGTGCAAGTTTGGATGATTGATACAATTCACCAGTAAGGCTATATGCCCTTGATGTTTTCTCCTGGGGAAGATTTTGAAGTATGTATTAAATTACTATACATATGCTTTCAGGTTATCCATGTCTCATCACATCAGTTTCGGTAAGCTATATTCTTCAACGAATTTGTCCGTTTCATTGAACTGGACAAATATATTTCCATAATGAAGTTCATAGCATTCCCATATCTTCCTTTGAATGTGTGTAGGGTCTGTAGTGATGTTCTGTCTTTCATTTCTGATATTGGTAATATGCATGTTCTCCTTTTTTGGGGGATTTGTATTAGTAGAGCATTATTAACTTTATGAAGTGTTTCAAAAAATTAACTTTTGACTGTTGATTTTCTCTGTTTTCAGTTCCACTGATTTTTTGCTTTTATTGTTACTATTTATTTTTTCTAATTATGCTAGTTTTAATTTGCTCTCCATTTAGTTTCTTAAAGCGGAAGCTTAGCTGATTGATTTTAAACCTTTTCTCTTATAATTATACATTTCCCTCCATTCACTGTTCTAGCTGAATCCCACATGCTTTCATATATTGGGTTTTTACAATAATTATCTTCCATATATTTCAAATTTCCTTTTCATTCATTAATTATTTAGAAGTATGTTTCAAGTTTCCAAATATTTTCAGATATCTTATTGTTAGTGATTTCTAATTTAATTCCACTTTAGTCAGAGTATATTCTCCTTATGTTTCAATTCTTTAAATTTACTGAAATTTCTTTATGGCTTAACATATGATCTATCTTGAAAAATGTTCATTTTCACTTGAAGACATATGTCTTTTGTAGTTAAGTGGAGTGTTCTACAAGTGAAAATTAAGTCAGATTTGTTAATAGTATCATTCAAGCCTTCTATGTTCTTACTGAATTTTTATCTATTTCTTCTATCAATAGCTGAGAAAAAATTGTCAAAATCTTTTAATACAGTTCGGGGAACTACCAATATCATCTTTTCATCTTTTTTAAAATAGATTTTCTTCTTCAGAACAGTTTTAGATTTACAGAAAAGTTGCAAAAATAGTACAGGCAGTTTCCATATATCCTGCACCCAGTTTCCTTCACTATTAATGTCTCCCATTAGGGTGGTACATTTGTTAAAATAATAAACCAATATTAATACATTCTTATTCACAAAAGCCCACAGTTTATTCAAATTACTTGGTTTTTACCTAATGTCCCTTTCCTGTCCAGGATCCCCATGTGGGACACCACATTCCATGTAGTCATCATGTCTCCTTGGGCTCCTCTTGAATGTGGCAACTTACCAGACTGTCCTGGTTTTTGATGATGTTGACAGTTTTGAGGAACACTGGTCAAGCAAGCATTGTGCGGGATACCCACAGCTGGAAATCATATGATTTTATGTTCATGATAAGACTGAGTTTGTGTGTTGGTGGGAAGAAGACCACAAAGGGAAAGGGAAAGGACCATTTTCAAAGGCATGTATTATCAACCCAACTTACCACCATTGATGCTGACCTGAGCACCTGACTAGGGAGAGTTGTCAGGTTTCTCCACCATAGATCCCCTTTCCAATCCATGCTCATTGGAAGGAAGTCACCATGCACATACTACACCTAAGGAAGGGTGTTATGCTCTCTTTCATTGAGATCATAGCATCTACATAAATTATTTAGAATTCTTCTGCATGGAAGATTTGTGCTCCTCACTATGTATTTATTCAGTCATTTACATAAGTATGAACTCATCAATATTTGCTTTATACTTTGTTATAATCCAATACTATAATCCAAAACTAATTTATTAATTTCTTACTCAAATTGTTCCAGCCTTGGCCATTGAACAGATGCCCACATACCCCTATCAATGTATTGCTGTTTTTTGCTTGTCACTGCTTTCCTTCTTGATACTACGTGATGGTCCAGGCTCATCTTGTACACTTCCTGATCTAGTCCTAGATCAGCCATTTCTTACCAGAGACCCCAAGTTTCATTTTGGAAAAAGGTGTTTGAAACAAGATCTGGGTGCTGGGTTTACAAGTTCCATCTAGGATGAAGATATGATGCTGATTTTATATTGAGCGGGTAAATACTAATCTGAAGATGAACTGATTACATTGGAGGAGTCATAAATAGTTATAAATTTCCAAGGAAGTTGAAAGAAATAAAATAAATTAATAAAAATAGAAAAACACCAAGTTAATGAGACCTGGAGAAACAGAAAACTAAGGAGGAGGGAAAGTGGCACTTTACTGAGCTTGCAAAATAAGATAGCACGAGTGGATAGGAGGTTGAGCCGAAGGTGAAGAGACAGGCACCCTAATTCTCTTTGGCTAAAGACCTTTGTCTTACAGTGTAAGTAATTAATATGCAATTTAACATCACGAGAATAGCCACATGCAGATGAGGTGGATCATGATGGAGGTGGAGGCTTGTCACACACCAGCTCGAGGGAGGTCCATGCAGGAGTCCGGGGCCCAACTCCACACCAACGCATGAAGCCATGAAGGTAAGGATGCGAGTTACCTGTCAACGGTGTGGCTGAGCTTTTCCACTTGGGAGCTTCTTGGGAGCTACTGACCAGCTGGATTGGTGGAGAGTTTTGTCATGGGCATGATAAGTAATAACTGCTTGTAGATCTGCAGAGCTTCCGGAGTTGCAAGCAAGCCCTGAGAAGCTGGTGATTGAATCAACAATTCATACTCCTACTTTTTTTTTTTTTGCAAAAAATATGTAATGAAAAAGGAATGATCTGAACCTTCATAGGGAATGAAGAAGCTAAGGTATTATTATATCTGATCATTTAAAATCTGTCACTGGGCCAAGAGAACTTTGGTGCTTCTTTTTGACATTGAGGTTCTGAATTTCTCACGTTCTTGAGAGAAGAAGCAGTGCTAGTAACACCAGATTGGCCAGGCTCTAAGAGCACCACACACACAAGCACTGTGTTTTTCATCTTATCTACACACAAGGTTATAAGACAGGTTGACAGTTTTAATAGTTCCACTTTACAAGTGAGAAAGTTGCAAGTTAAGGAGTTAAGAACAGAATCACAGAACGAGCTCAACACAGTCAACTCTGGAACCCCCACTTCCTGCTGCCACTCCACGTTCCCTCACACTGAGCGCGTGGTTGTATCCTGAACAGGCCAACAGGGACAGGGCACTTTGCCTCATCCTTTCCAGCACAAATCCATTGTTTATTTCCAGTTTCTAGCTTTTTCCATCACTCTAGCTCTGGGAGTAATTATAAAATTTAATTTTAAAAGAGACAGTCCTTGTCTCTCAGGTTCTAGGAAACTGATCATAAAAAAACAAACAAACAAAAAAAGCTGGCAGATAAGAAACATCTTCCTTTTTTTTTTTTACTTGACTATATAGCAATAATTTAAGAATACTGCACTTTGCAGTACTTTAATTTTCATTACTCTTGTTCTCTTTCCAAATTAAAAGGTAATTTTTCTGTAAATTCTTGACATGTGGTTTGTTGTGGACAAGACTCTGGGAGCTTCCGGGCTCACAATATCTGCTAATACTTCCCTTGGACACGTACTGTCCACATGCCTCAGCTGCGCTAACAAACTTTAGAAAGATGTCGCAAGTAGCCCCTCAGATCTTGAAGGGAATGCTGCTGGGGTCACGGGAGAACACGCATGAGGCCAAGTTGGAATCCCACTCCCCCCGAGCCCTGTGCCCTGCCCAACACAAATGCCTCATTGCAGCTGGTATCCATTGACGTGAATCTACTATGACATCAGCTGGAAGAGGAGTCCAGTTAGGTCTGACTTCCCCGTGGGAAGCCTGCAGCTCTGCCCACCTGCTGCTTAGTTAGAGCAGGGGAGGCTGTCAGGGCCCCCCGGGCCCACCAGCAGAAATGCAGAGCAGTCCCACCACGACCTGTCAGCGACCTGCAAAGGTTCAGAATAAATGAGAAGTCCCGTAGAAATACAATGTCAACAATTACCGAGCTTGAAATCTTCTCATGACACCGGATTCAACAATGGTTCCGCTCTGTTTCCTTGCTGTTCCCAGTCCAACACGGTCGCCTGCCCAAAAGGCGAGGGCCGGCTCTGGAGGGCAAAGCGGCAGCAAGTTCCACGCCCCACAGGCACTTCTCTTAAGGAAAGATTCCGTTCTCTTAATGAATGCAGAGATTTTCCTTATTTAAAATGTGACGAGACAGGAAACCAGCACTATAGGGCAGAGCAAATCTTGAGGACGGCAAAAAGTATCCCCTTTCCAGCAAGTGACACCTCCCCCTGACCCCGGCACATACGTCTCAGGGCTCGTTCCTGCCTTGTCTCCAAGACTGTTGCATCTTTTCAACGATTGATTCTTAAGCCTGAGAGGTAAGTGTTTTCCTGTTATTTTAGGGGGTACGCCAGGACGAGGCTCATGGAAGGCCCTGGGGCAGGAGGGCCCAGCTTAGGTAGGAAGGCTGCTGGTCTGGAAAGAGAAAGAAAGAAGGTCTTTTCAGACTGCCGTGGGGACTTGCACGTCTCATGATGGCCACAAGCCCAGCTGCTGGGCCGGAGGCACTTAGAGCATCGGGACACAGTGTTTCTCAGAATCTGGCTGTGGGCACTGCAGAATTCCAAGGACCGAGGGCATTTGCATGACCAGGATCAAGAAGAACAGAGAACTGGGAGGCAGGGGCCCAGCATCTGAGGGTAATTTGTCACTTGAGACAATTGCCAATAATGAGAAACTGGAAACCGTATTAGAGATTCCTAAAGTCTCAAAGGAGCAGAGGGGCAATAATTGGATTTCAGTTTCTGGAGCAGAGATACTGGTAAACAGCCAGAGCCTTTGGGAACCATCTTCAAATATCTGCACCTAGAAATGGAGAGAAAGCATAAGCAGCAGGAGGGGAATGGAGAGAGCCCCTAATTATTCAACCCCTGACTGTATGAAGGTGATCTATCATTAGACCAGGAGTATGTCAGAGGCAAATTTAAGTTATGAAAGAATTCTTCAGCCAGAACCTCACATTATGTCTAAGATTATTTATATAAAATGTCTGGCATTCATTCAAAAGCACCATGCACACAAGAAAAGTAAATGAAAACAAAAGTTGGACCCACAGGAGATGCAGGGATTGAGATTATCAGACACAGCTTTAACATGTGCAAAATTATACAAAAATGCAGGATTTTGGCACAAAAATTGGAATCTGTAAAATAAAATGAAAATCTTAGTGCTAAAAAGAAAATAACGTAAATTAAAAACTCAATGCATACATTTAACATACTGGTATTGTTGTTAATAATACCTATTATTAAGTATTTAATTTAATAGTTTAGACACAGTTAACAAGAGAGAATTCATGAGCATGACAACAGACAGAATAAAGGTGGATAAACAAACAAATGGTAGAAGTTAAATACGTGTGTAAATGGAATCAAAGAAGAGGAAGACACATAAAATGAGGAGGAAATGTTTAATGTAATGGCTTCGATTTTTTCTAAAACTTTTGAAATACACCGTCACCATGAGGCCCAGCGACCTCAAACAGGGTAAGGTGATGAAAACTACGTCTTAGCACAGCATGCTAAAAAAGCTGAAAACTGAACGAAAACCAACACCTTAAAAGTAGATAAATGAAAATACACATCACCTCCCAAGAAGCGAAAATATCGAGACCGGCAGAAGCAAGGGAAGGCAGAGGTCCACAGGAAGGCATCGTCAGAGTGCCAACGAGAAGTGGGGTTCTCTGCCCAGAGGAAGTGCCCTTCAAGAACACAAGTAAAATGGACTTCCAGGCAACAACAGGAAAAGCAGGAGAATGTGTCACAGCAAATTCACACTAAAATAAATACTAAAGAAAGTCCTTTATAAAAAGATTCTATTTATTTATTTGAGAGAGAGCGCAAACAGGGGGAGTGGCAGACAGAGGGAGAAGGAGGCTCCCGGCTGAGCAGGGAGCCCAACGCGGGGCTCAATCCCAGGTCCCTGAGAACATGACCTGAGCCGAAGGCAGATGCTTAACTGACTGAGCCACCCAGGTGCCCTGGATAATACACAATTCAAAATGTGTATCATGACAATAATATAATATCAAGAGATAAACAGCATAAATTTTCAGAATAACAAAAAGTAATGGGCACTCTTACAAAAAAAAAAAAACAACAAGAAATGACAGGTGTCCATGAGGATGTGGAGAAAGGGGACCCTCATGCACTGCTGGTGGGAATGCAAGCTGGTGAGGCCACACTGGAAAATAGTATGTAGGGTCCTCAAGAGTTAAAAATAAAACTACCACCTAATCCAGTGATCACCCTAGGAGGTATTTACCCAAAGGAATCAGTATCTCAGAGAGATCCCTGCATCCATATGTTCACTGCAGTGTCCTTCACAGCACCCAAGATAAAGAGACACCTGAGTGTCTATCAGTGGATACACGGATTTTAAAATTGTGGTCTATATGTTTGTGTATCTATAAAATGGATATATATAAATATAGATGTTAAATAGAAATATAGAAATATATTACATATAAATATATACAAATACACACACAATGGAATATTATTCAGCTATAAAAATGAAGGAACTCCTGCCATTTGCAACAACATGGATGAACCTTGAGTACATTATGCTCAGTGAAGTAAGTCAGACCCAGAAGCACAAGCACTATATGATTTCACTTATGTGTGGGATCTAAAACAGTTGAACTCATCGAACCCGAGAACAGATGCCTGGTACTGGGAGCGTGGTTGTAGACGGGGAGGGGTTGGCCAGAAGGCGTAAGGGTTCGGTTAGTACGAGAATAAGCTCTGGGGAGTTAACGGACAGCACGGTGTTACAGTCAGAGATAGCATATTACATCCTTGAAGTTTCCTGAGGGGTAGATTGTAAGCATTCACACCGCATCACAGCTGTTTTAAAAAGTTAACCGTGTGAGGAGAGCAGTGTGTATAGCTTGATTGCAGAGCCATTCCACAGCACAAATGTGGACCAAGCACCACATCACACACCTCAAATGCATACAATTTTTTCTCAGTTATACCTCAGTAAAACGGGGGGAAAAGCAAAAAATAGTAAAGGAACAGACAAATCCTCAGTTATACTGTTTGGTTTTTAAACGCAGCGCTCTCCGTGACTAATGGCAAAGGCAGAAAAGAAGTCAGCAAACCTGAGAGTCACACATCCTAAGAAAAACCCATGTACATCAGCACATTAACAGAATGAAGAAAATTATATCGACTGATGCAGGAAAAGTATTTGGCAAAATACAATGTGTATTCATCACTGATAACATCCACAAAGAAGATCTGCCAAACTGGGAATGAAAGGAAGCTTCCTCAGTCTGAAAAGGGTCATATGCGGAAAACCTACCATGAAGTCACAGTTCGCAAGAGAGTGTGAGCGTCTGAGGGTCTGCTACCACTCCTGGTATTTACAAGCCAGGGGAATAAACAAGATGACATAAAAGAGAAGACTAGGAAATCTACCTGTACACATAGACAACCTGGCTGTGTGAGTAGGAAGCCCCACAAACTGACCTCCTTGTCATATGGCTTATTTCCGACTGAAAGAAGCTCATTACTGCATCCTTGCGGAAGGGGGCGGACCTGGACTGCAGGTGTCGTCAGCCGTGGGACAAGGCCTGCAGGCCTCATGGGACGTGGAGGAGATGGGGCTGGTTCCTGGCTGCTGATGGGAGCCACCGAGCCTGGTCAGAGCCAGACCCTTGCTCTCCCTTGGATGGGAACGGGCTGCAGCCCCCTCAGCTACTAAGGGCAAAAATCATGCTTGACTTTAGAAGTTTGTGTGCCAAAATCATTGTGTTTATTACCATGATAATTCAAGCCCATAGAATTGAATTTCTGTGAGCAAATACAGTGTATATATTTTAGTCTGAAACAAAGGAACTTAGTTTTTGTAAATTGTTAGAGACTTCAAAAATTATAATCCATTTTTAACAGTATTATCAAGGGCAGTGACTCACTGCTCAGGCTGGGTCAGAAGCATTCTCTAAAGAAAAGCATATTTTTTTCTGCGTCTCATTTGCAAGGAGGCGGTGAGCTCTGCCCTCCAGCCCAGACGCCGCCAGCCTCCAAGGGCTGGGTTGAGGCGGCCCTGGAAGGGCAGTGTTACTCCTGGGGGAACAGGCCTGCCGTGTGCAGAGCAGACCAGCCGCATGCACACTGGTGTGCCCCAGCCTGTGACTGAGTCTCAGGCTCGTGCTTCGGCCTCCCTTCACGTTTTACCTAATGTTATCCCATTAAAATCAATAAAAAGTTCCCAACTTATGCCTGAAGTCGGTAAGTGAATCATGTCAGTGATTCACCGTGGCTCCTCACCCTGTTAATTCTGTTATGTCCGGCAGGAGTCATCCTTGAATATTGATGGAAACCCTTTCCAGGTCTGACACATTGTATTTGCTAAGATAAGGTCATTTATTTTTTCTAACACTTGACCTATGAAGTCTCTGCTCAGGGCTGTATTTGTGCTCAAGCTGATACACTAGGATTGATGGTTAGAGTTTCCTGCAGGTGTGGCTCACGTCCTGGGAAGTGGTGTTTGCCCATGAAAATATTGAAGACCCCGGCTTTGGAAAATCCGGGCCCCCAAACATCCCCGTGCCGTGGTGACAAGGGGATTAGTGTCCCCAAGCCTGTTGCCCTCTGTAATACAATGACAAAGCCACAGTGTCCAGAAACACTCTCGGAGGCTTTGATGTGAGGGAAGGGAGGGAGATCTAAGACTGTGGAGGTTACTATGTCAACCTGACTGGGCCGTGCTGCCCAGATATCGGGTCCAACATTATTGTGGGTGTGTCTGTGAAGGTGTTTGGGATAAGATTAACATTTAAATCAGTAGACTGAGAAAGCAGATTACCCTCCCCCATGTGGGCGGGCCTCATACAATCAGTCGAAGGCCTGACTAGAACAAAAGGCTAAGCCTTCCACAAGCCCGGAGGATTCCTCCTGGCAGATGGCCTTGAGCTGGGACATTGGCTTCTTTCCTGCCTTCAGTCTCAGACTGAAAAATGAGTTCTTCATGGGTCTCCAGTCAGCCAGCCTTTCGGCTTGAACTACACACTCAGCTCTCTCTGACCCAGCTCGCAGATCTGGGGACGCACCAGCCTCCATCACCACAGGAGCATTCCCTGTGATAACCCTCCCTCTCTCTCTGTACATATCCTACTGGTTCTGTGCACGTGGAGAGAAAAAGGGCGCTGTCAGGAGAGAGGGGAACAGTGGGGGTGGGGAGGATGCTGACCCTGGATGCACACAAGGCCTCACAGCTCTGGCCCGAACGCCCCTGGCACACTGAGAAAATGACGCTTACCAAGCACCCATGGTGTGGCCGTGCACCCTACAGGCTGAGGGGGCTTCAGAGACACCCACATAAGCCAGAAGTGTGCCACACTCAGAACAAGCAGCCTATAAACACATGTTTATTGTTAAAGAATCCTAGAAGCTTGTGGATTCCATAAGAGAAGTCTACATGAAATGATACCCAAATGACCGTTG
This sequence comes from Zalophus californianus, assembly GCF_009762305.2. Classification (NCBI taxonomy): domain Eukaryota; kingdom Metazoa; phylum Chordata; class Mammalia; order Carnivora; family Otariidae; genus Zalophus; species Zalophus californianus. Next base: position 526,594 of record NC_045602.1, read on the forward strand.
GTGACAAAGAAACATGGTGTCACAGACGGAGCTTATCACTCAGTGTGGACAACTGCGGTCGAGGTGGCTGTGTGCCGAGTGTCGCTGTCGCATTCCAGAAGGTCACTCCAAAGCCCACGCAACTCAGCCTGTCCCAGCTGCAGCACCCACACTGTCTCAGTGCTGGGGAATGGAGCCCTCATTGAGATTATGGAAGCTGGGAACTGAATTCAAACCTATAGACAGGTGGGAAGTCGACATTGGCGCTTCCATTTGGATGCTTGATGGATTCAATTTGCAGAAAGGGTGAGTGTGGGGCAGAGGGAAATTTGGGGTTGATAAAAGCATTCTGGCTGTGGTTTGCGTCTCTTCACTCTGAGCCTCCCTGTGAGGCGGACCTGCAGGATGTAAGTGTGAGGAGGCGAGGGGGCGAGGGGGCGAGGAGCAGCTCAGGGTAGATGGTGATGAAGCATAAACACAAAGACCGGCACAAAGTCCCATCAGCTCTGCTTCACCGAGAGCATCGGTGGCCACGCGTGCAGAGAACAAGCGAGTTTGCAGACAGCCTGTTTGGGAATGGGGGGACAGCAGTACACACCATATTCCTCCCCAGGCCGTGGGGTCTTCCTGAGACCATGTGGGGGGCAGTGTCACACACTCCGGAGGGAACATGGGTTGATCCAGTGTCTTTCTTTTAAGATAGAGTAACATCTTCAACCTGAAAAAGTAATGGGAAGAGAGCTCATCAAACCACGTTGTGTGCTAACTTCATGTCTGAGTGGATCTTCAGCAGAAGAGACATGAGGTCCCATGCCTGCTTTAAAGAAAATGGTGAAGTTGTAAAATGTATTAATTTTGTCTTATTGGCTGAGAAATGAACAGATGCACTTTCTTTCCACTGTGGCTGCACTGAGCTCACAAAGAGTAAGAAATTGGATAATTTACATGATGCCCGGTGACCACATCCTCCCGGCCCGGTGACTGCAGCACATGCTTGTGAGTCAGTCTGATGTTCTGATCACACTGAGTCACCTGAGCCACGAGCATGCCGCCCTCCAGAGGCAATGCTCAGTAGACGTGACCCAAAAGGAAAGAAAGCTTGCCCAAGTTTCAATGAACGCAAGCGTTGCTAATGGCATGCTTCTGTCTACAGCTGCTGATGTCTGAGTTTGCAGAGATTTGTGGCTTTAATCCTGAGCCTAGAATGCTCTAACTTTCTCATCAAGACTGGTTAGTCATGAGCTACTGAGTAAGTTCAGTTACCAACTGTATGGCAGAGTATTTCCCCATCATTTTCTCCTAAGGTCATTTAGAAACCACCTCATTGAGGACAAAGACTCTCTGTGACGGCACTGTGCCCAAGTTTGTAGCACTGTTTAAGGGTTATGAATAAAGTAATGAGAGACTTGGGACAGGGTTCATGTTTTAATGGAGTGTCCAACTCAACCATTTATCAAAATTCTCTTCTCTAAGTTCTTATTCTGGTTAGGTAACCCACTTGTGACCAGTACATCTGATACAATTATTTACCGAGCACTTTACACGATCACATTTTATCAAACCCATGAAGTAGACATTATCGTCACAGTCAGTTGTAATTGATGAGCTGAGGGAGTACAGATGATTTTAATGCAACCAATGCAAACTACAATTTAGTAGAATGAAAGTTTTCTCTTTTTTCTTAATACTAATACATTTAATATTATGTTTAAATATGCTGTTAAAACAGCAATGAGATAACACTACATTCTTATCATAATGGCCAAAATCCAGCGCCCAGACAGCACTGATGCTGGCGAGGCCATGCAGCAGCAGGGAAGCTCTCTCGTCACTGGTGGGAATGCAAAGTGGTGCAGCCACCGTGGAAGAGAGTTTGGTGGTTTCTCACAAAAGTAAACATACTCTGACCAAGCAACCTAACCATCGCACTCCTTGGTATTCACGCAAGGGAGTTACAAAGTTATGTCCACACAAAAACCTGCACATGGATGTTTATACCAGCTTTATTTCTAATTGACAAAATTTGGAAGCAACCAACATGTCCTTCAGTAGGTGAATGAATATATCCAGACAACAGAATGTTATTTAGCACAAGAAAGAAATGACCTACCAAGCCATGCAAAGACATAGAAGGAATTTAAATGCATATGACTAAGTGAAAGAAATCAATGTGAAAAGGCTACATACTATGTGATTCCAACCATGTGATAGTCTGGAAAAAGCAAAACTAGGAAGACAGTAAAATGTTGGAGTAGCAGTGGTTGGGGAGGAGGAGAGAGATGAACAAGCGGGACACAGTTTTAGGCAATGAAAGTACTCATATGACACCATAAGGATAGACACTTTTCTTTTCACATTTGTCCGAAGTCATAGAATGTACAACACCAAGAGTGACGCCTAATGTAAACTATGGCCTTTGGTTGATTAAGATGTGTCCATGTAGGTCCATGGTGGGGGAGGCTGTGCATGTGTCAGGGATGGGGATTTTATAGGAAACCTCTGAACCTCCCCTTCAATTTTGCTGGGAACCTAAAACTGCTTTAAAAATTAAAATACTTTGGGGCGCCTGGGTGACTCAGCTGGTTAAGCGTCTGCCTTTGGCTCAGGTCATGATCCCAGGGTCCTGGGATCGAGCCCCGCATCAGGCTCCCTGCGTGGCTGGGAGTTCGCTTCTCCCTCTCCCTCTGCTGCTCCCCCCGCCCCCACTTGTAATCTCTCTCTCTCTCTCTCTGTCAAATAAATAAATAAATAAAATCTTTAAAAAAAATAAAATAAAATATTTCGAAAGTGGCTTGCTGTATGAGAAGAGATTATTTCACATAGGTACTACATGCTCATATTATATATATATATATATATACAGACACATACATACATATACATAGATGAATCAATCTGCAGGCTAAGAAGAGAACATTCCAGTATCCCTCATCCATGGTTGCCTGGGCCATACTCCTAACATCTGCTTAGAAAAAGAAAGAATGATCTATAGTTACTTTTTCCCTAAAAAATAAATCATAGCTCTCTTCAACTTTATTCCAGGGACTTGGATAAATGTTTTCAGATGCAAAAGTTAACCAAGTCCAGAACCATTGTTCTCGACTCTGTTGATTCATCATGGTGCCCATCACCCGCAACGCCCAGAGTGCATTTCTGTCACTCTCGTCAGTGTCACATCTGTTGATGTTGAGTCTCTAAATGGAGCTTCTCACATTGTCCTGACACCATTTTGTTCATTTACACATTGTTTGTACACATTGTTCGCATGCAGCTGGCCCCATTATTCATATGAGCCCAGCTGGCAAGGCAAAAATACACCAAAGCTATGTTGATAAGCTATTTATTCCCTACAGCCCTGGCTAGTGAGAAGCTAAAAAGAAATTAAAACATTACCTGAAGAGCCAACCATGGGCAAGAGGAGAGGTAGAAGGAAGTTGAGTCATGGCGGTCTGAGGACCCAAGGAAGACTTGTGCCTAAAGCACAGCAATTGAGGATGCAGAGCAATGTTCCTTCTTGATCTGATCCTCTAGACGTCACGATGCTGAGAAAGCTAAAATCCCAGAAGTTGCCAACACCTAGTGGAAGGCAGAAACCAGGGGGATTTGTGCCCACTCAGGAACTTCCCTCAGACCTCTCGCTCCTGAGGGCTTGGAGACACACCACCCTCTGGAAGATCTCAACAGAGTCAGTGACTCTCAGTTTCCCTTCTTTGGCTATTTGCCTATTTTGGCATCTTTGAAAAATGAACTTTCATGGTTGATACATTGATTGTTTTTGGTTTTGTTTTTTTTCACACTAACTTATTTCAATCAACAGGCACAATGCCAACTATAAAAGAGTCATCGCCAACGGGGACATCCCCTGCCATGGTCTTGCTGTCCTCCACAAGGCGCCACGCGGGTCTCATGGTTTCACAACCACAGTGGGACCTCAGTGGTCAGTTCTGATATCAGGAAGGAATTAAATTATGTGGGGTCTATCATATTTTTGCCTCAGGATGAGCGACATAAAGGGTTCCATTGAACAAGTAAGTCTCTGCTGCTAATAAGGCTTCTTTCTCTATTTCTTTCTTTTCCAATTTTTATTGTGAAAAAAATAAACGTAACATAAAATTGACTATCTTGATCATTTTTGGGTGTACGGTTCAGTTGTTGGGAACATGAACTGGTGCAGCCAGCATGGGAAACAATATGGAGTTTCCTCAAAAAACTAAAAATAGAACTATCCTATGATCCAGCAATTCTACTTCTGGGTTTACATCCAAAAGAAATAAAATTACTATCCTGAAGAGACACCTGTACCTTCACGTTCACTGCAGCGTTATTCATAGTCGCCAATTTATGATAACCACCTGCATGTGATGGATGAATGGATAAAGAAACTGTAAGATAGAGACATGTAGATACAATAAATATATACAATAGTCCATTATATATACAAATAATACAGTATACACTGGGATGTTATTCCCCTTTATATACATATGATTTTTTAAAAATTTTTTATTGTCATGTTAATCACCATACATTACATCATTAGTTTTTGATGTAGTGTTCCATGATTCATTGTTTGTGCATAAAACCCAGTGCTCCACGCAGAACGTGCCCTCTTTAATACCCATCACCAGGCCAACCCATCCCCCCACCCCCCCTCCCCTCTAGAACCCTCAGTTTGTTTTTCAGAGTCCATCGTCTTTCATGGTTCGTCTCCCCCTCTGATTTCCCCCGCTTCATTCTTCCCCTCCTGCTATCTTCTTTTTTTTTTCTTAACGTATATTGCATTATTTGTTTCAGAGGTACAGATCTGTGATTCAACAGTCTTGCACAATTCACAGCACTCACCATAGCACATACCCTCCCCAATGTCTATCACCCAGCCACCCCATCCCTGCCACACCCACCACTCCAGCAACCCTCAGTTTGTTTCCTGAGATTAAGAATTCCTCATATCAGTGAGGTCATATGATACATATACATATGATATTATTGGCCCTTAGAAATGAGGGCAATCATGCCATGTGCAACAACATAGTTGAGTCTGGAGGGCACTCTGTTCAGTGAGATGAAGTGGACACATGCGGACAAATGATGCATGATTCCACGTGCACGAGCCCATCTTTCCAATCTGCTCTTGGTGCAGTAAACACACCCCATGTTTGATGGGGACTGGAAAGAATGGATGTGCTGGATCTTTAAACTAAGTGTGCTTCTCCAGGTTTCTATCAAAGACAAGCACATGTTCAAATACATTAGTGTTCCAAAGCAGTGAGACCCCAGTGAGGTTTTTTCAAGCTGATCAATCCCCACCCGAATCCAGAGGATGCCTCCTTCCTGCCCTTCCTTCCCTTGGAGCCACGTCCCAGAACATGCTTCAGGGTGGTTTGTAGGTGAGCACATAGGTGAGTTTGGTCTCTCTTGCCACATCCATGAAGAGAGAGAACCGTGGGATTAAGATTATTTACTGACTGGCCTTTAATGTAAGACCCAAGGTCATTAGCTTAAAACCAAACAATTCCCCCTGGATTTTTTGGCAATCATAATGTAAACGCTGACCCTTCCTGGAGGAACCTCTCTCTCCCATTGGGAGGGGAAGGTAGATGCCTGTGCAGGCTGTGGGTGCCTTTTGGGAACCTCCATTCTCAGACAAGGTGTTGCACAGGCTTCAGTGCCTGGAAGGGTAGGTCCGGCTCCTTCCTGCTCTCTGCTCCACCCGTAGTCCAGAGCCCTGGAGCCTCAGCCTCACCTGACAACTGCCGCCATGAACAGCTGTGTCTGATTCCTCTGACCTTCAGCCTCTAGCAAATAACCTTCTCACCGCGGGGTGCCCTGGAAGGGTGGCTTTGCATGGCTGTGAAGTCTGCTCTGAAAGATGCTTACGCTGGCTACAAGCTGTCGAAGACTGCCGTCTCCCGTGAGCATGCGAGGGCCTTCTCCCACATGGAGCTGACCCTGCTCCGGGCCCCCGCGAGCTCTGGAAGAGGATCCAGGGCTGGGCTGGCCAATGGCCGGCCAACACCAGTGCTTGATACCCAGAACTTTTCTGTGTGGCGGGCTAGTTTCTCTGGCGGCTGTGACTGAGCTCACTATACTTCGTGTCCCCCCAGCTGAGAGACGAGTGATCTAGGGAGAAGCATCTGGATCTCAGGTGGGCACAGGCTGCTCCCGCCCAGCAGTCTCTGCAGCTGGGGCCTCGACCTTTTGCGCTGAGCCAGACCTTCATGGGCAGGGCTTGACCTTCATGCTCCTGTACTTGTTTTCCATCTTTCTTTTTGCCAGAATCGACCTACTTCACAGAAGGGGCTCCCTTGGAGCTGAGCGTCCCCAGCAGCATTTTGTTCTCAAACTCCTCCCTGACATTTGTCCCATCTACCTGCTTGCCGGTCTGCATTCCCATTTTTCCTTTAATTTTTCTGCAATAGATCTTCTACTTTCAACACATATATTTTTTTAAAGATTTTATTTATTTATTTGAAAGAGAGAGAATGAGAGAGAGAGAGAGAGCACATGAGGGGGGAGGGTCAGAGGGAGAAGTAGACTCCCCGCTGAGCAGGGACCCCCCCATGCGGGGCTCGATGCCAGGACCCTGAGATCATGACCTGAGCCGAAGGCAGTCGCTTAACCAACTGAGCCACCCAGGCGCCCCTCAACACATATATGTTTAAGTGTTATAGTCTTGTTTTTGTTTTTGTTGCTTTTTCTTTGCCTTGATATGTGTTCAAAAATGTAATATGCTAGTTTCTATGAATCTCTGGTGTTAACAAAAGTTCACCAAAGTGTCCCAAAGTGCACCATTCATCACATCACATCCTGTGGTTACCTAACAAACTGTCACACATTCAGAGGCTTAAAACAACACATATTACTCTCTCACAGGGTTAGGTGTCTAGATAAGACTGGGTCTTTTACCCTAGGGTTGTTATCAAGAAGTTGTGGAGGCCATGATGCAGAAGAATCCAGTCCCCTGCTCACACAGGGGCTGGCAGATCCATTCCTTGTGGCCCTATGCCCCAGGGCTGCAGCTGCTGGCTGCTTGCTCTATAGAAGAGCTTCTAGAAGTCAACTCGAGCTCCTGGCTAAGTGGGCATCACTTGTATGGTCCTCATTTCAGCAAGCCAACAAGGAGACTCTCTGGCTCCAGTCTGCTAAAATGGGGTCTCACAGAATGTCACCTAATCAAGGGGGTGACATCCATCTCCTTCACACCATTCTCTCTTGATTAGAAGCAAGTCCCAGCTTCTGCCCTCACTCGGGTATGGCCACTGGGAGGTAAAGATCTGGGGGTTCACCTTAGGATCTGTGATATTCATCAAAAGCTCCACAAACAACATTAAAATGAAAAATGTTTATACCATCTATTAAAATGTTTAGTACACTTAATGCACAAATTGCTTTAAAAAAATCAGTAACAACCAACACAATTACCAATAAAACATGCAGTGTTATATGGGTACTATTCTCATGAGAGGAAGGTGGGAGCATATTGGTGAAGAGCTCGTTCCAGCATCAGGATGCTCAGCTCAGCCTGCAGCAGCTGTAACCTGCAGGGAGTCATCTCATCCCTGGAAGAAGATCCGTGCCTGCATGTGTGAAAGGGCATAACAATCCGTCATTAAAGAGAAGTGAATTCATCTCTGTAGAGCAGATAGCACAATGCCTGGCCCATCGAGATCACTTGATGCATAATTAATTCTGTGGCTCCAAATGTCATGAAAGTCTAATAAGGTCATTTTTAGGCCCAGGGAGGACCAAAGCTCTCTCCCAAAATTCTAGGATTTCCTTGGGAGATTGTATATTTGTGTCATGTCTTACCAGCTTTCTGCTCCTTCTGAATTAGCTCAGATTTTGAGAATCTGGCTGAGGCGTACAGCTTATCTCCACTTTCTGGCACATCACCCACGCATGCACTCCCAAAGCATGGGACATGCTCCTGGACGATCCCATACCTGGGGATGCACCGGCCGGCCGCTTCTCCCCAGCCTCAAACCAGCACAGAGCCTCCCTCCCTGCTCAGAAACAAAAACAAATGCATCTCCTTGACTTAGGCTGAGCATTTTTCCTCCTGTTCTGAGTCCTGGCTCGAGCCAGATGATGGATGTCCTCCATTCCCAGAGGCTTGTGCGGTAATTTCTCCAACACAGGCACCACCACCATCATCATTATGTGAATACAATAACCATAGGAGTGTAAGAAAAGGCTTATTATCACTTGATGTTTAAAATTAAAAATTAAAACAATAGTATGTTCTTTCTTTTCCAGCCAAATTGGCAAAAATAAAAGAGAATGTCAGTCCCCTTGGCCAGTGAAGGGAAGGAAATGGGCACCATCCTGTGTGTCTATTGGTGGGATGTCCGAGATGAGGTTTTAGAAGGCCCATCTGAAAATGTGTACTAACAGTATTTAAAATATGTACAACACTCCCAGAAAATTTTTGCGAGGAAAAAAATATTTGAGAAGCAAGCAAATAGGTGTATTTAAGGATGATCTTTACAACAGTGTTTATAAAACTAAAAACAAAATACCTGGAAACAAAGAAACTCTCAGTAGAATAGCTAAATAATAAATTATGATAAATCCATACAGTAGAACTCTGTTAACGTCAAAAGTCATAACACATGGGCACGTAGGCTGCTGAGCACTGCATAGAGTGTGGTGGTGCTGGATCTCTCCAACACACACCTGAAACCGTGCAACACCACACTGGAATTAAAATAAAAATAATGATAATAATATAAAAAAAACCACAATACAGCCTGGCTTGGGAAATTGTGGGAAATATACTATTAAGTGAAAAATAAAGTTTGCAAAGGAGTAAATATAACTATATCTTACTTTTGAAAACTATAATGCATACAAATTGACAAAATCTGGAAGAACACACACCAAAATGTCAACAATTATTCCTGGTGATGAGATGTGGGTGATTTAAGTTTACTTTTGTTTCCTAAATTTTCTACACCGAACATAAATTGCTTTTACAAGAAGAAAAAGTATTTTTCCTTAAAAATATGAACACATGTTGCAGCATTGTGCACTAATTATAACATATTGTATCAATTTTTCTGACATTAGCACAAATATCAAAAAAATCTGAGTCTTCCCTGTAATGTCAGAGTTTTTTCCTCTTTTGTCTAAAAGAATAATAGAAAATACTTTTTAAGAGAGTCCCACATAATATTGACTTGCAACTTTCTTTCATATTTGAGTTTACGTTCAGAATATTCTATTTCTGCTGTGCCCCTAGGGACTTCAATTTATTTAACTGTTTTAATTGGAACTGGTTTGTAGTATCACCTCAACATCTCTGCCTACAATGCCCAGAGCTTGATGTTTGCAGGAAGCATCACTCCACCTGGCCTGGCTTTGCTCACTTGTGAGGGCTCTCTGCATGGGGATTCATTCATTTTCCTTCAATAACCATTTCTAGGACATTATCATGTCCAGATAATGTGGAAAGGGCTAATAGTGGTTCTCTCACTCAAGGATTTTAGACCCAGGAGAAGAAGATAAATAATCACACATTTTGTCATTGCAATTGATAGACAATTAGGAAGGGTAAAAGGGGTAAATCTGCCAGAAGCCGAGCCCGGGAAAGCAGGGAGTCCTGAGAGGTCCCTGGAACCCTAAGGCTGAGCAGGAGGCCCCAGGAGGGCCTCCAGCTCTGGAGACGAGAGGAGCAGCCCCTGGGGATGGGTGCTGGTTCCTCCTCATGACACTGTCCATCCCCTGTCCATCCCTCTGTGTGCAGAGACTCAGCCACCTGCCTTGGGGAGGCCACCACGAGCCGGTGATCTGGCTTGAGGCCCGCTGGGGTCCCACACACAGAAGACTGTGGCTCTCGCCCTCTCTCTGGCTCTGTCTCCTTTGTTAGAAATGGTCTTCTCTCCGTGCCAAGAAAACTAGAGTGTGTGGTTCTGGAAATAATCATCACCTCCGCTTTTAAGTCTGGCCTTTGTCAAGCCCAGTAAGGTTTGCTTTCATGAGAACTATTAGAGCTTTTGCGTTTGATGAATAATGGTTAGAAGAGTCACTTTTAAATGGAAGATGTTAAGGTTGCCTAATATTTACAAGTGGAGTTTTCCCTTAAGTTGTGGGTAGAATTTGTAAGGATTATGGATGTATTTTAGGGTTTTAGAATATTCTTCATTCTCCTAAAAGAAGGGGGGTTCAGCATCTCCTGTCCCCGCATGTCTGCGAGAGGCAGACAAGGCTGCATTGACCGCAGATGAACCCCGGAGGCTGGACGTCAATGTTGCAAAGGAAAGTGGACACTCCACCCTTTCACGTAACCTGCCAAATATTGATCCTAAATGTCTGCTTTTGCCCAGAATGCTGCTGACTTCAAAGGTTACTCGGGCCTGGTTCTGACACAGCGGGAGCTGACTAGGAACAGAAACTCCCTATAAATGCATCTAATCAGGTGCCTACATCAAAAAGTGTGCAAGAAACAAATGGATGCCACTCTCCTTTCTGTAACCTCAAGACTTCTCCTGATTCATGTTAAATTTTGCAATATATGCAGATCTGTAAAAAACTAAGTCTTCGTAAAACATTTGGTGAGATGTGGATTTCTTGCAAAATTACTTGAAAGGTTACCCAGATGAGGAAAGTCATTCAACTCCCTTGTGGGCTATTTTTGTTGTGTTTTGTTTATTTCCTTCTTGTGTATTTTCAAACTTATTTGGGGGAACTGATTGTATCTTGTATTCTCAGAATATTCCTGTGGGAAGTTCTTCACCCGCTAGCCTGGTCAATTGGGCATGAAGAAGCTTGGGTTTGTGTCATGATTATGACAGCAAACATCTCTAGCTGTGGTATCTGGTGGAAAGGGTATCGGTTGTGTCTAGTGGAGGGCCTGGCCACGTGGGTTCCGTGGCCAATAGAGCTGGTGGCTGGCACAACCCTGGGCATCCCGTGATTTCAGGGCTGGATGTCATGCCCCGTCGGCCCTCACCCTGCCATCAAGCCCAGTAAGGTTTGATTTTGGAAATTTATCAATTTCCAACAGCATCTTGACTGGAATAGTCCCGCTGAGAGCAACTGGGTCCATGGTTCCATGATAAGACTGATGAATAAGCTTACTTAGTAAACTGTTACTCCCACTATGGAGCTAGAAATAATAAAAAAATATAAAACCATAAATAAAAATATAAACAAATCCAATAGAGAAAAGAGAAACAAACTGCATTAGCTATGAGATAAAAATGATAAGCGTGCATTTTCAGTCTCCTGATACCATAAATTGTTTGAATAAAAAGCCCTAAGTTATAAACATGCCCGTTCCTGAAGTGTCATTCCTATATGATTTGCTTTAGTCCAAAGCAATTATGAAGAGGTTCAGCTGACCACCTCCAGATACAATTCCACCAAAGAAGACAGAGTTGGTCCTCTGAAGTTTTATAACTACGACTTCCTTCCTAAGTGCTCCTGGACACCCTTCCCAACACTGAGCGTCTTCCTCTGCACTCAAGGAACAGCTTCACTCACTCTGTTTTAGGATTTTGAATTTTGTTATAATTCAGCTTCCTGTCTCCATTTGTCTTTGAAATGGTGCAGAGGCCCCAAGTGAAAAAGGTAGGAAGTTAAGGACAAACCTAAACTCGGAGCCACCAGAGGGACATAACTAGTTCTTGGAGGATTGGGCTGGGGTCCACATGGTGAGACATAACCTCCCTCTGCATCCCTACCACTAGGAGTTCAGCTTCTCACCTGTTCTTCCCTAGTGAGGGACGTGTGTTCACCTAGCATCCCAGCCAAGTGAGTGTCCAGGGAGTGAGCTTGCTGGACTCAGAAAGAATTTGTCTGCAACGGCCCTCTCATTCACACAGCACCTTCCTAAGGACCCCGACTGTCTGACCGACATTTTCTTCCCTCAAAACCTCTGTTCTATTTAAAGTAAATGCTCATGCTTTCTGATGGCTGAGTAATATTCCATTGTATATATGGATCACATCTTTATCCATTCATCTGTTGAAGGACATCTCAGCTCCTTCCATGGTTTAGCTATTGTGGACATTGCTGCTATGAACACTGGGGTGCATATGGCCCTTCTTTTCACTACATTTGTGTCTTTGGGGTAAATACCCAGTAGTGCAATTGCTGGGTCATAGGGTAGCTCTATTTTTAACTTCCTGAGGAACCTCCACACTGTTTTCCAGCGTGACTGCCCCAGCTTGCATTCCCACCAACAGTGTAGGAGGGTTCCCCTTTCTCCACAAGCTCTCCAGCCATCAGAAAGGATGAATACCCACCATTTGCATCAACATGGATGGAACTGGAGGAGATGATGCTAAGTGAAGTAAGTCAAGCAGAGAAAGTCAATTATCATATGGTTTCACTTATCTGTGGAACATAAGGAATAGCAGGGAGGACATTAGGAGAAGGAAGGGAAAGATGAAGGGAGGGAAATCGGAGGGGGAGATGAACCATGAGACACTATGACTCCGAGAAACAAATTGAGGGTTCTAGAGGGAGGGGTGGGGGGATGGGTTAGCCCGGTGATGGGTATTAAAGAGGGCACGTACTGCATGGAGCACTGGGTGTTATATGAAACAATGAATCATGGAACACTACATCAAGAACTAATGATGTACTGTATGGTGACTAACATAACATAATGGTAAAAAATAAGAAAGTTAAAAAAATAAAGGTAAATGCTCTGGTTCTCTGGGAGGAAAATGAAGTATGAGCTCTATGAATTAACATAGTTGTTAGGGCTTGCTACCTCACAAGTCTATAAAGAAGCTATGACTATGTTCTATTGATTGGAGATCTATTTCACTGTTGCAAGTCCAGTGGCTACCTGCACAGTTGGGCGTGTGGCCTGGACAGACACAGAGTCTTCTCTTTACTAGGTTCGAGACTGTGCTAATGGAAAGCATTAAATGAAAATGCATATGAAATACATAAAGCAATGAAAATGCATAAAGCAAAAATGAGGATTGCCAAAATCAAGCTACTAATACTTCCAAACGAGGAGTTTTTGTCTTCCTCTTCCTTGAGGCCCAGGACAATCTTGCACCTGCAGAGTGTCAGAGCCCCACACCTTGGATCTCTGAGAGAGGCAGGGCCCCTCTCGTGCTGGAAACTTTGAGCATCACTGATCTGGAGGAAGCCAAAGGTGGGGCCGGTTCTGAGGAACTGCTGAGAGTGGTTAGCCTCTCTTTCTACACTTTCTAATTTGTGTGTTTTCTTTGAAAGATGCCAAGAATGACACAGCTGCATCCTCTTAACGCATTTATGTCCATGGAAATGAGAGGGCTTTCAAAGTTTAATTATGGAACTAGCTGCAGACACGTCTAAATAAGGGGAAATGAGTCTTCTAAAAAAGACCTTCATTAAAAGCTTGTACAAATGCAAAAATCATGTTCTTCAGACGCTGGAAGGCTTGGATCTGAGTCAGGCAGCAGCCTGGATGGTGCAGTCGGGACCCCAAGTATGGAGGTGGGCCTCGGCTCCTCAGCTTACTGGGCTCCCTAAGTTGGCGGCTAGCCTGGAGTCTGGGCTTCCACACAGACCAGCAGTGTGGACTCCTGGGTTCACCTCCCCGACCTGGTGCATAGTGTTGTAGGGCCCTCCTTCAAGCCTGAGTGGGAGGATTGAACAATAAGGTGGTTTCTAATGGCACTTGGTAGAGTTGCTATCACTCTAGGGGACATCAGTGTTTTTTTTTTTTTTTTTTTTTTAAGGGACGTCAGTGGTTTTGGTCCCTGGTTTCTCCCAGGAAAATGCTGCGCCCTGTCATCACTGCCCTGGGCAGAGGGGCCTGGCAGCTGTGCACACATGCCCCCCACCTCCCTCCTGACTGGAGGTTGCTCCAGGGGAACATAGGTCCTGTCACATATCCATAACCTGGGAACGTACTGCGAACACAAGGAAGTAAATTTTATCACAATAAAGGCAAATCAATAAACATGCATTTGCTCACCACGAAAGGTAACATCCTAAAATACTCTCTGCACATTGGGGAAAAGCTAACAGAACAACAGAAAGACAAACTTTCCCATGCACCAAAAGGTGTTCCTTCAGGGGAGGGAAAGGGGCAGATGGAGACACGGTCCCATAACCACCACATAGAGCAACACGGCCACACTGAGATTAAGGTATCATTATCAGTGGTAAGGGGCTCAATGTTCTCATTAAAAGAGGTTTAGATCAACTAACAGAGCAAAATCCAACACTATTTTCTATAAAAGAAACATGAGTAAAACAGAAGGTTTGAGAGGCGGTGAACTAAATGAAACACGGCAGGTGGCCTCACTACTTGGACCTTGGGTGTGGCAGGATTCTGAACCACAAGCATGAAGACACACAGACAGACACTTTCTGCTCTCATGGGTTCAGTCCTCAGGCCTCCAACGCAGTGATCCAGCTGAGCTACCCCACGCCAGACACTGCAGGGATGAGGGAAACACGCAGAAGCCACTTTCAGGGGATCCTTGAGACCAACGCTCTTTTCCAAATACTTAATTTTTCCCAGTGTTGATATTTGCACTGAGGATAAAGCTAAAGCAAAAGGAAAATCGGACTACAGGAAAAGGTGGGAGTGCAGGGCTGGCGCCTCCCTGCAAACGGGCAGCCTCACCCGGGGGCGGGGTGTCTTTCCTCTGTGGGGCCGGACTCTTAGGCAAACCCTCAGCCTCTTCGAGCAGTGAGCATGATCGGTTTTATACTGCAATCCCTGAGTGCGTGCTCTAGATAAAACATACAACAAAGGTACATTTTACATGCTCCCCTCCACCTGAGACCCAGCACGATGAGACCAACACCACGATGGAGCCCCCGCCAAACGCTCAGGGTTTATACTCTAAACACTTCTTTGCCGTCACTCTTGCTTGTCATTAACTTGTGTGATTTTAGCTTGATGCTGCTGAATCGGCTTACTTAGCACCACTTTGTCTTACTAAATGACAAATATCCCTAAGAGGACTGACATTTTTACGTAACCAAATGGCCCAAATTTAATCTTAATTTTGATTTAAACATTTGTGATTTATACTTCCCTCTACTTCCTGAGGTCAGAGATTTCATAGGGAATGAGTTTTGTTTTTGTTTAATTTTGGTAAGGTAGGATCCATGAAGGACCCTAGGTCACAACTGTGAACCTCTATAACATGTTGGTCCTTTTGGGGGAACTTCCACTCCAGCTACATGTCACAGCTTTATCGGAGGACTGTGATGAGAAGTAGGTGAGGGCAGACGCTGAGAACCCATCCTGTACTGCCCGCGATGGTCTCAGCAGGTGTCTCAGAGCAAGGGCAGTCCCAGCAGGAAAGCAGAGTGTCTGCTACCATGCCTTTAGCAAATTTTCTTCTCACCTAGGAATTTAAATAAATCAATCAATAAAGTCATGAGAAGCGAACAAGCTTAGGGGAACACAGAATTTCAGAAAATGTGAGCCAAGGGGACAGCGTGCGGAAGGGAAGACCGGGGCGGAGAGCTGTTAAGCAGGGATGCTCTGAATCCAAGAACGTCTCCCACAGGGCCCAGGAGCCAGTTTTAGGGAGTCTGTATTGTCTTCATCTGGTTATTAACTAGCTGAAAAGATGGTAATGAGCCCAGTGATG
This sequence comes from Zalophus californianus, assembly GCF_009762305.2. Lineage (NCBI taxonomy): Eukaryota > Metazoa > Chordata > Mammalia > Carnivora > Otariidae > Zalophus > Zalophus californianus. The sequence continues at coordinate 542,136 of NC_045602.1, forward strand.
ACGTTTCAGTAGGGTTGACATTCGGAGGGGATGACTAACCGCAGAAGGAACAGCAATGATATCAACGTTCAGGAAAAATATGAGCTAAATATAATTACTCAACTGTGAAATTACAAAGAACCTGGTAAAAAAGAACAGAGAAACTTGTTCTTAAGCAAATAGCTCTATTTAGCTTAAAATGAATTACTAATTTATCTTAAAAAGCTTGATCATCATCAAAGACTTGAGCATTTCTATTTGCAAAGGGAAACAAAACTAGCCCAATTTGCTTTCCATCCTGACCCAGAGGACACTGAGAACTGCAGTTGATTATCTTCTCTCAACGTCAGTGGTGTTGAGGCTGGACTGGCCCCTCTAGAGAGGCTCCCAGCATCTGGGTTTGAACATCGGCTGATGCAGGGCCTCCTGTGGGCCCGTCCCCAAGGACAGCACAGGATGCCGGAGCTGGGCTCTCCCCTGTGTGCGGCCGAGATCCACGGCATAGCTCTCTGCACTGACGAGCCCTGGGGTTCCAGCGTTGTTGCTAGTCGGGTCTCATTTTGCCCTCAGGGTTTCCTCATTTATGTGGTAAATTGACTGTATTATCATCATAGATCCATTTGCTAGGGTCAGAGCATGGGCCCTGGATGAAATCCCAGCTCCTCGGTGCGCAAGCCGGTCATCCCACCCACCTCTGTCATCTCCATCTCTGTAAAGGGGGCACAGTGGTGCCGGCCTGCAGGTTGCCGTGGGGATTATCGACCCTAAACCCCTGCAGTCCGCACCCCTGTACCACAAGTCCTGTGTAAATGTTTTCATCCCAAGAGCAGATGAGCCACACCTCGTCGTCCGAGTCTGCCCAGATCCCGGCGCCTCCTGTGGACACTGCCTGGCCCTGAGGGTCTGCTGGAGAATGCCAGGGCCGCCAGCACCCCGTCGGCTCTGACATGGAAGCAACAGGGGTGGCTGGTGCCAGGCTAATCAGCCTGCCCCTCGGTGGCATGACACATCAAGAGGGAAGCTCACTGTTCCCCAGGGAATGTTTGGTGACGGGATGTGTAGTTGTGCTGAGAGGAAGGGTCTCCCTGGGGACGCTGGTCAAGGCCAGGGAGGAGCAGCGTGAGATGGGTTTAACACCATAACACTCTTTCCTCTCCAGCAAATAAAACACGGTAACAATTATTCCGTCACTCATAACCAAAGAATCTTGACTTCAACACCCTATGGGACGGTATTTTCCAGGTTAGCAGAACAACACTCTCAGGATAATACAGTCTCCTAAGAATTGGTCGCTGGATAGCTTGGAAGTATTTGGGGACATTACTAGAAGCATTATAAGTTTTGTGGACACTCATTAAAGACTGGAGCAAGGATGTCGTAAATATTGTTCGCCAGGCCAGGCAAGACTTGGGCTTTCCAGTCATCCTCTGGCCGTGCTGCTTGAGAGAAGCCCGCCATGCATGGGGGTGGGAGGGCAGCGGGGACGGCCTCTTTGGGAAGCCAGACTTCCTCCCGAGTAGCAGACCGTGTTCTGCCGGCCGGGCCATGGGAGCCCCTGGACGCCATGGCTCTAGGGCTGTGGGTCCGGAGCACACAGTCCATTTCCCTTGTGTTCCCACTGCCCACTGCTTGTGCTTTGAGAAAGAACTGCTGTGTTTTACTGCAGAACATCCCAGACTTATGTAAACACACCACTGTGCATCCTCAACACACAACATACGCTCCGCTGATTATTTATGGTGTTTCCTCATATCCTTCCATACGCAGACATTTAGGTTCCCACGGCACAAACCAAAGGCCAGGAACAGGCACCCACACCAAGCACAGACTGCACAAATTTTTACAGTTGCAGGTCTTTTGTTTGGTGTCACAGTTAAGCAGGATCCTAAGTTATTCCGTCATTTCAGAGTGAGGAGTTGTACTGGGCACAAACAAAAGCTGTGTTTGATAAACAGTCAGCACAGCATACCACTGCTCGCTAAACGGCTCCAGCAAAATGTCTACAGAGCTCAGCAGGCTCGCTGGGAACATGGCGTCCATTCTCGGTTATTTTGATTTGTTAGGTAAGGCAGGCAGCAACTGCTTGGTCCTCGATGAATTGTTTCATCTTCCTGGAGCAGAGGGCAACGCGCTGGCTTTACATGGGAAGTGGGACTGCGACTGTAGCACGGTGGCTCTAGGAAGCCATGTCTGACTCATGAGTTGCCCTCAGGGGCCCTGCCGTGGCCGTGTGCCGAGCTGTGAGGGGCCTGGAGGCCCGTGGGCACTTGAGATGGACATGAATCAAGGCCTCTGTTCCTCCTGAGCGGCTCCCTTCTGAGTCATGTGTTTATTCGAGTGGTGAGCTGCGTTTACAAGGTCACCTTCTAATCCTGCCCTCACGGAGGCTCAGTCTCTGGGTTTCAGACAAAAGCGGGAAATAAGTTGAAGAGATCCATTAGGGTTGTGTAGCCATGTTACAGAATAAGGTAAATCTTGGGTTGTTGTATCTGATTCACTTATAGAAATGAGTCAACTCCTCTCTAAAGGTCATGTGATGTTAACTCAATAAAGAAGCACCATTAAATACACACAGGCATGTTTCTGATAACATAACACATTGTCAAATCAGTGCTGAGCCATAATTTAAAGTTAGAGATCACACTGTGTCCAGTTCTAGCAGCAAATGTTCAGATGTGGGAAGTACACCTTAGACATGACAAACGTATGTGCCATGTACCCATGCCACGCATGTGTGATGTACTCATGTCACATGTGTGCAATATACCCATGTCACACATGTGAGGTACCCATGTCACATGTGTGCAATATACTCATGTGTGATGTACTCATGTTATATATGTGCAATGTACACATGTCACACATGTGTGATGCACCCATGTCATGTATGTGTGAGGTACCCATGTCACGTGTGCGATGTACTCATGTGTGATGCACTCATGCCATGTATGTGCAATGTACACATGTCACATATGTGTGAGGTACCCATGTCACGTGTGTGCGATGTACTCATGTGGGATGTACTCAAGTCACATACATGTGATGTACCTGTGTCACATATGTGTGAGGTACTCATGTCACGTATGTGTGATGTACTCATGTCATGTGGTGGCATCACGGTCCTTTACACAGGAGGACCTGAGCTAGACATCTCATAGAGCTGCTGGGACACACGCCGCCCTGAAACCCACGTGTGTTCCCTCTGTGCCACTTCCAACAAGAAGTGGCCAGCTCTGGGGAAGACGTCTCCTTCCACAAGGGAGGGGATGAGGGGCTGCTGGTGTGGGACAAGCCTCCCGCCAACCACCCCCGTGGGCTCTCGCTGGAGCTGTTGTTGGTCAGCGTTCCAGCAACGCATTTCTCTTCCCAGGGGAAACCCTCCATGTCCTGGGACCCTAAGTGAGGCATCCTTCTCATGCTTCACGGCCCCAGAGTGATGAGTGGGCCATTGCTGGCGCAAGGCCACGCTGTGGGCTGGCAGGGCCGTGTCCTGACCTGGACCCCGCTGGGGGTGTGGTACCAGGAAGACAAGGCAACAGGCATGTCTGTGGCACCAAGGGTTGAGGCCTGTGGCGGAGAAGAAAGCCGCTGCAGGTGCACAATGGCAGCTTCCGGCTGTTTCTTCATTCACTTTTTAATTTTTTTAAAGATTTTATTACTTATTCATGAGAGACAGAGAGGCTGACGGAGAGGGAGAAGCAGGCTCCCCGCGGAGCAGGGAGTCCGATGCGGGGCTCGATCCCAGGACCCTGGGACCATGACCCGAGCCAAAGGCAGACGCTTAACCACTGAGACACCTGGGCGCCCCTCAGCTGTCTCTTCAGCCAAGAGGACTGTGGGCCCTGATGAGGAGCTTCTGAACAGCAGGAATCCCCAGTGATCAGGGCAAGGCGGAGTTCCACCGAGGACAGGGTTACCAGATCGCACCTGTCGCTGTTTGTCCCCTGCAGTGTCCCCAGGTGGGAGCAGCCCCCACTTTCCAGAAGAAAGAGGGCAGGTTCTGGTGCGTTCGGGCCTCACGTCCACAGACGGGCGGCCAGCGCGCTTTCTGCAATGCTCCAGGGCTCAGTCAACTCCTCACCGCTTGGATGGAAGAGTCAGCACCAAGGAGGTCCGAGGTCTGAGTTCTCAGAAAGACATGGATGCCTCCAGGGTTCTTGCCAATGGAGCAGCTGCAGCAGGGCCGCTGAGACTGCGATCGGCTGTGGCAGTTACCGCACCAGCGGTCTTCTCTTGGCCTGAGGAAAAAGGATGGGCTCTAGGATTAGGGCAACAGATCCACCACAAATCCGTAATAATTGGTTTTATTTGTTTATTTATTTTCATTTCATTTGGTGTCTTTACATATTATCACCACAAATCCCAAATAACACAGGAAATAGAATTGCATTTGTACAAAAGCACAGAGAACACTGGAAATTAAGTTTCCCCAGCACACTGGAGTATTAATTAAATTTAGTTATTTGCCAGCTAAATGTTGATTGTCTCTTGGTGATTAGAAAGACTAACGAGGGTGTCAGAGGACCCCGCCTCGGTGCAGCGGTAATGAGATCACAGCCTGGAGTCCCGAATGTGCTCCGAGACAGCAGAGGGGGCACTGCCGCTCGCCTTCAGCCCCCAACGAACCCATGTGTGCTCAGCGGGACCAGGAGGCCCTCGGGCACAGTGTGTCCACATTCTGTTCTTGCCTCCCACCTTCCCAGACTTCCCTTCCGGAAAGTTCCTCATTTCATTTTGACACCGGCACGCAGCAGACCCCTCAGACTAGGAGTGTGGAAAACCACTTCTTCCTGCTCTCACCCCACGCCCCGACATCCCCTTAGCATCCCTCTGCGGTCAGCTCAAGATCCCCCCACTGTCCTCCTGTCTCTGCGGCCGCTCAATACAGAGCCACTGTCCAGCCCGTGAGAGGTGCCACAGGTGCACCCTCTGCTCTGCACTGGGGGGCTCTCCCTCAATCAACAAAAGCGTAGTTAAGATCCTGCTGATTCCCGGTCTAAACGGCTCCGTTTGTTCTCCATGGTTCTTGTGGAAGAAAGCTGACGGTTTCCTCTTCCCACCTGACCCTGCAGGCCCTGTGCATCTGACCGTGTCCGCGTCCTCACCCATCTGGAGCCACCAGGCTGCCCACCGTGTGGGGCCACGCGGGCGCCCTCCCCCTGGGCACAGCGGTCTCTGCCCATGGGGTGGCTCACCCCATCCCGCCGTCCTCAGGCGGATGTCAGCTCATCAGAAGGGACTGTCTTGACCATCCCAGCCCGTGAGAGACCCTCGGGCATTTCTCGGGCTCACTGACCATTTTAGGTAGCTCTTGTCCCAACCAGCGGTGACCTTGTTCACACATGTGCTCCTTTATTGGAGTCCATGTGGCAATGCAGGCTTGTTTAGGAAAAAAGACAGTGAATTCTCATTCACCTCTGATTGCTTAGTGTGCAAGGAGGGCATTTATTTATTTAATACAAAATTACCCAAGCAAGAGGGCAGAGTGCAGGTGAGGACAGGGGACGCAGCCTGAGGCTGGTCTGACTGCTGCCGGAAGCATGTGGTCCAGGGGAGCTGAGCGAGGAAACGGGAAGAAACTGCTTCATTTTTCTTCATGGCTTTTATCGCCTGTATTTTCATCATGCACCATGTCATGTGTTCCCAGTGTCCATCTCCCCTTCTCCACTGGAATGAGGTCCATGCAGTGTGGACCTTCCTGGTTTGGGTCATCAATACTTACTAACTCAGAAAATACTGAATATTTGTCCAAAGAACACTGAGTAAGTTTTACCCTCTTCTATGCTTCCTTTTCTTCAAATGGAAACAGGTCCACGCTCCTATAAAGGTTATTTAATTCCAGTTGACTAACTTTGCTGGAGTTAAAACAAAAGGAGCTAGCAGTCTGCATTCTAGATATTCTATATATAGATACAGAGAGACATAATCATAGTGAACTTAACTCTAGTATTCTTCAATATAAAATTAACTAATCCTGATTAATGTAGAGGTATGGTTGTACGCGTTTCTTCATAGGTATCTACAAAACCTGGGTGTGTTTGAGCGTGGTACCTCTTCAGTACTGATTTTATGTTGCTGTAAATCACCTCACCCAGGCACAGCATTTAGGGTAATTATCAATTGCATTTTAAGTGACGTGATTAGGTGTAGGTGTAGGAGAGTAGGAGTGCTTTTTTTATGGGTGTGATTAACACAGACTTTTTTGCTTCCTTGAACCAATTTTTGTTTGTATGACCTGGAGCAAAGGATTTTAATAAAATATTACAGGAGAATCAGAATTTCAACATTGTCCAACCAAAATTCTATTTTTGTAAGTAAGGAAACTGAGGCTCACAAAGAAAAGTGACCTCCCAAGGAAAGAGTCATATAGAACATTTTAGACTTTAAGCAAGATATGCAGCCTTCCAATAAAATACCATTGAAACTGTCTCTAAAAATCTCATACCTGTGAGAATTAGAAATTATATATGTGAAAGCATTTCATAACTTGTCAACTGCTCTACCCTGACCACAGTGCATTGTTGGTTACGTTCTTCCCAACTCTGTCAGGAATGACAGGCATTGTACCTCTCTGAAGGCGTGCTTTTTCTGATCTTGCTATGATAAAGAATGTAATTTTTTTTGGCTTTCAGCCTGAAATGAGGGCAAGAGAACAGTGCTGGTGGGTGGTTGTCCTGTCCCTGATGCCTGTCACCACTTTGTCAGATTAGGAACCTTCTGACTTCAGCCAGGAAGCTGAATCAGCTGGCGGGCCCTGGAGAAATTAGAAGAGGAACCATCACCGTATATAGCACACCTTCCCCTTGGGGTTTCTCTTGGTGATATCTCATGTTTCAAAATTTGCCCATTTGTGTTAATTCTGCTTTCCTGACTCTCTGATAGGAAGTGCTGGTATCGAGCTCAGAAATAGAACACTGAAGATTGTGAAATGAAGCAAACGTTTTTGTATTTTCTATACAAAGCATGGAGTGTGGAAATGCTATGATTACAACTGGATTGTTAACTAAGATAACAGAGGTTTTATCCTTAAGTCGTCAATTCTTGATTGAAAGAATCTTGTGACATCTAACACTTCCTGTGAAGGCCGGGGAACATTTAGAAGGTAACCTCCACCAGCACCAAGTAAGAGAAGTTGTGGAGAGACCACACATGACCCCAGAGGAGTCCCGCATTGAGCTCTGAATCTGAAATACCAATGTGATGTACGCCTGTTTGAGGCATTGTTGTTTGTGAGTTTATCTCACTTACTTCCCACAGTCTCAGCTGATTTGCTGCAGTGAGAATGGGTGCTGCTCTGCTGACGATGGTCTGGGCTAGTCACATACTTTTTTCCTGAAAAGTAGAGTCTAGCAGAAAATGATATGCAGCACAGCCAATAATAATGCAGATCAAACATCCAAAACAGATACAGAATTCCAGATGGCAAGAGAAGAACACATAAAAGGGACAGATAACACTTGAATGTTCATCATCTGCTCTATTAGTTACCAGCACTTTCGTTGATGGGGCATTAAAAAGTAAATACCTAAAAGCTTCTTAAAGCCCTTCATTCACAAGCCCAGTGCAGTAAAGTTCATAAGCCCAGACTGTTCTCATGTGCACATCTGCAGAATGATCTGTGTCCAACTGAAAACTTTTCAAAGGAGTCTGTGTAGTATTTCTTTATAGCAGCGAAGACCAGAACAGTGAGTTATATTAACTCTGACTCGCTGGATGATTTAACCATACATTTTGTTTTGAATACTCATTGAAAGAATTTCATTATTGATCATGTTAATATTAATCATAGATTACCTTTGATGATCCTGTTAAATACAAGGATTTACTAAAAAATTCATGAACAAACAGAAAATTAGTATCTATAATATATAAAGATATTCTGCAAGTTAATAAGAAAAAGACAAAGTGGAAAAATGCAAAGTCTGATCTGGGAATTCTTAGGGGAAGAGTTGAATTATCGAAATAATGGTCAGCAAATGGCAGAGGGCTATGAGCCCAGGATACTCATTACCCACTGGGTCAGAGGAAGAATGCTCCACCTCCATCAAGGGGGCGGAGAGATGCTTTGTCTGTGAGTTCTGATGCAGTGAGTCTGGGAACTTGCATTTATGATGACCTCCATGGGTGATTCTAATGTGTGAACGGGATTGGGACTGGCTAACATACACCTGATAGAGCGCAACACTGATAATTTTGGAAATGTCAATAAAATGGATAATTTTGTGAAAAAATACAATTGGCCAAAATTCATTTAAATTTTAAGAAATCTTACTATATAAAGAGTCAATACAGAAAATTTTAAAATAATGAGCACTCTCAGTCATGGTTCTGGAATCAGAATGTTATGCCCATGAGTTCTTTCAAGATTTCGAGAATTTATATCGAGTCTATTCCAGTCTGTTCTGGCATAGAGAACTACCCAGTTCATCATAATAACCGACAAAAGCTTGTCAAAGAATCTTCACAGAGGACTCCATGGACCAGTCCCACCCTCCAACATACACGCAAGAATCCCAAACAGTGAAGCATTTTCTATGTCTAAGATGCATTTCTCAAATAAGGAGACTTAATATTAGGAAACTGAGTATCGTGCTTTATTGTTTCATTCAGTCAAGTGAGGGGATGTATTTGATTGAGTCCAAATAAAATAAAAATAAAGTCTTACACCCATTACTAACAAAAAGCTGTCTTAAACCAACTGTAGAAATGATATTAATGGGTGATCCCATTAATAAATATAAACAAGACCGTGATTCCAACAACCATAATTACCTTTAAAAAGGTGATTCTGGAAGTTCTGATCAATCTAATTAACACGAAATAGGTTTTTTTTGTTATATAACTCTTTCAAAATTATTTTTATGCAGTAGACATTCAATGAATATGCTAAATAAATGAACAACTGAAAAGATGAAAGAGTGCATATTTTAAATCAAGTTGCTCAGTGTCCAACCAGTGATCCAGCTGCACTTTGTGCTTCGAGTATGACAACGGCGAGGAGAGAGAGGGTGCTGGCTGTCCCCGAACGGGCTCTTCCTCCTGAGACTGACATGGCGGCCCAGGAAGCTCACTGGGGCCCTGCTGGGACTCCCGGCTGTTCTGTCTGGTGGAGGAGTCTGAGTCCCTGAAGTCAGAGAAAGCCGGGGCTTTACGTTGAGTTCCCACCAGGCTGCACCCACAGAGCCGTTCAGAAGGTCACAGACCCACATGCAGCTCTGAACCACCACCACTCTCCTCCGGGGCCCCGAGGGCCTGACCCCAAGGCTGTAGTGGGGGCGGGGGACGAGGGAACTGGGAAGGGGCCTCACCACGGCTACGCTTCAGAGCAGGTCACTGTCCTCTGTTGGACAGCAGGGCACCTTCTCTCTTGGGGCTGTTAGCAAGAGTTGCATCACTGGACCAAGTCAGCAGGAATAGAGAAAGAGATGATGGAGTATGTCATTTAAATTAGCCAACTTTGAAATGGTAAGATACAAATACATTCTTAACAAGTAATTTATGTGCAAATTAAAAAAATTCTAATCCCCCAAGTTTACAAAAACCATGTAATTTCAAAGCTGTTGGAATTTGTATATTGGGAACATTTTCACATATCAGAAAATATATATCCTATAGTCCACTTTTTTAATTACTGCAAAAGAGCGTAGGATAATTTGCAGTGTGACGTTCCTGGCAGGACTCCCAGGAAGAAGTGAAACATGAAGTTATAACTGAAGGGTGTCTTTTAGTGAAATATTTACCAATTATTTTATGCCTTAAAATAAAAGACTTTAAAACTTTAATAATGATTAATGCTTTAGTTTATAGCTAACTTGAAATTTCTATGAACTATGCCATATAGTGTATCCTTCATCTCTCACGTATATATTTCATATGTGTGTGTTTCATATATATGGTTATCTTGATCATATTTTGATATAGCTATGATCCAATGTCTCGATTCCCCTTGGCAATGAACTTCCCTAAGAAAAGTTTACCTCCCACTTATGCTTTTAAAACACTTTTATGAACAATTTACGACTTGCAGAATTGGTACAAAGTAATATTGCGATTCCTTTACACCAGTGGCGCTGTGTCACTTGACAAAAAACAGATGGTTTTCAACATACCCCCCTCTAGTTAAAAAAAAAAATTCCATAATAGTCAGGAAACAAATAATAATAATGATGAGCGGAAAAGAAAGCAACCAGTGAAAATTTCCTTTCACTGAATTTTGTATGTATAAGTAGGACACTAAATTCATTTTTTTCTTTTTTTTTAATTTTATTATGTTATGTTAGTCACCATACAATACGTCATTAGTTTTTGATGTGGTGATCCAGGATCCATTGTTTTCGTAAACACCCAGTGCTCCACGCAGTACGTGCCCTCTTTAATACCCAACACCGGGCTAAGCCATCCCCCACCTCCTCCCCTCTAAAAATTAAAAATAGAGCTACCCTATGACCCAGCAATTGCACTCCTGGGTATTTACCTCAAAGACACAGATGTAGTGAAAAGAAGGGCCATATGCACCCCGATGTTCATAGCAGCAATGTCCGCAATAGCCAAACTGTGGAAAGAGCCGAGATGCCCCTCAACAGATGAATGGATAAAGATGTGGTCCACATATACGATGGAATATTACTCAGCCATCAGAAAGGATGAATATCCAGTTTTTACATCAGCATGGATGGGACTGGAGGAGATTGTGCTAAGTAAATTCATTTTTAATTAAGAAATAATATGGAGCATAAGAGAACAAAGTAATGTGGGAAATGTTTCGTCCTGAGGTCGTGCTGGCCCTCCACAGTGGCAAGCCGCTACCCTGCAGGTGCGGTTCCGGAAGGCTGACCCGTGCGGACGACTGGGTCATGTCTACACTGTGGTTACAGCACCAGGCCATGTAGTCGAGGGCTGCCCGTCTTCCCACGGGGATGGAAAAGCACATTGCAGTCATTTTAATCTGGATTTTTTTTTAATGAAGCCACAGATATATGTGTCCATAGGAAACATCTTAAGCAGTAAGATGATTTTGGTCAAGATCTCTAAGCATCCCATTTCACAACAAATCCCAGAAATGGCAATGCTGTGTATGTCAACGTTTCTTGGAGATCAATTCAAGATGCTTTCCTGCATCTCCAGCGTTCATATACTTCTGCTAGTTCATCTTCGACAGAAAATACATCGACATTTCCTAATACAGACTGTGAAACTGCCTACATTGTTCGTCTCCTCATAAATTGGGGACAACAGCTGGGTGACTTTGCCTGAGCCAGTGCTTGGGAGCAGTGCCCATTTCCTGGAGGGTCTGCTGGAGGCACTGACCCGGCTGACCCATTTCCCGGACTCTTGTGCACTCACTCAGGACTGAACTCAGGGGTTTCCCTTGTCCGCCGTCACTGCCCGTTTCAGATCCACCGTGTAAATGCAATCACCCTGTAACTCAGGTGCTGGGGACACAAACCAGCTGCAGAAGGACCCCGAGCCCCAGAACACCGACGTGGTCTGGCGGGAGTTCTGTACCCGTACAGAGCTCTGTACCCGGGGGCAAGGGCTCGCCATGCTCCTGGAAGTTCTCTGACATAAATTCTTACTGTGTTCAAGGGCTATGAAAGTAGAAGTCCTACAAATGTGGGATTTGAAGCTACCCTGTAGGATCATTAAACCAAAGCAACTGTTCAGAACTGAGATCAATGAAGTATTTTTACTGGGTACAGTATATTGTCACTTAAATTATCTAGAATGCTTTAGAAAAGCAATTGCTTAGAGTGACTTTTATTATTGTTTGTATTTTTTAAGGTTTTATTTTTAAGTAATATCTACATCCAACGTGGGGCTACCCACGTGTGGGAACCCACAGCCCTGTAATCAAGAGGCGCAAGCTCCACCGACTAAGCCAGTCAGGCTCCCCTTACTACTGTTTTTAAATTCTCTACAGATGTCTCAGCCTTGTACCCACCACACAAGATAGAAGAGCGCATCAGAGATAACCGTGAACCCCAAAGTCAGCCCACCAGAGGCGACCACGGTTGCGGGCTGGCGCTTGCCTCTCTCATGCGTGGGGCTGTCCATGTTGTCACAGATGCATGAGCCCCGAAATAGCACCACAACTGACTGCACAGTGCGCAGAGCCTCTGGTGGTCTCATATTTGGTTCAGCGATGCCTACAAGATGGTCCCATGCTAACATGCAGTTGTAGGGGTTCATTCTGTTATAAACAAGTAGTTCCAGGAATGCTTATTTCCCTGCTATGTGCCAGCACAATTCAGGGGTAGGCAGGGTTGTGCACTCCTGAAATTACGATCTCCAGGAAGAGAAACCACCAATTATTAAACACAACATGTCCATTTATAACTGTACAAAAATATTTATACTGATATTTAAAGCCGCATTTATCATCAACCCATCTGAGATGCTTTCACTAAAAATAAATAACTAGCTCTGATTATTAGGAATGTAATTCCTATGATATCATAATTTTCAAATAAAATGCAGTAAAATTGCCTCACATATGAAGAAGTAGCAACTCCCGGACTCAGAAGTGACCAAAAAAAAGTTAGTCTAAAAGAGAGATGCCATGTATTGGAATAGCACTCCACTGAAATTAAGATGTACAGAAATACTAGTTAGAGAATAAACAAAAATAAAACGAGTACAAATTGGTAAAACTTGAAAAAGGAGAAAGCTATGTATTGCTTAGAAGAAAACTGCCGGCAAGGAACCACTTGCATATGAAAGCTGGTGAGCTGATTCAGGTCCATGGCTCACAGTGTTTACATGAAGAGTTTTTACATCTTTTGTTTTCTCAAAGAGTGGAGAACACATTTATTGTGGAAGAAGATGTAACCTATAAAGATGAGAAGGATCACACATTTTAACGTAGAGTAGGTGTCATTCGGATATCCAGTCTCCTTCCATGAAGAATTTATACCAGCAAATCTGTTGAAACAGTAGGTCCATGATCACTAAAACCAACTTAAAAAAAAAAAAATCCCTGATAATTTCTCCAAGTTAGGTAGCCTGTATTTTAAGGGGCTAGATTTTCTCACTTCTTCATTTTATAACTACAGAATGTGTGTGTGAGAGAGTGAGGGGTGAGTGGAGAGAGAGAGGGAGAGAGAACAAAAAAACACCCATTTGTTTAGGAGGAATGTGCTTGAAACAAATAGTTTTATTAGGAACAGAATTTGAAATTATAATAATTTGCTATCTTGAAATCTTGAAGAATTCAATTAAGATATCTTAGTTTCTTTAAGAAAGAATACTACCTAATAAGTAAGATATTATGACTCTCTGCAAAAGATATAATGCGATATATTTTTCCATTCTCCTGTAATGGTCACTGACATTTCCAGTGTTTCTCTTTTACAAATAATGTCGCCATAAAGATTATTGTATGTGACCTTGGGATGTGTGTGATGGACTCCTCAGGGTGCAGATGCAGGAGGAGAATTACTACATGTACACATCTTACACTGAATTGACGGTTTTTAAATGGCCACTGCAGGTGGTTGAGCCATTTACACTTCGCACATTCAGGCTTGAGATCTCATGTGACTTTAGATGTGGTATTTTGGGGCGTGTACATTTTTAATCACCTGATGAGTGCAAAATGGCATCTCATTGGATTTTCATTTGTACCACCTTGGTTACTGGTGTGGTTTCCCATATTTTTCAATATATTTATTGATCATTGGGGTTTTCTCTTCTGTGAACAGACTTTTTGTATGTTTTGCCCATTATATTGGGTTTTCAACATTTTTGTATTGTCGACTTTCTCCATTCTATAGAAGCTAATTCTTTATAGACCATATGAGTTCCCTACATCTTTCTAATATATACCCATAGTAGGAAAAGTTACCATACCATTTTTTTCCCAAAATTGTCTATTTACATAAATTTTTAAATAACATTTTCAAGGCCCATGTAAAGTCCTGTTGGGATTTTTTACTAGAACTACAGAGAACTTAGAGATTTATCAGGAAGCAGATGACATCTTTCTGATAATGAGTGTTCCTAACCATGAATATGGTATGTGGGTTAGTTGATTGTTCTTTAATTTTGTGGTAATTTTCCTCATCATATTCTCTTGGTTCTGCTGAGTAAACAATCATCTTCAAATAGTAAGAAAGTTTATTTTTTAGTCTTTATAGCTTTTTGTTATCTTTTGGTTTGCAGAATGCATTATCACTTGAAGTATGTTGTTGAGTAGAAGTGCTATTAGTGACCATCTCTGGCTGTCTTCTAAGTGTGACACTTATTCCATTTCCTGGTAAATAACCTTCATTAGTTTTATAAAATATTTAGTTCTTTTGGTTTCCTAAGAGTTATTTTTAAAAATCATAAATGGGTGCTTAATTTGCTCAAATGCTGGTTTTTTTTCTATATCTAGTAGGAAGATCATATGGCTTTTCTCTTTAGCTTGATAGCAATTTTCATTACATTAATATATTTGTAATATTTAAACCATCTACTCCTTTCTGGGATCTTCCTAAATTTGTCTTGATATGTTGTTTGTTTTGTTGTGTGTGTGTGTTGTGTCTACGTTTTGCTATAGATGATTTGAGTAACAGAATCAACAATCTTAATCTTACAGATATAAAAATCCACACCCAAGACTTGGGTATATTTTCCTCAAGCACATATGGAACATTCAAGAACTGACCATATATCAGGGTCATAAATGTACCAGATCATTTATGTACCAGGACATAAAACCAGTTGAGATCATTACAAAAAGTCGGTGTAAGACATAGAACTTTCCTGACTGGGGCGCCTGGGTAGCTCAGTCAGTTGAGGGTCTGCCTTCGGCTCAGGTCATGATCCTGGGGTCCTGGGATCAAGTCCCGCATCGGGCTCCTTGCTCAGCAGGGAGTCTGCCTCTCCCTCTCCCTCTGCCTCTGCTTCTCCCCCCACTTGTGCTGTCTCTCTCAAATAAATAAATAAAATCTTTTAACAAAGCATTAAAAAAAGAACTTTCCTGACCATGGCAACATTATTAGAAATAAAAAGTAAAATATTATTTTAACATACAATGGCATATGTTTATAAAGTAAATTAAATCCACATATCACTCACAAATGAAAAAAAAATACCAAAGAAAGTAGGAAATATGTACAGATGAATAACAAAAATACTACATATTAAAGTTTTTGAGATAGGTAAAGCAGTATATAGAGGACAATTTATGGCCATAGGTGCTCATAGTAGAGATAATTTTTTAAAGGCTGAGAAATAATAATTTAAGAATATAACTAAATGCTTATACCATTAAACTAATTAAAGGAATGGTTTAATCTACTTACAAAAATACTAACAGACTCAAAGATTTTATATGAATTACATCAATTCATCAAAGTAGGGATAATCCCAAACTTTTACAAACCACTTAGAGAATAAATGTTAAGAAATATTTTTTAAATGCCCTTTTTAAAATTTTTTGATGAGTCTCTTGTAAGTGAATTTGACTATCTGTATCATCTTTGTATTCAACTGAACAATCATTTGGATCTGGCCTTGCATGTTTCATCTGTGTGCACATGCTTTGATGAGAGACATATTTGCATGTACAACCAGGTTATCTCATGGTTTATATGACCCCAGGTATTGGTAGTATTTTATTTTCTACTTTTCTGACTGCTTTTGAATTGACTGATTCATTTCATATTTTTCCATTTTTGTAATTACAAAGTTATTTATTAACTTCCTATTTTTTTTTTTTTTTTAGTAACCATTACTGAAATGTTGACATGTGTCCAAACACTCTCTGAAAGTAGTAAGTCCTAAAGTGCTGTTTTGGTGGGAAATTGGTAAGTCCATTTTAGTAAGTTAGTACTAAGTACTAAGTACTAGTAAGTTTAGTAAGTTAGTAGTAAGAACTTACTAACTTATTGCAACAATTTGTTAATAGTATTATTTTATTATATTTTGTTTAATCTGCAGTTTACATAGTTAGACCTACTTTTTATTTTTGATATTGACAATTCTGAATTGGCATTTGTAGACCAGGCTCTGTAGAGATTTGTCAATATTAATAGTATTTTTATAGATCTATTCTTTGTCTTTAGGCTTTCTATTGTATGAGGTTTCTATTTCACTAATGACCCCTCTTACGTTGTTGATATTTTTCTAACTTCTTGAGATGATGACAATGTTCAGCCTTCCTTCTTTTCTAATATTTTACGTAACACTGCAATTGAGCCCGTATATGCCCCTGCTGGTCCCCCACGTTTGGCAGGTGGTGCTATCAGCACCGTGCACTGGCTGCAATGGGTCTCCCGTGCCCACAGTTCATTCTGATGCGGTGATAATTTGAAACACAGGTTGCCTTGTGCGGTCGTTGTCTCCCCCTAGTTCCCTTCCAATGCACTTAGATGTAGTCTACTTCCTGGGGTGCCTGGGCTACCCTTCACCCTCCTCTCCAACTTCACCTAAAGCCACACAGCCTCATGACTACAGCTCTGCCCTGGGATCCCCTGCTGGGAGTACCTCCTGCGTGGTCCTTCCCACGCTGGGCTTCCTTATTGTCACGGTTCCCACCCTGTCTCAAGGAACCTCCTTTCTTCTCAGCCTCTGCATCAAGACCGGTCTGTTTTCCACGGTGTTGTCACCATCAGAAGCTTCCTGTTTCATTGTTTGTTTCTTCCATTTAATTCTGCTCAGAGAGGAGGAAACCTTTTTTTTTTACTCATCTCTATTTCCAGCACTTAACTGCTTGAGAGGTGTTCAACCAGTGTTTGTTGACTGACTAAATGCATCAATGCAAAGGTGAGAACAGCGCAGGTGCGGAGAAATGTTCCTGAGCTGTCTGCTGGAGGCAGGGAGATGAGTGTCCTTGGACCACACCCTAATCCAGCCACAGTGCCCTTCAGAGCTTTCTTTTCCTACCCTGTGATCAGTGAGTTGGCTGATGGGACCTTTAAAAGGATGTTTGCCAGTCACATCACCACACGTGCAAAGTATCGCCAGAACTGGACATGTGCTCATTCCGCACCTGGGGTCTTCAGAGCACAGTGCAGGGCATTTCAGAGGCCTGTCTCTGAGCTGCAGGTGCTTTCATACTCACGTGCCCTGAGAATGTGGTGGAGGTGTGCCCCGAGGAAGCCACACGCAGTTCTGTGGGCACATCAGACCATGGGGATAGGTCTGGGAGGCCTGGGGGCATCGGGTGGGATGTAAGGCTGCCCGTCTCCAGGGACTGTTGGGGAACCATTTGGCTGGGTACACGGGGGCATGTCCATGCAGTTACTTATGTGTGTATGTATTTCTAACTTCTTCATTTTTTGCTTCAAAGACCAACTAGTTCACAAGTGAATCTTTCTCAGCCAAGATGCCCCACCAGCCTCCCTTACTGTATGACTCAAAGTTTGGGTCCTTGCTTGGCTGACTGCTATTCCTTTGACTGTAAATCAACTATAACTCTTCTAGGAGGGAGTGGAGAGAAAGTGAGGGGAGCTGTGGAGGAGGAGAGGGCAGGAAGGGATCCGGGGGGAGCAGGGTGCGAAAGCACGTGACCCCCCAACCCCTTCATCTGTGCTTCCTAGCCTGCAGTTAATTTTAAAGTCCAGTATTTTCCTGCTAAAATTGTCTCCCTCATTATAGTTCACACTGATATCCTCAAAGTATCTTAATTCTTTTCACTTATATTAATCCTTTTCTGTTGTATGTGATTTACCTCAAGACCGTGTTGCCCTACATGTTCCGAGTTTGGAGGCTTTCAGTTTGTTTGCACTGCGTTCTTAGAACTGAATCATATATTGAGCTACTTGCCTCTGGCTCAGTCAGTGTTATGTGAATGAGTCTGTTTTCTAGCAAATGAGCGTGTGAGGTTTGTACCAGCTTAATTCAGGACTAATGACAGCCTCTAGCCCGAGGGCCTGTGTTCACATCTGGGGCTGCAACCAGCTCGCCACCTCCTCCTGCGTTTCACCATCCTTCCTGGAATGGTCCGGTTCTGCTGGAATATATGAGATGGGAAGATAATAAGGTTTACCCTCCAGTTCACATTCATCACCACAAGAACACAATACACATTATACACCTCATTCTTTATAACAACTGCCAAGTACTGAGATTACCTGTTTAAATGTAAAGTACCATAAAACGTTAAAATTTTAAGTTGATTATGTCTGTATTACTAAGACTTTAAATCTGCTATCTTAAATATTTGTCATGGATGTAGTAAGGGTGCGATTGTAGGTAAACTGAACTTTAAAAACGCACTTTACAAACGTATATTATTGTATAATGACTAAAATTCTTTTTATACTATGAATTTGTTTTCTTTATTTTATGAACAGAAGGAGCTTTAACATCCTATTCTCAAATGAAATGTTTAGCTTACTACTTGAAGTGAGGATTTTAGCTGTAAGTGAATATATTAAGGAACTTAGAAATAATACCTCACATCTACCATTTGTGGCCTTCACACACTGTGTTACTTCTCTGTTGTGTTTTGCATAACGTGGGGTGCACTGTCATATGTACAAGTGTGTTTAACAATAGAAACAAAGAAAAATCACACTTTCTTTAACAGCCAGCACTAGTTTTAAAACTTCCAACTTTGTGGGTCATTTTCTAGTTAATGTTACGGCTGAGTTTCAAGGATCTCACTGATTTACAGACGAATTGTCTTCTCAGACTGGAGAGTCTGAGAAACACAGAAGGGCAGTCAAAGGAAATGTCACTGGTTTGGTAATGCTGGCAGCCTGGCTTTAACCTGGGGCACAACGTGATCCTGCTGCCCCTGGCCGCAGAGACACTTGGGTGCACACCCCCTTTCCTCTAGCTCATGATTTAGAAGCTAAGGAACAGGGCGAATGACCATTCCCATTGAGTGAGGACAAGGGGATGTTGGGGGACTTTGGGGAAACAAGGAGGACGGTGACCAAGGCAGACCGCCTGCGTGACCCTGGAGGCCTGGGCGGGTCTGGAAACTGGACTTTTCAAGGCTCCTGGGTGAGGGGAGTGCCGCCAGCAAGGACCACAGTGATGAGGGCTTCAGACCCAGGTCCCCATCCTCACGCTGATCTGTGGCAGCCGTGGCCCTTCCGGAAACACGGCCATGCTGTGGTCTCCTCTCTGAGGAGCTCGCGTCATGTCAGTCCTGCGGTGCCTGCAGGTTTGGCCTTCGTGGGGCCCCGCCACTTTGTGGGACCAGAAATCAAATCCAGCAGCTCTAACTGACCACTGGGTATTTCGTTCCTGTGTGGGAAGGTGGGCTCCAAAGTCTGGGAGCTCTCCCTTCCCAGTGGGAAGTTGCATCCTCTGGGAAGTCACGCACCAGGGGGCAGAGGAGGCTGCACTTCGCTGCTAAATGGGGCATGTCCAACGCAACCTCAGTCTCTTTCCATGAGAGACCCTGTTGGCTGCCATCTTTAGGAGACTTCTGACAGCAGGTGGGAAATTAGCTGAGCCTTGAGGCCACGCTAATTTTAGGTGCATCTAAGAGCAGGATATTTCATGTGGAGGAGGCTCTATGACCAAAATTTAAAGATGAGAAAGACCATGAAAGTGTTGTTTGGGATGTTGGCACCAACAAAAGTGGGAAGGTTGGGAATTGGCGACTTTGGGGAAGGAAGGAATAAACAGGCAGAGGAAGTGTGTGGTGGACTTGGAGCCAGCAGGGTAACGGAGTCACAGGGAACGGGATGGCCAGGGCACTGAGGGCATGGATGGGGAGAGGGTTTGCCCCGAACAGATGGAAGCTCAGGTCAGGCAGAATATCCAGAAAGAAAATAAAGGAGGGAATCAGGAAAGGCTTAAGCGTGCACCACAAGGAAATAAGGGAGTGCGGTTTGCATGGTGGGTTACACACAAGGGCAGGGACTGCCTTCGGTCACGGTCCCCTCTGGGGAGAAGTCACAAGGCCAGCCTTGCCAATTTTATCTGCAGAGAACCTACTTCCCGGGCGGCATGGCCCAGTGCCTAGAGCCGTTGTGCTCAGGTCCCTCTTCCACCAGGGTGGTCCCGCAGGTTTCCACTCTACAGACGTTCTCCCCATCTGGGGACTTCCCCAGCTCATCCGTGCTGGCTACAACTGGGGTCCCTTCACCTGCAGCAGACACAAGCCAAGGAGGACTCTGAAGTCACCAAATGTGGGAAGATACGCTAACGAACCACGCTACCAACTTCAAATTCCCCATGAGGGGATTTTAGGCAAACTTTGACACCTAAAGAAAAAGCAAATTTAAGATGAATAGAAAGAAATGCTGTTCTACATCATAGATGGTAAATCTATAGAATGCACCAATAGGAGCCCTTTGAAAAGCGAGTGTGTTCCCTTCAAGGGGTACATTTTAGAAACTTTCCAGATCTTTCAATTGAAGTAGTGACAGTGTCCACAAGTTTCTACAACGTGATCCCTGTGCTCTCATCAGGGTCACACTCTGGCCTGGAACACTTGCTAAGACCAGCAGTGGTGCAGACAACAAACATCTTTGTCAAGCAGCTTGAGACCCTGGTGAGCAGCAGCACCGGATTTGTGCCCAGAACCTGCAGACTCATCGAGGGTAATTTGTTAAAAGGAACCCTCTGGTGCCACCTGCTGCTCTAATTCGGCAGCGCTTTGTGGCTCTTGCTTCAGACGGAGGACGTGGCCTGCACAGGATGGACAAACGCTCAAGCACGTGCTGCATAATTACAGAGCGTGCTGCACGCATTAACTTGGTTCTTTCTTACACTCACCTGGAGGACAAATAGGAAACATAGAGTATTGTGGTGCCAAATAAGAAATCAAGTCCTGATTAGTAAGTAGGGAGAGACTTTACCCAAAAGTGTTCCTGCAGCAAGAGAAGACGGGCCCAATTACAAGGGGAGAGGGACCCAACCGTGAGGGGAGAGGGACCCAACCGTGAGCAGAGAGGGACCCAACCGTGAGCGGAGAGGGACCCAACCGTGAGCGGAGAGGGACCCAACCGTGAGGGGAGAGGGCCAACTATGACCATTTCCATCTGGGGCTCAGGAGGGCTCTTCCTTTCTGAGGAGGAGTAAACGGGTGTAAACAGGCTAGGAAGAGTGGTGCAGGTGGTGGTCCAACCTGATGGGCTGGAGGTTGGGTTTGAAAGAAATGTCTACTGTGGTAGCAGGCGTCAGGGAAAGGAAGCTTGCGTCAGAGCAGCCCCACACATCCTTAGTACTACTGTCTGAGCTATTAGAATGATCAGTACGTGTCAGAAAGCAAAACAGGCTCCATCATTCACCTAAGATTCACCCTTAATTCATTACAGAATGAGCGATTTCAGGAGATGATATCATGTTGTCTATCAGAGCTCCCAGGGGCAATCCTGGGATCTGCCTTTCATCTGCACCTCACTGGGCCCCAGGCATGAAAACCTCAGCAGCCTCCCGTGTGTCCCTGCAGTGGTGCCTCCCGATGGCCTCCATTCAACTCTGAGATTGCTCTTTCTCTACCTAACATGCAAGTATCTGCAATGTCCCTGGGGAAGTGTTCAGAAGCAAAAGGAAGCTCATTCCACTCCTCCTTCGGCTGTATTGTCTGAACCCACCTGCATCAAAAATAGTCATTTTTCAGGGAACTGGTTTCCTGGACTCTTTCACGTAGCCCTTTCCTCCCTCAACCACAGTGGGTCAGCCTTGAGATGAGGAGCCGCTTCTTGAGGCACAGGAGGGAAACCACAGGAAGTAGTGTGAGCACCAAAGAGTGTCTTGTGGGGGAGCAGATGAAACCACAAAGCATTTTCACATTCATTCCCTTATTTCTGCAGTTGGCACATGGGTACGGAGAGATGAGGAAGGAGAAGAGCCGTGTGCCCGGTGGCTGTAGACACAGTTCAGAATGTGGTCAAGGGCCCAAGACTGGCCACACCAGGAGACAGAAGCTAGAGCAGGGGGCAGCTTCTTCAAACCTGAGTAATGGATGCATACTTTATTTATTTATTTTAAAGATTTTATTTATTTATTTGTCAGAGAGAGAGAGAGCAAGCAGGGGGGGCAGCAGAGGGAGAAGCAGGCTCCCCGCTGAGCAATGACGTGGGCTTCAATTCCAGGACCCTGGGGTCATGACCTGAGCCAAAGGCAGACACTTAACCAATTGACTGAGCCACCCACGTGTCCCCAGATGCACACTTAAAATAGAAAGATCTCAGTTTGCCCAAATAAATGGACCCAAGTCCACTGAACTTAATTTGTGAACTATTGGCCTAAAAGACTAAAATTTTCTTTCACGCATTCTATCAATTACTAAGCCTTTCAAACTAGCACAGTGAAGTCAGAGATTATCGTGCAAATGGCATCACAGTTTGAAACATCTCACTGCAGACCTGGGCTTCTGCTACCCTTACACCCAACTTAACAGAGGCAGACCCAGATTTGGGGGGAGCGTTCCTAGCACACACTGCAGAGCTCTGAGGGGAAGAACAGGAGGCTGTGGACCGTAGGTGCCTCCAGGGCACTGTGAGGACCCCACACAGCAAGGGCCCCGAAGCCTCAGCAGTATCAACTCCAGGAAGAGCCGTCTCAGCCAGCGGGAGAGACGGCGCGGCCCGGCCACTAATACCCGCGACACTTCCACGCCAAATAGCTCGGTCTGGACTGAAGACATGTGAACCCGATCCAGAGGAGCGGGATGTGTACTCAGGGCTGGAGAATCAACACAGAGACACTTCCTGCTATTTGGGTCCAAACACAGAAACAACAGGCCCCTGCTGTCATGACTCCGACTTGCAAATTCTACACGCGGAGTGTCCACACATGCTGGGATTGCCCTGTTCCGTCAGCCCGCCGGGGACAGTCCATGTGGTCCCGGTCTTGCTCATCACGAGCCCCGGGATGACTCAGGTCCCGGAAACCTGCTGCCTCCTCTTACAAAGCACCACTTCTCCTGCGGTGTGGACAGAGGAAGCTCTGTTCCACCCCATGCAGAACAGGCAATTTCCTATTCGTGTCACCGAACTGACCCCCAAAATCTGCCCATTTGCCTTCATCTGGACTAAATTTCTTGCACCCCCTGCCCAGTCAGGTCTCACTTCGACTATGATGCTCTGGTTGACACTAGGAAGCAGAGTGAGCTTTAAAACGAGGCAGTGTTAACGGTTTTAAGGACCTGAGAGCACAGAGCAGTCAGCTTGGGAAATTGGGGTCCCACCAAGAGGCCGGTGGCCCCTGGCTCTGCCGCCCTGCAGAGTGGCCTCAGAGCAGTGCCGGGCAGGGTGGGGCAGCTCTGATGTTAAGTCACAGCAGGGGCAACTTACAGTTCTGCCTGTCACCGTCCCTTATCGAGCTAGGCTGGAGTTTATTTTTACATGAGTTTTGTAAAATGCACAAAAGTGCGTGTAAATATGTCATTTCCAAGCCTGACCCTGGGGAAAGAGGAATTGATATGTATCAATAGCCTGCAGTGAACACCGTGTTTGGATTCAGTGGATTGATCAGGTTTCAGTTACAGAGGCTCAGGTCTCCAAATCGTGGTTCCCTTGTTGTGGACAGTCAAAACCTAATTGACATGCATGTTATTTTAGGCAAGTTACCAAAAATGTGTGGATAGGAATTGATGTAGTTTCAATGGTGAAATGGGCAAAACAGTTCAATGCACTCCTTTCCCCCAACATCTTTTCTTTAAATTTCTCATACTCCGGCTCTCTTCTCTCCCCTGAAACTACAGACCCGGCTGTCTTCCTCCTCTCTCCCTCCAGTAAACTGCACGGCTGTGTAGGCCGCTCGCGCGGCAGACAGAGACGGCACCCCTGGTGCTCCCCTTCCTGGCCCAGCATGGTACTTCCTACAGCACCTAATCACAAAACGTGTGACGGTAGAGCGAATGACTAAATACATCTTAAATATATGAACAGACATTTAAAATAAAATAAATTTCATTTGTATTTCCTATTCTGACACCAAACTCCAGTGGGCCAGTGGGTGGGGCCTCCCTCCAGACCAAGCACGGCTGCAATACCAGCAAGACTCCGGCCCGACTCTGACACAGCCTCCCCAGAGCTTCAGATCCCAGGCTCAGTCCTGCAGGACCCCACACTTGGGCCATCAGCTGGCCATCCAGATCTCCACAGGTGCTTCTGACCGACCAGCCTTTGACCCTGTAGCCTCTGGTTCCCCCAACTCCCAATGTGGGTTGGGTTAATTTGCCAGGACACCTCAAAGAAGTCAGAGAGACATTTGACTTACTAGATTAACAGTGTGAGAAAATCACAGGCCCATAATGGCATCACTCGGGTAAAGGCTCCAAGTCAGTAAACTGGGCCTTCATACCTGACCTGACTGCAGTTCTAACCTCCCCTGAAAATGTGAG
Source organism: Zalophus californianus (assembly GCF_009762305.2). Taxonomy (NCBI): domain Eukaryota; kingdom Metazoa; phylum Chordata; class Mammalia; order Carnivora; family Otariidae; genus Zalophus; species Zalophus californianus. Next base: position 566,359 of record NC_045602.1, read on the forward strand.
TCTTAACTGGTCAGTCAGCCACTTTCTGATCAGCACCAAAGAGGCCTCTGTCCCCCGGGCCTTCTCCAGCCCCCAGCGGAAGACGAAGCCCCCTGCCCTTCCCCCAAAGGGAAGGTGACCTTGCCTGAAACAATCCTTTCTTCACTTTTGCCGGTAACTTCCTTGCCCGCCCTCCTTCCAGTAAAAACCATCCTTTTTGCACAAGTCCTCTGAGCTCCCCTCTATTTGCTAGACAGGATGCTGCCCCATTCATGAATCCCTTCATAAAGCAAATTATCTTCAAATTTACTAGGTTGAATTTTGCTTTATCACAACAAGGCAGATGGAAAAGATGCAGAGGGCAGGTATGGGGAAAGGCATGGAGCATCCTCGCCCTCTGAGCACCCTTCCCAAGTGTCCTGTATTCACCAGCCCAGAAGCTCTCTAAACCTGGTCTTTGGTTGGGGTTTTATAGAGCCTTTATTCATCGGCACGGCTGAGTAAATCATTGGCTCTTGATTTAACCTCCAACCCCTTTCCCCTGCCCTGAGGTCAGGCAGGTGGACTGAACAGTTCTAACCCTCAAATCTCAAGACTGGTCGCCCTGGCACCCATCCCCCATCCGCAGGAGAGTCCCACAAGTCGCTTCATTAACAAAACACACCTTCAACTCTCTTATCACTTAGGAAATTCCAATACTTTTAGGAATTTTGTGCCAGAAACTAGATGAAGACCAAGTATGTATTTTTTATTGTAAATCATAATATCACAATATTAAACCAGGTTTCTTGCAGTTTCAAACCTAATTACAACTGAGAATTTTGACCACTACATATATATTTTTTCAATATATCATGTTTTTATAATATATTTATGATATATATTAACATATATATAAATGTTACAAAAAAGATTTTGCCAAGAGAAAAAACACAAGTATTTGCACATATTGTGTGCATTTCACTGTAAATATTTATAACAAGAGCACGCACTTACACAGTGTGCTCCAGAGCTGCATTTGTTGGGGAGCACCAACGCCTTGGCCCTTCTCCCTGATGGCGCACACCCCTGCACCTGGGGGGGGGCTCCCACGCTGATTCTGGCCAATGAACCATAAGCAGAAATGACAGGCACCACTTTCAGGCCCATCCCTCCCCTGTGCACAGCTGTGCATGCCCTGGCTCTCTCCCTCTTGGGCTCCCTCTTGGGCTTGGAAGATGGAGGCGAAGGACAGAGTCTCCTGTCCACTGTGCTCCCATTGGGGCCAGGCAACCAAAGGAGGGGTGAGTGCGTAAGAGCAGCTAGCTGGCCCTACCGGGCTGATGCCATCAGATATTCACTATAACAGAGGGACGTGGGATGAATGGCCTGACTTTACAATTAACTTCATAATTAAGAACAATGTGGCTGAGGAAGTTAGGGAGCCTTTCTCGGCCCCCGCAAAGCTCCCTGGCAGCGATGGGATGCTTTCTCACAATGAATGTGAACGATGTCAACAATCTGGAGTGTGTCAGATCCCAATAGTATTGTGCATCTTATTCGTTAATTCAAAAACATGAAGACATCTCTATTCCTGGGACAGAGCTGAGCTACCACCTGTTAAGTGTGGGAGATAATTTTGTCCAAAATATTTGGCAGACACGGCATTCTAACTTCTCTTCTTGCAAAGAAGTAACTGCCTCCTGAGCAATCTCCCCAGGTCATGCTAGTCACACAAAAAGAGTTAAGGTTGAAAAAAGGTGAAACTCTCCAGGTTGCCCAACAATTTACCAAATTGAAATATCAAATACCAAATAGAAATACCAAAACATAACTCAGACTTAAGTATTTATTTTTCTCTATATGAAAATTATAGCCAAGTAGAATAAGATACCTATGTGTTTATTCATACAGATTTGCTAACTAGAACTGTGGTTTTCTTTTCAAATATAGATTTAGCAAAAAGAATTTTTTTAAAAGGCAATCTGAGCTGACAGGGGGCCAGGGTCCTTCAGCAAATAGGTGGTCACAGATGAGCTAATAGATGTTCTTACACAAAATTCCAATCCACTCAAGTCTCAGGGGAAACCTCCAGAAACCACAGGTGATGCTAGAATTTTGCTGATCAGGTGGGTTCAGGTCTGTGCAATTCACACTTCCTGGCAACCTTTCGCCCACATCAATGAGGTAATATTTTCAAAACGACTCTGAAATGCATCTTTAATGAATTAAGTACAACACACCTGCAGATGATTGAAGTAACACATACCTTTAGGTGCAATCTTGAGCTCTCAAAAACCACACGATTGTTACGGCAATCAATACCGTTGTCATTTTGTTTTCCCGAAATACGGGCTTTGTGCCAAGCACATCTGTCTTGATAGAAAGAAAATCATTCTTTTCCAACCCTGCCACTCTGCTGGAATATACCCTTTTGAATTTATAGTTCAGAGCATACCTCTTAATTCTTTTTTTCTATAGACTTCATGCTTTTATAGATTTATCCAGAGAACAAATTGGAAGAGTCACTTCAATTCTCTAGTAAATATTTACTGGACATTATTCCAGGTACTTTGGGGAGGACACAGAAATAATGGTAAGCCATTAAAATAACTAGCAGTATTTTTGTAGTATTTTATTTTTTGTGTGATCTGATTCCTACCTTCATGGAAATCATTATCTGGTTAGATAGATGATAAAATAGCATTTAAAGAGATGCTTAAAACCACAATAACACACACGAAAGTTTGTTAAGTAAGGTCAACATGCCAGACTCCAAATAAAATGTGTGCTTTCTATGATTTTCTCTGATTTTTCCAGCAACACTGTGGGGAGGTATTAACCATCCCTTTTTCCAACAGAAACTTAGGGTCAGAGAGGTTGAGCATTTTACCCCAAAGTTCAAAAAAAGCAAACAGAGCCAAGATATAGTATTAGGTTAAGAATGAATGAAATTTCACTCGAATTCAAGGACAAGAAGTTCAAAAAAAAAAAAAATCGAAAGCACTGAGCCACTGGACAGCTGGTGTACTGAAAGCCCGTTTGGCATGAAGAAGGATGGGAAATGCGGGGGAAGATCTGGGAGGGGTGGGTCAGGGAGGGCCCAGGCCTCCGAGAACCCCAGGAGCATGCCCCCGGGACGGCTGTGTAGCCGGTGTGTCCTTCCTGAGGCTGACCCGAGGGGCTGAAATGCAGCCCCTCACTTGGCTTTCCCAGCCTGTGCCTGGCGTCTAGGCTGTGGGATCGCCATACAATCCAAACAAAGGAGACTTGTGAGCCGTGAAGACTCCGGACCAGTGTGTGTAGCTCTGGGGGACGACGGGAGAGGCTGGGACTCCCAGCAGTAAGCCAGGCTTCCAGCTTTAGACTCCTCTGAGAGTCACAGGGTTAAGGAGAACGGGCCATGCCGGCCCGTGTGCGGTGAGGAAGTGGACAGTTTCCCCCTGTCTGGGCCTGCTATGTGACCTTTCTTACAAATGCAAAGACCGGAGGCCTCCCAGTCTGTTTGGCTGCTCCAAAGCCTGCAACCTCCCAACGTCATTACGTTAGGGTGTGTGTCACTCGGGGATAAATACTTGTGTAGGGCCTGGTGCCGGCAGCAGGGGTACAGCAGGGAAGGGGAAGAGTGCAGATACCGAGGGAAAGCCGCTTTGAAGAAGGGACAGCTACCCGGACACGAATAAAGGTGTAGGTGAGGAGGGACATGACGATCCGGGGTCTCCCACGAGGCTGATTCCCAAGGAGTGGGCCTAGAAAGACCCTCTGGGCCAGCTTCCTCAGCTCAGGTGCAGTCAAAGAAGTGGCCGTCCCCCTGGGCTCTCCCCAGGGCCTGCTTTCCCAGACGGTGGAGAGCAGGAGAGAGAGGCCAGGTAGGGGACATGGGGCAGAGCAAGGCTGGCGAGAAGCCGGCCCGTAGGACTTGGCGGGTAGCCAGCTCTGGAAGGGCACAGATAGCAGGAGTGAGGCTTGATTCCAGTTTTTGGTTTAAGCAGTTGGCAGGAATTTGGGGCCACAGTTAAAGATTTAAAGCCCTGGGACAGCAGGACATTTGGAGAAGAGGTTGCGTGGGTCATGTTTTGCTCGTGCTGACAGCCAGTGGACGCGGGGAAGTGCGGGTATTCTGGCTGGCTTGGCCTGCCTCCTGGTAGGGGCCCGAGGACCCGTTCCAGAGAAAATGGCACGTGCACCGAGTCTCTGCTTTTGTGCCGTCCCTGTGTCTGCATCTTCACCAAAGCCGAGGAGACTGCAGAGCCCTGTCCCCAGAGCAGATGGACAGCACAGCCCCTCACGCAGACCCCCAGCTCCGCTGTGCTGATCACACCTACCACCCCAGTGACCGGCAGGAATGCCACCCAACGGGGGGCCAGGCACCGTGTTGAGCCTGGCTGGGCATTTCCTCCCGAATCCTGCTGCAGCCACGGATGGCAGGGTTGCGTTCATCGCCCCCATGTTGCAGAGTTGGAGGAAACTTGGAGGTTTCCCTACCACCATTTGCGAGACCGTCCACAGGGCAACAATGACCCTGCAGCCTGGGCTGTAGGCAGACTTGGCTGGACCTCTGCTCCACGGCCGTGAGAAGGAGCATCCCCGCTTGGGATTGATGACGCAGTTCCGGGCGCAAGCTCCAGGGAAATCTGTGCCTTCCGGGGACTGGTCTGTGGAGACAGTGCTGAGGACAATGCCCTGCACCCAGTCCCTTTCCTGTTACTGAGTCCCTTCTGCTCCAAACCTCCACTGTCAGGTTTATGTGGCACCAAATCCTGGGAAATTTAAGTATTCAAAATATTCCGCTTATTGGGGAGAAGCAATGAAATCAATACCAGTTGTACTCAGAAATCTGGGAAGTGATTTTCTGGAATTGATTCTAAAATATTTGCAACTCAGGGGGGGTGGGCGTTGTCAGACATTGCCAATAAAGTAGGGGTCAATTATAGAGCTGTAATAATCTAAATTCATGCCATATGACAGAACGTTCAGGCTACTTAACATGCAGCCGTTTTTAAAGGAACTTGACACATTGAACTTAAGGGTCTGTTTTCTTTTCCAGAGAGTACTGGGCAGAAACAGCTTTTCAGAGGCTGGGATGGAGTTCCCACCCTTGGCCGCCTTGGGAACAGGGCAAGAGATAAAAAGGTGATGCTGGTCAGTGCAGGCAATACCTGGCCCATGCTTCTCTCTGGGACGGGGGTAGGAGTCAACTTCCCAGTGTCTCCATCACCCGCTCATCTGCTGCCCGAGCGGTCCCCTCAGGTACGAGCTGGTCAGTGAGGCCAGCTCACCTGCCATGGCGCACCATGTGGCTCTGTCCTGGAGACCCCCCTTTCCCTCCCCCTGCTCCCTTCAGTCCTGCTCGCCACGAAGAACCAGGTGTTTAGCATTTACAGAAAACTGAAGAGTTGAACTAAATAGCAAACAGTTTGCCGACCCTGCGCCAGGCAAGCACAGCACCATTGTTGGGAGACGCCTGAGGCTTTGTGCTGCTGGGCTTGCGTGGGAGCAGAGTGAGAAGCGCAGGATACACCGTGGGCACCGCGTGGACCCTGGACCTCCTCCAGGCCTGATTTCCCAAGTTTCTCCAGGTGGCTGTTTGGTGGGATTTCTTTCCTGCGTGTGGAAGTAAAGGCTTTGTTTGCAGTCTGTTAAAGGGATTTCACACAGAATAATAAAACAGGTGAAGTGAGGAGATTCTGGTCAAAGACACACCATAGTGTCCTCGGGACAAAGAACGTGTCCAAACACAATAGGTAAAACTAGAGGGGTAAGGACTCCCACGTTAGGCCCACAAACTCGTGCTCGAGTAACCCTGGAGGGCAAGGAAGGGGGCAGATGCTCCTGGTGAGACCCTCTGGGACAGCGAGTTGGCTTCAGCCCTGCTGCTGCCTCCAGGGAGCAGGCCGACCCCAGGGCTCCACACGGTCCACTCAGCAGCGGCCTGGCCACACCTTCCACCTGGGTGGACCAGAGGCTCTCAAGGTATTATTTTTTAATGTGATTTCCTTGAGTTGTGCCAGTTTCCATGTGAAAAGAAATTCTTTATTGAGAGTTCACCAGCATTGGATGACGCTTTGTGCTTCCAAGCCTAATGTCCAAGCGGAGCTGGTGGGCAGCTAGAGTCTCTGCTGGGCCCACTCGGGTCCTCGTGAGCTGCCCGCTGTCCTGGAGGTCTCACCAGGAGCATCCACCCCCCTCCGGCCATCAGAGCGCCGCTTCTGCTGTGTCCTTCTGAAGGCCATGAGCAAAAGCGGCTCCGGTGGACTCGCATGGAGGCCACATGGCCTTGGGGGGACAGGAAGCAGTCTGTGGGGCCATGCTGGCCTCGAGGGAGCAGACTCATGCTGAGGAGTCAACCGCACAGCAGGGACTGAGCGTGGGTTGGCCCCTCGGAGCTGAGGGTGCAGTCCTTCCTCCATGGCCCGAGGGCCCTGAGGATGGCAGCCTGTCACACTGTCCCAGCCTCTGACCACAGAAACCCTGAGCTCATACACGGTGTGTGTCTTGCAGAACAGAAAACTAATACAGGTGCTAAGACAAAGTAGTCCCTGTAATTTCTGCAGCAAAATTCCGCACAACTGTTGCATCAGGATGGAAGTGATGTGTTCCGTGGCTGTGTCACCCGTAGTCGCTTCTGTGGCTCAGCGGTGGTGTGGGTAACTGTCCCGCCTCAGGAATAGCACCCTGTCTCCGAGGAAGACCTCCATCTGGGCCCCAGAGCTCTCGTGCTTCTGCTCCCACCAACAGACCGGCCCTCCTGGGTCTAACGCTTCATGCTCCAGTGTTAGACCTAGGTATTTTCCAGCTAGGGTTTTGAGAGAAAGGGAACTGGAAAACTGAGGCACATTTGCAACTCAGTTGAAGCAGGTTCGAATCTGCTGAGGTCGTGGGATCCGGCGTGTTACACGCGTGTGGCAGGAAGTACATGCCTGCGTGTCACGGACGTGGGGGAAATGCAGTGTTGGCTGGACACTGGAGTGAGGGCTCACGCCGGCTGTTCTGCGGGCAACTCTATAAAACTGTACAAGGTTTCGGTCCAGTCTCATCTTCCTGGTTCGGGTTATGAATCATTACCAACTCCATCTCCCGGGAAGGAAGAAGGTGTCGCTGGAGCGCTGGTGCCCCTGGCATGGGAGAGGCAGGCTCACCCTGCGTCTGAGCTAGTTGGGGGTTTGGATACACTGCCGCATCTCTGATCGGCAGCCGTCTCTCGTGAGAAAAATCAGCATACAGAGGGAATGGAAGGACAATGCTGGCCTTTACTGAACATTTCGTAGGAGAAACAATGAGGCGTTTCTCATAATGAAATTTACTATTGGGCTGGGCAATGAAATTTTAGCTACTATCAAGCATATCACTAAAAATCTGGTCTTTTTGTGAATTTTTGCAATTATTTCTCTTTTAAGGAGTGAACAGGCTTGAGTAGATGAAGTGATTTTCAGAAAAACCAAAACAAAATGGTGCAACCCAGGAACCACTCAGCTGCAGGGGAGCCGACAGGAGAAGACCTGGACCGAGGAGGAGACTGAGGGTCCCAGGGGCCTGCAGGTGAGGAGTGGGCGGCAGGGGCAGGGAGGAGGCCTGGCCCTGGCAAGGAGGGGCCTGGGGGCCTGAGTGGGACATATGTCTGTCCAGGGGAAAAGGACCCTTCACTGGACAAGGAGAAATGGGGCCACGACCCCCGAGGGGGTGGCCAGGGCAGTGAAGACAGAGATGAGAAGGACCCTGAGGGCACCAGCTGAGCCCCCCTCGCCCTCCTGCAGGGCACTCGGTTCAGAGTTTGGTAGATATTAACCCTTATGTGTCTGTCCCTGCTGCGGACCGAGCCCTGTAGCCAGCCGACCAGACAGCTTGCTGGACTGCCTACTTTCTTTTTTTCCTTCTTTCTTCTTCTTCCCCTCCCCACCCTCCTCGCCCTCCTCTTCTTCTTCTTCACTTTAATCTAGTAGATAATTTAATTGGACATAGTAGAAAATGTTCATCAGTGAGCATAAACATTATGAATATTAGATGCATTTAACCTTCGTAATTTCTAAAAGTTGTTTTATGATTATCATTTTACTTCTCATTAAAATATATTTTATTAATGAGTAAAAAACATAACGCAGGGGTGCCTGGGTGTCTCAGTCGTTAAGCGTCTGTCTTCGGCTCAGGTCATGGTCCCAGGGTCCTGGGATCGAGCCCCACATCGGGCTCCCTGCTCCGCGGGAAGCCTGCTTCTCCCTCTGCCCCTCCCCCCTGCTCAATCCCCCCCCTTACAAATAAACAAAAAATCTTTAAAAAATCTAAAAAATATGTTTTAAAAAAGCCTAGCACACTTACAATCATGGTAATAAATGAGTATCCATGAACTTAGCACCTGCTCTAAGAAAGAGAATGTTGTCAACACATTTGAACACCCCTCCAGCCCTGTGGTCTCATCCCCTTTGCCTGCACCCAGCAATGAGTAACATCCTGAACCTGAAATTTATTTTTACTTGCTTTTCTTCATGATTTTACTAGGCATGTGTGTGTCCCTGGGATACATTATGTCCCATATTCCCTGTGTTTTGGCTTTCTGTGAATGAAAACGTGTGCATGAAGTTTCTCTTTGACTTTTTTTCACTCACATTTTGGTTTTGAGATGCAACCATGTTGAAACTTACAGCTGAACAGTCCTGTGTTCTATAACCATAGAATTCATCCATTTTGTGTGGACGGACATTGGATCATTTGCAGCTGGGGACAGGAACAGAGCTCCTGGAGTCTCTCTATGTGTTCACCCAGAGAGGGGTCTGGCCTGCACCCCTTCCCTGTCCCCCTGGCGGGGACGCATCCAACATTCTCAAGGTCCTGCAAAGATATGCTCAGAGGCAGTGGATGGAATGTCCCCTCCTTGGTCTTTGTGGAGGTTTCCTGTTACTGGACTTGTTGCTCATCTGCATAGTTCATGATGCACCTAGTTGTGCTCATTTGAATTTCTCTAACGATAATGATTCATTTGGCCATGGACTCCTGTGTGCTGTCGTAACCACTGAGCCACCCTCAGGAAATGCCTCTCCAAGTACTTTGCCGATTTCTCTGCTGGGTTTGTCATTGACTTGTGGACCCGTGAAAATTCTGTGTACAGACCAACCAGGATTTCTCCCCGTGTTGCCTTTTCACACTCTTCAAGGCACCTTTTGGAAAGAAAAATTCCTAATATTAATGTAGTCAATGTTATAAATTTTCTCTTCATTGTTAGATTTTTTTTTTATCTTGTGTAGAAAATTTCTTTCTGCACCAAGACCAGAATGCTGTTCTGTGGCATTTTCTCTAAAATGTTCGGTGTTTCAAGTTTCACACCTGAGTCCTTGACCCACTAGGGTTAGCTGGTAGGTCTCCTGCTACGGGCTGAGTTGTGTCCCCAAGATTCCTATGTTGAGTCCTAACCCTCAGTATCTCAGAATGTGACGGTCCTTGGAGAGAGGGCCTTTGGAGAGGTGACTGAGCTAAGATAAGGTCATGAGGGTGGGCCCTACTTCAGGATGATGTGTCTTTACAAGAAGAGGGCATGAGGACACTGACTCACTGTGGGAATTCTGTAACACCCGCTGCCCCACCGCAGGCAGGATACTGGTCACCCTACCCGGGCTCTGTGGTGGCTCAAAGGCTTTGTTAAGAGCTACCTGGTTGAACACCCTCCTGGTATGCATAATAAATACTGAATAAATATCTGTTCTTAGTTCTGTATCAAAATAGCCTTAGCACAGTAACAGCACAGTAGCAATGCTAAAAATAGTAAATCTTTGTTCTATATATATGTCTTTAGTCTTCTGTTCATGCCCTCCCAAGCCCACATTGGCCTGGGCCATCTCGAAGACCCCAAGGAGAGGTGGTGGTAGAGGGACCATGTGCTCTGTGAGTGTGACAACACAACACTGGCAGGAGAAGTTTCTGGAAGTTACAGACTATCTTCTGAGGACAGGGAACAGGCTAGGCTCCTACATAATAATAAAGACCACAGAGTCTTCTTAAAAACAGAGATGTTTTCTTTTATTTGGAAGGGGAGCAAGATGGCAGAGGAGTAGGAGAACTGGATTTCGTCTGGTCTCAGGAATTCAGCTGGATAGGGATCAAACCATTCTGAACACCTACAAACTCAACAGGAGATTGAAGAAAAGAATAGCAACAACTCACTGAACAGAAAAGTGACCACTTTCTGGAAGGTCTTTTCTGATTTGTTTAGAGTATATTTTCTGGGGATGCTGTTACCCTGTTAGCATTTTGTTCTCTCATTCATCTATTCTCCTCTGGACAAAATGACAAGATGGAAAAAAATCAACTCAACAAAAAGAACAAGAGGTGTACTGACTGCCAGGAACCTACTCAATATGGACATTAGTATGATGTTGGACCTAGAGTTCAGAAACATGATTTTAAAGATACTAGCTGGGCTTGAAAGAAGCATGGAAGTTATTAGAGAAACCCTTTCTGGAGAAATAAAAGAACTAAAATCTAACCAAGTCGAAATCAAAAAGGCTATTAATGAGGTGCAATAAAAAATGGGCACACTAACTGCTAGGATAAATGAGGCAGAAGAGAGAAACAGCGATATAGAAGACCAAATGATGGAAAAAAAAAGAAGCTGAGAAAAAGAGAGATAAACAACTACTGGATCACAAGGGCAGAATTCGAGAGATAAGCAATACCATAAGATGAAACAACATTAGAATAATTGGGATCCCAGAAGAAGAAGAAAGAGAGAGAGGGGCAGAGGTATTTTGGAGCAAATTATAGCAGAGAATGTCCCTAATTTGGGGAAGGAAACAGGCATCAAAATCCAAGAGGCACAGAGAACCCCTCTCAAAATCAATACAAATAGGTCAACACCCCGACATTTAATAGTAAAACTTACGAGTCTCAGAGACAAGGAGAAAATCCTGAAAGCAACTCGGGAGAAGAGACATGTAACCTACAATGGTAGAGACATTAGACTGGCAACAGACCTATCCACAGAGACCTGGCAGGCCAGAAAGGACTGGCATGATATCTTCAGAGCATTAAATGAGAAAAATATGCAGCCAAGAATACTATATCCAGACAGGCTGTCATTGAAAATAGAAGGAGAGATAAAAAGCTTCCAGGACAAACAAAAACTAAAGGAATTTGCAAACATGAAAGCAGCCCTACAAGAAATATTGAAAGGGGTCCTCTAAGCAAAGAGAGAGCTAAAAGCAACATAGACCAGAAAGGAACACAGACAATATACAGTAACAGTCACCTTACAGGCAATACAATGGCACTAAATTCATATCTTTCAATAGTTACCCTGAATGTAAATGGGCTAAATGCCCCAATCAAAAGACAGGCTATTAGATTGGATTAAAAAACAAGACCCATCGATATGCTGTCTGCAAGAGACACATTTTAGACCCAAAGACACCCCCAGATTGAAAGTGAGGGGGTGGAACACCATTTACCATGCTAATGGACACCAAAAGAAAGATGGGGTGGCAATCCTTCTATCAAACAAATTAGATTTTAAACCAAAGACTGTAATAAGAGACGAGGAAAGACACTATATCCTACTTAAAGGGTCTATCCAACAAGAAGATCTAACAATTGTAAGTATCTGTGCCCCTAACAGGGGAGCAGCAATAATATAAAGCAATTAATAACAAAAGCAAAGAAACACATCGACAACAATACAATAATAGTGGGGGACTTTAACACCCCCTGACTGAAATGGACAGATCATCTAAGCAAAAGATCAACAAGGAAATAAAGACTTTAAATGACACACTGGACCAGATGGACTTCACAGACATATTCAGAACATTCCATCCCAAAGCAACGGAATACACATTCTTCTCTAGTGCCCATGGAACATTCTCCAGAATAGATCACATCCTAGGTCACAAATCAGGTCTCAACCGGTACCAAAAGATTGGGATGATTCCCTGCATATTTTCAGACCACAATGCTTTGAAACTAGAACTCAATCACAAGAGGAAAGTCGGAAAGAACTCAAATACATGGAGGCTAAAGAGCATCCTACTAAAGAATGAATGGGTCAACCAGGAAATTAAAGAAGAATTAAAAAAATTCATGGAAACCAATGAAAATGAAAACACAACTGTTCAAAATCTTTGGGATGCAGCAAAGCAGTCCTAAGAGGAAATTACATAGCAATACAAGCCTTTCTCAAGAAACAAGAAAGGTCTCAAATACACAACCTAAACTACACCTAAAGGAGCTAGAGAAAAAATAGCAAATAAAGCCTAAACCCAGCAGGAGAAGAGAAATAATAAAGATCAGAGCAGAAATCAATGAAATAGAAACCAAAAGAACAGTAGAACAGATCAACGAAACTAGGAGCTGGTTCTTTGAAGAATTAACAAGGTTGATAAACCCCTGGCCAGACTTATCAAAAAAAGAAAAAAAAGAGAAATGACCCAAATACACAAAGTCATGAATGAAAGAGGAGAGATCACAACCAACACCAAAGAGATACAAACAATTATAGGAACATATTATGAGCAACTCTATGCCAGCAAATTAGATAACCTGGAAGAAATGGATGCATTCCTGCATATGTATCAACTACCAAAACTGAACCAGGAAGAAATAGGAAACCTGAACAGACCTATAACCACTAAGGAAATTGAAGCAGTCATCAAAAATCTCACAACAAAAACAAAATCTCCCAGGGCCAGACAGCTTCCCAGGGGAGTTCTACCAAACATTTAAAGAAGAATTAATACCTATCCTTCTGAAACTGTTCCAAAAAATAGAAATGGAAGGAAAACTTCCAAACTCATTTTATGAGGCCACCATTACCTTGATCCCAAAACCAAAGACCCCATCAAAAAGGAGAATTACAGACCAATATCCCTGATGAACATGGATGCAAAAATTCTCACCAAAATACTAGGGAATAGTATCCAACACTACATTAAAAGGATTATTCACCACAACCAAGTGGGATTTATCCCTGGGCTACAAGCTTGGTTCAACATCCACAAATCAATCAATGTGATACAATACATTAACAAAAGAAAGAACAAGAATCATACGATCCTCTCAATAGATGCAGAAAAAGCATTTGACAAAGTACAGCATCCTTTCCTGATCAAAACTCTTCAGAGTATAGGGAGAGAGGGTACATACCTCAATATCATAAAACCATCTATGAAAAACCTACAGCGAACATCATTCTCAATGGGGAAAAGCTGAGAGCTTTTCCCCTAAGGTCAGGAACGCGGCAGGGATGTCCACTCTCACCACTGCTATTCAACATAGTACTAGAAGTCCTAGCCACAGCAATCAGACAACAAAAAGAAATCAAAGGCATCCAAATCAGCAAAGAAGAAGTCAAACTCCCACTCTTTGCAGATGATATGATACTTTATGTAGAAAACCCAAAAGACTTCACCCCAAAACTGCTAGAACTCATACAGGAATTCAGTAAAGTGGTAGGATATAAAATCAATGCACAGAAATCAGTGGCATTCCTATACACCAACAACAAGACAGAAGAAAGATAAATTAAGGATTCAATCCCATTTACAATTGTACCCAAAACCGTAAGATACCTAGGAATAAATCTAACCAAAGAGGCAAAGGATCTCTACTCAGAAAACTATAAAATACTCATGAAAGAAATTGAGGAAGACACAAAGAAATGGAAAAACGTTCCATGCTCATGGATTGGAAGAAAAAACATTGTGAAGATTTCAATGCTACCTAGAGCAATCTACACATTCAGTGCAATCCCCATCAAAATACCATCCGCTTTTTTCAAGGAAATGGAACAAATAATCCTAAAATTTGTATGGAACCAGAAAGGACCCTGAATAGCCAGAGGAATGTTGAAAAAGAAAAGCCAAGCTGGTGGCATCACAATTCCGGACTTCCAGCTCTATTACAAAGCTGTCATCATCAAGACAGTATGGTACTGGCACAAAAACAGACACATAGATCAATGGAACAGAATCGAGAGCGCAGAAATGGACCCTCAACTCTATGGTCAATTCATCTTTGACAAAGCAGGAAAGAATGTCCAGTGGAAAAAAGACAGTCTCTTCAGCAATGGTGTTGGGAAAATTGGACAGCCACATGCAGAAGAATGAAACTGGACCATTTCCTTACACCACACATAAAAATGGACTCAAAATTGTTGAAAGACCTAATTGTGAGACAGGAGTCCATCAAAATCCTAAAGGAGAACACAGGCAGCAACCTCTTCGACCTCAGCCGCAGCAACTTCTTCCTAGAAACATCACCAAAGGCAAGGGAAGCAAGGGCAAAAATGAACTATTGGGACTTCACCAAGATAAGAATCTTTTGCACAGCAAAAAAAAACAGTCAACAAAACCAAAAGACAACCGACAGAATGGGAGAAAATATTTGCAAATGACATATCAGATAAAGGGCTAGTATCCAAAATCTATAAAGAACTTATTAAACTCAACACCCAGAGAACAAGTGATCCAATCAAGAGATGGGCAGAAGACATGAACAGACATTTTTCCAAAGAAGACATCCAAATGGCCAACAGACACATGAGAAAGTGCTCAACATCGCTCGGCATCAGGGAAATCCAAATCAAAACCTCCATGAGATACCACCTCACACCCGTCAGAATGGCTAAAATTAACACATCAGGAAATGACAGATGTTGGCGGGGATGCGGAGAAAGGGGAACCCTCCTACACTGTTGGTGGGAATGCAAGCTGGTGCAAGCACTCTGGAAAACAGTATGGAGGTTCCTCAAAAAGTTGAAAATAGAGCTCCCATATGACCCAGCAATTGCACTACTGGGTATTTACCCCAAAGATACAAATGTAGGGATCCAAAGGGATATTTGCACCCCAATGTTTATAGCAGCAATGTCCACAATAGCCAAACTGTGGAAAGAACCAAGATGTCCATTGACAGATGAATGGATGAAAAGATGTGGTATATGCATACAATGGAATATTATGCAGCCATCAAAAGGAATGAGATCTTGCCATTTGCAACGACATGGATGGAACTGGAGGGTGTTAGGCTGAGCGAAATAAGCCAATCAGAGAAAGACATGTATCATATGACCTCACTGATAAGAGGAATTCTTAATCTCAGGAAACAAACTGAGGGTTGCTGGAGTGGTGGGGGGTGGGCGGGATGGGGTGGCTGGGTGATAGACATTGGGGAGGGTATGTGCTATGGTGAGCACTGTGAATTGTGCGAGACTGTTGAATCACAGATCTGTACCTCTGAAAGAAATAATGCAAGATATGTTAAGAAAAAAAAAGATAGCAGGAGGGGAAGAATGAAGGGGGAAAATTGGAGGGGAGATGAACCATGAGAGACGATGGACTCTGAAAAACAAACTGAGGGTTCTAGAGGGGAGGGGGTGGGGGGATGGGTTAGCCTGGTGATGGGTATTAAGGAGGGCATGTTCTGCGTGGAGCACTGGGTGTTATGCAGAAACAATGAATCATGGAACACTACATCAAAAACTAATGATGTAATGTATGGTGATTAACATAACAATAAAAAATTTAAAAAAGAGGTGTTTTCAACAAAGAGTCTGAAACATGAAAAAAAAAAAGCTAAGCCCCGATGTGCTATAATGGAAAAGCATTATTTTCTCTTGAAATTGCAGTCTGGATTTTTACCTACATTTTAGTTCACATGGAAACTCCACATATCTGGCTGTCAGTATTTCTTAGTGTAGTTATTGTGACAACAACAACCAAATCAAATTTTATTTTTTTAAGTTGAGTCTTGAAAAAATTCATATATATATGTATGTATATACATATATATACATACATATATATAATCTTTGGTCATTAATCACCTCACCTGTCACTGCTGTGAAACCGTGAACCTCTGGCATCTGGGAGGCTCCAAGGTGGGGATCTGCTGCCCCAGAGGTCCTGATTCATACACAGCCTTCTGTTTCTTTCATTCGGTGGGACTGGGAGATAGAGCTTTTTTGTCCTGGGATCTTTCTTGTCTGACTCCACTTAGTCATGACTCAGTCATTTGTAATGGATGGACCCTACAAATCACAAACTCTGTCCTCCCCTGTCACCCCTGCATTCACTGTCTTGCTTCAAATCCACCAGATTAAATTCTATTTATTACCCTTCTTCTGGTTTATTTTACATCAGAAAGTCTTCTGAGGGACTAGAAAAAATAATGACATCCCTAGAATGTGAGCTATGTTTTGAAATGCCAGCTTAAACATTGACCTTAGAAAGAAAAGCATCTATTTGCCATAACACACCTAGAAGAACTGCGTGGGATCTGGTAGTCAAGACAGGGCCATCCTGAGACCACCCGCCCCTGAGACTGCCCGCACATGGACACCCTCTCCTCTCCTCCCCTCCTCTTGTTTGCTTCACACCACCACCCAGCAGCCAAAATGGGGCCTCTTCTGAAGTTAATATGTTTTCAGATGCTCCATTCCTCATCACAATTTCACTCTGGACCCCAAGTTGTCCTCAGAGGTGAGAGGAGGCAGGCAACTCAGGGGTCGACTTCTTAGATACAATCCCAATAGTACAATCTGTGGAAGCAACAATTGATAAGTTGGACTCACAAGTGAAAGAAACTTTCAAGAGATAAGAAGACAAGCCAATGGTTTCTCCTAGAGAAGTTTTTAATAATAAGGGGCTATTATGCAAAATACACAAGAGTCTTAAAACAAATATAAGAAAGCAAATAATCCAATTTAAAAATGGGCAAAAGATCTGAACACACACCTCACCAGAGAAGGCACGAGGGTGGCAAAGCAGCACATGAAATGCCGCTCACATCACAAGCCCTCAGGGACATGCAGATTAAAACAATAATGTGATACCACTGCACACCTATGAGAATGGCCACCGTCTGGAACCCGGGCAACACCAGGCGCTGGCGAGGACGTGGGACAGCGGGAACACTCTCTCATCACCGTGGGAACGCAGAATGGTGTGGCCCTTATGTCCACACTCAAACCTGCCCACAGATGTTTACAGCAGCTTTATTCATAACGGCCCAAACCTGGAAGCAAGCAAGACGTCCTTCGGTAGGTGATGGATAAATACACTGAGGTCCATCCAGACAATGAATACTGTTCTGAACTAAAAATAAATGAGCTACAAGTCATGGAAAGACATGGAGGAATCTTAAATGCATATTACTGAGTGAAAGAAGCCAATGTGAAAAGGTCACACACTTGATGATTCCTACTATACAATAATCTGGAAAAAGCAAAACCTTCTAAAGACAGTAAAAAGATCAGTGGTTGCTGGGAGTTGCGGGGGGCTGGATGTCTGGAGCACAGATAATATTTAGGGCAATGAAAAAATATATATTTAATACATATATAATAATGATGCGTGCCATTATGTTTATGTGAAGCCAGGCAGTAAATGTGTCAGCAGCTGCTGAGTGGAAGCAGACCATAAGTCAAGAGGGTGATGCAGACATTCAAGAGCAAAATCTCTTGATTGCATTTGACCTTCTGGGATTTGGGGCCCAGTTGGAACCATTATTTATGTGTTGAACTGCTGTTTGCTGGCTCCCGATGATGCGCCCCAGATGGAGCAGGTGATTCAGGGGAGTGGGAAGAGGTCCGCAAGGCAAGCTCTCCCCACAGTCTTCTCCTCGGTGTCTCAGGAGTGCGCGGGCACTCTGAGCCCAGCTGTGAAGCCAGTGACCGCGATGCTCCCCGCAGCTTCCAGCTTAAATTAACCATTAAAACGCCTTCCTGAGACTGAACTCTGCAGGGCCAGGGCCGGACCTCTGATCTGCAACAGCCTCATTATCCCCTCCGTTTTCAATCGCCTTTACTTAAGCTTAATCTTTAAAACCTGTTCCAGAAACTAGCAAATACATTATAATTAAGTATGTTTATTAATTCACATGGCATCCAGAGCCTGGGCATGCATGCACACTGGGGTGGGTGTTTCCTAGGGTGATGGAAGGTAATCCAGATACTGTTTCCCTGTGTGTGCATGCGTCTGTTTATTCTGCTTCTGCAGAAGTAAAAATTAACTTTACAACATAATTTGGACATGGTTAGCTTAGTTCAGATGAAGACAGGAAATCAGGTAATTCTTGGTCTGTTCCCTTTAGATCAGGTGGTATGTCTCAATCAAAAGTATTAGACTTCTCTTTCTGGACAAGTGACAACACTTTCCCTCAGCGAGCCTCCGCGAGGCCTCGGCTGCCAACGTCTCTGGAGCACTTGACACAGTGCCTTCGCGCCCTCTGCAGGTTTCAGGGAAAATCACTTTTCCTCGACTGAGAACAGTCTTGCAGAACTGAGGAGAGATGGGGGCTCCACATTTTGGCATTTTTTTCACAGCTTGGAAACGGCCTGCCGAGTAAATGACCACTCAGGTTAGCTCTTCCCTCGCACACCTGTTCTTCTCTCCCGTTGGGCTCCTGGGCTGAGCTGACACTTGCTGCCTCCCGGGTCCTGGGTCTGAGGCTTACCAACCGATCCACATTATCTATCGCCAGCCCACCAGGAGCAGCTAATGGACATGCCCTTTAGGGAAACTGACTGCGTATCCTATCTTCTGATCCTTACCGTGATCTTATTAAATGAGTATGGCAGGCATTAATTCACACTTTTTTCTCAAGGGGAAACTGAAATTCAGAAAAAGAAAGAAAAGAAAGGAAAAGAAAAGAAAAGAAAAGAAAAGAAAAGAAAAGAAAGAAGAAAGAAAAAGAAAGAAAGAAAGAAAGAAAGAAAGAAAGAAAGAAAGAAAGAAAGAAAGAAAGAAAGAAAGAAAGAAAGAAAGAAAGAAAGAAAGAAAGAAAAAGGAAGGAAGGAAGGAAGGAAGGAAGGAAGGAAGGAAGGAAGGAAGGAAGGAAGAAAAAGAAAAAACAGCAATTCGGCTGATGCTGTCTCTCTAACAAGTTCTGAGAGCTAGAAGTCAAAACCACCCCCTCCCTCCCCCAAAGACACCCTCCATCCAGGTCTTATTTCCCATAAGATGCTACTTTAGGTCCTTGTTAATTTTGTAACCAAGTCTCTGAGAAGCAGCATTTAAACCCTTTCTCTTATGCAGGAGATGGAAGCCCTCACATAGGAGACAACTGAGGCAACACCCGCGTGGGTCAGAGCCAAAACCACGGCAAGATTCAGCGCAGGTGTCTTCACCCAGAATCTGCTGTTAGACGTGCAGATCATGCTCAAAAGTACATTTTTACAGTTGCCACGTGTGCAATTCCACAGCAACACTGTGCAGCAATTATCCCGGAATCTCAGCTAAGTGTGTAAGGGTTTTAACTTGCTGTCAACATGACCTCACCTCACGAGAACGGTGGGGTGTGTAAAAAACCCCAGGGCCTCCGGAAGTCTCTTCCGCAGGCAAGCATATCTGTGTTGCCACCTTCTGTTGTCCTCAGGGTCTCAGTGATTCTGCTCAGTCCGGATCCCAGGGAGTAAAAATCCCATACTGTTTGTCACGCACACCCCCACGGCCGGAGGAAGACCACCCCCTTCCTCACGCAGCTTGAGAACAGATGACCAGCTACAAAACCAAGTGAAGCAGGGATTCAGGCTGAAGGTCACGCTGAAAAAAGACAAATCCCACGTGTCCACTAAATATATTTTAAAAATGTAAATCTTTATAATATTATACACCAGTTATGTTTTTAGAGATCCTTGGATAAACTTTTATATGGCAAATATAAACTGTCTGAATTTACTATTTTTTTAACATTGCCATTTTTACTATTAAATACATGTAACCTCAATCAACATTGATTTAACATAAATTGGACTGACAACTTTGCTTTAATCATTCTGACATCAGCAACTACTTAACAGGGCAGAATGTAGAGTAAAGAGCTGGTCTTAGTAACTTTCGCGGGTAATGCAAGTTTGTGTAAGCAAATGAAACCGCAAAAACCCTTAACATTAGCCAAAATCTATGTAAAATAAATAAGTAAAATTGAAAATAAGTAACTGTTTTGAACTAACTTCATTATTATTGGTTGTCACCCTTCTGCCAGGATGCATGTGACAGCAGCAGTCTTGCTTGTTGGCTTGCAACGGGGGTGAAGTCTCAGCTCTTAGCGGCTTGGGCAGTAACTACATAAACACAAGAATTTCTCAAAGTTCTAAAGTCTTTTAACAAAGGCCAAAATCAAAATCCAAACTGGAAAGACATTTTTGCCTTACATGTGTTATTAATTTTAATATATAAAATTAGAAATACATTTTGAGGCAATATTGCAATAAAAAATAAAGTGTATGAATAGATTATTCACAAAAAAAACACAAAATGTCAATAATCATTTGAAAAACGTTAGCTTCACTGGTAACCTAAGAAATGTAAGTTAAAACAATGAGAGAAAATTTGTGCTTACTCATCAGAAAAGTATTTTTTTTAGTGTTGTCACCTAGAGTAGACGGCGTCAAGGAAACATGTTCAAAGATGCTTCCTGAAGCCTGATGTAGCAATATTTAACAACTTTGATATAGCAATATTTAACAACTTTGATAAAATATTTACATTTTGACTTAATTTCACTTGTAGGATTTATTCCATGTCAATAATTTTTTAATTCAATTAGCCAACATATAGAGCATCATTAGTTTTTGATGTAATGTTAAACGATCTATTAGTTGCATATAACACCCAGTGCTCATCACAACATGTGCTCTCCTTAATACCCATCACCCCCAGATACCCCATCTCCCCACCCCCCTCCTTTCTGTAACTCTCAGGTTCCCGGAGTCCAGAGTCTCTCGTGGTTTGTCTCCCTCTCTGATTTCTTCCCATTCAGTTTTCCTTCCCTTCCGCTGTGGTCCTCCACACTATCCCTTATGTTCCACATATGAGCGAAGCCATATGATAATTGACTTCCTCTGCTTGACTTACTTCACGTAGCATAATCTCTTCCAGTCTCATCCCTGTTGACGCCAATGGTAGGTTTTCATCCTTTCTGATGGCTGAGTAATCTTCGATTGTATATGTGGACCATGTCTTCTTTATCCATTCGTCTGTTGAAGGGCATCTCCGCTCCTTCTATGGTTTGGCTATTGTCCACGTTAACAATGAATGTGTAAAATATGCCTCTGAAGTCAGAGATTTTTGTGTTAAGTTAGGAAAACAAGTAGAAAAACTCTGAATCTCTAGTACCAGTAATTGCTTAAGGAAATTGAACTTATGCGGTTTGGCTACTATGTAGTCGTTGAAAATGATGCCATATATTGAAATATGACTGATAAAAGGAATTGAAAAAATTATGAGATTGACTTTCAGGGAAAATGTAGGAGAAGCACGTGGACATTTGATAATTTCCTTCTGTTCCAAATACACCGTAGATTACATAAGAAGAGCAAAGCAGACGTGGGCAGGCTGGGCCCGCACTGCCAAGGTTCAGGACCCAGCAACCCACTCAAGTGGTGGGCGGGGCTCAGGCCCAGGAGGACAGGCCCAGGCTCCCAGGGATGGGTTAAGTCCACAGGAGACCGCGGCCTGACCCAGCTGGGAGAGAGAACAGCCAAACCGGCTTACGGGGTCTGCCTGTTGCCTGGGCTGTCGTCACGCAGGGGCGCAGGTGGGAACGGCTAAGTCACCCTCTGTGCCTGGGGAGCCCCGAATGCCATCACCGGGGCATTTCGGAACCAGGTCTGGAGGCTGGAGGAGGCACGCAGGGCGCGAGGCTGAGGACCCAGAAAGGAAACTAAAAACAGAGGTAAGCCAAGCCCACGGACAAGAAGGCACCACCGTGGGCAGTGTCGACGGTTGGAGCATGAAGGTTCTCGGGTCCTGCGCCCCCGCGACCAGGGCTCGCTCGAGCCACTAGGAGGCGCCAGGAAGGGGGACATGAAGCACGGAGGGAAGCGCTGAGCCGGACGTAACGGCGGCCCGGACGCAGCCGGGCACTGGCACGGCGCGGAGCCGGCGGACGCAGCAGCAGCAGCGCAGAGCGCCGGGCGGGTCTGCGTCTCCGCCTGGCCAGCGCGCTCTGCCCGCGCTGCGCGCACGGGGCTGCCGGCCTGGGGCCTGGCCTGGGGGAAGTGCCGGAGCTCTCCCGGGATGCTCCCAAGGGAAGAGCGCTCGGCCGCCCGGGAGCTACGCGGGACACGTCAAGTCCACCCCAGGCGGGTCACGATGGAATCCCGGGCACCGGGGACACGCGGGGCCAGACGCTGGCCGGCCAGGCAGCCGCAAAGGGAGCGGCGGCGCGATCAACAGGCCCCGGCGGTGCTGACGAGGGCAAGGAAGAGCTCCTGCGTCCCGACCGGAGCATCGCGGAGCATCGCGCTGCCCACCGCCGTGCAGCACACGCCACGGTTTGCGGAGGTCTGCTACGATCGTTTGTCCTGGGGCCGCTGGGCGGCTGCCGGTTCCACGTGCAACTCCTGGTTTGGGCTCAGGTCATGATCTCAGGGTCGTGAGATCGAGCTCCACATCAGGCATGGAACCTGCCTGGGATCCTAATAAATAAATAAATCTTAAAAAATAAAAGACCATTTGTCCTGTTTTGAGGATTAATAAGGCTTATCACTGCTTCCCATTTTTTCAATACATAGTGATGCCCGAGACACTGAAAGCGTGTTCTCTAAAACGTGGTCACAGAAGGATGTTCCGGACAGGAAGTACTTTCCCAAAGGACAGAACAGCTGCAGGGCCAGCAGGTGGCTGGGATCACCAAAGCTCCTTGTCTGTGGCTAAGTCATTTCCACTGAAATTCTTATTCTAAATCCCTATTCAATAAATACTCCGAATTAAATTTTAACTTTGAATTTTTTTATAAAGGGTGAGAACATATCACCACGTCCTTGCCACTCTGTCAATAAATTAACGCAGGTTTGTATGTTGCTTTCTTACTTGACCCATATGTCTGTGCCTGCGCTGATTTCCTGACAAAACTGAATTTCTGGGTTTGTGAAACTCAACAGCAAGTGCAGGATGAAGCGGCCCCACCAGTGGAGCCAACATTCTGGGAGCTCCTGCGTTGTGTACACAAAAGTCAAGGCAAATGTACAATTTTGGGCAAAAATGAGAATACATATTTTATTTCACAGCAATCAAGAAATTGAAGGTGTCACAGATTTGGACTACTACAGTGTATTTTTAATCGTAAATCTCTTATCTTTCTGTAAATAGTTAAACGTCTGCTTCACTTGGACAGCAGGGGAGACACCCTCTGGACCTTTCCCTGCACACCCCCACCCTCCTCAACGTGGATCCAGTCACCATATGCTTCTCGCTGCTCAACTCTTTGCCGACCAGTTTGGTTCGAAATCTTCCTTAGCGTGAAAGACACTTGTTCACGCTGCAATTCAAGCCACTGAATATGAACTTACGAGACGGGTAAAAAATAAGCTGTTTCTGTGTGTGTGAAAACAAAGTACAACTGCCCCCCTCAAAATTATGCACATGCAAGTGGAAGACAAAAAGGCCCTGTCACATTTCCACAGTGTATAGGCCAAGTGAAGGATGCTATTACACTAGGAAATTCAGACGGCTCTGTACTGTGACCGTCCAAATAATGACGGATAGTGCAAAGTAACATGGCCTCCTTACGTCCACCACGGACCCTCCCGCCACAGGCCAGGGCAACAAGCTCATCCTGCACCTGCCCTCTGCCTCGCGTGTGCTCACATGGTTCCTCCCCTGGGCCTGGGGCCATGACGTGGGAGCTCTTCGGGAGCCACGGCACCAGTCCACACCTGACGGGGGGCTTCCAGACACAGGCTGCAGGCACAACAGATTGAAGATCGGACAGAACACAGAATGCTACTTTGAAGTCATTTCTTATGTTCAATAGAGAAGATAATGTATCAAGAAGGAACTGGAAAACACATCAGGGTAAAAACACTGGACCTATCTAGAAGATTCTATCAACTCACTTGTAAAACTGTCAGAATTCAGGAAATCATTTCTCTACTAAAAGTCCACGATTGTCCATGGAAACATTATATATCCGTATTTCAAGATTGAATTTCAGAATCTTTCGAAGTGTCACCTCTTAAGCTGCTAAATGTAAATGCTTTCATAAGGACATTTTTTTTTGAAATTTGAAGAATATGTTTCACTTGGAAATAACAATCTTAAAATTCAGACAACTCCTCACAAACTATTTTTTTTCAAGCCCACATCGAGAGCCAGCAGCATTCCCTTTATTGAACACTGCACTTTTAAACACCTGGGTCTCTATTCACCTGTGGTCCTCCAGCTAGGTCCACACTGGACAGAACCAGGAGCATGGGACAGCAGCCTGGAAAGTGGACACTACAAAGTGAGAGCAGACCTGTTCTAATAAAATTCATAACATGTTCCTGAGCACCCTATTTTTAAAAAAGTGAAATTTAGGAAGGAATATAATCTTGCTACTTGTTATAAAAATCTATTAGTTGCAACTATTTCTATTTGTAATCTTACATCCTGAAAAACTCGCTCAACGGGCTCACTCACGTACTTTCCATGGAATCCGGACTTCAAGGCCTTCGTACTGTAACACTTGTAACTACTGTGAGAACCCAAAGGAGCTGCAAGCTTCCTGTCTGAGGTCCGATTGGGTGGTGTTCCTCCTGGGTCTTGGCTTCCTGTGCTCACAAGTGCGTGTCTTCTCAGGACCTTGCTCCCGGGGTCTCATGTAAGGCGGCTCTGGCCCAGGCCTTCTCAACCTCGGCACTGCTAAGGTTCTGGGTCACATCGTCCCTAGCGCAGGTGCTGCCCTAGTCACTGCAGGAAGCCCAGCAGCATCCCTGGGCTGCAGCCCTCCAGAGGCAACCCAGAACGTCACCGACTTGGCCACATGCCACATGGAAGGCCACCGGTGGCCACGGCCCTGAAAGTAGAGTGTAGGGGGTGATGGTACCTACGCATGGACAGCATTGTTTATCACTTGGTTCCAAGTTTTCACATTGCTTGAACGCTTTCTAATTACCAGTAACCACACAGATGACATGAACAACTCAGCAAATTAGGGAGAACTCTGCACAGACACCACCGATTTATACACTTTCACCAGGAAGACACTAAACATCCTACACAGATCCAGGCTTAACAAACATTCACACGGACAGTAGCATTTATTTTGAAGAGCAATTGTAAAGTGTGCTCTATGGTGCAAATCCTCTGTACAGACATGAGTGGGCGCTAACAAGGAAGCCCACAAACAACGACGCGGAGGAAACCTGAATTCCACCAAGAAAACCACCACAACTGTTCCGGCTTCACTCTTCCTTCCTTTTCCTTTCTCTTCTCTTCTCCTGTAGGGTCTTCAGGTCAGCCATCACATCCAAAGTCTTTCGGACCCATATAATCTGAAAACAACCATTGTGAGATGTGTTTAGCAGTGGGAAGCACACACAGAAAGAGGACTAGAACCCGGAGGCTGTAACACACATACCACAATGATCATGGCGTTGAGCAGCAGTGGTGCCGAGAACACTATGGAAATGAACATCCCCCGTGAATCGAAATACTGGTATTTTGAAAATAACCTATTTTAGGAAAAAATTAAAAATTACTTGGCATAACAAAACAATGTTGTTAGTGCTATTCTCTAACATGAGGCCTCTGGACAGCTCTTAGGTCAACGAAGGCACCTCCATCTACCCCACGACCGAACCCACCCGCAGCTCGTTCAGCAGCCTGCCCACACCGCCCCCATCAGGAGCACACAGTCAGTCCCACAGCAAAGAAGGCCAGGACCCAGGGCCCAGGGCAGATGGGGGCGGGAGTAACAGCAATCAACCCGAGGATGTTCTGGGCCGAAGGAAACACTTGCGCACTCTGGTTAACAGCAATCGGACACCCACTGGAACGTGCTCCAACAGTAACAGCTCCCGGGCTTCTACGGGCCATCAGGTCCCGAGCTAGTCCGAGACAGGTACAGAGCCGGCACTCTGCCTGGGTGAACTCTCACCCGCCCGCTGCTCTCACACAAGGGGAGGCTCGGGGACACTGGGTCATTCAAGCTGCCCGAAGGCAGGCCAGTAAATGGCAGAGGATGGCTGATCCAGGCATCCCTCTGCGGCCAGCACTGGAACGTGCAGATCCAGCACTGATGAAGTACCCCACAATTCATCAGCTCAGTGACCTGGAGCCAGTGGTTGGCCCTGGAGTCGTGGCTGTGAACCGGCAAGACAAGCCATACTTAGAGCTTATGCTACGGGGGAAGGGGTTCAGATCATTAAGTCAAAACACACGTCGTGACTGATGTTCTGGAGAGAAACGAAGCAGGAGGGTGCAGATTTGGGCGTGGACTGAAGGAAGGCTCCCGACGCTCCGTGTGTGTGAAGCCAGGAGCAGCGGCTGAGACTGAGCTGTGGCCACGCTGAGGCCGCTCGCTGCCTGGTCGAGGACACGGAGGGGCTGGGACCCGGGGAAGCAGGGCCCAGCTCGGGAGGTGGCGCTGTCACCCGTGTGAGGGCAGGCACCGGCAGCGGTAGACAGAGCCACACTCATGGTGTGTTTCAAAGGCCAAGGACCTCCTGGGGAATCTCTGCTTGATGAGTGAGGTCTCCGGCCTAAGTCATCAGGAGGAGAAGCTGCCAATGCCGAGATGGGGCAGAGTGCCTTGGGGACAGCTCTGGAAGGGGGCCGGGGGAGAGGTACTGTCCTGGTGCTTGGACTGCCCGGTGGCGAGGCACAGGGAGGAAACCACAAAGAGCTGGACAAGGAAGCTGGCGGCATGGTGTCCTGGAAACCAGGGAGCTGGTGGTTTCAGTGGGGAGAGAGTCGAGGACAAGTAACCCACAGACGGAGACTAACTGTTGGCCGGGCCCCACGCAGACCACGTTGTCACGGACAAGAGCGTTCCTGTTCCGAGGTGGGGTGCAGGCCCCAGGGACAGTGACCCCCGTTCAAGACTCCTCGTGAAGGATCCTAATGGAGAGGCCACAGGGCGCTTCCCACGATGAGAAGTGGGTGCCTCGTCAGTGTGCCCAGCTGAGGGGCAGGTTCAGAAGGGAACAGCCAGGACGCAGGGGCGGAGGTGTTGGGGCCACAGCCGTACCCCAGAAGCGCAGAGCAGCGTGGCGGACAGGCAGAGCGAGGCAGGGCTCGTGCAGTCTGGCTCCTTCCGTGTCCTCAGTACCTAGCTGAGCAAGGAGGCCTGGGGGATGGAGCTCGAGCAGGTGTTGCCAGCCGGGGTGGGCCTGCACACCATCTCACGAAGCATTCAGCAGCCTCCTGGACACGGCCAGATATTAGGGCTCCGAGGGCAATGTCTTCAACTCCTTCCTGCTCAGAGACTAGAAGTTTTTCTTTTTTCTTCACATTAAAGAACAATAAACATTTCAGCGCTTAGAAATGTCAAAACCATTTTAAGCTCACAGGCCATATAAAAACAGTTAGTGGGCCAGATACTGGCTGTGGAGCATTGTTTGAAACCCGTGTCCAGACACACGTGCGAGGGTCCCAGCTGATGCACAAGGCTGAGGGTCACAGACAAAGCCCTCTCAGTGGGCACAGCATGTCCAGCGCACACGTGTGGATGTGGGTGCAGGGCTGTAACCAGGGGCAGGGCCGGACACTCGAGCAGGACAAAGTGAGAGCTGGAAACAGGGGCAGAGGACAAGCAGAGGGCAGGGATGCTGCTGGAGATGGTGGTGATGGTGCGCCAGGGCTGCCTGACCGAGCAAGGCCACAGGCATGGGGGTGAAGCTGCTATCGAAGAAGGGCGGCCCTGGGTTTCTGCGGGGATGATGCTCTGAGGCCTCAGGAGGACTCGGCAGCTCCACGGAGGGCCGAGGTCTCACAGCACACCACCCGCCGCCCTGATCACACGTGGACCGTGTTCTCTCTAAAATGCCACTTTCTTTACTCTGCAGCTAGAGCTACTTTACAGAGGCCCCCTGAACTCTCTCACGCTGTCATGAACTGTGTTAACTGATCTTCAAACCCTAAGAGAGCCGACAAGCCATTCCTCAAACCTAAAGCTATCAGTGCAGAGGCCCTAGGTCTCCAGCAACCGGTCTTCTCTCGCTTCCCTGACTCCCACAGTCTGCGTGCAATGCTCCCGTTGGACAAACCGCTCTGGAGTGTGGTTCCTAACTACGGTCAAAACGAGCAGAGCGCTGGCCTACCTCCAGTTCATTGCTGCTACTTCGTTGATATATTCAGCACAATACACTAAAATTACTGGAAAAGAGAGAAACCACATGTCAGGATTTGGATGACTGATTATTCATCATTACAGAATTATACATACTCTTTTTGCAATGACATGTTTAACATAAATATCACAGAATAGCAAAAATTTGATGAGAAATGTAACTTCTATTTTAGGAAAAGTGTGAGGTCAAAATTGGAGGGTTTTAAAATTACAGAACGCATTCCTCTAACGGAAAAAAAAAATGAGGAAGGTCAAGACACATGAAAGCCTCGATGGTCTCAGTCAAACAGTGCAAAGCTGCGGAGCATCCAGGTCCGGTGTCTGAAGACCCAGTGCCCACACGCATACTACTCTGCCTGAGCTCCTACCTGACCCAGTCACAGTTCCCCTGTTGGAGACGCCACACAGAACACGGCCAGAGCTGTGAGGCCGGGTGCTTGAAGCGACCTGCTTTCCTCCCTCATGCTTCCACCCACCAGGGACACTTGTGACACCCGCCCAGCGGTACTGGCGGCCACAGCCCTCCTGGAGCCCAGAGTCAGAAGCAGGCAGCTGTTCCAACCCTGACCTAGAGCCTGCTTAGTACTGCGTGCTGCATACACTGACCTGCAGGACAAATGGACACAGCGGAAAACAACAAAGTGCTGCCGTGAAAGCCCAATGCTTTCATTTCTCGGGGAAGTTAAAATGTGTGAACCTTCCTGTCCTTGACCCAAATCACAAAACAGATTACACCGGGCTTTGCAATCTCTTCACTCCTTCCTCCATAAAGGGCCCAAGGAGGCACATCAACAAAGCCAAAGAAGAGAGACAGAGAAGAGACGAAAAGACAGGCTGAGACACAGAAGGCGTGGAGCAGGAGAGCAGCACCATCTCTGCCAGGCGCTCCTCCTCAGTTGACAGCGTCATGAGTCTCGGCTGAGCCACCCAGGGGGCTGAGTGACCTGGGGGTTAGGGAACCTCTCCCTGTTTCATCCATAAAACTGTGGCAATGATGCTGCACTGAACAAAATCAATCGTGCTGGCGTGAGAGTTACATGAGTCATAGAATACAGGCACACATGTAGAACATCACCTACTTACTGTCCCCAAGTGTGCAAAGTCAGCCCTCTCTTCACCCTCGAAAATAACAAACCCACAGAGTTAAGTTTACAAGCTGTTTCTAACCTGTCAGCTCATCTGCTCAGGCCGTCGCCTTCCTCCAAGCACACACCATGCTCACTGCAGGGAGCGCTCACCCTGGCCCCCACCCTACACACGCGCTGCGTGGCTCACGCCCGCATGCCCTGCACACCCCAGTTTAAGTGTTCTTGCACAGCTTGAGCAGGGCCCCTACACAGTGCTTCCGGCTGCTCTTCTTTTTGCTGCCTTGTACTTACCACAGTTGAGAGCAACACAACTAGGTCTGAAATGACTTCACGAACACTGGTGTTGCCCAACTAAGCTCTTCGAGGCTAAAGCGAGGTGAACACCTCACGTTTCTTAGTACAAGCCTGATCACAGCCCTCGGGGCAGGAAGGAAGGGGCGACTCTCCCCATCACTTGCTGTACGGGAATACCTGGGCAACACAAACTCACTGCCTCACTCCCTCCTAAGACAACCTCTCACTGAGATGCCACCTGGCACCTGGCCATCTCACACAGCAACTGAAGTCAGAACGTTTGTTTATTCTACTCACCTAAGCACAGGAAATGTCCGACCTGTAGTTTATACCTCTGGGATGAGAGACATGTGAGCAGCAGGCACAGAATGTGGAAGACAGCCAGCCCTATGAGCCACGGCTCGGTCCAGTCTGTCTGCTGTAAGACACACCGCTTGAAACTCATCATCTCACGGTCGTCAGCTCAAATGGAGGCCAGGCTTCACGACTCCTGGGTCAGGGAGGGCAGTGGTCCCTCACTCCTGAGCATCCAGAGCCTTTCCCCAAGGCCTCACAGAAACAGGTGTTAGAGAAGGAAAGGGGGGGAGGGAAACAGGAACGCTCTACACTGCAACCGCGGTCCACGGATTTTAAAGAGGAACATCACTAGGTTGATGTTTGTGCACACGGAACTGACTGCACCATGGACTTGCCCCTTCTGTTTACCGAACAGAATTGTGTTTTTAAGGTTTCTAAGGATCATCACCCCATGACTTAGGAGGAAGTTAAGTGTCTCGTTCAGGGGATGCACCTCGTTACTCCAAGACTTAAAACACTTTAGACTAATACTTAAGGCCTTGGGAAATCGGAGGCATCCCAATTTGCCAGCTTTTATTTTCCCCAACCTTTCTAGCAACCTTCCAAATAGTACCAAGATGTTGTGTCTCCTGCACTTTACGGTGGGCATGTCTGCACCCCCAGATGCTCAGATCCCCCTAGAGATGCTCAAACCCGCCCCCAGATGCTCATACTCCCCGTCTTCAGATGCTCGGATTCCCATCCCCATAGGCTCAGATTCCACCCCCAGCCAGATGCTCAAATCTCCCCACAAAAATGCTCAGATTCCCCCCAGAATGCTCAGGTTCCCTCCACAAGCTCAGATTCCCGATGCAAACTCACACCCAAGCCCTGCCTTTCACTTCTCTCCAGCAGAGGAGGCGGGACGTGCCTCGGGGTCCCGCAGAGCCCTCTGGACTCTCTAAGCCGCTAAGTCCCCCGCCGCTCCCGCACGCCTCGGCACGGTAAACTGCCCACGACTACCTGTCCCCAACAACGTGCAGAGGGGACAAGAGAGAAGGGCGGAGGAGAGGACGTGGACAGCGCGAGGGCAGCACCAGGAGCTCACACGGCCCCACACCCCACCGACTCCAGCCGCGGTCGGTCCACACCGCCCAGACCCGCCCCAGCATCCCGACAAGCCCCGCCCAGGAACGTCCCGCCCCCCACCAAGCCCCGCCCCGTCGCGGCCCGCCCCCACCAAGCCCCGCCCCGTCGCGGCCCGCCCCCACCAAGCCCCGCCCCATCGCGGCCCGCCCCCACCAAGCCCCGCCCCGTCGCGGCCCGCCCCCCACCAAACCCCGCCCCGTCGCGGCCCACCCCCACCAAGCCCCGCCCCGTCGCGGCCCGCCCCCACCAAGCCCCGCCCCCACGCCCCATCCGGGGTAGTCGGGGTCAATAGCGGATGCGGGCAAACCCTGAGTGGCCCCAACTACCGTCGCCCGAACTGGGGGCCAAGAAGGCAGCAAGTTACCGTGATCACGGCAGGAATGCTGACAGGGAATGAGCTGACTGAGAAGGCGGACGGCATCGTCCCCGGAAGACCCACCCTCACCACCACCGTCTTGCCAGCCCCGCCCCGGTTGGATAACACAGGGAACGCCTCCGGCGTCCCCTCTCGCGGGATTTCCACTTGTCGCGAAACCCGCCTGGTCCCAGACATCTCGCGATATCTCCCTGTGGGCCCGGTATCAGGTCCGCATCTCGTGGTATTTTAAAAAATACGGCTAATAATGAAACTGAAAGTAGGTTTCGGATTGTTTTCCCATCCTGGCCGGGGGAGGGGGGAGGGTGAGAGTGTCTGTAGTTCTACCCTAACGGGGTGGCGCTCTGGAGGACCAGGGGCGGTTGGGCGTCCCTGCCTGCTCCCGACGCCAACCCCGGATGCCCGAGGGGGACAAGTCACCGCGCTCCCGGGGGACGGAGGGGGCAGTGACCGCGCTCCCGGCGGACGGAGGGGGACAAGTCACCGCGCTCCCGGCGGACGGAGGGGGCAGTGACCGCGCTCCCGGCGGACGGAGGGGGACAAGTGACCGCGCTCCCGGGGGACGGAGGGGGACAAGTCACCGCGCTCCCGGCGGACGGAGGGGGCAGTGACCGCGCTCCCGGCGGACGGAGGGGGACAAGTGACCGCGCTCCCGGCGGACGGAGGGGGACAAGTGACCGCGCTCCCGGGGGACGGAGGGGGACAAGTCACCGCGCTCCCGGGGGACGGAGGGGGCAGTGACCGCGCTCCCGGCGGACGGAGGGGGACAAGTGACCGCGCTCCCGGCGGACGGAGGGGGACAAGTGACCGCGCTCCCGGCGGACGGAGGGGGCAGTGACCGCGCTCCCGGCGGACGGAGGGGGACAAGTGACCGCGCTCCCGGCGGACGGAGGGGGACAAGTGACCGCGCTCCCGGGGGACGGAGGGGGCAGTGACCGCGCTCCCGGGGGACGGAGGGGGACAAGTGACCGCGCTCCCGGGGGACGGAGGGGGCAGTGACCGCGCTCCCGGGGGACGGAGGGGGACAAGTCACCGCGCTCCCGGGGGACGGAGGGGGCAGTGACCGCGCTCCCGGCGGACGGAGGGGGACAAGTCACCGCGCTCCCGGGGGACGGAGGGGGCAGTGACCGCGCTCCCGGGGGACGGAGGGGGCAGTGACCGCGCTCCCGGGGGACGGAGGGGGCAGTGACCGCGCTCCCGGGGGACGGAGGGGGCAGTGACCGCGCTCCCGGACTCCGAGGGAGCGGGGGGAGAGAGTGTCCGCTTTCCCAGGGCCACACAGGGTCTGGGAGGGACCCACTTTTTCTGGCAAATAACCTGTGGGTGCACGCCCATCACCTGGGGTAATACGTAAATGCGGTCTGAGTGCACCGGGGGCGGGGCCTGAGGTTGTGCCGAACAGGCACGGGGGTGAGGGTCCTGCCGGTGGGGCACCCCAGTCGAGACTAGGGTCTCAGGATGCTCTGCGTACCCTCAGCTTGGAGGTGCGTTCAGATCGCTGCTAGTCACTCGGTGTCCAGAAGCCTGTGCCTCAGGAAATGGCTCGGGACACGAAAATCAGCGCAGGGCATGCCCTACCAGGGGCAGGTGACAAAGCGTGTGTGTGCGGCCACCTGTGGGCTGTCACGGGAGGCCGACAGGTTCCCGCAGGGCCCGACAGCCGCGTGCAGAGACAGCCCCCGCCGTCTGGGTGGAGTGGCGGCGGGACGCGCGCTGAGGAGGGAACCCCGCCTCCGGGGCACTTGGCGCTGAGCAAAGCTGAGCAGAAAGGACGGAAGGAATGGCTTCTCGGCAGGTGGCATTCCTGAACTGCGGGATCAAACAAAAGTTCAGCCCTGCGGGGCTGCCCCAGGGTCCGAAACGGCGTCGGGTGATGGGGCGGGCCCCGCGGGTCCTGGCTTCAAAGGTGCCTCGTGTCTGCCTGTTCAGGGACCACCGCGCGGCCCCCTCCGCTCCCTGCCCCACGCCTTCTG
Organism: Zalophus californianus; assembly: GCF_009762305.2. Taxonomy (NCBI): domain Eukaryota; kingdom Metazoa; phylum Chordata; class Mammalia; order Carnivora; family Otariidae; genus Zalophus; species Zalophus californianus. The sequence continues at coordinate 599,508 of NC_045602.1, forward strand.
CCCCGCCTGGGGACCTCGGAAAACACCTGCTAGGCCAAGTCCCGCCCTGCTTTGAACACTTCCTGATTATGCTTCTGGCGTCTCTTCCCCGCTCCCTACCTACCCACCCAACTCTGTGCCACTGCGATCATTTTGTCTCATTGCACGTTTCAGTTTAATCTTTGCCCATGGTCCCGCGCACAGAGCCTTCCCTGCACCGAGTCAAAATCCAATGCGCAACCAGATCCTGGAGGTGGGATCCGTAATAGTGTGTTTAACACAGAGCTGCTGTTCCTGGTCTGGGGCTACATCTCCCCAGGAGGTGACCTTGCCCCCAGCGGCCCCCGACCGCCAAGGGCTGGGGCGGGGCGGGGCTGGGTTGGCCGCGGTGTGGACCGGGTCCAATCGAGTTTCAATTAGGCGCCAGCAGGTGGCAGCACCCCGCCTGGTCTCAGGTCCTGCTTGTGGAGCCTTAGCACCTTTTTCAATGTTTGCAACAAAATGAATTTTCGAGTATTCTGTTGTTGAATTGAGAGGTTTTAATCTACACCATTTAATTTTAGATGGAGAAATAATTTTTTCTGAGCATCATGGGATAGTCCAATCTGTTATTTTTGACTCATAGATTGCTGTTGCAAAATTGCAGTCATTTGAAAAATGTGCTTGTGAAAACTCCATAATTATGGATAATAAAAGTTTTATAGATTAAATCAACAAATTTAGTATCTTATCTTCATTTTATATTTTCTATTTTAAAAAAAGTATTTATTTGAGAGAGCATGAGTAGGGGGAGGGGCAGAGAGAGAAAATCTCAAGCAGACCCCCAGCTGAGTGGGGGAGCCCAGTGATGCAACCAGATCTCAGGACGCTGAGATCAGGACCTAAGCCGAAACCAAGACTCCAATGTTCAACCCACTGACCACCAAGTGCCCCTTCACTTTATATTTTCCGTAATCCATGAATGTGTCCCTACCTCAGTGCTCACAGAAGTGGTGACTATGTGGGTTACACCTGGCATCGTGCTACTTGAGATGGTTTGTTTCTTTCTCTCTGACTGAGCCTCTCCAGGGCATTAACCCATCTTACGTGTCTGCCTATTCTACATTCTCAGCACATGGAGGACATAAAATACACATCAAGTGTATAATACTAGAACACAATGACTACACAAAGAAAAATTTCTAGACTCTGGGCAGGAAGGAGTTGAAGACATTGCCCACGGAGCCTAAATACCTCCTACAACAGTAGGAGTCTCTTCCCTCTTGGCTGTGGGGCTAGAAGTCCAAAATCAAGGTGCCACGGGGCCACGCTCCCTCTCCAGGCTCTGGCAGGGTCCTTCCTGCCCTCCTACAGCATCTGCTGCAGGACACCCATGGGGGTCCTTGGATCTCGGCGGCATCAGGCCAGTCTCTGGCCTGCAGTCCTGCCCCTCCTTGGTCGACCCCTTCTGTTCAGGGCACAGTCCTGGGCTAAGGCCCGCCCACTCTAGGATGACTTCATCCACCCTGTTTCCAGGGGGTCACATTCGCAGGAGTGGGGGTCACGGCTATCCTTTGGCGAACACCATCAATGCACAATGGTGGTGCAAGGGGAGACAGCGCTGTAACTAAGGGCACTTGCTCAGGAGTGTGGCATCACCTTAGGAGAGTGGGAAGGGGTTCTGCGCATGATGGTCGGGAAAGAGAGAGGCCTCAGTAGGGTCTCGACTATGTGGGTGTCAGTTGTCACTCAGGGAGGAGACACTGTGTGCAGGCATATGTCCTCCCTAAGATACAACACCTGTGTAATCACAAAACTACCTTCTTTCTGGGACCCTCTGCTAAGTCACTTCAGTCTTCTGTCAGGCCAGGGCCCCAGGGCCACTGCCGTGGCTGGCCCCTGTGGTGACACCCCGTCTCCACGTGCATTCCTTGCCCAGAGCCCATGAGTGTCTACACGATCCTTGCCAACACAGTGCAAAGCACTGGATTCTGCAACCATGAGTTTGCTCAGGATAATTGCTCCAAACATTCTTAATGGTTTATTCCCTAAGTGTTGTGGCTGTTTGCAGTAATAATACAGCTTTGTTTAAGTGGGGTAATACCCTATCACAACTTTGCTTCCAACTGTCCATTTGCATCCTGCTATATAATTATGTTTTTATGCATATCGTTTTTTAACTGCAGAAACCTTTGAGAATATTCCAAGCAGTTTGGATACTCGGATATGGCAGTGTGCGACTCACTGGTAACAGCTGTTCGCTCAAAACTGGTTGAGTGCAGGGCGTGGACCGCATGCTCCTCCTTTAGCACCAGTGTGCCTGGGGATGCTTTGCTTTTAACGTTAAAAAGGTAAGATTTAAAATACATATGTAATATATAATACTAGAACACAATGACATTGAAAGAAACAAAAGCCTATGTGACCCACTATCATGTAATTAACACAAATACAAGGATGGTGATTTTCCTTTGCCAATAGATATTTTTAGGTGGACTTTTATTTATTTATTTTAATTTAAATTCAATTAGCCAACATATAGTACATCATTAGTTTCAGATGCAGTGTTCAATGATTCATCTGTTGTACATAACACCCAGTGCTCATTACATCACGTGACTTTCTTATTGCCCATCACCCAGTTACCCCATCCCCCACCCCCTCCCCTCTAGCAACCCTTAGTTTGTTTCCCAGAGTCAAGAGTCCCTCGTGGTTTGTCTCCCTCTCTGATTTCTTCCCATCTAGTTTTCCCTCCCTTCCCCTTATGGTCCTCCCTGCTATTCCTTATGTTCCACAAGTGAGTGAAACCATATGATAATTGTCTTTCTCTGCTTGACTTATTTCACTTAGCATCATCTCCTCCAGTCCCATCCACGTTGATGTGAAAGTTGGGTATTCATCCTTTCTGGTGGCTGAGTAATGTTCCATTGTATATGTGGACCACATCTTTATCCATTCATCTGATGAAGGGCACCTCCGCTCTTTCCACAGTTTGGCTATTGTGGACATTGTTGCTATGAACGTTGGGGTGCATGTGCCCCATCATTTCACTACATCTGTATCTTTGGGGTAAAGACTCACTAGTGCAATCACTGGGTCATAGGGTAGCTCTATTTTTAACATCTTGAAGAACCTCCATACTGTTTTCCAGAGTGGCTGCACCAGCTTGCATTCCCACCAACAGTGTAGGAGGGTTCCCCTTTCTCCGCATCCCCGCCAACATCTGTCGTTTCCTGACTTGTTAATTTTAGCCATTCTGACTGGTGTGAGGTGGTATCTCATTGAGGTTTTGATTTTTATTTCCCTGACAAGTGATGTGGAGCATTTTTTCATGTGTCTATTGGCCATTTGTATGTCTTCTTTGGAGAATTGTCTTTTCATGTCTTCTGCCCATTTCTTGACTGGATTATTTGTTTTTTGGGTGTTGATTTTGATAACTTCTTTATAGATCTTGGACACCAGCCCTTTGTCTGTAATGTCATTTGCAAATATCTTCTCCCATTCTGTCAGTTGTCTTTTGGTTTTGTTGAACTGTTTCCTTTGCTGTGCAGAAGCTTTTTATCTTGACGAAGTTCCAAAAGTTCATTTTTGCCTTTGTTTCCCTTGCCCTTAGAGATGTGTCTTGCAAGAAGTTGCTGTGTCCGAGGTTGAAGTGGTTGCTGCCTGTGTTCTCCTCTATGATTTTGATGTGAGACAGGATTTCCTGTCTCACATTTAGATATTTCATCCATTTTGAGTCTATTTTTGTGTGTGGTGTAAGGTAATGGTCCAGTTTCATTCTTCTGCATGTGGCTGTCCAATTTTCCCAACACCATTTATTGAAGAGACTGTCTTTTTTCCACTGGATATTCTTTCCTGCTTTGTTGAAGATTAGGTGACCATAGAGTTGTGGGTCCACTTCTGGGCTGTCTATTTAGGTGGACTTTTAAATAATTTTCTCTATTTTGACTTTCAACAATGAATCTTTATTATTGTATAATAAAATGTAATGCATTTTATTAAAATTGTTGTTGTAAAATGGTGACAGGTTTACAATCACTGTATAAAAGAACTGTTTGAGATATGCACATTTGTTCATGAAATATTAGCATTATGCCCACTCTAAAATAATTGGCTTCCATTAGCTTTGAGAACAGGAACATGAGCAGCATAAGATTGTGTTGTAAATACTTAGGGCTCTTTTTATTCACCTCAAGGGAATTTGCAGGGGCTCATAGCTGAGTAAGTGATTTCTAATAACTTGAAGCAAAACCTTAAACACCTCTCTTTCTCTGCCCATCAACACCACTGATGACACTTAAATTTTCCTGAGCTGTGTGGTCCCAGAAAACCATGAAAGTTGACAGCCCACCCCCCAAAACATTTCCATTCCCACAAGGTGGAGAGATGGGGGCTAAAAGCCAAGGACTACCCTGGTCCTAAATATTCAGAGACAAGCCCCCCTCCATCCTCTTCTGTGCCTCCTTTCTCATAAGACCCCATGATTCTCCCTCTTACTTATGAATATTCAGATCTAATTCAGTTAAGTTATGAACTCATTTGGGAATAAACACGGCTTACTTTTCCTAAGAATTTAACTGCCTGCCAGAAACATGCATGTGCAGGCTTTGAGCTCCAGAACCCTGTGGGCCACAGCAAAATACAACAGAGGATTTGGAAAGACCACTAATTCAGTGAGTTAAATAAAGTATGACTTACAACATTGATCACTTTTAGGAGAAATATTCCTGCAAAAACAGAAGGTGTATAAAAAATAAAGAAAAAAAATGGACATAAAATGTTTTCCAGAATATCCTGAACATCTTAATCTTTTTTTAAGTTTTGTATCTTATGAAGCAGAGCCACCCTTAAAGCTTATCCTTCTTAACATGTTATTTAAAATACAATATGTTTAGAGAATTTTACAGCTTTGTGGAGCTTGGAGACCAGATCAGTTCACTCATTTTATAAATAATCGCTGTTACGTCCCATACAGCGGGTGGGGGAGTCCACTGAAAGCTTTCCCTTCGGATGCGCCAAGCTATCACGCTGTATCAGAGGACCCTGTGTGCAAATTTTATTTTATTTTATTCTCGTGTGTTTTTTCTACACAGGACTAATGAGCATCATCAATAAAGCAGATACGAGAACTTAATGCACCACCCTGGTGGAGTGTTATTTGGTATTGGCCCATCTCCTTTATGGTTTGGGTCTCTCAGCTGTGTCATCAGCTCTCCTGAGGAGACTACTAGCCACCATCCGTGTGATAGGATTCCACCCACGGCTCCTTGCCCTCCTGGTTGGATCTGCCAGCACCTGAAACAAAGCTGCACTTACAATTCTCAGATGCCTTTATCCAGAGTTACTTTCTTTCTTTCCTGCCCGATCTGCAGTGGAAACATGCCAAGGTTGTCCAAGGTTGCTTCAGGTCTGACTTAGAGCACCAGGGTAAACTGAGCACTAATAATATCATGCCGCATCCCTGCAGAGAAAATCAGCTTCGAGGACTTTACTTCTTAGGTGACGGTAGGAAGAAGAAAGAGAAAAGGGAAACAAGATTTCTATAGCATTTATACAGAGCTTGATCCATGGCATTCGAGTTAACCTAACGTTGATATGAAGAGAAGCACGTGCTTTCCTTTTGCACAATTATGAAATACTCACCAATATTCACAAACTGCTCTGTGAGTCTTCAAACATTTTTCCGGCTGAACCGTTTTCCTCATTTTTAGAGCAAGTCTTGAATGCCGTTCTCAGAAGGAAGAAAGGAACAAAATTTAAAAACACTGTTATATTTACAGAGTTTAACCCAAGAAAGAAAACAAGAAGTAATCAATTTAAGGGGAAACTCCATGTATACAAACCTTGAAAGAAGGTGGGACCGATCTCTGTGAAATGGAGAAAATCACTCATACCTTATATATCGATGTAAGACACTACAGTTAATGTGGGGAGGAGACACAAAGTAACCCTGATCTTTGCTTTGAGTGATCCAAGTAGCTGGGGAAACGTTCTGGTCATAACCATCCACACAGGGGGTAGAGAAACAAATATCACGGTAGAATGTGGAGAGCGGAGATACGAAGTCAGATAGTAGGAATGCAGATTGAAGAATAAGTAGATATCCATTTATTTCTTTAAATAGAAGCTTAGAAATATTGTATTCGAATTTGGAATTTTAAAGAGACTATTACATTTCTTATTTGGCTTTGACTTTGATATTTGAATATAGTTTGAATTTCATTTCCATATTTTTGTATTAAGATCTCCTTATTAAATATTCCACGATCATCTTAAAATCTTGCAGTGAGTATTTAGTACTTTTTTTAACTAAAGACAGAAGCTACAGGCAAGCAGGTCACAACCTGTGAGAACAGAAGGGCAGTTTTGTGGATTATTGGGTGTAGCAATGACGGGTCTGCCTCCCTCCTCAGGGAGCCCAGGCCCGTATGTTGTAGGGCTAGAAGAAGCAGCAACACCATAGTCGGCGGTAGAGGACAGGTGTCAGACAACAGTCCAATCTCCTGAGACATCAGCGCCCTTTAGGCATGATGGTGCAATCGGGCGTTTTCATCAATACGAGTTTCACCAGCCCAGAGTGCCAGGTGTTTGTGAGAAATAAATAGGACAGCCACATATCCTGGTCAGCACGGAACATGCTGGTTTACATATTTCTTCATAAATAATTACTAGTAGCAACCTCTTTTGTGTTCAAAACTGCCCTGTTTCGGATGATAGATTTCAGGGTCACTCAAGTAACAGGGTACATGGTAGGATCAGTGGGTTCAAGATTACTTTTTGGCTGTAAATGACTGGTTTTGTCAGGAATGATGTTTTACATGAAATTACAGTGATGGATACACAAGTCAAGACATCCACGGTGTGATTACTGGGAGCAGCCTAGTGGGCATGAGGCCTCCAGTTTCTGGCCATCCAACAGGAAGCAGTCCCTGCAGGGGGCCGGCCTCTAGGGGCTGCCTCCCTGAGCCCACTTGGAGGTCTGTGGCTCACAGGTGGAGGGCTCGGCCAGCACGATGGGCAGACGGTGGGGAAAGGAGAGCAGGGCTCACTGAGCAAAGGCATGGCTCCCCATCACCATGGTCACCAGCGATGCCTGGTGGGGAAGCTGGGTGCAGAGGGCCTTCTGTGCAAAGGGGACCATCAAGTGCACGTATATATGAGAAAAGAAAACTAAAAAATAAAATGATACCATTTACCATAGTCATTATATCAAAAGTCATCATATACCTGGAAAGCATGTGTAAGTATGCATAAGGCCTTTACACCAAAACTATTAAAACATTAATGAAAGAAGTGAATGGAGACCTAGCTGCATGGACGGATATGCTATTTTTTGGGACGGAGGAAGTGATATACTGAGAATAAGATTTCTCCCTAAATCAGAGCAGGTACTTTTTGTTTGTTTGGTGACAAGACCCTCAGTAACCTAAAATTTACATGGAAACAGAAAGGACCAAGAGGAGCAGGGAATCCCGACAAAGAGTGAAGATGAGTGTACACTTACCCAATATCAAGATTTGTACAGAGACCCGATTTAAGACAAAAGTGGTGTGATGTGACAATGGGAAAGTCTTTTTAGTGAGTGGTGCTGGATCGACTGGGAGCACTTGGTGCAACACTCAAATCTAGATGTACTGTGAATCTAGACATGAAGGCGAAACAACCCAGCTTCTAGAAGACAGCTTGTAGATATTCTCCTTTGTTACTGGGGTAGCAAAAAAATTCTTAAACAGGATTAAAGAAAAGCTCTGATGATAAAGGAAAAGGAATTTCTATTTATCACAGACCCTATTAAGAGTTTCACAGGGGATGAGAGAATATTTGCAACACACATAACTATCAGGGATCGTTACAGTGATAATAATACTAATGTCTACAAATAGGAAGACTTTCAAAAGATGCAAAATACATGAATGGGCAATTTACAACAGGGAGTCTCAAATGGCCAATAAGTATATGAAAAGTTGCTCAATCCCATTAGCCCTTGGGAAAATGAAAATGAAAACCACAATGACAGAAACAAGCAACCCAGTGAAAAGGCAACTTACAAAGTGGGACAGAATATTTGCAAACCACGTATTTGATAAGGGGCTGATCTCCAAAATATATAAGGAACACCTACAGCTTGACAGCAAAAACAAGTAGCCTGATTAAAAAGTGGGCAAAGACTTGAAAGGCGTTTCTCCAAAGAAGGCATATAAATGTCCAAGAAATATATTAAAAGATGCTCAACATCATTAATCATGAGGGTACTGGAAATCAAAAGCACAATGAGATATCACCTCACAGCAGTTAAGATGGCTATTATTTTTTAAAGTATGTGTTGTCGACAATGTGGAGAAATCAGACCCTTTGTGCACAGTTGATGGGAATATATCCATCAGCGTGCAAACGCTGTGAACAACAGTGTGGAGGGGCCTCAGGAAATTTGAGTAGACCCATCACATGATCCAGCAATCCCACCTCGGGGTGTTTATCAGAATTAAGTTCAGGATCTCAAAGAGGCACCCGCACTCCCATTTCCAGAGCAGCAATATTCACAGCGGCCAAGCTAATGTTCAGCGATGCATGGATGGACAAAGAGAATGCAGTGCATACTCTCCCAGTGGGTTAGAATTCAGCTGTAAACAGAAGGAAATCCTGCCATGTTTTTAATAACATGGATGAAATGTAAGGTCTTCTATAAGCCAGTCATGGGAGGGTAAACACTGAATGATTCCACCGGACAAGGTGTGTGAAGTAGTCAGACCCATAGAAGCAGGGAGCAGGATGGGGGCTGCCCTCATGCATTTTGTCTTGTTTGATTTTGAGAGTCTCTTCCTTACTGTTGTGATGTATTTATACAATAACCTAGTATGTGGCACAAACACCAACCTCGTACACAACACATACGAATATCACAGACATACTGCTACATAAGACAAGCCACACACACATGCACACAGAAGCACGCGTGCATGTAAAATACACACACATCACCTCTAAGAGGTGTGAACCGTAAGCTGTGGTGTTAAGTAAGGGCGGGTCTTACCTCCAGTGACGGGTGCAGCATTCAGGTGTTCTGAGCAGGACTGGACGGCATGGGTGTGTTCACTTTGGGCACTAAATCAAATTATAACGTATTTGTCAGTTTACTGAAGTGTGTTACACTTTGGTATAAATGCGAGTCAGAAAGGGTAAACTAAGCCTAAACATATCAGTAAGGAAAACAAGCCCTATCAGTCTGATCTAAAGGTCTCCGCACCATGGAAGCTGTCCTCACACCTCTGCTGTCCCTAGAGACCCTGCAGAGTGCTGACCGCTCTCTCGCTCCTGCAGGAGGGAGCCCATGAAGGCACTGGTGCCCTTGCCCCAGCCCCTGTGTGCTTGGCCATGATCAGCAACCTGTGCTCCTGCTGCTAATCCCTGACCCGCCGCAGGGACAATGCATACCACTTCTGCCATCTTGTCCCTCAGCAGCTGAAATCCGTGTTCTGTGCCAAAAATGAATTTTCTTACAAATTACTCTGTCATTATTGTTTTTAAATAGATCTTTCATGCAAGTGGGCTTGTTACTTCTTCCGTACATATTTAGAAGACCAGAGAGCTGAGGGGACAGGTACTTTCTGAACTCAATCATACCCAGTGGTTCTTCTCACCACATAGGGAAGAATTGTTGAATTTGACTCATTGTTTCAGTGGGCTAGCTGAGAAATTTATAAACTGATAGTGGGATTTCTTAAAGACAGTCCAGATGATGAGGTGGGAAACATTGTGTTTGATGTGGGAGGAATTCAGCCCCTGAGATATTATTTACAAAATCGCCCACTGAATCTTATCACGGGAAAACAGATTTCATTTTCAAACACTTAGGTTTGAAAATCGTCTAAAATTCAATACCTGTGGCCAAGCCTTCAAATGCTTTGAAGGCTTCAAATGCTTTGAATGCTAAAAAGCTAAATAGCATTGAACTTAAAAATGCCTTTCTTCCCAATGCTTAGTTGGGCTGTTGGCTGCTGGGTAGCCAGGATGAGGCTGGTCCTTCCCTTCGTTTTCGGTCTCTCAGCGAGGCGCAGAACCTCACTGACCTCCCTGCCTTGAGCTCCCTTGGAAGCCCCTGGTCCAGCCTCTTTTCAGCTGGTTTTCCAATAACTATGTCTTCGGTGTTGCTGAGCTGATTTGATAAGCTGTGAAAACAATGAACACTTTAAAAGGCTAGTTTCACATAATTTCCAACCACATAAACAATATAAAATAAAGTTTATAAAATGCTGATGAAAGCACATAATCTTAGTCTATTCCATGCCTGATACTCACCCAAATAATCATCAGATTAAATATGTGTGTATTTAAATATATATAGTAAATAGTAAATATACATGTGTAAGGATGAAGTCACCTTCAACAGGCCTGATATGACAAGCTCTTTGTTCTTGGATCACAAAACATTCGGTTATTGATAATGTGGAGGGAAGAACATCATATACTGCATGGTTTAGGGTGAGCGCAGAGGATTTGGACTCATTTTTACCTGGGCTTGAATTTTTGCAACTTGTGAGCTTATATTATTCCTGACAGAAGCAGGACTTCTCTGAGGATGAGCTTCCTCATCGTAGGGATCTACCACATGGTTTGTGTGAGTATTAAATAAATGTGCACACACAGCATGCACACACACAGCACACACACAAGCACATACCAGGGAGAAGGAAGACAAGCTCTGGGCTGAGCAGTGAGGTGAGCCCGTGAGCTGCTCCGGGGTCTCTCTGCAGGCCTCCTGCAGGGTGCATTTTGCAGGTTGGCTGGTGTCGTGGAGCCCATGTGGAAGCGGGTGGAGACCAGGTGCACACCACCTGGAGAAAGGAACAGGACCATCCCAGTCTGAATATGAGGTTCTGGGGCTTTGGACAAGAATTGCTGCTTCTCTCAGCATAGCCAGCCTCTGGCTCAGCATCGCCTCTTTTAACCAAAGCATAGACACACGAGTTGTGATCTTTGGGAGAGGATCTGAGGGAAAGACCCCGCAGAAGCACCAGTGTCAAGACTTTGTCCCTTTCTTGTTAGGAATGGTTCAGAAGAGGAGAAAAAAGCCTTGGGGTTGGCAGAGGATTGGTGTCTGTGCTCACCTAGCAATGCTGGGGACTATGTGCCGTGCATACTGACACCTCCTTCAGACTGGTTCCCAGGCCCAGATCCTGTCTTATCTCACAGAGTTGGGATCCCTGGTCCTGGCAGTGTTCTACCACAGGCCCTTGTGCATGTGATCACCAGCAGCAGTTTCTGTGCTGTATTTTTTACTGTAGAAAAATGTGCATCACATAAAGTATATCATTTAACCTTTCATGAGTACAGTATTGCATAAGTACATTCACATTGTTGTGCAACCATCTCCACCAGCCAGCCATCTCCAGAAATTTTATATTTTCCCAAACTGACACTCTACCCCCTTCCTCAGCCTCTGATGCCACCAGCTACTCTCTGTCTCTGAGTTTATTGACTTTATGTCTTTCATATAAATGAGATTATAGGGTGCTTGTCCTTCTCTGACGGGCTTATCTCACAGGCATAATGTCCTTAAGGCTCCTGTATGCTGTAGCGGGTGTTCCTTATGAAGGTTGAGTGATATTCCATTGTATGTATATTCCACTTTCTGCTGAATTTTTCCAAAATTTTTTCTTTATCGATTGAGCTGATTGTGTGCTCCCCCCCCACCTTTATTACTATAGTGCATTACATCTATTGGTTTTCCTATGTTGAACCATTGCTAGGATATATCCAATCTGCCCACTTGTATTTTAATGGATGGTTGGATTCTGGTTGCTGGTATTCTGTTGAGTTTATCTGAGCCCACATTCATAAGGGATACTGGTCAGTTGTTTCTTGTATTGTCTCTGTCTGGCTTTGGCATCAGGGTAGTGCTAGCCCCCTAGAAGGAGTTGGTAAGTGTCTCTCTTCATGCATATTTTGGAAGAAGTTTAACAAGGGTTGATTTTAATTCTCTTTAAATATTTGGTAGAATCAGCCAGTGAAGACATTGGGTCTCAGGTTTTCCTTCATTGGGAAATTTTGATTACTGAATTAATCTCTTTACTTGTTATAGGTTTGTTCAGATTTGTGTCTCTTCCTGATTCAGAGTCAATAATTTGTGTGTTTCTATGAATTTTCCACCACTTCATCAGGGTTATCTAATTTATTGGCATACAAATGTTCATAGTATTGTCTTATAATCATTTGAAATTCTGTAAGGTTGATAGTAATATACCCATTTGAATTTTTTAACTAAATATTAGAAGCAGGCAAGGACTATACAAGGAACCATGCTTCTTAAAATTTAGAAGAGTACATAAATCTTTGCAAGAAGACAGGTGGAAAAAATACAGACATTAAGGAACCCTGTGATCCCTTTGGAGGATTTATTTGCTCTGACATTTGTAAATAATTAACACATGCTCACAAATTTCTTGATGTCACTACTGGACTTTCCAAGCTACACTTCTAAAGGAGGTAGCCTCTTACACTCAAACTTGAACTTTAAATTATAAACCAAATCCCAGAGCTCAACTGTCCATGGGACAAAATGCAGTGAATGCAGGAATAGTAGTGACAGATAACAGAGTTGGACCTCATGGCCATGGTTATTCTACTTGGCCCATGGCGGCTGGTGCTGCTTGAAATCCAGCACGTGGCACTAGGCCAGCCTCTGGGGGACACTGCCAAGTCAGGACAGGGAAGCTCAGAAGGTTTTCTTTTTGTTTTCTTGTTCCTTTCCTACATGAACACAAATACATGTCCTTGTTTACTCGCACGGTGTTTGTCGTCTTAAAGCATCATGGTAATGCCTATGTTAGTTGTCTTTATTTGGGGGATAACTGAACTGGTTCCTTTATGGGAATGGGTCTATTGACTTAGTAGGGAGTTCTTGTTCCAACGTCTGGTTGGCATGTGAGGTAAACTGTTTACATTTTGTCTTCCCCCCAATAGCATCTTTATCTCTTTGTTTGGGAAAGCATGATTTGGGAGCACAATTGTTGCTCTTTCCCCTGGCACTCAGAGGCCCACGTGTCTGTGCTTGTGTGCACTCCTGCAGATGCTGGGCCTGTGGGTGCTCACAAAACTGCACTTTTCCTCTCCCTCCCTCTTCTCTCCCCAAGCGGTGTGCGTGCAGGGGGGTCACCGGTGTCAGAGTCAGACTGTTCAAACCTTAATCAATCACTTTTCTCCCCTGCCCTGAACCTCCACCTGTTAATCTTCACCCTCATCCTGTGTGTGCATCAGAAACATGGCAGCACAACAAAATCTAGCTGGCCATAAAACAAATTAAGTTACGTTATCTTTCATGGGTGAGATTTGTAATTTTCCATCTATAAAGTTATTAGATTCCTTTGAATTTTGAGACAAATAAGTAAAGGCTTGCTAAAATTTAACTGTTTGCTAACTCCAGAAAACTCTTTTAGATTGTTGTAGCAGATCTTGACTGAGTAAAATAGCTGGGGCCTGAAGTAGAACAACCATTGGTTCTGAACATTGACTTATTGGCAATTAGTTTCTAACTGGTTGACCATGTTCAGTTACTTAACTTTGACCTGACGTGTTTCTGTAGACTTTGCATAATGCATGTCTCAATTTCGTCTCTGTAAAACAATACATGATTTGCTTAAAAAGCTCTTTATCCTAATATCATTTTGGAAGCTCTAAATAATTACTACCTAATAAGTGTTTGGGACAAACATTTAAATCACAATAGTAAGTAATCTCCAAGAGCCCTTCCAAATGGATCAAGATCTTTATGACCTTCATTCTTCCATTCAGGGCCCCACAGCTGCTCCTGGTTACTTCCCAACCTGAGATCAATATTTTTTTCTCTGGCTTTCAGTTTTACCTTGTGTGCCTTGACTCTGGCCAAGGATCCAGCTTTTCAGCATTTCCCACCCTGTGTGCAAAAATCTTGACGTTACCCTGCTCCCCTGCCATCAAGGAGGATGGGTCTAAGTTTGTATTCCTACTAAGTGTGGAACTAAATTCCATAGTCTTGTCTCTCAACACACCCATGTGCCAGAGCTGGGTGTAACAGGTGCCTGCCCCTGGGTTCAGATCTAGCTCTGTCACTTTTTATTTGATCCTGGGTAAGTTCTATGAACTCTGAGCCTCAACTTTTTTAATATGGGAAATGGGATAATGAATTTCTACATGACAGCATGTGTAAAAAAGGGACACAGACATGGCAATTCCAAAGACAGTTGGCAGAAGGAGGTATGTATGTTATTCTGGACTAAGTAAGGGGGATAGGCATCTGAGACTTCAGAGGGAAGGGATACAATGCACAGGGAGATGAAATAGAGTTTTCATGGCCTCTCAGGAGCAATGGGGCACAGAGAGGACTGTGATCCCACAGCCCCTGCCAGGTTCCTCCCTGTCCACCACCCAGTTCACATCACAAGTCATGACCATGGTGACAGCTCCCATCTGGGACCTGGTCCACCATCTAAATTCATTTAGGCAGTTGAGGGGTAGGTGAAGAGGTTTTCCTGAATCTGCTGGGTCTAGATTGCTTAAAAAAAAGATTTTATTTATTTATTTGACGGAGAGAGAGATAGCAAGAGCAGGAACACAAGCAGGGAGTGGAAAAGCATGCTTCCCTCAGAGCAGGGATCCCAATTCGGGGCTCCATCCCAGGACCCTGGGATCATGACCCGAGCTGAAGGCAGACGCCCAGTGACTGAGCCACCCAGGCGCCACTTTAGATTGCTTTTTAACTGCACATAGTCTTCATGCAAAGTGTCCTGCCTGGGGGTGGCTGCCTGTGGCCACCAGAGTGGAGATCTTCAGAAGTTCTGGGTCTTGAAGAGACCCTGTTGCTCCAGTCAGCAACACAATGGCTATGCACAGTGCTGGACCTGCAGTTACCTGTGTGCTCTGTGACGTTAGGTGAGCACCTTCCCCTTCCTTAGTCTTGGTTGTCCATTTGTAAGCAGAGTGCGATACATTATAATTGACTAATCCACACGAAGCACTTGGCATTTTATGCAGGCGTTTATAGTTTCAAACAAAAGGAATACAACATAACTCATTATTTATACTACTTCCCTATAATCAGTTCATTGTTTTCTAAGTTACCTAGATTTGCAGTCTACAAACCAGATTTAAAGATTTTAGTACTTTTATTTCTCCAGAAAGTTTTCTCTATTAACTTCCATGCTTTTATCAAGCCCAGCTAGTATCTTTAAAATCATGGTTCTGATCTCTAGGTCTAACATCATCCGAATGTCTGTATTGAGTAGGTCCCTGTCAACCGGTACTACCTCTTGTTCTTTTTGTTGAGGTGATTTTTTCCATCTTGTGATTTTGGCCAGAGGAGAATAGATGAATGAGAGAACAAAATGCTAACAGGGTAACTCCTCCCTAGAAAATATACTCTAAGCAAATCAGAAAAGACCTGAAGCCAGTGGGGAAAAAGGGGAAAGATAGAAAAAAGAAAAAGAAAAAGATAAAAACAAACAAAAACAGAATATAATCAAATATGATCAGGCTGGTGCATAGATCATGCCACACACTAGATTTTGGGTGTATTTTGGTCTGTTAGAAGAGAGTGCCTCCCAAAATTTTAAAGAAAGAAAGACTTATATATGTACAAAATAAGGGTTGATACGATGAAAGGATGGAATATGACTGTAAAGATGAAAATTATAAAAAATTTAATAAAAGGATTTGATAAGATAAGAATTTGTTTGAAAAAAGAATGAAGAGGATTAAAAAAATATAAAGGGGGGAGAGAACGTGATCAGGCAGGAGATTAGAACAAAGCCATACACTAGAGATTTAGGGTATATTTTGATCTGTTAGAAGAAACTATATCTCAAAATTTTACAGAGAGAACAACTTATATATATATATATATATATATATATATATATATATATATATATGCCAAAAATAAGGGTAACTACTATGAATGGATAGAATATGACTCCAAAAATGAAAAATAAAAATGTTTTTTAAAAAGGGGATTAATAAGATGGCTGTAAAAGGGAAAAAGAAAAATTCAAAAAAAAAAAGAGTTAAAAAATTAACTTTGAAAGACTAAAGAATCATGGTATAAAAGCCATGAATTCTATGTGCAGTATTCCCCTAGCGCTGGAGTTCTCCCGTTCTCATTGATCGATAAAGTTGGTCTTGGCTGGCTGTTCTTGCCGATCTTCTGGGGGAGGGGCCTGTTGCCGTGGTTCCCAAATATCTTTGCGGGAGGCTGAATTGCCCCACCCTTGTCGGTCAGGGCTAAGCAATCTGCTTGGGTTTGCTCTCAGGAGCTTTTGTTCCCTGCAAGCTTTCCGTACAGCTTTGGAGGACGAGAGTGAAAATGGCGTCCTCCCAATCTCCACCCCGTAGGAGCTGAGAAATCGGGGCACCACTCCTCAGTGAGCCCCCAGAGAAAAGCAGTCAATCACTCCCATCTCCCCGGTCTCTGGCCACACTCCGTGCTCACCCGGCCCGTGACCACGTGTTTCTATCTCTGGCACCCAACTCAGTGTGGAGTCTCCAAACCCAGCAGATCCCTGTGGTGCGCTCCCGCACTGCTCCTCCTAGGGGAGGAAGGGGAGTCTCCCCGGCTCTGCCGCTTGTTGGGTCCCTGCTGGAGGAGCAGTGGCCCGACTGTGCTGCGGATCACGGTTTATGGCCACCCTGAGCTGAGAGCCCGCTCCTTGGCTCTGTCTCTGCAGCCAGCTTCCCCACTCTGAATACCTGGGAGCTCTGCCGCACTCAGGCACCCCTGGTCTTTCTGTGACCCCAAGGGTCCTAGGACCACACTGTCCCGCGAGGGTACCACCCCCCACTTAGCCACTGGAGCGATGCCCCTCAGCGGATCCAACTTCTAAAAGTTCCGATTTTGTGCTCCCTTGCTCTATCACTTGCAGAAGCGGCCAATGGAGGCCCCCTCCCCCGCCATCTATCCTCCCGAGTATCACCTCGGATTCACTTCTCCACACGTCCTACCTTCCAGAAGGTGGTTGCTTTTCTGTCAGAGAGTTGTTGCTATTCTTTTCTTCGATCTCCTGTTGAGTTTGTAGGTGTTCAGAATGGTTTGATCCCTATTCAGCTGAATTCCTGAGACCAGACGAAATCCAGGTCTTCTACTCCTCTGCCATCTTGCTCTGCCCCAACACCAAGACCACTTTAATTCTATCTCCAGGGTTAGAAAAATATCCCTCTGGTGCTGTTTTTAGCTGTCTTTCTTTAATGAAAGTCCAGCTAGGATTTAGCATCAGTTACTAGTCTCTGAGTTCTCCAGCTGTTTTTACTTCTTCCTTTGGGCTCCCACTGTATTCTGCTGATGTCTTTATTAGCCTATTTATTATTTGTATTTACTTACTTTTCCTCTTCTGTGTTTATATTGAGGCTCCCAGAGGCCAGAGCTGCACCTTATCCTCCTTTTTCTCTATACACTGGTGCATGGTATATGTTCAATCAACACTGAATGTATAACTAGCCTAGAGTAGGGCCCACCCAGGATGGTTCTCATGGTGGATGCTCCAGCATGGAGGTTGTTGGGAAACAGTGGATTATTTTCAGGGAGAACTGTAAAAGTGTGTTCTTCATCTTCATCCCAATCAAAAATGATTTGGCTGTATCAATGCTATTTTTCTTCCTTAGAAATGCTTCCCCTCTGAAGAGTAGCCTTGAGTCTCGTTGTGCCCTTTTTTTAAAAAAAGGTTGAAAAGTTTATTATTTACACGTATAAAGAATGTGAAAATAGAAACTGGGGTGAGGCACAGTCAGGAAGATGATTTCGGCTCAGTCAGTCATGATAAGCCCACCTACCCCACAGTCTTCAGACTTCCCCTCTGGTAGGTAGTTGCGAATGAGGATGTGGATTTTTTTGGCCTCGGGATC
This sequence comes from Zalophus californianus, assembly GCF_009762305.2. Classification (NCBI taxonomy): domain Eukaryota; kingdom Metazoa; phylum Chordata; class Mammalia; order Carnivora; family Otariidae; genus Zalophus; species Zalophus californianus. Next base: position 617,331 of record NC_045602.1, read on the forward strand.
TTTCCTGGCAATGAGCAAGGGACCTGTCTCGCCCTCCAGCTCCACCGTCATGGGGGCACACATTGTGATCTGGACGCTCGGGTACCCAGCATGTGGGCTCACTTATACTTGGTCACATACAGTGTGGTGATTTGCTTCTGGTTTGTCTGTGGTTGCTGTCCAGAGCAGAGGATCTCAACGTTCTCTTGGCCTTTCTCCTCGGCATTTTCCAAGTCACCTGGTCCTTCATCCTCCTCCACATCTTCAAAGCCGTCACCATCAGTATTGTCCTCAATACTGTCTGACAGTATTGTCCTCATTGTCTGACATGATTCCCGCACAGAATTCAGATGCTGAATCTGAGTCAGCATCCTGGGGAGAGTGGCAACAACACCAATGTGGCTGGTTTACATCACTGGCTTTCCTTGCATGAAACATTCATGCTAAGAAAAAATTGAGAAATTGCTTTCAAAATAAAGAAATAAAGAACATCTACTGTAAAGATTGAATATTTTACAGAAGACAGTGAAATCTAGAAGAAATTTCAAATCTAACTTATTTTATCTTTACTATTCTCAGATATTGTTGAAGCTCTAAGTTGATTAATATCAATGTTTAGGAATAATTATTTTGAAGATCAATTCCCAGAAACTATATTCAAAGCAAAATGGAAGTGAGGATGAATTTTAATATATTCTATTTTGCTTAATTACTTACAAGACTTAAATATCCAGTGTATGAAATCCAAGTATGTAACAAACATGTGCATTTTGTGCCCATTGATTTCTCTTCCAGGTGTCCTGTTTCTCCAAATGACTGAGAGATTTTCCTCTCAGAAGAAAGTCTATTTCTGCTTTTCCCTAATATAACACAGGATACGGGGAACTGACAGGTAAATCTCTGCTTACTCTGATGTATTGCTTACTCTGTTGGTATGGACATGCCCTGTGACTCTCAGCTGGCTATTTTATGTAAGCATTAAAAGATTTTTATTTGGTTGGGGTTATTGATGGAGCCTCCTGAACCGTTTCCAGGCTGATGTAATGTTGGAAGAGGTCACCAAACAAATACTTTCCCGCCCCTTTCCATACTCTACCTTGTCAGGCATGGCTGGTCTGTGGTCATGCTCTGCCTGAGGATCCTTTCTGAATTCTGCACCAAAATATTTTTTGAAAACACTGCTTTAGTCACTTCAAGGAACTCACTAATTAGATATGGCCTATAAGAAAAAAAATAAACCTTTGTTTTCTATACAAAATCTTAGTGTATTCTATAGTTTAGAAGTTCATGGACTTGCCAGGATACTTATTCATAACTGGGGGTGCATTCAAGGGTATATTGTAAGAAGTGTTTCCCCAGAAAATATAACAATGTGACAGCTGCTGGAATTTTTCTTTTTTTAAAGACTTATTTATTCAATTGAGAGAGAGAGAGAGAGAGCAGGAGAGGGAGGGGCAGAAGGAGAGAGAGAGAGAATCACAAGCAGACTCCACACTGAGCGCAGAGCCCAATGTGGGGCTCGATCTCATGATCCCAGGATCACAACCTGAGCTGAGACCAAGAGTTGGATGCTTAACCGACTGTACCACCCAGGAGCCCCCAGCTGCTGGACTTTTGCAAAAATATATATATATATTTTTTCTCATTGATAAAAGTTATAAATGTTTGCTTGAAAAATATATATATTGGTCAGTCATAGCTTATGACTTATATTTCCCACCCTGTTTATTCACTAAAATGATTCCATATGAAAAGAATCTCTCACTCTGAAGTAGAACAGAGTGAGCGATCACACTGGTTACTTCTCAAAGTCGCAGTGCACTGGATGTTACTTTCTAGTGGCAATACAGGGCCAAGGGAAGAAGAGAAAATGGCGATGTCATGCCCACAGTTGGGGTGACAGCTGGAGAAACTATTCAGGTGATTGGATATCAACTAATAGCCTAGCGGGAAAAGTAGAGAACATTACTGATATCAACTTGGGTGGAGTGAATACATGACATTACTTGTGATATCTAAAACTCAAGAGAGGAAGTTGAGAGTAGGGACACAGGACAGAAACAGAGACAGAGATGAATGAATGGTGTCTCCATAATCAGAAGATGGCAAGGCTTATAGTGCTAGAGCATAAATTAGCACAAAGTTTCAAGAAGGACATTTAAAATGCATTAGAAAAGCTTTATTATGCTTCCTACCATTTACCCAGAAATTTCACTTATAGGAATTTTACCAAAAGAATAAGCACAAATACCAAAATTTCTTAACAAAAGTTAACAATTGATCAACTGTTTATTTAGACAAAATATGAAAACAAAATATTGGAAGTAGCCTAAATACCCAAGAATTATTAAAATAAGTTGTGGCATATACCTAAGATGAGATACTCTGAAGAAAAATGTATTATGATGTAGAGAAATATAAAAATATAATAAAGTGTAAGTATTGTGCTCCAATTGTCCTATATATATTTTACATCTCCATTTTATGGCAACTGAATAAAAGTGCATTTCCTTTTTAATTTTACTATTCACTTTATATTGAAGTTTGATTCACATAAAGTAATGACCACAAATCTCAAGTGTAGAGTTCAGTCATTTCCTTCCTGTGTGTACAACTGCGTGACACCACCCGTGATACAGAACATTTACAGCACCAGAGAAGACAGCTTAGGCCCCTTCACAGGTAGGCACCTGGGAGTAACCGCCAGTGTGACCAACTCTTAAGGGATGCAAGTGTGTGTGCATGCGTGTCTTTTGTAGATATGACCAAACACTTTTCCAAACCAGCTATACCAGTTTATACAGCCCCTGGCAACATGTGGCAGTTTCAGTGCTCCATGTCCTCCCCAACATGTGGTGTCATCTGTCCTTCATCCAACCATCCTGCTCTAACTGTACACAGGTAACACTGGGGTTATCATGTATGTTTCTGTGATAATTAACGGTAGTCAAAACTATTCTTATATTTATCAGATATGTGGGCATCTCTTGTTGCACACACACACACTATGCACACACACACATACACACACACATGCACAATCTGCCGTCTCCGTTCCTGTTACACCCTCATGCTGAGGCTTTGTGTTCTAACTACAGAGCACGGAGCTATGGTGCTGAGCTGACCATCACCTGGCTTCAGAGGCCATAGTTACTGTTTATTTCCCATCAGGCAAGTTGCTTCATCTCAACCTCAATGACCTTGTTTTTATCATAAAACTAACAATAAGTGTCTTTCCAGGATTCTGTGAGGATTAAGCCAGAAGTGCACCTTCCACAAACAGGTACTCAAAGGCTATGTCCATATTCCCGGTTGTCTGTAAATGATTCCTTCATTCAGCAAGCATTTACATAGCAACCACCAGCATGGAAGGTGCGGAAGAGCAGTGTGGCGTTCACCCATGAATGAAGCACTGGTTCTGAGTGCGCTGAGAATGGGCTTGGCGATGGGAAATAGGGATGGGGTCCAAGTGAGTGAGGGGACCTATATGTGGGAGGCCAGCTGTGTCAGGCCCAGGGGTTTTAACTCCTTCTCACAATTTCAAGAGGAACTGTTTGAAGTTAGCCACCCAGATAATGACAGATGTCACAGCATGAGGCCTAAGGAACCGGCCATTTTTGGTTGTGGCAGATGGCGCCTCTGGCTGGTCGAGGCTTGTAGTTTTCTGTTTCTGTTTTGCTCGCTTTTGTTCAATGTCTTCTTTCTGATGGACTTGGATTCTGTGTGTGTCCACTGCCCCTCTCACGCTTATCCACTTCCTGTGTCGATCAAGAGCTGCCTGGGGCCAATAAAGCCATCGTGGGTGTGTGCTTCTATCACATGAGCAGGAGAGTAGAAGTTGTCTTAACCACCCCTGCCCCCAAGGACTGAGAGAAATTTCTGAAGACACTGAGAATTTTCAGTTGCAGTTTTAAATAGAGGGAATTTGCCTCTGTAAATGATGGAGGACAGATTTCCGGATCAAGTTTAGAATTTCACAGGAATAAAAGATGAGATTATAATGATAAGGCTAATCTTACTGGTCGCAACAGAAACCATTTTTCTGAGTACATCTGTGACCATAAAATGGAATTCACAATGAAAATAAATATAACCATATATGTTTTTCAAGAACCAGGCCTAGACAAAACAAGTGGTAAGCGGTGGGGTCAAGGGAAATCTTTGGAGAACTTTAATATCATAATTTATGTGTTGATTTAATCTGGCTTCAATACCTATTTACATGTTTACCAACCTTAGTGTCATCCAAATTTAAAATTCTTTGCTTTTTATTATAAGCTATCATTTTTAGAAAGTGTCAAGAACATGGGTGTTGGGTTCATGAATTCACCTGCCTTGCCACATTATTAATTATATTCCTTTGGATAAGTCACTTTATCATCCTAAACCTCAGTTTTTTCCATTTAGAAAATGGGGATAAAAATGCATGTACCTCCTGAGGTGCCTGGAAGAGATGACATCATGCATATCAAGTGCTCAGCATGGGGCACCTGGGTGGCTCAGTCCATGAAGGGTCTGCCTTCCGCTCAGATCATGATCTTGGGGTCCTGGGATCGAGCCCCACGTTGGGCTCTCTGCTCAGAAGGGAGTCTGCTTCTCCCTCTACTCTGCCCCTCCTCCTGCTTGTGTTCTCTCTCTCTGTGTGTCTCAAATGAAACCTTTAAAAAAAGTGCTTAGCATGATTTGTTCACATTACAACTGCAGAATAAACATTAGCTCTCCTTCTTATGAATGAAAATGCTATACATTGATTTTAAGGAACACAAAAGTCTTGTTTAGTGCTTCACAGTGGTCCAGAGGTAGGCATTGTTCTGTCCCTGTTGGAGGCATGAAGACAGAGCGCCGAGGAGTCTCGTTCAGGTCTGCCCACTGGCCCCCTGCAGGGGTCAGATCAGGACAACCCGGCCCCACTCCACCCTGATTCTATGATACCAGAAACTTCCCCCCGACAGTCTGTATCTCCTATTCACCATCTTGTGTTAGTGGTGAAGGTGTAGCTTGGTCTGTACCACATTTGTTTCAAAATGCGAAAGAGAACATCTAAATTTGTCTAAGCACGGACCATGTTTTACTGTCGGCAAGCCCGCTTCTCTCAAGGTGTTTCTGTTCCTCTGAAAACCGAAAACAGAATGATCTCGCTAGTCGTATTTTTAAACAAACTTTTCCCTGTAACATCTCTGGGTCTCCCTCCCCCCCCGCCCCCCGCCCGCCACACACAGGCTTTGGACATTGACAGGCTTGGGTTCCCACATAGGCTGAGCCACAAACTGGCTGTGTGACCCTTCTGAGCCTCAGGTTCCCCCTGCTAGGGTGCACAGAGTTTGCAGCGGTATTTGATGAGCATTTGTTGAAAAAATGACTCTTCAAAGTGGAGGTGATATATCACAAACCTGACATGTCTTAGCATTTTGCATAGTTCTGGACCCTCAGCATGAATTCAGACATCAAGTAAGATTGAACAGAAAGATGGGGTGGGACTCGTCATCATAAGTCCACTGGTGCCTCAAGGATGGACACGGTCCTGTCTCTGTGGGTGCTGTCTGCTGTGCTGTGTGTGCATGTGTGTGTGTGTCCATTACCACCTGTAAAGCTTGCAGGCCAACCCTGTGTGAAGTTGTGGAGGGAATGGGGGTGGGGCCTTGTCTCAAAAAGCAAGTTATGAGAGCAAGGTAGCTGACAGGGCATGGCTCCTGGTCTCCCCATGAGGGAGTCTGTGTTTATCAGTGGTAGGCAAGAGGCAGAACTTCAAAGGGAGAAGCCAAGATAAATAACATAGACATTTCCTCTCTTGCACAGAAATTCAAGCCTCCTCCCAATTCCATCCACTATGTTTTTTTTTTTTTAATTTCTATTTAAAAATTTCTAAGGACTCATGATTTGAACTAAAATTTACACAGAAAACTGAAAATTTTAAAGATTGGAGAAATTCTGACTTTGTGTGCTGTGGTGTAAAGGAAGGGGCCGTTTTGAGGACATCGTGAAAGGCCCTGGGACTCAGGACATGCTGTGGGAGGAGCACATTGGTCTGATTCTGAGATAAAGCACGGTTTTCTGTCAATGAAGACAGTTTGCACCAGAATGAGTTATTTAAAGGCACTTGAGAGGGAATTAGTTAAAAGGCAAAACAGTCATAAATGAGGGTGTGAGAATGATAAATTTGAGGTATACTGTATCCACAAGAAAGAGATATAATTGGATTTTAAAATTTGGGTTGCTCTTGCGAACACGCATGAAGATAGGGGTAGGACCATGAGCCCAGGAAGGTGGGAAAATGTAGATCTGCTGTTTTGTGTCACCCAGTGTGTGGCAATTTATTACATAAGCTCTAGGTAATCAATAGCCCAACGACGGGAGCAAGCTGGTAAGGACTGCAACTCAGCCAGCGGGTACCTCACCCCTGTGCAACTGCTGCATGTGAACCCAGGCAGGAACTCCAAGTTACCAAAAAGGCAAGGAAAGGTGACATGTTGTCTCGTGTTAGGAATTTCATAGTGTTTAAATAAAAACTCTCCCAGGAACAATTATTGTATCTAATTCCTAGAAATACACTGTGCGTGCATGCACATATAACGTTCACACGTACGTCCCATACGGTACCTGTGTAGAGGTATTAGTGTGTGTGTGCAGGTGTGTGTATAACAAGAAAAGGGAGGTAGCTCACGGAAGCGGTCTTTGGTATCCGGAATTGTACAGGTTTCAATTCTTTTTCTGAATTGCCAAATGTTCTGGGAATTCTTACATCAAAAAGTGCCCAAAATTCTGTTAGAAATTCCCTATATTTAGTTCACAAAATGTGCTCACCATGTCTGTGAGAGATGTAAGTGCTGAAGGAAGTTCAGAATAGTCACTGACTAAAATAGCAATGTGAATGTTTTAAATCACACCCAAGGCCTGGAAAACCAAGCATGATTTCCCCAGAGCCCAGTATACATGAAACTGGATCTTCTGGGTTTTGTTTGCTAGCTGTCTCCACAAGGAGAAGAAGGAGCTAGCTGGCTGACAGTGTGAAGTTTTGTGGCATTTTGTATTCAAGTTCCTATCAGATTTGGCAAGTCATTGGCGAGCTAGAGGAAAATGGATTTATTGGAGGGGCTGAAATGATTGGAGGCACAAAGATGTACCTGGATGCAAACCCAAGGGGCCAAGGTCCGCCTGCGGTCCAGGCGGATCCCACGGTTATTCTGCTGAGCTAACATTTCAGTTAAACACCAAGGATTATTTGACAAGAGAGTATTCTAAACTGCCTCTGGCCAAGGGGGCCACTGAGGCCTGAGGGGCCTCCTGGGTTGGGGCGTGGCTCCCGGGGCAGGAGCAGAGGGGCCACAGCCTTCCGGGTGGGGAGGGGGCGCGCTGTCATTTCACAGCTCCCACACCTGGTCTGTAAGTCGGGCCAGCCCCCCACACGGCACGACCGTCCTGGGGGAGTCTGGACGAGGGACAGCCCCGCCGCTCTAGGCCCCCGCTCGCCTCGCACGCCCAGCACTGCCGCAGCATCGCAAACACTCCAGGCCGGCCCGCTACCAGCGAGCCTGACATCCCCCGGACCAGGGACAGGAGCACCCGGACAGGCCTCGCCTGCAAACGCCAGCACGGCTCACGGGTCTGCGGGGGAGCCGGGTGTGCGGCCGGGGGTGGGGAGGGCGCATGAGTTCGGGTCGGGGGGGTGCTAGGTGGGTTCTGGAAGGAGAACACGTGTGTTCTTGGCCCCCAGAGGTGGTGCTGGGGCCAGTGCTAGGTGGGTTCTGGAAAGAGCACATGTGCTTCTTGGCCCAGAGACGCAGTGCTTGGGGCGGTACTAGGTGGGTTCTGGAAGGAGAGCACGTGTGTTCTTGGCCCCGGGACACGGTGCTGGGGGGGTCGGTGCTAGGTGGGTTCTGGAAGAAGAGCACATGTGTTCTTGGCCCCAAGACGCGGTGCTGGGGGGGGGGGGGGTGCTAGGTGGGTTCTGAAAAGAGAGCACGTGTGCTTCTTGGCCCAGAGACGCAGTGCTTGGGGCGGTACTAGGTGGGTTCTGGAAGGAGAGCACGTGTGTTCTTGGCCCCGAGAGGTGGTGCTGGGGCCAGTGCTAGGTGGGTTCTGGAAGGAGAGCACGTGTGTTCTTGGCCCCGAGACACGGTGCTGGAGGGGGGCGGTGCTAGGTGGGTTCTAGAAGGAGAGCACTGTGTCCTTGGCCCCAAGATGCGGTGCTGGGGGGGGTGATAGGTGGGTTCTAGAAGGAGAGCACGTGTGTCCTTGGCCCCAAGATGCGGTGCTGGGGGGGGGGGTGTTAGGTGGGTTCTGGAAGTAGAGCATGTGTGCTCCTTGGCCCTGAGGTGGGGTGGCTGGTTCCAGGGGCTGAGCAGAGAGGAGGGTTTTCTCATCCTGTGATGAGACCTGCAGGATTGTCCAGAACCAGGAAACCAGAAAGAGAGGTGGGTGTATTGAAGGATTTTTGTGCAGTCTTGAGAATGATTATACTGGTTATAAATAAGCCTAGCATTAGGATAGTAGCCAAAGCCCAGGGGGGCAGCTACTCTCCCAATCTCCCAGTGAATTGACAGAAATAACTATAATAGAGGGAGTTCTATATCATGGCTGAAAGCCTTGTAGCCCTCTGTCTGAAATTTAGAATGACTTAGTTGGAAACAGGATAAGAGATTAAGAGTCCTATGCACAGGTTAAGCAATATTAATATAAACTCCAAAGAGAGTGGCTTATCACATTTTTCTCCAACTTTGAAGGGAGTTTTGATACTGAAAAAAATAAAACACATCAATGATTGAAATATCAATTAGAGAATTTACATAAGAATAAATGGGGAAAGGGCACTATTATAGTTAATATAAAAAGAAACAAGATATTCAAAATGCATTAGTTTCAGAAGTAAGAAATGAAGCAGACAGACAATAAGTAATAATGAAACAAATAACAAATGAAGTTCTGTAATCTGAAGAATTACCCCAATATTTTAAATTACGAGTTTATGAATAGCAGAATTTAATATTAAAACAAGGCTCATAATGCATATTCCAAAATATATAATATTTAAACATAAGAATATACTATGAGAATCTATATTTTTAGAAAGGACAAAAACTAAAAACCTCTGGAGGCAGAGGTAAGATTAAATAATGAAAATGGAATATCACATATAACTCTATTGTAGTGCATTTCAAAAAAATAACGAATTTTATAGCAAAACACAAATTACCAAAATTGACCCAGGAAGAAATAGAAAACTTGAAAAGGCAGGATTCATGAGGCAGTAGAACCAACTGGATTCACAGCCACATTGTAAATAATTTGAAGAACACTAGTTCCAGCGTTGTCTAGGAAAGTCCGTGAGAACACATCACATGTCTGCAATACAAAGACAAAAACATGAAATCACAGCCTACCATCAAATGTGGCCCTCTCCCCACTTTTGAAAATAAAGTTTTATTGGAACGCAGCCACACTCCTCTATTTGCTTGCTGTCTGTGGCTGATCCACTGCGGCAGCAGCAGATGGGAGTGGCCCCCAGAAGTCGCATATCCAGCAAAGCCTAAACATCTGTCCTTTGCAAAGAAAGCTTACCAATCCCTGTTGAAGAAATATGCTCAGATTTGAGTGAAAAGGGTACAGTGATGGATTGGATATGAGGTTAAGAGAAACACAAGAGTCAGAACAAGACTAGAAGCTTCTATCATGGCCACTGGATGGATGGCGTGCTGTTGACTAAGATGGAAAGGCCAGGTGAGCAGGTTTGGGGAATGGAAGGTCAGTTTTTGATCTTTAAATTGTCACATAGGGAACCGTGCCTCTGTCAGGGTCCAGTGTCCTTCGTGAGAAGGCTTGTTAGTTAAATGAGCCCATTTCTGGTAAGCTTGGCGTCTTTCAGAGATGAAACTACTCTTTACACTGATGAAATCAGGCTTTGGAAGCTTGAAGCTGATGCCCAGAAACTCCCCAGGACAAACGCCTCCTGCAAAGCATCCTCAGGGACTGATCATTACCTGGTGACAAATCCCCTAGCAGACTTCAGTGGGGTGGACAATGACGTGCAAAATCACTCCTCAATCACCAGGTGTGATTGCTTCCATAGTGGGAAGTGTGTTTCCGTGTGTTTACAGAGAAGACCATCTGGTCCGAAACGTGGGTATTTGTCATCCAAAGTATCTGGGAAGACAAATGGTCCTTGGACCAAGCAGTGCCGCTTCGCTCACTGTGCATGTGTCAGACCACAGGGAACCTCAGTGCAGAGCTCACTTCTACCAGTGACTTAGAAACTGGGGTCTGAAAAGGTCTCCTAGTAAGAGGCATCTAGAAAATATTCCATTTGAGCAGGACCAGGTATAAAATCACGCCTGTTTTGTTTTACTTGGAAAGTAAGAGGGAAAGGCTCTGGGGAGAAATTTAGCGGCTACAGTGTCTGAAGAAACACCTGGGGACGGAGTCTGAAAGGGCAATCAGAGACAGAAGCAGCCAGTGCACACACGCACCTCATGCTGTGCGTAGCTCCCAAGGTGAGGAGGGGTGGGGGGACCGCAGGAGCCGGGGCAGGACAGCAGGGGGGCTCACCTGGCCGAGCCATCAAGCCCAGAGCAGCCACCCCGCGTGGGCAGCTGGGTACACTTCAAGACAGCTTATCATTCAGGTTTGGAGGCTTCCCCACCCTTACGGTTCATGTGATCCATCCATCTGTTCATTCTTTATTCCCTTTATCCATTCATCCACACACTATTTATGGCACCAGCTCTGACCCAGTACCAACAGCTTCCTGTGTTGACATGGACCTATGTTCATCGAAGCTCTCTTGGGGGCAATGGCCCCTTGCCCATAGCTAGAGGGAACAGAGGTAAACACTGTACACCGTCTGGCAGATTTGGACATGAGGGACATGAACGTTCCTGCCAAAGTCACACCCAGGGCAAGTGCTCGGCGGGACCAGTGCCAGGCCTGTTTGGTAGGAGAAAGCCGAGGTATAGGGTGGAGAATAAGCCCGTGTCCCGCAACAGCATGAAAGGAAAGGAAAGGGGGAACTCAGAGGCACCTGGCCCGGGCAGCAGGAAGGCCTCAGGCGTCCCCTTCAGAGGCCACATCGCCCAGCATGGCCCAGGTTCGTTCAAGCTCACAGAATGTGAAGCATTATCTGCACATGGTCTGTAAGCACACAGAGGTAAAAGTTACTTATGGAAAGGCTACTCTCATCAACATAAACAGGTCAATGTCACCTTTGGGGTCCACCCATTTCCATAATTGTCTGCGGTTGCAAAAAAATTGGTGAGAAGGAAGCAGGATGTAATGCAGACTGAACTGATTTTTCAGGGCCCACTTTGCTGCGATATTTGTCTTTGTGGTGGGGCCGTGTACTCCCAGAGAACTCAGATGGGAGCCCATGCCCCGAGGCCCTGCAGATGTCCGTTGTTCCTGGGGACAGACTGACCTGCACCTCTCTCACTGCAGGGTGGAAACTGTTGGGGATCCTCCAGCAACCCGGTGCCCTCAGCTGGATTAGCTGTGTGGTGCAGGGACCTGTATGGCAGCCTCTCTGATGGGATCGGCACACCTACTGTACTCATCCCGTAACAGAATAAGATTAATCCCGATCATCTGAGCAGGTTGTAGAAGGAGCAAGGGTGGAACCAAATCCAAACACACACGCAGAGCATATACTCTGTGTCTCACACAAAACTGACCAGTTCACTGCCCATCCCTCCCCATCGAAGAGGGAACTAACTGGGTGCCTCTGGTCATGCTGGGTGGTGCTGATTGGGTCAACAGTGGATGGGAAGATGGACGGACAAAGTTGAGCTCAGCCTCCCTCAGTTTGCTCCCCGCACTGGTGCAGGGAGAGGTGCTGACACCTTGGTCACCACAGTCACTGAGGCTGTCACTCCATGCCCACGCGGAGAGCCGGGAGCGCGCGCTTCCCAGCTGGCGGCAGTCCTGGCTCTGCAGGAGCAGGGCAGGGGGGCAGGCCTGCACCTGAGACCCTCTCCTGCAGGTAACGAGGTTGTCCTCTGGTACTGTGATGTTGAAGCTGGGTTGACATTACTGATCTGAACGGCCTATGGTAATACAATCATCACACGACGCCTAATATGCATAAATACGACTGTACAAGCTTGTTTTGTGTTTTCAGGGTTGCTCTGTGTTATGGTGGAAGCAGGAGGCAGAACTGCTTCTTTTTATGAGAGAATTGCATATTTTGTATGTCAGAGAAAATCATGGAGAAAAACAGATGGACGGGAAATAGGTAAATAGAAGGTTCCCAACACAAACATGGGCTCACACTTCTCTGGTCACAATCGCCAAGCAGCTCTGGCCCGGGAAGCACAAGGTGGAGCTTACATTTAGGGCCAGAGGGTTGTGGTCCTTGCAGAGGGCAATGTGTGAGTTTAGCATCGAGTGTGGTATGGCATGGAGAGCATGGGCCCAGCCACGCGCGTCTCACGGACAGGCAGAGAATCGGCAGCAGGCAGGAGGGTGCCCCGGGAGGCACAGAGTGCCGGGGTGCCAACCCCACTCGCAGAGAAATACCCACCTCCTCTCTCCCCTTACGCTACTGTGTGGTCCCCAGGGTCATGTCCTGTGAACATCACCTCAGACGCAACCACACGCACCCTAGTGAGTGCCCGTCGTGGGGAGGTCCTTGGCACACGGGGACAGGGTGGTGTGACCAGTGAGGCAGAGGCTGGTGCCATGTGGCTGCAGGCCCAGGGGGGCCAAGCCATCATCAGAAGCTGGGGACACAGGAGAGCCCTCCCCTAGAGCCCCCGATGGAGTACAGCCCTGTCGGCCCCTCATGGTGGGACTTCCAGCCCCCAGACGAGGTGGGAACAACGTCCTGGGGTCTCTAACACCCAGGCTGTGACCTGTATTGTAACAACCTCAGGACACGCTTGCCCCTCCCAACAGCTGTTTCCTCTTTCAGGACAGAGCCGCCCGGGGATGGAGAGAGCAGCCGTCTGTAGGGGGTGTGTCCGTGTGTGCCCATGTTCTTGTGTGTGTGTCCGTGTGTGCCCATGTTCTTGTGTGTGTGTCCGTGTGTGTCCATGTTCTTGTGTGTGCATCTGTGTTCCCGCATGTTTGTGTGTGTCCGTGTGTGCCCATGTTCTTGTGTGTGTGTCCGTGTGTGCCCATGTTCTTGTGTGTGTGTCCGTGTGTGTCCATGTTCTTGTGTGTGTGTGTTGCCTGCACGTGTGTACATTTACTCCAGGAGGGTTTCTTCTGGATTAGCTAAAGGGATGGACAGTCAGAGACCACCCCCAGGGTGGGGATAGGAAGGAAGGGCTGGAAGGGGTCCCTGCTCTGTAATAGAGGAGACGTGTCCTGTGTCAATCCTCATTAACATGATATCTAACTTATAACCCTTTGCAAGATGCACGTGGATTTCAGATGAGTGGACCAGCATGCAGAACTGGCTGCATCCCGCCTGGCTGAGCTTGCACCAAGGCTTGCAAGCACGGGTCTCCCTGGGGTTCAGCTTCAGGGCCGTCCCCACACACACCTTCACTGCGGTGCAGCCACCCTGAGGGCGTGGGTGCTGCTATCGGCCACCAAGACCCAGGTGCACACCCATGGTAAAATCCCTAAAAGGAGATCCTGCCTCATTCTAGTACGTGACTGTGGGATCCTTCTCGGGAGGCTTTACTACAATGCAAGATTGAGCAGATAGATAAAAATAAGATAATATTGTCCAATCATTTGATTAATTTGTGTCAAATTGTTTCTTATCATCTGCAATTTGAGAGATTTTCAGGCCCCAACATTTGCACTCTCCAGAGTACTTACGTGTATACAGCAGCTCTGTCCACGCAGACCCCACCACACCAGCTGGTGCTGATTTCTCTCCCACATCAAGTGTTTCTTGCCTGGGCATCTGTTCTGTTTTTTGTTTTTTGAACAAAGTTTTAGAATTCTTTTAACACCTGGAACTTGGAATATGGGACTTTAATTTGCAAGTGGAGAATTAGGTATTTCTTCACCTATCCCACAAGATCATGTTGATTCATCTCTTTGAAAAGATTTTATTTACCGATCCCTCGGCTGTATTTTTAAGCAGTGTTTTAAATGACATATTCAAAAAGGATATTTATAGATATTTATTAAGGAACTTAATTTGGTAGGCTGGCCCCTCCTTCCTGAAAGAAAACTAGGTTTTGAAATGTGTCCTGGAAAACATTTATCTTTCATTCAGTTTTCAGTGTGGATTTTACCCCGGCTGTTCCCCGTGTAGGTGTCAGGTGCAGGGAGGTCCAACAGGTGAAAACAGCCAGATCTGTGTTTGGTGCGTTTTGCTGATGCTCTACTTTGATCATGCTTCTTGCATTTTCCCCACAAAGGATAGAAAACCTCTGTGATGCCCACAGTGCCCAGTACATCTTACGATGTCCTTGAACACACCTGCTCAGGTGCCTGTTGACGTAGACCGATGGGTAAGACCCCAACCTATGGGGACTGGGCAGAAGGTTGTGCAGAGTAGTGAAGGGTTTGGATGAGCAGGGCCATCCACACAAGATCCTGGGTCCTCAGAACTTTCATGCTGAAATCCACAGAAAGCCACTTAAAAAGCATCAGTAAGCCAGTTCCTCTACTACAGAACCTCTAGTCACCATGCAGTATGACAGTGTCCTCCCTGATGCGGCCAAACATCGGGGACAAGCATGAGGGCTGTCTCTGCTGCTGGGGTAGGGCCTTCCCCGGGGGAGTCTCATGCCATACCAGAGTCTCCAAGGACAAAGGCACAGACATTCAGTGATGCGGGCTGTGTGTTCCAAGGCTCTGGGACAATCAAACATTTTGGTTGAATCTTAATGCTGTTTTGTGCCCACGGTAAGCAGAGTCCTTCAGAGAACAGTGCCTGAACCCTCCTGACCCAGGTGAGGACAGTCCTGGGCAGAACTAGGCAGACCCCTGCTCCACCACATGCCCACTCTGCCCCTTTGGCTCACCTCCAATCTGTGCCTGCCTCCTCCAAGTCCCACCTGCTTATTCACCTCACCCACTGCACACCCCACTCACCCAGGGGTTTAGATAAATACATCTGCGAGCACTTGGCAAATTGTCAAGCTCTGCAGAAAGGGTACTTGACATGGTACAGATTCCCCCCAAGACCAACAGCCTTGAAAGAGGAAAAAACATATAAATGAACAAAACTAAATTGCAGCAAATCATAAAGTTCCTGGAGATGAATGTAGAAAACAAGTAGTTTAAAAGCACTTGGTCTCACCACATTGGCTACAATCTCCAAAATTGTGCCAGTGACATCTGTGGGGACCTCACCTGACAATGAAGCATTCTGGAAGCCAGGTACACCCGACACCTGTCTGCATGATAACGTTCTGCAGCCCATTATCAATGTAGATACCACAGTGGCGATAAACTCAATTAACCTTTATTAAAATTGATACGAGTTTGGTAGTAGAATTGTTCCATCACTTATTTTCCCAATCAACCGTTAACAAATATGTCATAAGGGCGCCTGGGTGGCTCAGATGGTTAAGTGTCTGCCTTCGGCTCAGGTCATGATCCCAGGGTCCTGGGATCGAGTCCCGCATCGGGCTCCCTGCTCCTTGGGAGCCTGCTTCTCCCTCTGCCTCTCTCTCTCTCTGTCTGCCTCTCATGAATAAATAAATAAAAAGTTTATAAAAAAACAAATATGTCATAAAATAAAGCAAATCTCCCATGTGGTGTGCAGGGGCATCTTGGATGTTAGAAAGATGTTCTTATATGTAAAAACCTAGAAACATCTGTGCATTTCATATCTAGATTTATAACGATGCATTCACTTTTCCAAAACCACACTCCAGGAAATACCTGCATTCTCTTTTTCCCCAAAATATCATGAGTCGATATGTACTTATGAGAGGGTTATTTTTTTTTTTCAATCTTCTGTTTCTGCCATGGAGGTTTGTGTACCTCTTACTATATTTTTCACACCATAGATATCGTGAATGTTTGAGTGAATACAGTTTAAAAATAAAATCTCAAGTGCTTGGAAAGTTCAGGGTTTTTTTAAATTTTATTTTATTATGTTATGTTAATCACCATACATTACATCATTAGTTTTTGATGTGGTGATCCACGATCCATTGTTTTCGTATAACACCCAGTGCTCCATGCAGTACGTGCCCTCCTTAATACCGGAAAGTTCAGTTTTAACTCTTTTGCCCACTTGTCCATTAATATATCTTTAATCTTTTAAATAACAGTAGCTCTTTTGGGGGGCTTTACTCACATCATAATGAGTTTTGGTTTCCAGGTAAACCTGTATCCATGTGGATGGAGCATTCTGGTTCATGGCAG
Organism: Zalophus californianus; assembly: GCF_009762305.2. Lineage (NCBI taxonomy): Eukaryota > Metazoa > Chordata > Mammalia > Carnivora > Otariidae > Zalophus > Zalophus californianus. The sequence continues at coordinate 633,579 of NC_045602.1, forward strand.
CATCTGGCTGGCACTCAACTTATCAACAGTTTTCCCATAATGAAAAACAGATTGAATTATGGAAAAGCTAAGTCTGTTAGTTGCAAACTGGAATATGATCAACAGCAAGAAAAACGAATACAAGCACAAAGACCTCTCCCTTTTATCCTCAAAGGTAATGTTACCACTGTTTCTGGCTCTTCTTATCAGGATAGGTAACATCTCAAATATTTCTCAAGGAAACTGATTTTTCCAGGGCACGAGGGCAGTGTTCCTTCGGGGCACAAAAGCTAATAGTATCAGCCTGTACGTCTACCTTCTCTCTTTAAAATCAAAGGTGGTCCCTTGTGATAAGCACTTAGCCATAATTTAATGCTTACTCCTTTTACTAGAACACAAAACTTTCAAAACCATTTCCTTACGTATTTTACCTTTTCATTATAAATATTTCTCTCATCAAATTGTATTTTGGGGACAGCTTAGAGCTATACATTTATTGGGGGATTTTTCAAAGTAATTCTGTTTAATTATACTCTGTATTTCACCATTTGTTTTAGTGTCTGGGAGCGATTCTTCTCGGGAGACGGGCGCCTGGAATCCCAGCCAGTTTCCTGGGTCTCTGCTGCATAAAACTGGACTCCTGGGTCACGGGGTCCTTCCCCTCAGCCCAGAGCCTCACGTGTCACCTGTGACCGGAGACAGTGTTTGCGTCTGAGTTGTTGGGAGCAGCCCCAGCCCCACGGGCCTCCCGGGGCCCAGAGCTGGAGGGGCACAGTGGGAGCTTGGCCCAGGGGCCAGCCTATGCCGAGGAGCATCGGGGTCTTGCCAGAACGCTCCTGTGGGCCCGCAGGGCACAGCGTGGGCAGGATTCGGCATGGCTTCCCGCTCCTTCCGCTGGGGTGGGGAGAGCCTAGGAGTCCTGGGAGGGAAGCCGTGTTTTAATCGTCACTGACCTTTAACTGACATCTAGTATTTTCTCCCAGCACAAATACCAGCCACAAGACACAGCACTCTGAAGTCCCTCAGAGTCACAGGGGATTTTGTCACATACAGACTTTCCCCCCAACTAATTACGTCGTGATTGGACTTATTCCTCCTAATCTCCCTTACTTTAAATTGTCCCCCCAAGTGCGTCACTGTTGCCTCCCAGCACTTACAGCACCGAGGCCTGAAAGAGAGGATAAAATACATCAAATTTAACATTGTCCACATGCATCTTTAACATTTTTAATTAGCAGATGTTATTCTTATAAAATAACTTATTCTTCATAAACTTTGCTGTAAAATTTATTTTAATTTTTTTAATTTTAATTTTGTTTTATTATGTTATGTTAGTCACCATACAATAGTAAAATTTATTTTTAATCAAGTAGGTATAGGTTTTAACCTTGTTTTACTTTTTCTCTGATCTGTTTTCAAAGGGCCAAATTTGACAGTTTGCTGAGGGTCTAATCGTTTTCTAAGCTTCAGTGTCTTGTAATAAATTTGAACAAACCCAAAAAACCTGTAAATGAATCCTGGGGTGTTTCTATGTTTCCAGGTGATTCTGCAAATACACTCACAGCCTCATAGGCAAACACACCAGAATATCGAACGTGGGACCAAGCAAACATCACTTATTTTATAGAATCAGAAACTTTAGGAGTGAAAAGGGTACATTCTTACAAGATTCCAGAAACTTGTGCACAAAGATGCACCCCCTCTCCCTAGGCCAGAGTCCTCTCTAGTTACACGTCAGGAAGAGGCCGAGCGGGCAGCTCCCCAGGCTCCCCACACACGCAGGAGCAGATGCCTCTTCTTCGGGGGCATTGGTCCAGGGAGCTCTTTCCCGGGACACGCTGGCCCAGAATCCTAAGGCCGTTCCAGGCAAAGCTTAGTGACAGCTCTTCTTGTATTCAGTGTAATTTTATGAACGTCCACCCGCACTGCCTGGACAGCACAGTAATACAGCTTCTGCACTGAATTAACACCTGTCAAACCGTCTCAACATTCACTGTCACACCTTCTCAGAGCGGGACACCCAGGTGATTATACTGAGCATGATGTCATCTATCCACATGATAATATGTAGACACACTTTATATATTATTAAGTCAGGCTTCTGTAGAGCTTTATCTCCTGGAATTAACAGGCTTAACTTTCTATATGGACTTGTTTGTCAAGAAAAAAAAAAAGCATCTTTAAAAACATGTAGTCAACTTATGCTCTGTAGAGCAGGTGACATTTTCTGGGGATGTAGGCAGTTCTGCTCCTTAACGGCGTTTTTAGCCGAAGGCTTGAGGGACTTTCTCAGGGGGCCAGGGGACAGAGACCACCTCCCTCCCTTACCGGCTCAGCATTAACACCCTTGTGACATCTGGCAACCAAAGAGGGTGCATGACTACAGGGATTGGAGGTGGGAAGGGGTGCACTTCAGAAAGGTGTAAAACCTCCAACTTTTCTTCTGAACATGCCTCCACCTCCAAAGGGGGTCAGAGGCTGAATCACAGGGCTTGACACAGCCTTGCTCTGACTTCGTGCCAATATTTCCTGTGGGCTGGAAGGGTTCTGGACTTGTTGGCAACGAATGGATGAAGGTCTCTAAGGACACTGCCCTGAAGCGGCCTCACCTACTTGCCCTCAGTTCCTCATCCCAGCACATCCCGGCCCAGCTCTGCACCGGTGGGGCTCACACACATGCAGTGGGACTCCTGAGTGCCAAGCTTCCCATCCAATCTCAGCTGTTGCCCACCATGGACCTTCACTTCCCTCTTTCTTGCCTGAGAACAGATTCCTGTCTCCCATGGACTTGCTGGAAACAGCCATGGCCCTTGGAGTTTTCAGAAGAGGTAGCCCAGAGCAAGTGCACCTGTCCCAGAAAGGCCCTTCCCCTCCTACTCCTCTGCTATGTGTCTTCCATATCTCCCTTGCTTTCCTGGAGCTGCAGCCCCAAATGTCTACAGCCCCAATCCTGGTCCTGCATTCTGGCTTGTCTGAGGGGGGCAGAGTCAGGGCATGGAGCCTCACCCACCTGCCCTGGAGGCACAGGAGCTCACACAGGGTCTCAGCTCCAGCCAACAGTCCAGGGCCTCCCCAGGAATCCCTGCTGATCCTCCCTCCCTCCCTTCTGATCCAGAGCCTCTGTAGCACCGTCTGCCCCCTCTATTGCTGGGTAACCACCCCTCTCTCCTCTTTCCCAACCCATGTCCTGTTGGGATGGAACCAGATTTCAGATGGGGTTAAAAACTATGTCAAAATTAACCTAAAGGAAGAGAAATTCAAGATGGGTTATTTGTTTGGTTTATGGTTAGGTGGTTTTCTTTCATTTTTATTTCTATATTTAATATTAATGAATTAACTTTCAGATTGGCAAATTAATGTTTTTAATTTTCAGTAACACTTGGAAAAAATCTCCAACATTATATAATGCTTAAGCCATAATAACAGATCAGTGATTTTCTGTGTCTGGAGGTACCTTGTTTTCAATACTTCAATTATAATAAAAGTTAATTATTAAACACCAGATTGGTACCTCAAAACACTAGTATTTTATTTGAACTTGCTACAAAGAGTTGCCATTTTTCTACTACTCTTAGTGTATTTGAGATATTTCAAATTAGTACAATACCAGCTGTGACCTCTTTAAGATTACCAATGGCAAAGAGGTCATTTTTAAAAGTCACCTTTCCAATTAGGCTTCTTCCCCTAGAGATACAGTGTTAGAAGCTTCAGAAGTATTCTTACTACTAAGCTTTGAAAAAGATTTGATTTTTTTCTCATTCTCAGATATGTTCGATTAGGGCAACCATAACAGGGTCTCACAGCTAGAGGCCCTCCATGAAGCAGTTTTTTTCTAGTAAGGGAAGAAAATATAATTTGGCTAAAAAGAAAGAAAAACTTGGAATAATTTCAACTCTAGAGTAACAGTGGAGTGATTCTGGGGTTCTTTTTGTTCTTTGGGTGACTATACTGCATTTAAAAACAATGAAGATCTGGAGGAGCAAGATGGCAGAGGAGTAGGAGACCTAAATTTCATCTGGTCCCAGGAATTCAGCTAGATAGGGATCAAACCATTCTGAACACCTACGAACTCAACAGGAGATCAAAGAAAAGAAAAGCAGCAACTCTGAACAGAAAAGTGACCACTTTCTGGAAGGTCTCTTCTAATTTGTTTAGTGTATATTTTTCTGGGGTCATTGTTACCCTGTTAGCATTTCGTTCTCTCATTCATCTATTCTTCTCTGGACAAAATGACAAGACAGAAAAAATCACCTCAACAAAAAGAAAAAGAGGCAGTACTGACTGCCAGGGACTTAATCAATACAGGCATTAATAAGATGTTGGAAGAAGAGTTCAGAAAGATAATTTTAAAGATACTAGCTGGGCTTGATAAAAGCATGGAAGATATTAGAGAAACCCTTTCTGGGGAAATAAAAGAACTAAAATCTAACCAAGTCAAAATCAAAAAGGCTATTAATGAGGTGCAATAAAAAATGGAGGCTCTAACTGCTAGGATAAATGAGGCAGAAGAGAGAATCAGTGATATAGAAGACAAAATGATGGAAAATAAAGAAGCTGAGAAAAAGAGAGATAAACAACTACTGGATCATGAGGGCAGAATTCGAGATATAAGTGATACCATAAGATGAAACGATATTAGGATAATTGGGATCAGAGAAGAAGAAAGAAAGAGGGGGACAGAAGGTATATTGGAGCAAATTATAGCAGAGAACTTCCCTAATGTGGGGAAGGAAACAGGCATCAAAATCCAGGAGGCACAGAGAACCCCTCTCAAAATCAATAAAATAGGTCAACACCCTGACATCTAATAGTAAAACAAATGAGTGTCAGAGACAAAGAGAAAATCCTGAAAGCAGCTCAGGAGAACAGATCTGTAACTGACAATGGTAGAAAAATTAGATTGGCAACAGACCTAACCACAGAGATCTGGCAGGCCAGAAAGGACTGGCATGATATCGTCAGAGCACTAAAGGAGAAAAATATGCAGCCAAGAATACTATATCCAGCTAGGCTTTCATTGAAAATAGAAGGAGAGATAAAAGCTTTGAGGACAAATAAAAACTAAAGCAATTTGAAAACAGGAAACCAGCCCTCCAAGAAATATTGAAAGGGGTCCTCTAAGCAAAAAGAGAGCCTAAAAGTAACATAAACCAGAAAGGAACACAGACAATATACAGTACCAGTCACCTTACAGGCAATACAATGGCACTAAATTCATATCTTTCAATAGTTACCCTGAATGTAAATGGGCTAAATGCCCCAATCAAAAGACACAGGCTATCAGATTGGATAAAAAAAACAAGATTCATCGATATGTTGTCTGCAAGAAACTCATTTTAGACCCAAACACATCCCCAGATTGAAAGTGAGGGGGTGGAAAACCATTTACCATGCTAATGGACACCAAAAGAAAGCTGGGGTGGCAATCCTTCTATCAGACAAATTAGATTTCAAACCAAAGACTGTAATAAGAGATGAGGAAGGACACTATATCCTACTTAAAGGGTCTATCCAACAAGAAGATCTAACAATTGTAAATATCTGTGCCCCTAACATGGGAGCAGCAATTATATAAGGCAATTAATAACAAAAGCAAAAAAACACATCGACAACAATACAATAATAGTGGGGGACTTCAACACCCCCCTCACCAAAATGGACAGATCATCTAAGCAAAAAATCAACAAAGAAATAAAGACTTTAAATGACACACTGGAACAAATGGACTTCACAAATATATTCAGAACATTCCATCCCAAAGCAACAGAATACACATTCTTCTCTAGTGCCCATGGAACATTCTCCAGAATAGATCACATACTAGGTCACAAATCAGGTCTCAACTGGTGCCAAAAGACTGGCATCATTCCCTGCATATTTTCAGACCACAATGCTTTGAAACGATAACTCAATCAAAAGGAAAGTTGGAAAGAACTCAAATACATGGAGGCTAAAGAACATCCTACTAAAGAATGAATGGGTCAACCAGGAAATTAAAGAAGAATTAAAAAAATTCATGGAAACCAATGAAAATGAAAACACAACTGTCCAAAATCTTTGGGATACAGCAAAGGCAGTCTTGAGAGGTAAGTATATAGCAATACAAGCCTTTCTCAAGAAACAAGAGAGATCTCAAATACTCAACCTAACCCTAACCTTAAGGAGCTAGAGAAAAAAAGGCAAATAAAGCCTAACCCAGCAGGAGAAGAGAAATAATAAAGATCAGAGCAGAAACCAATGAAATAGAAACCAAAAGAACAGTAGAACAGATCAACGAAACTAGGAGTTGATTCTTTGAAAGAATTAACAAAATTGATAAACCCCTGGCCAGACTTATCAAAAAGAAAAGAGAAATGACCCAAATCAACAAAATCATGAGTGAAAGAGGAGTCATCACAACCAACATCAAATAAATAGGAACAATTATAAAAACATATTATGAGCAACTATATGCCAGAAAATTAGATAATCTGGAAGAAATGGATGCATTCCTAGAGACGTATCAACTACCAAAACTGAACCAGGAAGAAATAGAAAACCTGAACAGACCTATAACCACTAAGGAAACTGAAGCAGTCATCAAAAATCTCCCAACAAACAAAAGCCCATGGCCAGATGGCTTACCAGGGGAATTCAACCAAACATTTCAAGAAGAATTAATACCTATTCTTCTGAAACTATTCCAAAAAACAGAAATGGAAGGAAAACTTCCAAACTCATTTTATGAGGCCACCATTACTTTGATCCCCAAACCAAAGTCCCCATCAGAAAGGAGAATTACAGACCAATATTCTTGATGAACATGGATGCAAAAATTCTCACCAAAATACTAGCCAATAGGATCCAACAGTACATTAAAAGGATTATTCACCACGACCAGGTGGGATTTATCCCTGGGCTGCAAGGCTGGTTCAACATCCGCAAATCAATCAACGTGATACAATACATGAACAAAAGAAAGAAGAAGAACCATATGATCCTCTCAATAGATGCAGAAAAAGCATTTGACAAAGTACAGCATCCTTTCTTGATCAAAACTCTTCAGACTATAGGGATAGAGGGTACATACCTCAATATCATAAAAGCCATCTATGAAAAACCCACAGTGAATATCATTCTCAATGGGGAAAAACTGAGAGATTCCCCCTAAGGTTGGGAATGCGGCAGGGATGTCCACTCTCACCACTGCTCTTCAACATAGTATTAGAAGTCCTAGCCACAGCAATCAGACAACAAAAAGAAATCAAAGGCATCCAAATCGGCAAAGAGGAAGTCAAACTCTCACTCTTTGCAGATGATATGATACTGTATGTGGAAAACCCAAAAGACTCCACCCCAAAACTTCTAGAATTCATGCAGGAATTCAGGAAGTGGCAGGATATAAAATAAATGCAAAGAAATCAGTGGCATTCCTATACCCCAACAACAAGACAAAAGAAAGAGAAATTAAGGAGTCAATCCCATTTACAATTGCACCCAAAACCATAAGATACCTAGGAATAAATCTAACCAAAGAGGCAAAGAATCTGTACTCAGAAACTATAAAATACTCATGAAAGAAAATGAGGAAGACACAAAGAAATGGAAAAACGTTCCAAGCTAATGGATTGGTAGAACAAATATTGTGAAGAAGTCAATGCTACCTAGAGCAATCTACACATTCAATGCAATCCCTATCAAAACATCACCCACTTTTTTCAAAGAAATGGAACAAATAATCCTAAAATTTGTATGGAACCAGAAAAGACCCCTAATAGCCAGAGGAATGTTGGAAAAGAAAAGCCAAGCTGGTGGCATCACAATTCCGGACTTCAAGCTCTACTACAAAGCTGTCATCATCAAGACAGTGTGGTACTGGCACAAAAACAGACACATAGATCAATGGAACAGAATAGAGAGCCCAGAAATTGACCTCAACTCTATGGTCAACTCATCTTCAACAAAAGCAGGAAAGAATGTCCAATGGAAAAAAGACAGTCTCTTCAACAAATGGTGTTGGGAAAATTGGACAGCCACATGCAGAAGAATGAAACTGGACCATTTCCTTACACCACACACAAAAATAGACTCAAAATGGTTGAAAGGCCTAAATGTGAGACAGGAGTCCATCAAAATCCTAAAGGAGAACACAGGCAGCAACCTCTTCGACCTCAAATGCAGCAACTTCTTCCTAGGAACATAGCCAAAGGCAAGGGAAGCAAGGGCAAAAAAGAACTATTGGGACTTCATTAAGATAAGAAGCTTTTGCCAGCAAAAGAAACAGTGAACAAAACCAAAAGACACCTGACAGAATGGGAGAAGATATTTGCAAAAGATATATCAGATAAAGGGCTAGTATCCAAAATCTATAAAGAACTTATTAAACTCAACACCCAAATAACAAATGATCCAATCAAGAGATGGACAGAAGACATGAACAGAGATTTGTCCAAAGAAGACTTCCAAATGGCCAACAGACACATGAGAAAGTGCTCAACATCACTCGGCATCAGGGAAATCCAAATCAAAACCTCAGTGAGATACCATCTCACACCAGTCAGAATGGCTAAAATTAACAAGTCAGGAAACGACAGATGTTGGCGGGGATGCGGAGAAAGGGGAACCCTCCTACACTGTTGGTGGGAATGCAAGCTGGTGCAACCACTCTGGAAAACAGTATGGAGGTTCCTCAAAAAGTTGAAAATAGAGCTCTCATATGACCCAGCAATTGCACTACTGGGTATTTACCCCAAAGATACAAATGTAGGGATCCAAAGGGGTACATGCACCCCAATGTTAAAGCAGCAATGTCCACAATAGCCAAACTGTGGAAAGAGCCAAGATGTCCATCGACAGATGAATGGATAAAGAAGAGGTGGTATATATACACAATGGAATATTATGCAGCAATCAAAAGGAATGAAATCTTGCCTTCTGCAACGACATGGATGGAATTGGAGGATATTATGCTGAGCAAAATAAGTCAATCAGAGAAAGACATGTATCATATGACCTCACTGATATGAGGAATTCTTAATCTCAGGAAACAAACTGAGGGTTGCTGGAGTGGTGGGGGTGGGAGGGATGGGGTGGCTGGGTGATAGACAGTGGGGAGGGTATGTGCTATGGTGAGAGCTGTGAATTTTGCAAGACTGTTGAATCACAGATCTGTACCTCTAAAATAATAATACATTATACATTAAAGAAAAAAAAAGAAGAAGATAGCAGGAGGGGAAGAATGAAGGGGGGGAAATTGGAGGGGGAGATGAACCATGAGAGACGAAAGACTCTGTAAAACAAACTGAGGGTTCTAGAGGGGAGGGGGGTGGGAGGATGGGTTAGCCTGGTGATGGGTATTAAAGAGGGCACGTTCCACGTGTTATGCACACACAATGAATCATGGATCACTACATCAAAAACTAATGATGTAATGTATGATGATTAACATAACATAATAAAATAAAATAAATAAAAAAATAAAAACAATGAAGATTTAAGGGGTAGCACACAAGATAGTCAGGAAGGAAATGCATCCTTGTTAACCTGATCAATGTTGCCGTATAGCCTAGGAATTAATTAATGCACAGCTAGTGAATGACTTAGCTTTGTTTTGTTTTATTTGGTTAAAGCAGTTCTCTGAAGTCATCATAACCTACATTGCTCAAGGATATTTTCTAAATGCTTTCCTGTTTCTGCTTCTGTGTGATTCTATTAAGTACGCTTGTGCACGCGCAGATGTTTACATGAGCACCTGCGAAGCTCAGTACCTTTCCTTCTTTTTGCATAGGTGTGTTTAGTAAGAATTTATGCATGTTACCATGTGAATATTATTTCATGAATACATAATGATTTATAAACCTGGAATAGTATAATTTATGATTTTGCTCTATTTTTAATCTACATGATTATGAGGAGCAGGATGCCAATCTATTGATTACATTTGACCAGGAGTGAACTAGTTCTTGGACAACAAATCTCTAGGTAACTTATGTACTAGTCGCAAAGGGCGTACATTCCATCATTCCAAGCCTTTTCTCTGGCCCCCAGACCCTCTGTTTGAACTAAGGCGCTGTCATGAGGGGTCCGTGGTGAGCGCAGGGCCGCTAGCTGAGAGCTGGGCGGGAAGTGCCATGGCAGCTGCGTGGGAGTGGGCATCCGGTTGGCTGCCTCTCACCGGGTCCAGGGAAGCGTCCAAGACAGTCTTAATGTGCAAGGACGAGAGGCCTATCCAACCACTCCCGAGGGGAAAAGAAGCCTGTGTTACTGATACCTTGGCGAGGACGGTGTTTGGGGCCCAGGGAGGATGGAAGCATGCCCGCCTTGCAGAGCGAAGGGCTCAGGGATGCTCCCCAGGGCGAAGAGGAGATGCTCCCAGCTTCAGAGCTGGCTTGGGACGTCTGCTCACATCTGTCCTCCCTGGAGAGGGGGCTCTCTTGCTCTCATATTCAGGCCAACAACTGCTCTAAAATTCGACAGGGACCTTATCAGACTTATGTAATAGTTTGTAGGCATTTTCTTCAGGAGGCAATTCCTAAAATTTGATGGGAATTTAAAAATTCAAAGTGTTTTAGTACCAGAATTCATTATACCCCATGATATTTATGTTTTATTATGAAAAAGGTTGATGCTTTTCCTTGTGATAAATATTCATGGTTCTTCCTCAGAAATGTCACACCGGGGAGCCTACCCTTTTCCATGTACATTTTGGTTGTTTTGTCTCCTATCTCTTCGTCTCCCTTACTCTACCCTCTGCTTCACCCATGTGGCCACTTTGTGAAGCCCACATTCTTAAATTCTGTGCCATCAAAATGAGCTTGTTGTATATGTTAGTGGAGACAGAACATCAGAAGTAGAGGATATAAAGGCCTTCTGCCTCTCAGAGTTTATCCTCAGCCTCCACAGCGGGACACGCCTTGGAATACAGATGTTCTAACCTCCAGCTCGATTTTAAGCATAGAAGCAAACAGTGGTGGGCGCCTGGTTGGCTCAGTCGGTTAAACCACTGCCTTCAGCTCAGGTCATGATCCTGTTGTCCCGGGATCGAGTCCCGCATCGGGCTCCCTGCTCGGCAGGGAGTCTGCTTCTCCCTCTGACCCTCCCCCCTCTCATGTTCTCTCTCTCTATTTCATTCTCTCTCTCAAATAAATAAATAAATAAATCTTTAAAAAAAAAAAAGAAGCAAACAGTGGTCATGGAACACAAGACAGCGTGTGAACAGTCAGGCGCTGCTTTTGAATGGTACAGCTGGACTCGGCCGTCTCCTTTTACCAGAGACACGAGCCTTTGTGACGTGCTCACAGCTGGAGGGAAACAGCACTGGCTGATGTGGAGGCAGGTCAGTCCCCGTCCTGGGCCGGCAATGCTGTCATTGGCATGGCTGACATCAGGTCTGCCTCAGATGCACATCTTCTAGGATGATGCTGTCCACGTGGCACTTACTCCTTTAAAGTTCTACATGTCCACATCGGTTGTCATGAATCAGGTCACCCTGCAATGACGGATTGCAGGGTGAGGCTCTGCAGAGGCTCACCTGTACCCGGGCCAGCCACTGGCCACAAGGCTCTATCTGAGGCTCACGAGGTCCTTGCAGGAGCCTCTCTGTGGCCGTGATGGGTCAGAGGCCCCCGTGTGTGGCTGGGGAGAGCTGGGCTGGTAACAGCCGGGACCAGAGCTGAGGTTTATTATGTTCGACCCACAGTGGTCTTTGCACCTGCCTCCACTCATCAACTGCTTCCTCACCAAAGAAAGAGAAAATCCTCAGTAAGTACTCACCCAACAAGAAGAAGTAGGCTGGCGACGGGGACGCCTGGGGGCACAGACTGTAAGACTGAGCAAAGGCGGGGGGTGGGGAGGGGGGCGCCTGGGTGGCTCAGTCGTTAAGCGTCTGCCTTCGGCTCAGGTCATGATCCCGGGGTCCTGGGACCGAGCCCCGCATCGGGCTCCCTGCTCCGCGGGAAGGCTGCTTCTCCCTCTCCCTCTGCCCCTGCTTGTGTTCCCTCTCTCGCTGTGTCTCTGTCAAATAAATTAAATAAATAAATAAATAAATAAATAAATAAATAAATAAATAAAATCTTAAAAAAAAAAGACTGAGCAAAGGGGGAAGCAGAAACCTGTAAACAGAGGTTGGAGGATGATGGGGAATCTGCACTGCGGAGCTCAGCCGTGCTGCCCGGGGTCAGACGTGCAGCCGTGGGGATGCATAGCCAGGCTCCTCCAGAAGGACCACCTGCCACCAGCCCCGCTCAGGCCAAGGAGAGGAAATAAAACACAGCTGCCCTTTCCCTCTTCCCGCTAGATGGTGGCTCCTGGGCTTAGGCGGGAACAGTTACAGGCTTCAACTGTGGAGTCATTTCTGTGAAAATTATACAATTTTATGACTGGGGTGAAACTTTATGAATTCTAAGTATGCAATCTTTAGAGTACAACTTTCTCTTGTGTTATTTTTGCTATAAAATAAAATAAGTGGCCCTCCCATACTGATGAACTTTCAGAAGTAATTTTAACATAATAGCAAGAAAATTTTTAAATCTCAAATTGGCCAGTATTGAATTTAGAAACGTCATCCCCACACAGCCTAGTTATGGTTGAGGCTTGAAGAGACTTCTAAACATTCAAAGTATTCATCTCTATGAGTAAACATTTAAACTGTTTTACTTGCAAAAGAAAAATCTACACCTTTTAAAAAGAACAAAAAAACTTTACTATTTCATTAGACTTTTAAAAAGAATTTATTTTAAGCAGGCTCCATGCCCGACGTGAAGCTTGAACTCATGACCTTGACATTAAGAGTTGCATGCTCTGCTGACTGAGCTAGCCAGGTGCCCCTTATTTTATTAGATTTTTAAAGAGATTTTTTTTTCTTATCCTAAAATGAAAACACATATTCACAAAATATCTTGTACATGAATGTTTGGAATAACTTTATTCATAATGTCTCCAAACTGTCAAATAATAACGAAAACAAACAAACAAACATCCATTAAGGATGTTCAGAATGTGGACCATGCATCTGATGTGATACTAAGTCCACCTAATGATATGGAGTCTGAAAATCATGGTGAATGACAGAGGGCAGACACAAAGAGCACATTTAATAGGATTTCATTTACACGCCATCCTAGAGAAGGCACAGCTCCTCAGCACTAGCAAGGACTGAATGAGGGCATGTCACCTGGGATGACAGGTGCACGGGAAGCTTCTGGGGCCAAGGAGGTAGTCTCCATGGCGATTACTGCCGCGGTTACACAGACGTACACATTTATCAAAACTCAATGAAATGTCACAGAAAGTGCCTGTTGTATGTGAACTATGGCTCAATATGTTTTATTTAACAAGGGAAACAAAAATTTTAGATTACCCTGTTTAGAGCAGAATTCTGTAAGTCATGTGACTTGGTTTTCCTCCCACTTGGCGTCAGACCAGTGGTTATAAAGGGTGGACAGGGCTCAACAGTAATATTTAGAGGATTCCTTAGCTTAAAACTTCATGAAAGTGTGTTAATGGAGAATAAATAGCCCATCGCTATGCATCTGCTCACTGCTTCGTCCACCGGTCTGTTGAAGCCTTAACCAGACAGGTGGGGGTCCCTGCGCTGGGTCTGAGAGAGGAGGCGTTTGAGCACATCCACTGGCAGGGTGCACTTGTTGTGTCACCTGACAGGTGGGTGAGCAGGGGGTCCAGGAGCACACAGCTCAACTCCAAGACCGGGCTGCTGGAAGGTTCTGGTGAAGGTGGCTCAGCCTGCTCTGTGGCAGAGAGAGCCCCATGGGCCTGGTGCAGGCAGGCAGATGCGGAAACTGGCACCCGCCAGCAATCCAGGGACAGCTGCAGAAACCATCAGAAAGGGCCACGTTCATGCAGAGTATGGAAGGTGCCCTGAGATACTGGGTGTGAGAAACAGGAGGCATCACGACGGCCGAGACTGCACACCTGAGGTAGGGGCTGCAGGGGCAGGAGTTCTGGGGCATAAGAGGGTTGCCCTTGCACACGCACACCCCCAGCACCCTGCCAGGGCCGTCATGTCCAGCAAACAGCAGGTGCACCCTCACCGCGTGGGCTGCATGCTCCAGCAAGGGCGGCAGGCAACCAGCGAGTTGGTTGACAGTGGTGACAGACGGTGACAAATGAATGTGACCCTGAGTGGAGAGGACAGAGGGGAGCGTGTGGAGAGACCCCTACTCCTGCCAGAGGCGCCGCTTGAACTGGTGTCTGGTGTTTGGGCGGCAGTGTGGGATGTGGTGACCCGGGAGGCCTGGGGTGCAGGAGGGCAGGGCGCGGCCACGGTCGGTGTGGACCGCTCCTCATTCCCAGTCATCTCTGTCACTCTCCACAGGCTCCTGGGGCCAGCCGGGGCCCACCCTGAGCACACACGGCTGCACGGATGGTGGGGGGCTTGGAGGTGCCCCGGGGGCCGCAGGACCGGGAGTGATGCCCGCGCTCCGTCCCTGGCTGTGTGGTGCGGCAGCACCAGCCTTGCTCCTGGGCGCCCCGACCTCCCGCTGCACCTGCGGCTTAGCTCGGGTTCTCTTCCAGCCAGTGTCCACCAAGGGAGCATCCTTGCCCAGCACAGCTCATACTCAGAGACAGGAAAAAATTTTCAGTGGCTCAGCCATTAAATTAATTTGAAAAACATTTCAAATATTACTTATTTATTCTTACTTTAATTGTGCTATTAAATCTCTCATAGTTTTCATTCACATGAGGAAATCAAGGTGTTTGAAACAAGCTCACTTAGTCATGGGCAGAAAAACCCGCAACTGATTCTTTTAAGTTTAATTTGCAGATTCCACATTTACACCTGCTAACGTGTGTGACATTGCATAATTTAACATTACACTGTTAAAAAAGTCATATTTAATAAGTGGATCATGTTACCTAATAATTTGTATTATAGGAAACCTAAAAGAGATTCTATATGAGGCAATATGAAACAATATTTTTATAAATAATGCAAAAGCATCAATTATCATAATGACTTTTTTGAACTTGTGCATTCATTGTGTATTATCCTCACCTCAGTTTCAATATTGCATTTCATTAACTTGTTAAGTGGTTCCTTGGCATGTTTGTCTAATTGCAAAGTCATTACTAAATTTATTTTCTGATGTAGTACTGAATTTTAATGTACATTTTTCTTTTTTTTCCTTTAAATTTGTTAATCACCATACATTACATCATTAGTTTTTGATGTAGTGTTCCATGATTCATTGTTTGTGCATAACACCCAGTGCTCTTAATGTACATTTTTATTAATAAAAAAGTAAAACATTGGCCACAGCAATTTCTTTCAAGACACATCTACAGGCAAGGGAAAAAAAGCAAAAATGAACTTTTGGGACTTCAACAAGATAAAAAGTTTTTGCACAACAAAGGAAACATTCAACAAAACTAAGAGGCAATCCACGGAATAGGAGAGGATATTTGCAAATGACATTTCAGATAAAGGGCTGGCATCTAAGATCTATAAAGAACTTTTCAAACTCAACACCCAAAAAACAAATAATCCAGTCAAGAAATGGACAGAAGACATAAACAGACACTTCTCCAAAAAAGACATACAAATGACCAACAGAGATGAAAAAAATGTTCATCATCATTAGCCATCAGGGAAATTCAAATCAAAACCACATTGAGATACCACCTTACACCAGTTAGAATGGCAAAAATTGACAGGGCAAGAAACAACAAATGTTGGAGGGGATGTGGGGAAAGGGGAACCCTCTTACCCTGTTGGTGGGCGTGCAAGCTGGTGCAGCCACTTTAGAAAACAGTGTGGAGGTTCCTCAGAAAATTAAAAATAGAGATACCCTATGACCGAGCAATTGCACTCCTGGGTATTTACCCCAAAAACACAGATGCAGTGAAAAGAAGGGCCACCTGCACCCCAATGTTCACAGCAGCAATGTCCACAATAGCCAAACTGTGGAAAGAGCTGAGATGCCCTTCAACAGACGAATGGATAAAGAAGGTGTGGTCCATATATACAAGGGAAGATTACTCAGCCATCAGAAAGGATGAATACCCAACTTTTGCATCAACATGGATGGGACTGGAGGAGATGATGCCAAGTGAAATAAGTCAAGCAGAGAAAGTCAATTATCATATGGTTTCACTTATTTGTGGAACATAAGGAATAGTGTGGAGGACCACAGCGGAAGGGAAGGGAAAGTGAAGGGGAAGAAATCAGAGAAGGAGACAAACCAAGAGAGACTCTGGACTCGGGGAAACAAGCTGAGGGTTTCAGAGGGGAGGGGGTGGGGGGAGGGGGGCGATGGGTGATGGGTATTAAGGAGGGCGCGTGTTGTGATGAGCACTGGGTGTTATATGCAACTGATGAATCATTGAACATTACATCAAAAACTTAGGTTGTACTATATGTTGGCTAATTGAACATAATAATAATAATAATAAAAGCCTATAGAGGCATACCTCGGAGAGATTGCGGTTCGAGACCACCGCAATAAAGTGAATGTCACCATAAAAAAAAAAGTAAAACATTTACTAATGTGTTGATTTAGGAGTATTCACATTCACTCTTATGTGAGGAAAGCCTTGGGGCTGCCGGGAAGGGCGCGGCCTCAGGAACGCTGACCCGCCTTCTGGAGCCACTCTGCGGTGCAGCGGGTTCTCCGAGTCCGACTCTTGGAGAGACCTGTGACTCTGCAGGCAGTCTCAGGGTGGGGGCCAGAGGACGTTGCCAGTTTCCCCAGAGCCGCGGGTGGTCGTTGCAGTTGGCGTGGGGCCCCTGAGCCAGCACTCACAGCAGTGAGGGGGTGCTCCAGCAGCCTCCGCCTCTGCGCCCCAGTCACATGCGGGAACCTGTCAGTAAACCCCCAGTAACCAGCGCTGCTGTGGGAATTCCTCTCTCCTGCTTTACTCAGGACGCCGAAACTGCCCCTGCTTCTGTTCCACACCCTCCTGCATTCAGGACCGCCCTCGCTGCTCACCTGGGCGGCGGTGACCTGCTCCCTCCTGCAGGCGCCAGCCTTCTCTGCTCCGCCCGCTCGCTCTCTGGTGGCCCCGCAGCACCGCAGACCCGCACACTCGCAGGGAGGGCGCACCCGGGAAGCTGTCTGTCTCCAAGCAGGTGCCTGTGCACGGTGTGTGCACTTGTCGGTGTGTGCAGATTCAAATCCTGACATCACGCTAACATCAGATCACGGCGGATCAGGAACGCTGGTTAAGCAAGGCTCTGAAACACGCCCTGCGCCTGAGCTGCTGAGCCATCCTCAGGTCCGCTGTCACTTTTACACCTGTGATGTGTGCTCCTGGAGGCGAAGGGAGAAGGAGGCCGGGGCGGAGGACTGGCCGGCTCAGGGAGCAGCAGGGCCGCCCACGGGGGAGCAGAGAAACCCGAGGGAACGCAGACCTCACACAGCTACGTTTTCCTCACGAGCAATCTGAAGCTTGGACAACAGAGATGACCCGACATCAGCGGGGCTTGACGCGAGCACTCAGCACACATTTACCTTATGACTGAGGCAGTGGAGGGGGTAAGGGATGGAAGCTGGCGCTCATCCGCTGGGGGCACCTACCCGGCTCCGACTCGGGCACAGCGCGGGCAGTGGACACTGGGGGGACGGTTCAGCGGGCGCACGGGAGGTGCCGCGAGCACACGGGTGCTTTCACCAGCACCGGGGAGAGTAAAACACTCTGCACTGCAGCCGGCTCCTGGTGAAGGGGCTACCTACTCTCAGCCTGGTGGAAAGAGAACCACAGGGAAGGACCACTCACTCGGGGTGAAGCCTGCATCCTGGAATTTTTCTAAGATCTTGTTTCCTGACTTCTATTTTTTGCTTATTCAAACTCTCTTCTTTTCCTGCCTTCCTTTAGTTTGAGCTGTCTTGCATCTATTTTTTTCTCTATACCTATATGAAGGCTAAATCTTTTTTTCCTACTTTTAAGATTTATCTTTAAAATTTGAAAGCATATCTAGTTTAGAAAAGTCTGAAATTAAATACCTACTTCTACCCTCATCTCAGATCATACAAGGATCTTAGACTATTTTAGTTTTTAGCAGATCCTTCCCATAGTACATAGCATTGTTAGCCAATGTTCTATTTTTCTCTTGTTACCACTGTCTATTAAGTTAGTACAATTGCAATCAGAACATAATGGGAATAGCATTAAAATGCAGACCATGTGCAGCCACCAGAGTTCCGGTCCTAACGCAAAATAACTCTGACAATCGAGCCCCATGGTCTCCAACGTCTGCAACAGGGAAATGGAACAACTAGGTGGCCACTCTGATTAGTATTTGAATCTTTTATTGTTTCCTATATCACACTTTGGTATATACTGAATTCTATACATTTTTTCTTATAATAATTGTAATTTGCTAGAACTTTGGTCATGTGTTAGCCTTCTACTTTGGCAATATTCTCTAGATAAAATACCCTGAAGAGCCCACATTATAATCTGGGTAACAGGGTTCTAATCCTGCCCACACTGACAGAAGAACGAATTCAAGCATCAATGTTCCTCACACTTCCCACCTTCTTTTCAAAACAACAGAGCATTGCCTTGCTTAAAAATCCCCTTTATTTCCAAAGAGTGATGCTCTGCCATAGTCATTACCTCCTGTAGATGTCACTGAACATGCCCCCACCCACGGGCATCACAAAACACCACAGCAGAACAACTCCACTCCACGGCTTTCCTGCCTTCCTGCTCCCAGTAAGAGACACGGAGTAACAAAGCTCAACTGAAAAGGGATAAAGGGAATGAATGTGCGTGACTGTTCAGGTGTCCAAGTGTCCCAAGCTGCCACGGAATCACTAAGACCTCAATTCACATCTCTTCTTTGTCAATAATTGATGATCCGAGAAAATAGCACAACCTCTGAACA
The DNA here is from genome assembly GCF_009762305.2 of Zalophus californianus. Taxonomy (NCBI): domain Eukaryota; kingdom Metazoa; phylum Chordata; class Mammalia; order Carnivora; family Otariidae; genus Zalophus; species Zalophus californianus. Next base: position 652,384 of record NC_045602.1, read on the forward strand.
TAAGGAAAAAAAAAACCCTAACTGCCAAATAGTTTAAATTTATCTCTAATCCATAGGTCTGAAGGAGATTATTTTTCAAAGTATTAACTAATAAGCTCTTTTCTGCCTGGAAAGTGTCAAACACCATCTCTCTGCTCATGGGCTCCAGCCATGCCAGGACCACCAATAGACAGCAAGAGGGAAGAGCACCCATGTCTGTGGGAGTGAGTTATAATTGCAAAAAGAAGAATATAGCCTGATTTCAAATCAGTATCCCTCTCCAAAAATGACTGTATGAAATATATAGACCAAGAAACCCTCCCTTATACCCACCCTGTGTTAATAAAGGAATGACTTTAAGCTAGGTTTGGGAGAGGGGTTGAGTTGTACAAGAGAGAAGTATAGAGATTTTATATTTCTTTTTCTGCTGACTGCATACCTAGTACTAATCACAGGGAGGGTGATGAAGTAAGTCTGTGAACGTCTGAGGTCATCCTGAGAAAAGTATGGTGCAGTTAGAGGAAAGGAGAGAATCATTTCCTAATTTCCATTTGATGATTAAAAACAGCAACCCCACAGAGGCATCAGCTTCCTGACTTTGGGGGAGCAAGAGTGACCTAGAGCTCCAGCTGACCCCTGAACTCACCATGTGCTGGTGTGAGCAAGGGGGAGTCCCTCGTGGCCAGTGTGCTCAGGATGAATGAGATGCATTCTCCTCCCCATCCACCTAAACACACATATTCTGCCTTCCTTCACCTCACCAGGCAGTGTCCATGCCTGCAGATCTCACACTAAAGTAAGACAGCGGTGCTTGGTCCCTGTTTCGGTCTAATTCTGACTTCCCTCCTAGGAGACAATAACCCATTTCAAAGAACTGATTATTAACAAAATTAAAAAGTGAACCAAAGTGGGTATATGTAGCAACTTTATCTTTTACCATACTTACCTCAAGATATTTTTGAATTATGCACTTACTTTAGTAAAGTATTAGGTTATATTTTTAATAAATATGGCTAGTTATTTATTACATGAATGTTTATCCAAATATAGTAAGTATGTTGTGAACATACATGGGAATTGGAAATAAAGAGAATATGATGGGAATAAACAAAAATCTTTTAAATGTCTTGATAACTATGTTCATAATGTCATAAAAAGGATTTCTAGGGACCATATGCTCAGGGGATGGACAAGAACCATATCTGGTACAGGACAAGTACCACACCAAATATAGGACAAGAACCACATCTGATACAGGGCAAGAACCACGTCTGATACAGGAAAAGTACCACATCTGATACAGGTCAAGTACCACACCCAATACAGGACAAGAACCATATCCAGTACAGGACAAGTACCACACCTGATACAAGAAAAGTACCACACCAGATATAGGACAAGAACCACACCTGATACAGGACAAGAATCACATCTGATACAGGACAGGAACCTCATCTGATACAGGACAAGTACCACACCTGATACAGGACAAGAACCACACCTGATACAGGACAAGAACCACACCTGATACGGAACAAGAACCATATCTGATACAGGACAAGTACCACATATGGTACGAGACAAGTACCACACCTGATACAGGACAAGAACCACATCTGATACAGGACAAGTACCACACCAGATATAGGACAAGAACCATGTCTGATACAGGGCAAGAACCACGTCTGATACAGGAAAAGTACCACATCTGATATAGGTCAAGTACCACACCCAATACAGGACAAGAACCATATCCAGTACAGGACAAGTACCACACCTGATAAAAGACAAGTACCACACCAGATATAGGACAAGAACCACACCTGATACAGGACAAAAATCACATCTGATAAAGGACAAGAACCACACCTGATACAGGACAAGTACCACACTTGATACAGGACAAGAACCACATCTGATACAGGACAAGAACCTTATCTGATACAGGACAAGTACCACACTTGGTACAGGACAAGTACCACATATGGTACAGGACAAGTACCACACCAGATACAGGACAAGAACCACACCAGATATAGGACAAGAACCACACCTGATACAGGACAAGAATCACATCTGATACAGGACAGGACCCACATCTGATATAGGACAAGAACCACACCTGATACAGGACAAGTACTACACCAGATACAGGACAAGAACAACACCTGATACAGGACAAGAACCACACCTGATACAGGACAAGAACAACACCTGATACAGGACAAGAATCACACCTGATACAGGACAAGAATCACACCTGATACAGGACAAGAACCACATCTGATACAGGACAAGTACCACATATGGTACAAGACAAGTACCACACCAGATACAGGACAAGAATCACACCTGATACAGGACAAGAATCACTCCTGATACAGGACAAAATCACATCTGATACAGGACAAGAACCACATCTGATACAGGACAAAAATCACATCTGATACAGGACAAGTACCACACCAGATACAGGACAAGTACCACACCAGATACAGGACAAGAACCACACCTGATACAGGACGAGTACCACATATGGTACAAGACAAGTACCACACCTCATACAGGACAAGAACCACACCTGATACAGGACAAGAACCACACCTGATACAGGACAAGAACCACATCTGATACAGGACAAGTACCACATATGGTACAAGACAAGTACCACACCAGATAATGGACAAGAATCACACCTGATACAGGACAAGAATCACTCCTGATACAGGACAAAAATCACATCTGATACAGGACAAGTACCACACCAGATACAGGACAAGTACCACACCAGATACAGGACAAGAACCACACCTGATACAGGACGAGTACCACATATGGTACAAAACAAGTACCACACCTCATACAGGACAAGTACCACACCAGATACAGGACAAGAACCACACCTGATACAGGACAAGAACCACACCTGATACAGGACAAGAACCACACCTGATACAGGACGAGTACCACATTGATACAGGACATAGGCTATATAATGGTGGCACTATTGATCTCTGTGAAGGACACATGTTGGATTAGAATCAGAATAAGTGAAAGTTGTAATTTTTAATTCCTGCACCCAAAGGGCCATCCTCTACTAATACCTCCCCCATCCATACATCTGCCATTTGGAGACATTTACCTTAGAAAACCATCGCCATAGCAACACTAGTCACTGCAAAAACTTTCAATCCTTCTAAAAAACCAGAAAAGCTAGTCTTAAGTGATTTCAATTCGAAGATTGCATGCACGTTCTGTTAGTGTATTTTTGTTTTATGTTTTAATCGCCATGCCCTAAGGAATGGTGAGACTCACACCTACTCACAGTAGGTAGCTGATAATTGTAGAACCGCTTATTTAATCATGCTCTTCAAACTGGCTCATCAATGTCACTGACTGGTCAGTGTAGCTGAGCTCGCGAGGTCTCGGGCTCGAGGGCCGAGCTGAAGGGTCAAGGCTTTCAAGGGCCTCACCATGCTGTCCTTCCTCCCTGTTAGGATTCCTTTCATACAATCGCTTCTGAAATATAAGTGCTTGTAAACTTCCTGTAAAACTGACTCTGGAAATCATAATTCACACACTCTTTGCTCTCTGGGTCTCAAAATAGCCTTTGGCAAGAGAGAGAACGCATTCTCCTTTCAAGCTCATCTCCAAGCGCGCCGCTCCTGGAGTCTCTCCCTTCCTCCCCTGCTGCACCTGGACCGTTTGCACTCAGCACCTCCAGAACTGACTCTCCTAGATTACAGTCTGGAGTGGCACAGACTTTGTCTGGCAAACTGCCTTTGTACAAGGTCACCACAGGGTTCATTAAAGCCTCACGGACAGTGATGCCTGGTGCGCACAGACATCCCACCATCAGCACCCTGGTGAGCGCTCGCCATTGGGAGGAACGCGGGCCCGGGCTCTAGTGGAAAGACCACCAATCCTCTCTAATGCTGGTCTGAGTTTGCCCACAATGACACTCTCTCCCTGAGACCGCTGAGCTGCTGCACCAAGGGGGGACATCTCCCAACCCACACCACCTTGGTGAGCAACACTGTGCTTCAAACAGGTGCCCCATGTGGCTCCCCACTGAACCCCACTGCAGTCCCCAGCCAGACCCAAGCAGCTACTCCAGGACCCCACTGCTGACTCTGTGTCTTCACACGGGCAGCAGAGACCTGTGAGCAGGTGCAGGTGTCCCAGGGGAAGAGGGTGCCCCCCGGCTGAGGTTGCATTAAGTCAGGGCCAGCTAGGCCCATGGTGCGTGGGCTGTCCCAGGTCTGCTGGAGCCCGCATGGAGTCCCAGGAGTGCTGGTGGGCCCACTCCAGAGGGGTAAAGTGTTGGCCATGGGGGGCCTGGGGCCCGAGGGCCCCCCCTGCTTCCTGCCCAGCCCTCCCCCAGCTCGTCAGATTCCGACCCCCGCACCCCTGCCCCGCCCCAGAGCCCCTCACCAGCCAGGCCCGAGCCCACACACCCCCACCTCAGCTCCCTCTCCAGGGAATTCAGTGCATACACGTGATTAAAAGTCAGTATTAAGCAAAACCTTAAAGAATAGGCAAAATGAAGTTGGAGTTGGGTGATTAGGGACAAGGATTGAGGGCACTTTTGTTTTCAGGAGGAAGACAGAGATAGTGACTGAGCTCAGACTTTGTTAGGCTGAGCTGTGGACCCCAGCTCTGGAGAGATCACCACAAAATAAAATCAGAACAGGAAGCTGCAGACAGAGAGGGAAGTGGATCAAGAGACAGAAAAATCAAAGAAAACAACAGAAACCACTTCAAGGAAAAAGCAACAAACCCAGGGGGACGGAAAGGCAGAAGAGGTATGGGACAGAGACACGAACCAGGGCGGTCATCAGCCCCAGGACCCGGGACACACAGCCCACGCTGCAGGGGCACAGGACTCCCGTGGAGCAGGGTCACCGCCGCGGGCTCCCATAGCCCAGAGAGGGGCAGGGTCCCCTGGCGTGCCGGTATCTCGCATCCAGCAGCAAACAGCACAGAAGACGCTGAGAACATTGCCAGCCTGAGGGAGAGGAGAATTCCAGGCAGTGTGGGAGGCTGCAAGCCTTTCCCCGGAGGCGTTCCCGAGGCTTGCCCAGGGCTTCTGCAGCCTCCCTGAGGCTGTGGCCCGTGGCCCGTCCTCCGCCCCCCGCTGTCGCACACAGGCAGGTCCCCCCCGCAGAAGACATGTCCTGAACCCAGGCGGCACACTGCGGGTACATTTGTCACAGAGGTCACTGGTAAGAAGCCAGCATCAGGGTGAAAGCTCGATTTCAAGGAGAGTCCTGCTGGACGGGCACTGCAAGGGGACATCCTTCCCTCCCGCCCAGAGGTCTGCACCCTCGCCCACTGAGCAGTCTTGTTTGCTCGGCTGATTAAACTTGAAAAATCTTAGCAAAATTTTAGGCCTGTACTTTAAACAAAGAAAGCACAGACTGGGTGGCTCAGTCAGTAAACGTCCGTCTCCAGCTCAGGTGGTGATCCTGGAGTCCCAGGATCAAGGCCATGTTGGGCTCCCTGCTTCACGGGGAGTCTGCTTCTCCCTCTGCCTCTCCCCCTGCTTGTGCTCTCTCTCTCAAATAAATAAACAAAATCTCTTAAAAACTTAAAATTAAAAATAATAAATGAATAAATAAATAACATATAACTTGCATTGTATTTGCTTTATCTTTTTTTTTTTTTTTAAAGTCCCAGAGCTCTATCAAGCTCCTCGTGGCCTGGAGCTGGGGGGAGAGCCCCTGTGACATTGTTACATTACATTACGTTATGTTATTATATTTGTTACATTATATTACATGCATACAGCATACCTTGTACTACAGAGAAACAGACGGTATTTTACGTATTGTTTTATTGGCATCAATCCCCCTTCACGGAACAATGTGCTTGTATCTCCGTGGACATCACCTGCCCAGTAAAAATCTAAAGCAAGCCACACATGAATTATAAATTTTCTGATAGTCACGTTTATAAAGCAAAAAGAATCAGGTGGATGAATTTTAATAATATATTTTAATCCAGTGTTTCAAAATCTTATCACCTAAGTATTCAGTCACCATAAACCTATCCATTAGATAACTTAAACCATCTTTGAAGTCAGGTGCCCGTCCGGCTCTTACAGAACCCCAGTTGGGACAAGCGTGCATGGCTCGAGGCTCCCCACGGAGCAGCACAAATGTGTGTCATTCCGCCTGCCCCCAGGTGAGCCAGACCTGTGCTGTCAGGAGACCTGTGTCTAGTGTGAGGAGCCTGAGCTGTCCCCGGGGAAGGGCAGAGCTCGGAGGGCTGGTGGACCCCAGGAGGGGCAGGACGCAGGACTCGTGGTCAGCCTCCATGCTAGCAGGTGGGCCTTCAGTGGTGGCAGAAGGAGGACACTTATGCGACTGGGTCCATGCACAGCCTCTGTCCCTCCTACCTTGGGCGTTCCACCCGAGGCCCGACTGCACAGTCTGCACCTGCCTTTGCTGGACACCGTGTGAGACCCAAAGTTCACCCTTGTCTGCACTCCAATAATGCAAAGAGGTACAGGATTTCAGGTCACCTGTCCAAGGCACTGGGTTATGACGGTGGACGTGGACCTGCCCTCACCCATTCCAGAGTATGTAACTTCCCTCCTAAAATGTCCTTCTGTGCACCCAGGTTTATGACTGTGGTTCTGATAGTATCCGTCTCATGACGGGCAGCTCCAGAGTCATAATTACTTGATTTTTCGTGACCAGGTGCTTGGTATACACTAGGTCTACCTTTTTAAATGGTGACTAGCTCCCTCCTGCAGGATGGCTGGGTTTTGCTCCAAATACCTAGGGACCTGTCCACTAATAGGAGCTGTGGGGGCAGAGCCTCTGTTCTCCTTTGTTCAGCACCCCTCTATTAATCGCACCTCTGTTGTGGCATGGCCCATGCAAATATATTAATTGTTACCACAGACTGGTAATGATGTTTGGTAAACTGTGGGGTGCTGTTAAGATTTCTGAGTGGAGTGCCTGGACTATACTTCACAAAGAACCAGGGGAGATGCTTTATCTGCTTCAGCACTGTTAGATTCGAATGACAAATTTGAGAAAGTTACAGGAAGGAAGAGCCAGGTGCGAAATCAGAGTGGAGATGCCTCATCCGGCGTTTCTATATGACAAATGCATAGCAATCCATTAATTTCTCATTTCAGTTTTCTTTTTTATTTTCAAAACAAGTAATTTTATCCTTTAAAAAAGTGAATATGTTATTACTCTTACAAAGTTTCAAAGTCAGCAGTTACAGATCTTAAGTTCTCTCCCAGGTGGCTCCTGAGGGCACAGAGGATGTGTGCTTTCCCATGACGGCATCACCAGCTCCCTGTACTCTGGTGCCAAGTATGGTGCCAAGTTAATTACCAGCTTCCCCTGGACAGCGGCGTGGCCAAGCGGAAGGCCATCTGTTGAGGGCTGGTGCAGGACGGCAGCTGGTTCCTGAAAGCAGGTGTTAGTTTTTTCATAAGGCTCATGGTCAGAGCAATGAGAAAGTCAGCGAGCTCTGGACGACCATCCCAGAGACTGGAATGATCAAAGGAAATGACTTCTCCCATGCGCTCCCAGATTCCTGGGGGCGGACTCCAAGCACCTTCGCGCTGACAGTGGTCTTCGACCCTATGTAAGGCCAGTCACTTATTTCTGAGGATGTGATCAGTTTTGCTTTATTGTGCTAATCTTGTGGACTGGCTTTGTCACTGTGTTTCCGTGTATCTAAGTGTGTGTGTGCCGGTGTATTACCACATCTGGGTACGGCACATTCATTTATATTCTAGTTGGCTCACGCACACAAGCTCATGATAGGGCAGGATTAAAAAGAAAAATTGGGCACTCATTAGCCTTCTTGGCTCCTCTATTTTTTCCAAGAAGCCTCCTATTTTCTATCAACCAATTCATCGCTACCTAGAGGACTTAATAACCATTTCAAAGATACTGAAACATGGAGAGAGTCCTTAAGTGCCCACCACAAAACTGTAACAGAACTTATTGCAGATACACGTGTTTTCTTCTGAACTTCTTTTGAAGAAATAAAACAATTTAAAGAGATGAATCTTGCTATCTTTAGCTCTCAACCATTTAATTCATTCACTCTTAAGCCTCAGTTTTAACAATCATTCCGAAAATAGGATGTCTATTCTGCAACTTGCTTCCCTCTCCCCAGTTTGGAGATTTCGTCATTGAGAAGAGGATCTAGTCATTCACCGGCTTCAACTGTCACTCGTGCTCCGTGATGTCCATAAACAGAGTCTGACTCATCCATTCCCACCTCTGGGATGTGGGCGTGCCTACTTTCCATCACATCATGCAAAGCTGCAGTAAGCGTTCCTGAATCCACCTGCATTGCACTTTGTGGGAGTTTCTCCAGGACAGTCCTGGGCCCCTGTGCTGCTGTGGTGTGCCCAGATGGATTCCAGTGGCCACCATGGTGACACCCAGCCTCGGGGCCACCAGGAGGGTGTGGATATGAGGGTGGGAGATGTGGAGTTATACCTGAAGCAGCCTTTCCTTTCTAACACAGGGCACCATGTAAGCTCTACCATTTTCAATAACCTAGAAGAAAAACAAGTTTGGGAGGCATTACTGTAGGGCATAAATTTGTAAGTACAATGGTTAGGTCTGAGGATATATGTCTCTTTGCTTCACTGGACATCCCCAAATGCCTCCTCGAATTTGTTGTAACAATTTACCTTGTCTCTTTATCAATCAGATAAAGGCAATCAACCCAAAGGGGCGGGGGGATGCAAGGCATACGAAAAGAAAACGCACTGAAAAACGAATACTCATTTGGGCAAAAATTGTAGAAAATGCTGAACATCACCAAGCAAGCAGGGAAATGTAAGTTGAAGGGAGGTGCCACTTCATATCAGTCACGCTGGCATCAAAGCGATGCTTGGTTTTCTTGACTTTTAAAATTTTTGCCAGAGACGCAGGATGGCTCGTGGTGCTCAGGTGTGTCAGCCTCACCGTGCGACCTGCTTTCCTCACCAGCCTCACCAAGGAAGCTGTGCTTGCCCTAGATCAGAACACCCTTGGATTTCGAGGCTTTGGAGTGTGGTTCACTTTCCATTGGTGACTGTCTTGCATCACCTGAGGACAAGTGGGTTTCACATTTCCCTGCAGGACGTCATCATGGTTGTGCTCGCCCAAGGAATTGGGGATCTGCCTCTAGGCTGCCAGTGGCTCTGCAGCCCACCCACTCCGTCAGGGAATGGAAGAGGCCTCGAATCTTAGGTGGAAATTTGAAACCTGGAACCGAGTCTTGCTTCCTGAGAACTCAAGCTCCTGGGAGCTGCCCCTCCCCCCTCACCACGGGAGAGGCTGGCGGACAGACACGCGTGTGCATCTTTTCAGCCTGTGTGCCCATTGTGTTAATTTTCTGGTCTTATGTAATTTGACAGAGATTTAATAGGGAATATATTCTGTCAGTGGAGGTCAGACACTGCAGTGATGGTACCATTTCTCTGGACTGACACCTTGTTATTTTTAGATATTCTATCAACACACGTTAAATGCATTCCCTCCTTAATGTAATTTTCATGCAGTACTTGTGGGTTCATGGGTTTGAGATGTGTGTTTACAGAAAGTGACAGATCCTTAATCCTGGATCCTCTCCAGGTGTGAACTTGGTGCCCATCCAGTGGGGCGTTTCCTCACTGCGCCTCATCCTTTGCATGTCCAGCCGACAGCACATAATAAACTCCTCAGGAATCTGTTAGTCAGCAGTGTGGTCTGCAATCTAGCTGGAAATGACAAGTTTTTATGCCAAAACCTATAACCATGCTTTTCAGTTTTGCCTCTTTCATGAGTAATATTTATTTAAATATAGACACTAAACTAGTGTTTTGTGCAAATTATGATGATTTCTCTTCACAGGTGGCTGGAATTCATTGCTTATTCTATATACAGAATAGAATTTTTTATTAAGCTTTTTTAAGTTTTAGGTTCACAGCAAAATTGAGGGGAATGTAGACAGGTTTCTCATATACCCCCTTCCCTCACACTCACACCCTCCGCCATGATAGACACCCCCCTCCTCCCCAAATGGTGCATTTATTACAACTGATGAGCTTACAGTCTAATCCCCCAAAGTCCGTGTTTCCTTTGGGGTTCATTCTTGGTGGTGTACATTCTGTGGTTTTGGATGAATCCATAATGACATGTATCCACCATGTGGTACCCTACAGAACAGTTTCACTGCCCTAAGAGCCCTCTGTGCTCTGCCTACTCACCCCTCCCCGTACCCCGGAAACCACAGATCTCTGTACTGTCCTCACAGTTCTGCCTTTTCTGGAAAGTCGAAATTATCTGGTGTGTGCAGCCTTTCAGACTGGCTTCTTTCACTTAATAATCTACCTTTAAGGTTCCTCCACGTCTTTTCATGGCTTCGTAGCTCCTTTCTTGCCAGGACCGAGTAATACTCCCTTGTCTGGACGGACCACCATTTATTCACTACTGAAGGACTTGCACGTTTGGGCATTTGTGAACAACACGGCTATACACATTGTGTGTGGATTTTTGTGTGGGCATGTTTCAATTCCTTTTAGCGAACACCAAGTACAATGAATGGTTGCTGATCGTTTGGTGAGTCTGTGTTTAGTGCAGCGTCTTCCCCAGTGGCTGCATCATTCTGCGTTCCCGCCAGCAGTGAAAGAGAGTTCTGGGCCCCACGTCCTTGCCAGCACTGGGTGTTGTCAGAGTTCTGGACTGTGGCCATTCTGGTAGGTGTGCAGTGCCATCTCGTGCTTGTTTTAATTTGTGTTTCCCTGATGCATATGGAGCAGATTTTCACGTGCTTACCTGGCATCTATACATCTTCTCTGGGGAGGAGTCTGTTAGGGTTTGGGCCCATTTTTTATTTGGTTGTTCGCCTCCTTTCTATCAGTTTTAAGAGTCCTTTATCTATTTTGGACAAGAATCCTTTCTCAGATGGGTCTTTTGCAAATATTCTCTCCCGGTCTGTGGCTTGTCCTCTCTCTGACTTTGTCTTTCTCGGGGCGGAGCTTTTCATTGTAATGTATCCAGCTTATTGGCTCTTCCTGTCATGGATCCCGTCTTTGGTGTTGGATAAAAAAGGTCATCACCATCCCCATGGTCATCAAGGTGTTCTCCTACGTCATCTTCCAGGGGTTTTATATTTTGCATTTTACATTTAGGTTGTGTTTCATTCTGAGTTAATTTCTGTGAGGGGTGTGAGGTCTGGGTGGAGATTCAGTATTTTGCACGTGGACGTCTACTTGTTCCAGCACCACTGGATGAAGGACTACCTTGGCTCCATTGTCAACAATCACTGAATGTATTTATAGACGTCTATTTCTGGGGTCTCTACTCATTCTATTAATCTGCACGTCTGTCCTTTGACCAAGACCACAAGTTTGTGATTGCGACAGCTTTATATTCAGTCTTGAAGTCAGGGGGTAAGTCAGGGGGTGTCAGTCCTCCAGCTTTGTTCATGGATAAAGGACATCACATAATGATAGGAAAAGTTTATCAAGAAGACATAAAAATCCCAAATGTTTATGTACCCAGTAAAAGAATTTCTGATATTTAAAAAAACGTAGTAGACCAGAGAGGAGAAATAGAGACATTTACAATTATTCATGGAGACTTCAACACCCCCCTCTCAGTAACTAAAAATCAGCAAGGATACACAAGACCTGGAAACACTACCAACCAAACAGGCCTGCTGACATTGTGGGAACCTCACCCATCCACAGCAGACTCTAAAATCTTTCCAAGTGTGTACAGAACACGTACAAAAATAGAACGTATTATAGGCTATGCAATTAACATTAACAATTTGTAAAAGATAGAAACAATTTAAAGTATGTTCTTTGCCCAGAACAGAATTAAACATGAAATAAATGACAGATATCACCAAAAAAAAACCCCTATGTTTGGAAATTAAACAATAGTGTCAACTGAATAAAGTAGAGATATTCGCACATCAAAGCTTTATTTGCTGAGTCTGGCAGGGCTCCCACTTCCTCCCAGGTCCCTCCCGGCAGAGTCAGAACACGTGCAGCAACCCATCTCAGGGACCCCACCTCCTTGGGGTCCAGGCTTCTCAGCTGCCTGACTCCTCAACTCCTTGGTAGGCTCAAGAAAAACTCAGATATTTTAGTTTTTCTGACTTTCTTCCAATGTTAGGATGGGGGCAATTCTCTCTCCAGATTTCTACATCCTAAACAAAATCTGAAATCTTTATGCATGTGTTTTTAAGAAGGGAGAAATGATAATGTTTGTATTCTGTTTTAATGATAGAAAGTAGAGAGGGAAACGGTAACAGAGTGAGATGGAAGAACTGGGGGGTGAGCTCTAGTGTCCAAGTGAGGCATTCACCATAGGACCATGGACAGTTTACCTGCAGGAGAGACAGGGCTGCAAATGTGAGAGCAGGGGTGCAGGTAGGCAGGTGTATCAGATGCAGGGGAGTGTGGTTGTCTCTTCTGACTGTGTCGTCTCCGTGAAATATGAAAGAAGGTCATCAGTTATGATCACAAGTCTCAAATTCCTTATGTTGACTCACATAACAAGGGATAAAGAACATTACCTCCATCATCCACATTTATTAACTGTCTGCTATGTTTCTGGCACTACTGAAGTCAGGGTTGATGGAAGCATCAAGAAAACACATTCTCTGCTCAAGAAGCCCTCTAATCTTGGGCACAAGCTAACCTAAACTTAGTGCAAGGTGACATGTCCTAACTGTGACATGATGGCGGGACCTCAGTTTATAATTACAACGCCCATCCAAGAAGGCTTGTGAACTAAGGTGCATGACTGAATGTGGGAGCTGAGACCCAGAGAGCTAATCACTCTGCAAAACAGAACAAAGTTGATGTTACCCCAGAGTAACCCACGAAGGAGCGTTTATGGACAGAAGCATGGCTGGGAGAGAAGCAAAGGACGGTCCTGAAGGTTGAACTAGCTTCAAAACCAATGTCTTCACGCCCAGCATCTCTGTGTTTGGCTCCACAATCCCCTGGGTTAGTATCTAAGTCAGACACCCTATCTGATCAGAGCCCTGGGAATTTGTCTCCAAGCAACAGACTCCTGTGCTTTCCCTCCCCGGAGTCCTTCCTGGGTGATATCTGCTCTTACTTTGGCTCTTTCAAACAAAATGAGACATGAGTAGTTTTGCACCCAGGCTATAGCATTATTCCAGCAACCGGATGCAGCTAGCGCTGGGCTTCAAGGTCTCCTCAGACAGGCTTCATAGGGTATTTCAGGGGGACTGGAAAGTCGGATTTCTCCCAGTGCATTCATATCTCTGTGCCTGTGCTAGAAATAACTTTATGAAGTAGATTATTTGCTTTTGGAACCCTGTAAGGGCCCAAATGCCAACCTGGGTTACAATCTAACCCAGACGCAGAACGAACAACTATTTGCAACATTTGTAGATGGATTCATTTTAATCTGTTCAAATTTTAATCTGTCAAATCTTTAAACTGTTGCTACACTGTTCTAAGCCAATTTAATTGTTCAACAAAAAGTTAGTTTCTTATACAGAATATCAGTGGTCTCCTGCTACAACTAGAGGAAGGTAAAATCATGTCTTCTCCCTAGTGATTTCACTACCAATTGGCATGCTATTAATATGACCTAATTCTCCTGCTTGTACAAATATTTGTTAACAAGGAAGTTGAAAAGAGTTATTACAATGTTATTCTCAGGAATTGGAGATAGTGACATTCTCTGTGCTAAAGTGCAAGAACATGCTGTTTGCATGACAGATTCACAAAGGGATGGTCTGGACACTGTGATGGTGGCTTGCTGGGGATGTTGTTGACCAGTAGATTGCAGCACAATGACATCACAGCCTGTCAAGTTCAGGCTTCAAGTGGCTTTGTGTGCTTTTGGCTTCTCTCCTAGAACCCAGCACCACGTTGAGAATAACCCCATGCCAGCCTGCTAGGACAGGGGAGACCTCAGGAAGCAGCTTCACGCCCACCAAGATCTGCCAGCAGCCACTTGCCTGCCAGACACATACATAGGCTTGATCTAGACCAGATCCGCAAGATGAACATGGCCAGCAGAGGTGGCCAACAGTTGTGGGATTTTGTTCTTTGTTGTCATTGAAGCATGGAAGTTTTGAGTGGTTTCTTATGTTACAGTAGCCGAAATACCAAAATTGCCAACAGTTATGAAACCCAAACACACACACACACACACACACACACACACACACACACACACACACATTGAAATTCTTTGGATTAAACCAAATTTTTACCAAAAAAAGATTTATTTATTTATTTGAGAGAGAGAGAAAGAGAGAGATAGAGCAGGAGAGAGGGGCAGAGGGAAAGAGAATCTCAAGCAGACTCTGTGCTGAGCATGAAGCCCAACACGGGGTTCAATCTCACACCCCAGAGATGATGACCTGAACCAAAACCAAGAGTCAGACGCTTAACTGACGGAGCCACCCAGGGGCCCCTGAAACCAAATTTTTATGTAATAAAAGGCATAAGGTCAATATTTCGTAAAACATTTGTTAAATTATCCTTGCATTTCCACATAAATACCAGTTATTTGTTGTATTATATTATTTGCATATATTGGTTAGCTATTGGTTTATGCAATTTTGTTAGTGTCCATGTTGTGAAATCAGTCCATAGGTTTCTTTTTGGTGTTGTCAGTTCTAAGTTTTGGTGTTAGTAATATGTGAGTATCTTAATAGGCATTGGAAAATTTATCATACCTGCTCGAGTTAGAAAAAAGCTTAAAAACATAGAAGTCAGTTTCTCTTAGAAAATGTGGTCAAGGGCGCCTGGGTGGCTCAGTTGGTTAAGCAACTGCCTTCAACTCAGGTCATGATCCCGGAATCCCAGGATCGAGTCCCACATCGGACTCCCTGCTCAGCAGGGAGTCTGCTTCTCCCTCTGACCCTCTTCCCTCTTGTGTTCTCTCTCTCACTCTCTCTCTCAAATAAATAAATAAAATCTTTTAAAAAAAAAGAAAATGTGGTCAAACTGCCCACAATATTTCCTGGCATTTATTTATTTATTTTTAATGTAGTGTTCCATGATTCATTGTTTGTGCATAACACCCAGTGCTCCACGCAGAACGTGCCCTCCTCAATACCCATCACCAGGCTAACCCATCCCCCTACCCCCCTCCCCTCTAGAACCCTCAGTTTGTTTTTCAGAGTCCATCATCTCTCATGGTTCGTCTCCCCCTCTGACATACTCCCCTTCTCTTCCTCTCCTGTTATCTTCTTCTTTTTCTTTTTTCTTAAAATATGTTGCATTATTTGTTTCAGAAGTACAGATCTGTGATTCAACAGTCTTGCACAATTCACAGCGCACCGTAGCACATACCCTCCCCAATATCTATCATCCAGCCACCCCATCCCTCCCACCCCCAACCACTCCAGTAACACTCAGTTTCTTTCCTGAGATTAAGAATTCCTCATATCAGTGAGGTCATGTGATACATGTCTTTCTCTGATTGACTTATTTCACTCAGCATAACACCCTCCAGTTCCATCCACGTCGTTGCAAATGGCAAGATCTCATTCCTTTTGATGGCTGCATAATATTCCATTGTGTATATATACCACTTCTTCTTTATCCATTCATCTGTCGATGGGCATCTTGGCTCTTTCCACAGTTTGGCTATGGTGGACATTGCTGCTATAAACATTGGGGTACATGTACCCCTTCGGGTCCCTACATTTGTATCTTTGTGGTAAATACCCAGTAGTGCAATTGCTGGATCGAACGGTAGCTCTAATGTCAACTGTTTGAGGAACCTCCATACTGTTTTCCAGAGGGGTTGCACCAGCTTGCATTCCCACCAACAGTGTAGGAGGGTTCCCCTTTCTCCACATCCCCGCCAACATCTGTCGTTCCCTGACTTGTTAATTTTAGCCATTCTGACGGGTGTGAGGTGGTATCTCATTGAGGTTTTGATTTGGATTTCCCTGATGCCAAGCGATGTTGAGCAATTTTTCATGTGCCTGTTGGCCATTTGGATGTCTTCTTTGGAGAAATGTCTGTTCATGTCTTCTGCCCATTTCTTGATTGGATTATTTGTTCTTTGGGTGTTGAGTTTGATAAGTTCTTTATAGATTTTGGATACGAGCCCTTTATCTGATATGTCATTTGCAAATATTTTCTCCCATTCTGTCGGTTGTCTTTTGGTTTTGTGGATTGTTTCTTTTGCTGTGCAGAAGCTTTTTATCTTGATGAAATCCCAATAGTTCATTTTTGCCCTGGCTTCCCGTGCCTTTGGCGATGTTTCTAGGAAGAAGTTGCTGCGGCTAAGGTCAAAAAGGTTGCTACCTGTGTTCTCCTTTAGGATTTGGATGGACTCCTGTCTCACGTTTAGGTCTTTCAACCATTTGGAGTCTATTTTTGTGTGTGGTGTAAGGAAATGGTCCAGTTTCATTCTTCTGCATGTGGCTGTCCAATTTTCCCAACACCATTTGTTGAAGAGACTGTCTTTTTGCCATTGGACATTCTTTCCTGCTTTGTCAAAAATAAGTTGACCATAGAGTTGAGGGTCCATTTCTGGGCTCTCAATTCTGTTCCATTGATCTATGTGTCTGTTTTTGTGCCAGTACCATACTGTCTTGATGATGACAGCTTTGTAATAGAGCTGGACGTCCGGAATTGTGATGCCGCCAGCTTTGCTTTTCTTTTTCAGTATTCCTCTGGCTATTCTGGGTCTCTTCTGGTTCCATACAAATTTTAGGATTATTTGTTCCATTTCTTTGAAAAAAGTGGATGGTATTTTGATGGGGATTGCATTGAATGTGTAGATTGCTCTAGGTAGCATTGACATCTTCACAATGTTGATTCTCCCAATCCATGAGCATGGAACGTTTTTCCATTTCTTTGTGTCTTCTTCAGTTTCTTTCCTGAGTATTTTATAGTTTTCTGAGTACAGATCCTTTGCCTCTTTGGTTAGATTTATTCCTAGGTATCTAATGGTTTTGGGTGCAATTGTAAATGGGATAGACTCCTTGATTTGTCTCTCTTCTGTCTTGTTGTTGGTGTATAGGAATGCCACTGATTTCTGTGCATTGATTTTATATCCTGCTACTTTACTGAATTCCTGTATGAGTTCTAGCAGTTTTGGGGTGGAGTCTTTTGGGTTTTCCACATACAGTATCATATCATCTGCAAAGAGTGAGAGTTTGACTTCCTCTTTGCCGATTTGGATGCCTTTGATTTCTTTTTGTTGTCTGATTGCTGTGGCGAGGACTTCTAATACTATGTTGAATAGCAGTGGTGAGAGTGGACATCGCTGCCACGTTCCTGACCTTAGGGGAAAAGCTCTCAGCCTTTCCCCATTGAGAATGATATTCGCTGTAGGTTTTTCGTAGATGGCTTTTATGATATTGAGGTATGTACCCTCTATCCCTATACTCTGAAGAGTTTTGATCAAGAAAGGATGTTGTACTTTGTCAAATGCTTTTTCTGCATCTATTGAGAGGATCATATGATTCTTGTTCTTTCTTTTGTTAATGTATTGTATCACGTTGATTGATTTGCGGATGTTGAACCAGCCTTGCAGCCCAGGAATAAATCCCACTTGGTCGTGGTGAATAATCCTTTTAATATACTGTTGGATCCTATTGGCTAGTATTTTGGTGAGAATTTTTGCATCCATGTTCATCAAGGATATTGGTCTGTAATTCTCTTTTTTGATGGGGTCTTTGTCTGGTTTTGGGATCAAGGTAATGCTGGCCTCATAAAATGAGTTTGGAAGTTTCCCTTCCATTTCTATTTTTTGGAACAGTTTCAGGAGAATAGGTATTAATTCTTCTTGAAATGTCTGATAGAATTCCCCTGGGAAGCCATCTGGCCCTGGGCTTTTGTTTCTTGGGAGATTTTTGATGACTGTTTCAATTTCCGTAGTGGTTATAGGTCTGTTCAGGTTTTCTATTTCTTCCTGGTTCAATTTTGGTAGTTGATACATCTCTAGGAATGCACCCATTTCTTCCAGGTTATCTAATTTGCTGGCATAGAGTTGCTCATAATATGTTCTTATAATTGTTTGTATTTCTTTGGTGTTGCTTGTGATCTCTCCTCTTTCATTCATGATTTTGTTGATTTGGGTCATTACTCTTTTCTTTTTGATCAGTCTGGCCAGGGGTTTATCAATCTTGTTAATTCTTTCAAAGAACCAGCTCCTAGTTTCGTTGATCTGTTCTACTGTTCTTTTGGTTTCTAGTTCATTGATTTCTGCTCTGATCTTTATTATTTCTCTTCTCCTGCTGGGTTTAGGCTTTCTTTGCTGTTCTTTCTCCAGCTCCTTTAGGTGTAGGGTTAGGTTGTGTATTTGAGACCTTTCTTGAGAAAGGCTTGTATTGCTATATACTTTCCTCTCAGGACTGCCTTTGCTGTATCCCAAAGATTTTGAACAGTTGTGTTTTCATTTTCATCGGTTTCCATGAATTTTTTTAATTCTTCTTTAATTTCTTGGTTGACCCATTCATTCTTTAGTAGGATGCTCTTTAGCCTCCATGTATTTGAGTTCTTTCCGACTTTCCTCTTGTGGTTGAGTTCTAGTTTCAAAGCATTGTGGTCTGAAAATATGCAGGGAATGATCCCAATCTTTTGGTACCGATTGAGACCTGATTTGTGACCTAGGATGTGATCAATTCTGGAGAATGTTCCATGGGCACTAGAGAAGAATGTGTATTCCGTTGCTTTGGGATGGAATGTTCTGAATATGTCTGTGAAGTCCATTTGGTCCAGTGTGTCATTTAACGTCTTTATTTCCTTGTTGATCTTTTGCTTAGATGATCTGTCCATTTCAGTCAGGGGGGTGTTAAAATCCCCCACTATTATTGTATTGTTGTCAATGTGTTTCTTTGCTTTTGTTATTAATTGGCTTATATAATTGGCTGCTCCCATGTTCGGGGCATAGATATTTACAATTGTTAGATCTTCTTGTTGGATAGACCCTTTAAGTAGGATATAGTGTCCTTCCTCATCTCTTATTACAGTCTTTGTTTTAAAATCTAGTTTGTCTGATATAAGGATTGCCACCCCAGCTTTCTTTTGGTGTCCATTAGCATGGTAAATGGTTTTCCACCCCCTCACTTTCAATCTGGGGGTGTCTTTGGGTGTAAAATGAGTCTCTTGCAGACAGCATATTGATGGGTCTTGTTTTTTAATCCAATCTGATAGCCTGTGTCTTTTGATTGGGGCATTTAGCCCATTTACATTCAGGGTAACTATTGAAAGGTATGAATTTAGTGCCATTGTATTACCTGTAAGGTGACTGTTAACTGTCTGTTGTCTGTGTTCGTTTCTGCTCTTTGCTGCTTTTAGGTTCTCTCTTTGCTTAGAGGACCCCTCTCAATATTTCTTGGAGGGCTGGTTTCGTGTTTGCAAATTCCTTTAGTTTTTGTTTGTTCTGGAAGCTTTTGATCTCTCCTTCTATTTTCAATGATAGCCTAGCTGGATATAGTATTCTTGGCTGCATATTTTTCTCGTTTAGTGCTCTGAAGATATCTTGCCAGTCCTTTCTGGCCTGCCAGGTCTCTGTGGATAGGTCTGTTGCCAATCTAATGTTTCTACCATTGTAGGTTACATATCTCTTCTCCCGAGCTGCTTTCAGGATTTTCTCTTTGTCTCTGAGACTCGTAAGTTTTACTATTAGATGTCGGGGTGTTGACCTATTTTTATTGATTTTGAGAGGGGTTCTCTGTGCCTCCTGGATTTTAATGCCTGTTTCCTTCCTCACATTAGGGAAGTTCTCTGCTATAATTTGCTCCAATATACCTTCTGCCCCTCTCTCTCTCTCTTCTTCTTCTGGGATCCCAATTATTCTAATGTTGTTTCGTCTTATCGTATCACTTATCTCTCGAATTCTGCCCTCGTGATCCTGTAGTTGTTTCTCTTTCTTTTTCTCAGCCTCTTTATTTTCTATCATTTGGTCTTCTATATCGCTGATTCTCTCTTCTGCCTCATTTATCCTAGCATTTAGTGCCCCCATTTTTGATTGCACCTCATCAATAGCCTTTTTGATTTCGATTTGGTTAGATTTTAGTTCTTTTATTTCTCCAGAAAGGGTTTCTCTAATAACTTCCACGCTTTTTTCAAGCCCAGCTAGTATCTTTAAAGTCATGATTCTGAACTCTAGGTCCGACATCGTACTAATGTCCGTATTGAGTAGGTCCCTGGCTGACGGTACTACCTCTTGTTCTTTTTGCTGAGGTGATTTCTTTCGTCTTGTCATTTTGTCCAGAGGAGAATAGATGAATGAGAGAACAAAAGGCTAACAGGTTTACTACGTCCCCAGCAAATATACTGTATACAAATCAGAAAAGACCTGAAACCAGGGGAAAAGAAAGGGAAAGAAAGAAAAAAGAAAGAGAAAAAGAAAAAAAAAAGAAAAAAAAAGATAAAAACAAAAACAAAACAATTCAAAAAAGGCAGAATATGATCAAATATGATCAGGCTAGTGCATAGATCAGTGCCACACACTAGATTTTGGGCGTATTTTGGTCTGTTAGAAAAAAGTGCCTCCTAAAATTTTAAAGGAAGAAAGACATATGTACAAAATAAGGGTTGATACAATGAAGGGATGGAAGATGACTGTAAAGATGAAAATTATAAAAGATTTTATAAAAGGACTTGGTAAGATAAGTTGTTTGAAAAAAGAAAGAAGATTTAAGGAAAAAAAAAAAAGGAAAAAGGGAGAGAATGTGATCAGGCAGGAGACTAGAACAAAGCCATACACTAGTGATTTAGGGTATATTTTGATCTGTTAGAAGAAACTGTACCTCAAAATTTTAAAGAGAGAACAACTTATATATATATGCCAAAAACAAGGATAACTACTATGAAGGGATAAAATATGACTCTAAAAATGAAAAAAAAAAATTTTTTTTTAAAAAAAGGGATTTATAAGATGTTGGTTGAAAAAGGGAAAAAGAAAAATAAAAAAAAGTCAACAAAAATTAACTTTGATGAAATAATGAATCATGGTAAAAAAAAAAAAAAAGAAGCCATGAATCTATGTGCAGTATTCCCCTAGCGCTGGAGTTCTCCTATTCTCCTTGATCGATCAACTTGGTCTTGGCTTGCTGGCTGTTTGTGTTGATCTTCTGGGGGAGGGGCCTGTTGCTGTGGTTTCCAAATGTCTTTGCTGGAGGCGGAATTGCCCCGCCCTTGTCGGTCCGGGCTAAGGAAGCTGCTCCAGTTTGCTCTCAGGAGCTTTTGTTCCCTGCAAGCTCTCGGTACAGCTTTGGAGGACCAGGGCGAAAATGGCGGCCTCCCAGTCTCCGCCCGGAGGAGCCGAGAACTCGGGGCCCCACTCCTCAGTGCGCCCCCAGAGAAAAGCAGTCACTCCCGTGTCCCCGGTCTCCGGCCGCTCTCCGTGCTCACCCGGCCTGTGACCGAGCGTTTCTATCTCTGGCACCCGACCCCGCTCGGACTCTCCAAACCCAGCAGATCCCTGCAGTGCGTTCCCGCACCGCTCCTCCCCGGGAAGGAAGGGGAGTCTCCCCGGATCTGCTGCTTGTTGGGTCCCTGCTGGGGGAGCCGTGCCCCGACTGGGCCGCAGATCACAGTTTGTGGCCACCCCGAGCTGAGAGCCCGCGACTCTGCTCCGTATCTGCAGCCGGCTTCCCCGCCCCGACACCTGGGAGCTCTGCCGCACTCAGGCACCCCCGGTCTCTCTGTGACCCCAAGGGTCCTGAGACCACACTGTCCCGGGAGGATTCCACCCCCCGCTTAGCCACTGCAGCGACGTCCCTCCGCCGAGCCAACTTTTAAAAGGTCCGATTTTGTGCTCCGCGGCTCTAGCACTTGCCAGAAGCAGCCGGCGGAGGCCCCTCCCCCGCCGTCTATCCTCCCGAATATCGCCTCGGATTCACTTCTCCGCACGTCCTACCTTCCAGTAAGTGGTCGCTTCTCTGTTCAGAGAGTTGTTGCTACTCTCCTGTTCGATCTCCTGTTGAGTTTGTAGGTGTTCAGAATGGTTTGATCCCTATTCAGCTGAATTCCTGAGACCAGACAAAATCTAGGTCTCCTACTCCTCCGCCATCTTGCTCCGCCCCCCGGCAGGACATTACTTCTTATTTTACTTAAGAAAATTTATCATTCGGGGATACTTTTTTGAAAAATTAGCTCTTGTATTTCTGTCTATATATTTTTTCAACTTTCTGATTTATGCATTTTTGCCTTTATATCAATTTATCCATCATGTCTCAATCCATGGCTAGATATTTTAATCATGTGTAGTGCTTGGAAGAATAACAATGTTTCCAGAGCTCTGATTTAGTTTGGGTGAAACATCATTCTGCACAGTTTTCCAACATGGACCAGAAGTCTTTGTTGTGTCCTGATCATTAATAAGTCCTAGATTGACCCCACCTCAAAGCATGCTAAAATCTTTGGCCACACAAGTCTCTTTTGCTCATTTTAATGTGTTATTTTATTTGCCTCCTTACCCCCCACCCCTCACATACACCAACCATTTGTACAAGCATTCAATCCAAATCACCTACATGCTTCTATACACGTCCATGTTTAAAACACACAGTATGTGCTTTAATTTGCCCATAAAAATGTCTTACAAACCTTGCTTGGTTTCTCACTGTCCCTGTGAATGACTCATGCTGCTCTGTGCCTTCTCCTTGTTGCATCATGACTGACTCTTTGTTGCTCTGTTTTTAAATGTCACTCATCCTGGCAACATGATTGCCTCACTTATGATCTCAGCCAATGCTCTGCTGAAGGTCACTAACGTTCTTCTTGAAATTGTAGGGGTGTTTCTCTGGGGATTTACCTGCCTGTGGCGATGCTGGTCCTGGTTAATTCTGCAAAGCATTCACAAATCATTCTCCAACACAGGGCTCAGTTTACATTCTCACCTTTGATATACCAATGGTGTGTTTCTTGCCCATATGTCCTGCAGTTTGCATCTTATGGACATAATGCCTGCTTGTTACTCCCAGCTCATAGATTTCCTCCATTTTGAGAAGTACAGACCCTTATTTGAGGAGTTGCCTTCTGCTTTGTAAAAAAACAACAAATGTCTTCCATATACTTATATTGGATTTTATTTGTAAAATGAAGTTAATTACTTGAAGATGATTTATAGGATCCAATTATTTCTATAACTTTAGCTATTTAATAAAAGACAAGGTTCTCCCTGTTTGTGCCAACTGTCAGCTATCAGCATGAGATGTGTTGCTTACTAGTATATTCTGGGAACACCATAGTATAAGATGCACTATTTAAAACCTATTTATCTATTTTAAGAACTCCTGGAACTAATGAGTATGCCCAGCCAGGCTGCAGTGTACAAAATCAGCACAGAAATCTAGTTGCATTCTGTATACAAGAATGAACATATGCAAACCAATGAAAAACATTTTATAATCACTCTAAAAATAAAATTCCTATGTATAAACATGCCAAAATATATACAGGATCTAAAAGCTGCAAATTGCAGAATTCCAAAGTAGGAAATCAGAGTAGACCTAAAAAAAAGGAAAGACATACCATGTTCATGGATGAGAAGACTCACCACAGTGAAGGTGTCAGTTCTCCCCAGATGGAATCTATACATGATGCAATCCCTATCAAAATCCCACGGAGGGCTTATAGAATCATAAACTTATTAAGATTTTTATACAGAAAGACACAGGTCCTAGAATAGCCACAACTGTCTTGAAGATTAAGGATAAAGTGAGAGGAAACCCTGTACCCCAGATTAAGGTTGATGCAGTAATTAAGAAAGTCTGGAAATGATGGAAGTAGACAGATAGATCAATGAACCAGAGAACCCAGAAATTGGCCTGCCCAAAATGTCAATTAAATTTTGACAAAGATACACAAACAATTCAATGGAAGAAGCATAGCTTTTTCAAAAATGATGCTAGAAAAATGGACATCCAGAGGCAAATAAAAACTAACTTCAACCTAAACTTCATGTGGACACACAGAAATGAACTCAAATTGATTGTGTACTTATGTGTAAGAATAGACCCTAAAACTTTTTGATAAAAGCATAGTAGCAAATCTTCAAGATCCAAGACTAGGCAGAGAAAGCATGATTCATAAATGGGAAAAATTGATAATTTGGACCTTAACCTTAACAACTTTTGTTCTGAGAAAACCCAGGAGAAGACGGTAAAGAAAAAGGCTCCACAATGTCCAACAGAGGACTAGCATGCAGAACATATAGAGAATTCCCAAAACTCAACCATGAGCAAAAACCCAATTGGTAGTGGCCAAAAATCATGATCAGGCACTTCACAGAAGAGGAGATGCAGATATCAGAGTAGCTCATGAACACATCCAACATCATTAACTATTAGGGAAATATGGATTAAAGTGACAACAAAGGATCACTACAGACTCATAGGAATGACCTAAAAAATACTGAAAGTGCCAAGTATTAGGGAAGATGCAGAGAAACTGGATCACTCACACCTCCCTGGTGGAAATGGAAAATGGTGTAGCCACTCGGGAAAGCAGCTCAACATTTTTTACACAACTGAACATGCAGCTGCCCCCTGACCCAGCAGTTGGACTCCTGGGTATTTATGCCAGAGAAATGGAGAATTATGCTCAGACAAAAACCAGTAAACATACACTGATATCAGTTTTATTTGCTACAACCAAAAACTTGAAAGAATGCAAATGCTCTTCAGGGTGAATGGATAAACAAACTCTTGTCCACCCGTGCCATGGAATATTATTACTTGTGCCAACTTGGATGAATCTCCAGGGTATGATTCTGAAGAAGAGTAGTCCACAAAAAAGCCAATCCACAAATGGCACTGACCATGTGATGCCCTCTGTTGAGCATTCTTGTAGTGACAACATTACAGAAAGGAGTAGGTTAATGCTTGCAGGACTCGGTTACAAGGCCTGAGGTGGGAATGGCTGTACAGGGTGACATGGGGGATGTCATGGAAATGTCCCTTGGGCATATCCTGTGTGACATCAGACTGCAGTCCCCTAAGATGTTACCCTTGGGGGAAGCTTGGTAAACAGAGACCTCTCTGCATTATTTCTTAAAACTGCATGTGACTCTACAACCATCTCAAAATAAAAAAGCTTAATTAGGATAAAACAAAAAACAAAAAAAGCCTCTGGGTGAGTATGAATCTCATGTATGTATCGAGGTGCTCATCACTTGTCCCTGTTAAGACAGTCTGTGATTAAGAGGTTTTCTCTACCTCTCCCACACTACACTTAGAACTAAAACTAACTGTATTTTAAAACATCATTTTCTTCCACACAGAATTTGTCTTTTATTTTATTTTTTTATTATTCACGAGAAAAGTGTTTAGAGAGTTGAAAATAAACAAAAATTGACTTTTTATTACTAATACTTTTTCATTGCTCCTCGGAGACTTCAATTTAACAGCATACCCAGGGGTCTGGCTGATACTAGCGAAGCATCATTCCTAACGGAACAGCCCAGTAGACGGTAGGATCTAAGCTGGGCTGTAGGGTCCCCACCACTGCTGTGAGGCACAGCGATACATCTGAAACACACAAATCTGAAATTATATGGACAAAGGGAAACAAAAAGTAGCTACAACAGATCAATTCTGAGAAGCTTAAGATTTGAAACAGATGCCAAACCCTCTGTCAATCATGCAAGAACCACCTCGCTGAGTAATTTCCACATTCAGAGAGAAGTGTAGGGGAGGCCTGTCCCCACTGGGGGCAGGGACATCTTTTCTTCCTGCCTCGCCCACCCCCCTTTCAGCAGGGGAGTCTGAACCCATCTTCCAGGCCACACCCTCCCCAGCTCCCTAGTTCTGTTCTGTTTACAGCTCATGACAGGGTTCAAGAAACCCACTTCAAATTCAGGGTAATTTTTTTGTACTTGAGCTAACAGTCTTCGGGGCATAAAACAGAAATGAAGAAATTAATGGAAATAGAATACATTTGTAAAATACACAGTGATCAATGATTTCATTAAACATCTATTAATATGAAAGCTTCAGAAAGAGTTTCCTATTAATAGTTGTATTTTGGCTTTGGGTTACTCTGCTTTTTTTCTGTTCACTTTGTTTTCATTTTATAGTTTGTAATAATGAGTTACTAGCAAAATGTTCTGAAGCAGCAAAAAAGGTGTTTTATCATGACGACAAGACAGAAATTAGGAAAAAACAAGCTTCTCTAGTCGTTCCCAACATAAGGCCTAGAAGTCATTTGTCCCCCTCAAATGTAACTTTTTTTTTTACCCGAGCTGGAAGGATCAGAGAACTAATAGGCTTGATTTATTCGTTTATTGACAAATCTGATATATCAGGGCTAAGTTGGCTCCACTGTGGAGAGATTTCTCAGTTAATCTGCCCGCACCTGCATGGAGCGAGCACACCAGAGGCCTCCACAGAAAAAGGAAATGTATTTTCCTCTGCTCTACCTGTAAGAAAAGGTGGCCGTGTTTCCTCTCATCCATCTCCTCACTTTGCCTTCTGCTGCTCATCAGGTCGATAGTAAAGCATCTTCTAAGACTATTTCATCTATGTAGTTATTTTCTCATTGATGGCTATCATAAATGAGAAAAATTCATTTTGTTTTAATTATCTTGGAGCAAAAACATAATAAAATCTCAATATGAAGACAATGAACCTTTTAATTATAATGAAGGAATAAAAATTATAATACTAAGAATCACACTTTTCCCCCCCTCTCTGATGTCAAGGGCATGAGCAGTCTGGCTCTGCATGGTCCCTGCATGCAGGAGTCCAGGGACCGTGGTTTCATTATGTGACACCAGCCTCCAACACAAATTCCAGAGCCATTCCCGTGGTGCATTCAGTGGAATGGCCATGTGAAATACGAACGTTGCTCCTAGCTCCTCGGTCGTCAGATCACGACATGAAATACAGAAGCCTCATGGGTGGGTTTGCAGTTCATGCACAGACAACAAGCCATACAGCTGCGCTGTGTCCTTGCCCCTGGTGACAAACCCACATGTCAGCTTATAAAGGCGGAGAGTCAAAAGGAGGTGACGATGGAGCGTGGACAGAGCGTGGGCAAAGAAACAGAAGTGGAGCCTTGGGGGTGGTTCTCAGGTGCACTTCCACAGCCGGGGCACCCTGAGGTGTGGCTGCCGTGGGGTTGCCACCAGCGGCTCTCAGCGAGGAGGAGCCTGTGGAGACAAACCAGAAGATAGGACAAGGGAGAATATCCAGGCCACCAACACACTGTGGACAGGAAGGGTCCCAGGAAAGACATGACCACAAAGCTTACTAATGGCGGATCATTCCAAATGGTTCTGGGGCAGTCGTTCTAGAGAAAACACTCAGGATCCTGCTGCAAACCATTTATAGAGATCAATTTTCTGTGAACTGAAGACCTTTGAAAAGAAAAATTTATGTACATATATGAGGGTATGTGTATGTGTGAGAATAAAAATCCGTATACATGCGTTTGTACACTCGTATGTATATAGAAATTTTGTACTTATGTACATAAAGAATGTTATATGTACACACATTAATCTGTGCTTGTATGCATAGAATTACATGCTCACATACAGAAAGTTTCATTTTAAACTTCCAAATGTGATGATAGATAGATGATGATGATAGATAGATAGATAAAGATTTTCAAGTTTACTATTCAAAACCTTCCTGTTCACTACGCATGCCATAAACAAAAGACAGACCAGACTTAAGATGTTATCATGAATAAATAAATGGTTTCTATACAAAAACTATAGCAATCTTTTACAAATCAACTCTAAAAAGACATACTACTGGGGTGCCTGTGTGGCTCAGTTGGTTAAGAGACTGCCTTCAACTCGGGTCATGATCCCAGCATCCTGGGATTGAGCCCCTCATTGGGCTCCCCGCTCAGCTCAGAGCCTGCTTCTCCCTCTCCCTCTGCCTGCCGCTCTGCCTACCTCTCTGTCAAATAAATAAATAAAATCTTAAAAAAAAGACATACTACTTAAATAGATAAGTTGGCAAAAAATACAAATAGGAAATTCACAAAAATGAATTATTAATGGGGAATCTTGTCCAATGTCACTATTGATCAAGAAGACGCGATTAAAATGCACTGAGGTGTTAACTCACTACATTGATGGTTAGCATTTATGTAGAGAACTGGGAATCATTGTACATGACTTTGGGGGATGCAGATGGGCACAATCAATTTATACTGCAATAGTCTGCTATCCAGTAAAGCTGAAGATACACATTTCAAATCACCTGGCACACTCCTCCTAGACGTTTCCCCTCTGGATACTCTCACACCTGTACTCAAGACACGGGTATAAAATAATCATGGGGCTTTGAGGGGAGTTGCTCACTAAGAATTATATATGCTCCAAATAGATATGACTTGAGCAGGAGTATGTCCCCACTATGAGGATCTGAGACAGAAAACACATGGTGGTGTGGCCAGAAATTTTGAAGAGGACCTCAGCACAACTTCCTCCACCTTCAGGACAACCCAGCTCGGGTGAGTCAGGAGCCCAGTGAGAAGCTTTATATATTCATTAGCTCTGGCTTATTAACTTTACTCACTCATTGGAATGTTGCAGATATACATCAAGAATGTTGCACAGGAAGATAAAGATGCATGTTTGCATTCACACCGAGGAGCTCATTGTGCAGTTTGACGTGGAATCCATTTTCTTGGCCATTTATGGGGCTTATACAGTGCAAGCGACTCCCTTAGGGAATAACGGCATTCATCTACCCCTGGAGAGAACCATCATGAAATACCAATGAGAGGAGAAATCTGGACACAAATCTCCTAAGAGGACAGATGGTCAGTAGTCAGGTCAGAGGGACTGGTTAGCAGAGGTGAAATGAATTGAGACAGTACATCAGGTCAAGTTTAGGGGTCAGTAGCTGTAGAGAAAAAAATGCAAAGGAGCTTCCAAAACTAGTATTTTGACTACAAAACTGGGGCCAGTCAGGGACAGAGGAATCATTTCAGAACTGCTCGTTCTAACAAACACTGGTTATGCCTGGAAATGCCCTCCTTGAAATCTCAAATGCCTGGCATCAAGAGTTATGTGGGTTGTTCCCACAAGTTTGGCAGAATGAGCTTGTTCCTGAATGGAACACAGGGTAGGAATAAACACCATTCTAGAATCATCTGCCTTCTTTAAAACACATAAAAAATAAGCAAGCAATAATAAAGCTTGCTTGTTTCCCAAATTCCTAAGTCTCCTATTCCCTCTCTGTCTCTCCTATTCTCTGTGATTCTGAAATAGTCATAACCAGACACTGTGCCATTGCAGTGACATGGTTGATGTTGTCTAGTTGTGGTGGAAAACCAGATGCTCCCCCACCCACCACAACCCTTGGTCCAACCCCTCAAGAAGAGCTCCTTGGACCCATGGAAGGATTATCCTGTGATCATTCTCATGTCCTTGTATACCTTCCCCTTTCACAAGCTCTGCTGCATCTGAGCATCCAGAGTCCCACTTTATGTGCATGTTCATTTCCTTGAGACACCTTCTCTCAAGATCTCAGGGATGACGTTGTGTCTAGCCCTCTCAGATTTTCAAGCAAACACATAAACTCCATAAGGTCAGGGTTATCATTTTGTGGTCAAAGAGTTCTTTCCAATATAAAGACAAAACTATATGATATTGATCCCTTTTGAAATTGTCAGTAGTTCCCCTTTGTGTTCACCAGGAAAATTCCAAATTCTTTTGTAGTTTGCAAGAGTATCATCTGTCTTTCCTCCTTCTGCAGATTCTCCACTAAATTTCCACATACATTCAGCTCTATGTTTGACACTCTGAAGTTTAGTTTCCAAAAACTTAACTCTTCAGCCCATCCTTGTCTTTGTTTTACTGATACAAAAGCCAGGAAAAAACTCTGCCTCCTCTTTATTCCTGTGTCCACCATGACCATGGAATCAGATATTCTTCAGGGCACAATCCAAAACTCAAGACCTTCATGAAGTATCTTCTTACCAACAGGGTGACTTAGAATCCTGTCCATTGTGTATCCATGGGTTAACTTTGTGAATGACCCACAGCTCTATGCTGTGATGGTCAATGTGTCATTTGTCTCAATAACAAAAGAAGGGTCAACCATCTCATGTGGTATGAAGATCAGCCATATAGTGAGGAGACACATTTATATTGTGGTGTCAGACAGTATTAATGTCATCAAGCATTTGAGCCTAGCTGCTGCCACGTGCATAATCATTACAAAAAACAATAGTGCATGAATGTATGGAAAAGCTCAAGCTTCAGCATCTTGCCCCCCACCCCTACCTATTCCTAAGAAGCATCCACTTGCTACAATTTTAATGTATGACATTCAAACACCTTTAATGCATAATCACCATTTATTAATAATGGTAAAATCTAGAAATAATCATTTCAATGAATGAATGCCCTTCTGCATTCCAGACAGTCCCTAGTTGATATGTTGAATGCTCACAGGATCCTGCGAGGCAGATACCACTTTATTTCTATTCTATCTGTAAGAAAACTGAGGCCCAAAGGGTGAATACACTCCTCAAGGCCCCACAGGTACAGGTGACTTAGATGAGTCTCCAGTCCAAGCCCACGCCCTGCACCATGTACAGAGAACAGAAAAGAAATAGATGGTAGTTTGTAGGGCCTCCCCTGGCCCCATGCACAACTGTGGCAGGTGTCTTGTGTCCAGCATGGCTGACCCTGTGACCAGTTGGGAAGAACTCCAACCAGAAGAAGGTGGACGCAGCGGGGGACACCCACATGAGCGCATGGGGACCCTCTACCACCCGCCAGCGAGGCCTTCCTGCTGCATCATGTCTCCAGAACTCAGGCACAGTGCAGCAGATGCAACCTTGAACTGAAGGAAAGTCCGGAATCGGCACCAGCAACCTTGACTGAGTTTCACATGAATTAATAAAGAGAAAACATCCCTCAGGCAGAAGGAAAGGCAGTTACAGAGAAACAAAGATGCAAGTTCTGGATTCAAGTCAATGACCTGAAAAATTCATACCTGCTCTGTCTTAACAACACACACACACACACACACACACACGCACATGCACATGCACATGCACACACACACACACACACACACACACACACACACACACACTTTGATATAAGATCAGCGTGCACACCAGGAACTTTGCTGGAGGCCAGAGGCACATGGCAGAAAAGTGGACAAAGCAAAGTAGATGATAATGAACATAAAATAAAAATATGGTCGGTGATTGGAATTTTACTCTTCTCTCTAATGGAGAGATTTGAACATGATGGTCATAGTTCACAGTTTGCACATGCTGGTGCTCAGGTACTCAAAGCTTGAAACATGGGCTCAAACTCACAAAATAAATTTGCACTTGATCTACCCGTAAAAGAACAGCAGGAATAAAGCAGGGAGGAAGGCAGCTCTCGCTACACTAAATCGACATGACTTTTTAATGATAAATTTTGCCGATATCCTTAGACATCCAGTCCCTGCTATTCAGATGGTGCTCGGTTTGTGTGAGTCACATTTTCCCCCAAACTAGAGTCACGTGCTGTTGCTTACAGCCAAGGGCTCTCACCAATTCACTCATTTATGTAGACATGTATCCACAACGCTCTCTGTCCGGGCAGCTTCTCAGTCAGAGTATTTTGAAGGAAACTGGATATCTATTAATAGGTTATTAGTAAATAAATTATGATATATGTCATCAACAGACCAAATTTCTCCATTTAAAAATAATCGTAGGGGTGGCTGGGTGGCTCAGTCGATTAAGCATCCAACTCTTAATTTCGACTCAGGTCATGATCCCAGGTTCCTGGGATTGAGCTTCACATCGGGCTCCCTGCTCAGCAGGAGAGCCTGCTTCTCTTCCTCTGTCCCTCCTCCAGCTCATGCTCTCTCTGTCTCTCTCAAGTAAATAAATAAAATCTAAAAAAAGTAAATTAAAATAAATAAAAATAATGGTAAATTTCTGTGTCCAATCACAGAAAGATATTCATTCTTTATGATTCATCTATAAATGTCAATTTTTTTATTTTAAAAAAAAATGTATGTGCCAATGAATTCAAGATGGTACATATGAAAATATTATTCACAGTAGGATTTTAGATAATCTCAACCTTTGTAAGTTGAACTTTTCATGTTTGATATGGTTGTAGATCTGTATACAGTTGAGAGAAATATTGCAGAGAGCCTGTGCACTCTCAGCCCAGAGCCCTCGATTAGAACAATTTGCAAAATTATGGAATGTATCCCAGTTGGGAGAGTGACACTGGTACACGGGGATACGGAACATCTCTATCACCACGAGGATCCCTCACAGTGACACTGGTACAGGGGGATACAGAACATCTCCATCACCACGAGGATCCCTCACAGTGACACGGGTACACGGGGATACGGAACATCTCCATCACCACGAGGATCCCTCAGAGTAACACTGGTACACAGGGATACGGAACATCTCCATCACCACGAGGATCCCTCACAGTAACACTGGTACAGGGGGATACGGAACATCTCCATCACCACGAGGATCCCTCACAGTGACATGGGTACAGGGGGTTAGAGAACATCTCCATCACCACGAGGATCCCTCACAGTGACACTGGTACAGGGGGATACGGAACATCTCCATCACCACGAGGATCCCTCACAGTAACACTGGTACAGGGGGTTAGAGAACATCTCCATCACACGAGGACCCCTCACAGTGACATGGGTACAGGGGGTTAGAGAACATCTCCATCACCACGAGGACCCCTCACAGCGACATGGGTACAGGGGGTTAGAGAACATCTCCATCACCACGAGGACCCCTCACAGCGACATGGGTACAGGGGGTTAGAGAACATCTCCATCACCACGAGGACCCCTCACAGCGACATGGGTACAGGGGGTTAGAGAACATCTCCATCACCACGAGGACCCCTCACAGTGACACGGGTACACGGGGATACGGAACATCTCCATCACCACGAGGATCCCTCACAGCAACACGGGTACAGGGGGATACGGAACATCTCCATCACCACGAGGATCCCTCAAAGCGACATGGGTACAGGGGGTTAGAGAACATCTCCATCACCACGAGGACCCCTCACAGTGACACGGGTACAGGGGGATAGAGAACATCTCCAACACCACGAGGATCCCTCACAGCGACATGGGTACAGGGGGATAGAGAACATCTCCATCACCACGAGGACCCCTCACAGTGACATGGGTACAGGGGGTTAGAGAACATCTCCATCACCACGAGGACCCCTCACAGTGACACTGGTACACGGGGATACGGAACATCTCCATCACCACGAGGATCCCTCACAGCGACACGGGTACAGGGGGATAGAGAACATCTCCATCACCACGAGGATCCCTCACAGCGACACGGGTACAGGGGGATAGAGAACATCTCCATCACCACGAGGATCCCTCACAGTGACATGGGTACAGGGGGATAGAGAACATCTCCATCACCACGAGGATCCCTCACAGTGACACGGGTACAGGGGGATAGAGAACATCTCCATCACCACGAGGATCCCTCACAGTGACACGGGTACAGGGGGATAGAGAACATCTCCATCACCACGAGGATCCCTCACAGTGACACGGGTACAGGGGGATAGAGAACATCTCCATCACCACGAGGATCCCTCACAGTGACACGGGTACAGGGGGATAGAGAACATCTCCATCACCACGAGGATCCCTCACAGTGACATGGGTACAGGGGGATAGAGAACATCTCCATCACCACGAGGATCCCTCACAGTGACACGGGTACAGGGGGATAGAGAACATCTCCATCACCACGAGGATCCCTCACAGCGACACGGGTACAGGGGGATAGAGAACATCTCCATCACCACGAGGACCCCTCACAGTGACATGGGTACAGGGGGTTAGAGAACATCTCCATCACCACGAGGACCCCTCACAGTGACACTGGTACACGGGGATACGGAACATCTCCATCACCACGAGGATCCCTCACAGCGACACGGGTACAGGGGGATAGAGAACATCTCCATCACCAAGAGGATCCCTCACAGTGACACGGGTACAGGGGGATAGAGAACATCTCCATCACCACGAGGATCCCTCACAGCGACATGGGTACAGGAGGATAGAGAACATCTCCATCACCACGAGGACCCCTCACAGTGACATGGGTACAGGGGGTTAGAGAACATCTCCATCACCACGAGGACCCCTCACAGTGACACTGGTACACGGGGATACGGAACATCTCCATCACCACGAGGATCCCTCACAGCGACACGGGTACAGGGGGATAGAGAACATCTCCATCACCACGAGGATCCCTCACAGTGACATGGGTACAGGGGGTTAGAGAACATCTCCATCACCACGAGGACCCCTCACAGCGACACGGGTACAGGGGGTTAGAGAACATCTCCATCACCACGAGGATCCCTTATGTGATCATCTTATGGCCACATCCACTTCCTTCCCACTGGGACCCCCAGGTTAACCCCAACAACTAACTTTTCTGCATTTCCATAATTTTGTCATTTGGGGAATGTTATGGAAATGTAATCATGCAGTTTGTAGTTTCTGGACATTCATCCAGGCTGTCATGAGTATCAATAGTTTGTTCTGTTTCACTGTTGGGTTGTATTTCAAGGTATGGATATATTGCAATTTGATTAACTTCACTCATTGAAGGAAGTATGGATGGATTTCAGTTTAAACTGTTATAAATAAAGCTGCTATAAATACTCATGTACAGCGGTTTTTTTTTTTTTTAAATATCAAAGTCCTCATTTCTCTGGGATAAATACTCATGCGTATAATTACTGGCTCATCTGATAGTTGAATATTGAGTTTCATGAGAAAATGTGGTAGTGGGTTGAACTGTGGCCCCCAAGAGATATGTCTGTCCAGAACCTCATAATGTGGAATTGTTTGGAATTAGGGTCTTTGCAGGTGTAATCAGTTAAGGATATTGAGATGAGATCATCCTGGATTGTCTGTGGGGACCCTGAATCCAAGGGCAGGTGTGCTCAGAGGAGAAAGGCAGAGGGAGATCTCAGACACTCGGGGAGCAGGGGGAGGTGGCCCTGTGAGGAGCTTGGAGCTGTGTGGCCACAGGCCCGAAACGCCCTGCAATGGCCAGGCACCCCCAGAAGGACCCTCCCCTAGAAACCTCCAAGGGAGTGTGACCCTGCCAGTGCCTTGGGTTTGGATGTCTGCCGTCAGAACAGTGAAAGAAGGTATTTCTGTTGTTTTTAAACCACCAGGTTTGTGGTAACTTGTTATGGTGGCCTTACAAAATCACTGTAACCTCCCAAGAGTCTGCCAGAGAGGCTGTCCCCTCAATGCCACCAGCAACGTTGGTGCCCCACTCTCCACAGCCTTACAAGTGCCTGGTGTTGTTGCTATTTTGTGGGTTATTTGAGCCATCCTATCAGGTGTCTGGTGATATCTCACTGCCTGTGTGGTTTTAACGCTTCCTACTTCGTGTGTTGACAGATAAGAGTATGTGAGCTTCGGTGTGCCTCGTTTGTTGCTAACTGAGGGATAGCGGTTGTGGTTTAGTTTGAATTTTCCCAGGGGCTGATGATGTTGAAGGTTATTTCATGCTCTTCACATAATTTTCCATCTGCATCTCCTCTTCAGTGAGACATTTCTTTATGCATTTTGGTCATTATCTAATTGGGTGTTTTTTACTGCTGAATTTGGAGAATTCCTTCTGTGTGGTAGACTCTAGTCCTTGTGGAAACTGTGATCAGCACACATTTTCTGTTACTCTGTGTCTTGTCTTTTCATCAGCTCACCAGGGTCTACCACAGAACAAAATGTTTGGATTTTGATGAATCCGATGGAACGATTTTTCCATTTATGAATTGTGCTCTTGGTGTTGAGAATCTCCTTGCCTAGCTCCGGATCCTGAACACTTTCTCCAACATTATTTTTACTTTTTATGGCAAGTCCACTGTCCTCACAGCCCAAACCCACCCCCACGGAGGACATAATCTTCCCAAATATGTCCTGCATGTGCTCTGAGCCTCATCAAACAGCACAACAGTTCAGTCAATGTGGGAAATTCAAGAAGAGAAGGAAAGCATGCTGAGTTTGCCACACTTCTGCTCCTGCTTCCTGATGACTGGATGCCTCCTCCATCATACCCCTTCTGCTGGGACATCTGTGCTCTCCCGTTGCGTGGATCCGGTCCTGGTCTCCCTCTGCACCCCCAGCCCGCTGCAGAGCCGCCTCACGGAGCTTTCATGTCACCTCCTGCATCTTTCAGCTCCAGCATTTTGGTGCTTCTTCACATCTTCATCCCGCAGATCTGGTGGGTCCAGCAGCCTCGGGGGGTGGAGGGGTCTTCAGCTCCCACTTGGCCTTGGTGCTGGGGCTGCCCTGGGGCCATGGGGTTCTGTGTCCCTATGGCTTCTGGTCAGAAAAGCAGTTGCCTAGCAGTCTCTGTCTGCCTGTGCAGCTTCCATCCTGTTCCTTTGGCCAAGGGCAGCAATAGAAGGGCCTTTCAGCCCCTTACACTGTGTGATCCATGGTGATCTGGGCTTTGGACCCACTCATAGGAAGTGGACAGGAGGCATCTGTCCAGCTTCCAGAGGCAGAGGTCCCCTTCCCAATCTCCTTCTGTGTAATCTTTCTGATTTCTCCAAAATGACACCTATAATTTGAAAAAATTAAGTAAATGTAAAATGAAAATAGGTGTATTCATTTTATAAGTATCATCATGCATTTTGAGCTAATCAAGTATGGGTATTTTCTTCTGTTTTTTGAATTATTATCAACCCTTAGAAATCTTGACACATTGCAATATTTTATAATATTTTTATAAAAGAATAAACACACAACGTCAAGCACATGCATATGCAACACCAATGTCCTGTCTGGTAATATGCAAATATTCACTTGTACTATTCACACTTCAGAAACTGACCCAGTTTCAAGCCTACCCAGTAATGCAAATATAAGAAGCTACAAGGGGCTCTGACCAGCTTTCACCCCAATGAGGTGTGTGGTCATGAGTAAGAACCAAGTAAAGGGAATCAAATGCAGGTCTCTGCCACTAGGAACTTGAAGCAGGGAAGTGAGATTTTAATTATTGATAGGAATTGATATGTGCTTTTTCTTCCTCTTTTTTTTAAATAGTGTGTGTTTCTAATTGCTAACATACTGCAAATAACTTGCAAGGAGGCCTGAGTGCCCTGCTATGAGAACTCCAAGCATTTCCAAGCAGTATTGATTGATAAACGGCACCGCATGCTCCTGTCTTTGTTTCCTAAGGTTAGGTGGGGCCCCTCCTCCCTAGGACTCCTTACCTGGAGAGCCACTTGGGCTCAGGTCAAAGCTCATGGTCCCTTCCCCTCACTTTCTGGGCACCTGAGAGTTCAAGGTCAGAATGCTGAGCAGCTAGTCAAGACAGGAGGAAGCAGAGAGGTAGCCAAGCGGGTCTTGGTTACAAAAAAGATGGCAGGGAGAGGGTGGGGATCCCATGGGAAATGTCTTCACGACTTTGTATGTGTGCCTGAAGGTGCAGGATAATTCTGATTTTAGGAGAACTCTTTATTGGGTGCTCCATGTGCCAAGAAGTGTGTGGTTAGCACTTACAAAGCTAAGGAGTCAGTGCAGGAGCCTTGCCCAAATAGTTGTGTTTGTTCACAGTGAAGAGCATGCCCATCCCCATGTTTTCTGAAGGAGCACTGTGATCCATCCAGGTGCCAGAGTGCCGATCCTGCTGGCCCTGGACCCCCAAGGCCCTCTGAGTTGGGGTAACAGAAAATCAGAAACACCAAAGGGAAAATCAACACAAGGAAAGAGAACCTACGCTAGAAACTGTGAGAAAGGGAGGAATCCATACCTAGTGAACAACACGCATGTGTGCATTCCTTCATCCCTTGCTTTACACACAGCTCACTCGCTTACTGAGCACAAGCCGTGAGCAGCCAATCCCACAGTCCCGCCAGAGACCTGGAGGCTGGTTGCCCCCTCACATAGACCCACCCCCCAGGGGACTGAGAGTTTTCGCAGCTAAGACAGCAGGTGAGCAACAAGTGAGAAACGCCCCAAGAAAAGTCAGTGGGGGGCAGGAATGGAAAGATCCTGGCAGAATACAGCAGGACGTTGAAGGCAGCGCTTGGACGCAGAATAAACAAGTACCAGGTACATGGACAGCAGTCCTTGACTCTTCGAAGGCAAGCATCTGCCATGCAGACCAGAGCTGCGGTCCGCTCCGCCGAGCCCCACCTACGACAGTCTCCTGGATCCCGAGAGTCCTGTGCCCAGCGACTCCTTCTCCCCGAAGCTGGGCCCTGGGCTCTGAGCCTCACCACAAGCTGGAGTCCTGGCACTCCAGGGGGGAGGTGAGTCTTTACTGGTTGGCTGGTGGAAGGACCCCTTCCCCACCATGAAAGG
This sequence comes from Zalophus californianus, assembly GCF_009762305.2. Taxonomy (NCBI): domain Eukaryota; kingdom Metazoa; phylum Chordata; class Mammalia; order Carnivora; family Otariidae; genus Zalophus; species Zalophus californianus. The sequence goes on from NC_045602.1 coordinate 690,655, forward strand.
GGCACCAGAACAGAGCTTAAAGAGCAGACTTCCACTGAGCTGCGCAGTCCCAGTGACTGAGATGCCCCAGCGTCAACAGTGTGTCTACAGAGCAGGAACTTGGGGAGCAGGCTTCACTAGGATAACACACCTTTTCTCATAAAGGACCTCTCACACCCCCGTTGTGTATATTACCTTCTCACAACTGTAAATGACGAAGTCTCAGGAAGGTGGGAGTCCTTCTGGATGCCTGTCATTAAAACTAGCCAGAATCTTTTACATCCACATGGATGGGACTGGAGGACATGATGCTCAGTCAGCAGAGAAAGTCAATTATCATACGGTTTCACTTATCTGTGGAACATAAGGAACAGCAGGGAGGACATTGGGAGAAGGAAGGGAAGAATGAAGGGGGGGATTCGGGGGGGGAGATGAACCATGAGAGACGATGGACTCTGAGAAACAAACTGAGGGTTCTAGAGGGGAGGGGGTGGGGGGATGGCTTAGCCCGGTGATGGGTATTAAGGAGGCATGTTCTGCCTGGAGCACTGGGTGTTATACAAAAACAATGAAGTGTGGATCACCACATCAAAAACTAATGATGTAATATATGGTGACTAACATAGCATAATAAAATAAAAAAAAAATAAATAAACTAGCCAGAATCTCCTTCTTCCAAGTATTGGATCAGACGTCCTACTAGAACCAGTGGATGAAAGACCATCCCAGGTGTTTTATGAAATAGAACTGGCCTTATTTTTCAGAAATAGGTAGGCCTGTTCCTCTGTCCTAGATGTGTTTTAGAAAATATTTATTGATTATCATAATGCTACTGTGATTAGATGCTGAGGAATCTGTAAACCCCATTATCACTGAGAACTTTCTCTAAACACATAGTGAAGGACTTACAAGAACCAAGGTAGGGAAGAATTGCATTTGTACAAAATACCTGTATATGCACAATCGTAAGAGCCTTGCCAGGACTAGGAATCCTTATTTGAATTTCTCACTTCTGATGGGTTATCAGAAATCCAAGGTAATGAAGAGAAGCCAGCAGGGCCACGGAGCAGCCGACTGTTCTGTGAAGAGTGTCGGGGGCAGGTCCCCTGCGTGGTGCTCATTAGCGCCTGGAGCACAGCTTGCGGCCAGGGGCACATCCCGGCTGCTAACGCAGCTCAGCCTGCACAGCTGGTCCTCCATATGGTTTAAAATTTCAAATCATCCTTAGAATCACCATGGAATCTTTAAATAATGTAATTAGTTGGCCTTCACTGTGGCCTTTCTTCTTCTCGTTTGAAAATATCTGGAAACACTGTCCATCACTGTGCGCCCACCGTCTCTGTCCCCGGGCCTCACGCTCACCTGATGGGGAGGCTGTCTACACATTTCAAGCTCTTCATCTTTGTTATTTTGCCCTTTCCAGTTTTATTATGTTTCTGATTGGAGAAGCAGCAACCCTGTACTTGTTATTTATTAAAGGGAGAGAAGCAGATGGAGAAAATTGAATTGCTTTGTTATGTGAGAAATGAGCATATTTTATTGATTTTAAAGCATCTATCCTTTTTACTGCCAGCTATTTGAAATATTGAATAACCTCAAAGCAATAACACTTCTTTATTCAATTGCCTTAAATTTTCTGACTTAAAACACCCAGGCGATGATGAATAATGGTGTTAGGGCAGAAAATTAGTACCTTAGTTTCCCTTTAGGGGCATCTTTATTTTTATCATCTTTACAGATAAAAGGAAACTAAGTGGGTGTGTTTCCAGTGGACCCGCTCTGGGAGAATAAAAGGAGTGATACCAGAAAGAACAGGAGCATCAGGAAGAGAGAAATAACAGAGAGGTAAATATGTGGGCACACAGGACAGATTGCTCTTCTGAATATTTTAAATTTTGCTTGACGGTTGAAAACACAAATTATTAGTTTGACTGAGGATATTGTCAATACATGACTGGTCACATGAACGTCGACTATACCCTAAAGCGGGGAGGACACAGGGAGTTGACTGGTACGGGGCTTCCAACGCCACACGAAGGGGCACATTTCTGTGCCAGCAGACATGATACATCACACGTGCGTGCTGTGATTCCAGGAGCATAGGAACATACACAAGCAGACATACTCCAAAACACCAGGGATAAATTCAACTGAGATAATAAAAACATTTAAGTAATTCACAAAAAAGCAGGAAAGGGGAATGAGTGGATGATTAGAAGATGAATGACTGAGAGACACACTAACTCCTAATGTGTTGACAGTCATGCTAAATATAAATGGTTGAGACACACAAATCGAAAGACAGATTTTTATCACAAAATAAAAGAAAAAAGGGACCAATTATATGCTGTCAACAAGAAACTTACTTCAATTATAATGATTTGTGTAAGTAAAATGTAACAGGATTGGAAAATGTGTGCTGTCATGAGAACGTCGAGTGGCTTTATTAACAACAGAAAAGTGCCCTTACTTCTCCCTGGGCACCCCTCACCTGAGCAATTATACCTGTGCTTGGTGACTCTCCTTCTATCTGCAACTGCTCCATATTTTATTTCAGTTTTGGGTATCTCCGACTTCTATACAGAAGCAGTTTTGCCTCCCAACCCTTTGTCCCTGTAAGATATCCGATGGATCTGGGCCAACACTCGTAATTTTTGTCCTGTGTTGTCACCTACTCCCAGTCCAGGTTCCTTACGTAATCATGGGACAGTCTTTTCTAGATTGGTGTAGTATAGAAAACCACTTACAATTTTTAGCCATAAATTTATTGAAGAAACAGTGGCTCCAATAATTCTCAAAATCTCCCCTGGCAAGACACTGGGTCAATAAGGGAGAATATGGACTCTTCCCTCACTTCCTGGAAAGCAAGGTCTGAGTAACACAATTACTAAGCTGACTGTGCTTGTGTCACATGAACTTGGTCCCTGATCAAATTCAAGGCTTTTCCAGTTTCCACAGTCCCATATCCAGGCCACTGGAGTGAGGGTCCATTAGTGGCAGGGTCTCTGAATGTGGGGCACATGCAAACTGACCAAAATTGAATTCCCATCTTGTTTTAGCTTTAAAGATGAAATTGCCCATTTTTGACACCTCATTCTCTGAGAATACAAGGGGTTATAGTGTTTCCTTGACTTTGTTTCTCTGTGGTCTGCCAGTTTAGCGTTTTACAGCTTCTTCTGAGAGCCTCGTGCTGTGAAAATACAGCTACAACTATTAAAAAATAATTGTAAAATTATAAATAACTAGTTTTGCTTGAGTACCAGCTTTGGACAGGCAAAGGGCTATGCTGGGTACTTTCCACATTTTGCCTTTAATTATTTAAACCACATTAATGAAGACTTTTTTGGTTCCCATTTCACAGATGAGAAACTTGAGGTTCAGTGAAGTGGACGACTTGCGCGAGGCACTAAAGTCGAGAAGAGGAGGAAGAGAGCCGTGGGCCTAGAGCAGCTGCTCCTGCAGCCAGGGAGCATTTCCTCCCACCATCAACCTGTGAGTGCGGCGCTCTCCTGCCCTGGGGCCGACCCCACCCAAACAGCTGGAGGTTCCTAGGCATGGAGCACCAGAGACGGCAGGCATCAACCCGTCAACCACTGCTGAAACCAAGACGGAAGCTCACGGGGATCTGGAAAGACCGTCTTCATGTGTCTGGAAGGTGAAGCAATGAAATGCCTGACATCGCAACAAGGCTGTGTCCATCCCTACATTTTGTGTCCACATCTGTCATTTAATAAAGCAACTACATTCTCTTTTCAAGCTGAGCTAAAGTCTAAGTTCTTTGGGGAATTCAGTTTTGAAGATTAATTAAGGTACAAGAGAGTTACTCTTGTATATTCTCCAAAACAAGGCGAGTTTTCAAAAGTAAGATCAATTTGGTTTTCCTGCAAAATCTTCTGTTTTGGATTATCTTAAAGGCAAAAAACCCACTTATGTAGTAAAAACATTCTTCACTTGCTTGTGTAATATACACATACATCTATCAAGTAGATTTCATTTCATGTAGAAAGAAGTGTATGTTCTCATTCATTCTGAAATGTAATATAGAGGGAAGAAAATAAACCGCTCTAATCTCATTAGCCAGTGATAATCAAGTTCATGACTTGTTGAGCGTCATGTGTGATTTTGCTTGTGTAGTTACATATATGAGTAGTTAGTCAAAATGGGATTACACTCTACGTAATAGTCTCCAAGTCGTATTTATTAATCTTTAACTCATCAGTTTCGGTTAACACTTTGAAGGAGAATTTTTAATAACGGCATGACACAAATATAACTTGTATAACCTTCCTTTAGTGTGTGCTGTTTTCATGCTAACAACAGTACTGTGATTGGTAGACATTTAACTTCACATGTGTATATAACTCATTACTGAGGATAATTTCTTAGATGGGGAATGTGTACCTGCTTGAGGGAAAACACACTGGGCGGCTTTACTCTGCCATGGAAACATGTCAGGAGGATTCTAGTTTCCCTGTGTGTGTGTTTGTGTGTGCGTGCGCATGTGTGTGATTTTGTATGTATATGTCCAATATTTGCCTATTTGTTAGTGAAAATGTCATCTTTAATTTTGACATCTATTATTGCCAGTGGGGCTGAACATTTTCTTCTAATATCATTTGAATTTTTGAAAACATGGTCTTAACTTCTCCTTTGTGCTCATTCCTTCCACTCAATAAGTCAATCTGTTGGTTTCATGCGTTTCTTTTAATTTCATTTTCTTGCCAGCAGTGGCCAGAAATCACACACTCTTGAATAAATTTTTGGTACATCCATTACTACTGGAAAATAGTAAACAAAGCCATCCGTAGCAGTGATGGGTCTTAACTTTCCTTTGTCATTTAGGGGTGAGAATTCCCAAATTTTTAAATTTTACTGTGGTGTCCTCAGACACTCCCTTCTTATGTGAACATTATTTACTAATTATAATTTCCTGAAAATTGTGGGATATTATTGGAGGCTCACAATTTCCACAAATGTGCTGATAGTGTAATTCTCGTGGTAGAAAACATTTTGAACTCCCTGCAGTGTACTCTGATTGTCAAAGACTGTGAACACGGAGACTGTAATGTCTCTTTCCACCCAGCAAGGCGGAGTTCAGCTTTTGGTCCAGAGGCATCTTAGTTTTATGTTCTTAGGTCAAGAATGCTTCTCAGCATAAACTCACCTGAAAGCTAAAAAGATTGTTCTCTGGATCCCTCCAGATCTAGGTGAGTTCTGATGCCTGAGGTAAAACCAGAGGCCCCAGGTGTAGACACTGGACAGTGACGATGGGCAAACCAAAGGGCTCCATGCTGATTTTGAAATCAGTTCTGTCTACATCCATTCCCTTCCTGGAGTGGTGTGTCTTTGCAAATCATTCCCATTCAGGGCAAACACAGAAAGTCATGCTTTAATTTCTATGATAATACATTAGCAACTCCAAAATTGGCTGTTTTCTATTAAAAATACAAAGAGTCTTCCTGTAGAATAAGTCCATCTTGCATTTATGCCGTAAAATACCAAAAGTGTTTCCAGATACTACACTTGCCATCGAAAGAGCAGCAGTGCCCTTTTCTTTGGCAAAGCAGCTCCACTTTACTGGTAGAAATAAGGAATGAGTTATTTCCAGCCACCAGAGGACACCATAGTCTGTGCACCCCACTCTTAATTACTGCTTTCCCACCACCCTCTGATGCTTGTTAGATCTTCCATTTCCATCAGACCCCAACATATATATTCTTTTGTTTTGTTTTGCTCTATTTTGTTTTGTTTTCATTCCAGTGTAGCTACCATAGAGTCTTACATTAACTTCAGGTGTACGATACAGTGATTCAACAATCCCATCTATAACTCAGTGCTCGTCAGGACAATTGTGCTCCTTCATCCCCTTCTCCTATTTCCCCCATCCTTTCCCACCTGCCCCAGAGCCATCGATCTGTTCTCTGTAGTTTTGCTTCCAACACACATACTCTTAATCAGTCCAGTGGTTCATGGAATTTCAATGACTATCTTGTTCAACGAGATGAGATTTCTTACTTATGGCTTCCAGAAAGTGGGTAAAAATTAATGTCTGCCAAACCGAGTTACAGTAGTCTCTTGAGGCACTGGCTAGTTCCCACTGCTGTCCACTGGGTTCTTCTGAACATCCTAGCGAGCCATTAAGAACTTGCATGACCCTCTGTGTTGTCTACTAGCACATTTACAGAGTAAGCTGGACGTTCCTGGGGGCAGCATCTTCTTGCAAGTCCTCCGCACAAGTCACTGCATGCATTGACTGTATAGGCAACCCCACAGGTCCTCGTGCATGACTTTTGGGGAAGCGGCGTGGATGAGGGACCGAAACCCAACCATGCTCACAGTCAAGCTGAGACCAGCCCATCCTTCTCCCTTACCTGAGGAGAAGAAAACTCAACTCAGCGGCCATCAAAGAACATGTGGGGAGAAAAACAGTCTCATTTGCACTGGGCACAGCACACATTTCTGGGTATTTTCAGATGGCTTTGGCACCAAAATTTGTGCAGTAAGGGGCCATAGATCTTCAACCTCATTTAGACTTAATTTTTAAGCAGCTCCCATGCTTATAAGATGAAAATGTTGAAAATGTTTTATTTTAAATAATAATTAGGGCTCTCTCATAAAAGAATTTTTAAAAACTGTTTGAAGGAGCTTCAAAGTCTTCTTAATTTTAGGCTGTCTCAGAAATACAGACAATTTCCATAATTTTTGTTTTTAAAAGTATGGACCTGTCAGTCTTCTGGGCACCTTACAGAAGCAATTTTCTTGAAAGGGTTACAGAATCTTTCTTCCTTCTATCAAATTTCTCTTCAAAAATATTCAGTTTCAAAGAATAGATAGATATTTTATGTGTGCCTTTAAAATCTCCTGTTTTTAACATTAGGAAATGAGATATTTTGTTTGTATTGTAGGTAGCATCTGCTGGAGAGATACATCTATTGTTTATTTTAAAATCCCTGCTGCTTCCGGGTGTCCATCCCGGAGGCCCTGGATCCCTGTGTTCTTCACATGTTCTGCAGGCAAATGTTGCCTTGTAAAGCAAGATACTGCAGCCTCACCAATTAACATTAACATCTAATTGGAAACTTAAAAAACAGAGTGACAGAAGGCAAGTGGTCTGGTCCAAATCCAAAGGGACCTCATAGCTTCCCTGACCAGTGGGAGGACGAGGACCCACTTAAACAAGAGGAGGCTCTGAGCTCCCAGGTGCATGAGGTGTGTGAGCAGCCCATGGAGTGGGAGGCAGGATGAAAAGGTCTGCTGCCGAGGGATGGGAAGCAGGGAAAGGACGAGTGTCAGGCATCTGTGAGGCACCCTGAAATCTGGGATGCGGTCACTATTATTCAATCCACGGCTCTCTATTTTAATACATTTAAAATAAAGCAGATTCCTAAAGTTTCAGGGGCAGTGGGGAAGACCCCAGGAATGAAGGGAGTGATGCTTCAGAAACAAGGGGATGACTGGAACAACATGCTGTCAAGGTAAGAAGCAAGCAGTGCTCTGGAGGAGGAATTCTGAAACAGGTTTCCAAGCAGCTATTAGGAACTTCTGAGAGGTTTGCTATAATCACAACAACTGTTACTTTATGTTCTCTTTACATTTCTCCATGTTTCCCAGATTGTCCTTCACATACGCTCTGCCGGAGACGCGGTTCCATTAGAGCGATTTATTGCCGAGGGCTCCCATTACATTTTAGATCCATGGGATCGCTAGTGCACAGTATGGTCATTTCCACATTACTTTCTAGGACTTAGTGGATTGTAATTGATTGGGGGAATGCAAACTGAGAGTAAATTTTTACTAGGATAATGGCAATTTTTCAATAATTTCTCTTTCTTTTTAATGAGACTAATTTCTCAGCATTCTTTCTGCCTAGAATGTCTATAGAAGGTCAAGATGCAGAGAAATATATTAACTGATAATGTTTTCTTCTTTGAAAGTACGATTTAATAATACCTGCATTTCAAACAAGCTGAAGGAAGCCCTGATGTACCAGTAGGAATCACTGTGGAGGGACAGCATGCCTGAGGTCTTGTTCCTGCCTCTCCTCAGTGCCCCCTCATCCCAGAAACCACACGCTGTCCTTCCAGATCTCCCCTGACCCAGGTCCCTTCCATGAGCCACCTCCCTCTCAGTTCTCCGAGGTGGGTCCTCCAAATGCTGATGCTCAGCTCCAGTCCACCCTCTGTGCCTCCTCCTGTCCGTTTCCCAAAAGAAACTGCTCTCACTTCCCTCGTAATCTTACCTTGGCAATTAGAAGTTAGTTCTTGAAAGAGTATTGATGAGGAAGAAATACATAGTCTTCGCTCACAGAAGACACAACTGTATCTGTAGAAAATCTCAGAGATTTGAAAACAACAGCAACAACAAGAAAAACCTCCTGGAACCAGGAAGTGGTGACAACAGGAGGGTAGGATGCACACCTAAAATACAAAAGTGGAGCACATTTCTGTACACCAGCAGCAAACAAATGGAATCTAAAATTAGGAACAAATACCATTTACATAAGAATACCATTTACATAAGCACCATAAAAGAAGAAATATTTAGGTATAAGATTTTTAAAATGTCCAAAGTTAAAACGAGGAAAAACAAAAACCTGATGAAAAAAGTCAAAGAAGATTTAAATAAACGGGGAGGTATTCTTTGTTCATGGGTAAGGACACAGGATTGAAAAGATGTCTGTTCTTCCCAACTCGATCTGTAGATTCCACACAATCCCAATCAAAATCCCAGTTTTTCACGTCGACAGACTGATTCTAGGGTTTGGAGGGAGAGGGAAGAGACCCCAAACACCCAACTCAATACTGACACAGCCCAACTTTGAGACTTACTATAAAACCCCAGCAATCAAGACATGTGGTCTTGGTGAAAGAACAGACGAACAGATCGATAGAACAAAGTAGGAAGCCTGAAAACAGACCCTGTAAATGTAGTCACCTCACCTTTGACAAGGGAGCAAACATAGTCTTTCATCAAGTGGTGCTGGAACAAGTGGACGCCCACGTGCAAAATAATGAACCTCAACCCAGACCTTGCATCCTTCATGAAAATTAGCTCAAAATGGATCACAGACCGAAATGCAAAATGCAAAATATAACATTCCTGAAACATAACATAGGAAAAAACCTAGATGATCTTAGGGATGGTTATGACCTTTTAGATCCCACAGCAATGGCACGATCTATGGAAAAAAATCTGTAAGTTGGGCTTCACTAAAATACAAAAATTCTGCTCTGCAGAATACACTGTTGGCTGGAAGCGGGGAGAAGATGAGCCACAGAACTAGAGAAAATATTTGCGAAAGGCATGTCTCATAAGGAACAGTTATGTGAGATATACAAAGAACTTTTAAACTCAACAATAAGAATACAAACAACCCAATCAAAAAATAAGCCAAAAATTTTTATGGACACCTCACCAAAGAAGAGAAAGAGATGGCAAATAACTGCACAAAAAGATGCTTCCCATCATCTGTCATCAGGGAAACACAAATTAAAACAACCGTGAGATCACTCTGCACAGGGATCAGAATGGCCACAATCAGGAGCCCTGACACCCAACGCTGGTGAGGATGCTCACTCATCGTTGGTGGGAACGCAGAATCCTGTGGCTGCTTTGGAAGACAGTTCGGTGGTTTTTAATAAAATTAACATACTCTTAGCATACAATCCAGCAATTGTGCTCCTTGGTATTTACCCACAAAAATCTGTACAAAGATGTTTATAGCAGCTTTTTGATCATTGATAAAAACTGGAAACAGCCAAGATGCCCTTCAGTAAGTGAGTAGATACACTGTGGTCCATCTGGGGAGTGGAATATTATCCAGCATTAAGAACAAACGTGCTACCAGCCATGGAAAGATCTGGAGGAACGTCAGCGAAGTGGAAGAAGCCAGTCTGAAAGACTACATTCAGAATGACTCCAGCTACATGACCTTCTGGAAAAGGCAGAATGATGGGAGGATGAACAGGTAGCACAGAGAGCATGTTTTAGGGGAACGCTCTGTGTGATACTATCATGGGGGTACATGCCATTATACATTCGCCCAAACCCGCAGACTGTACATCACCAAGAGTGACCCCTGAGATGAGCTGAGGACTTAGTTCATAGTAATGCGTCATTATTGGTTCAGCAATTGTTAACAAGGCACCAGACGAACAAGGTGTTAGCAATAGGGGGAACCATATGTCTGGGGGGCGAGTGGGTATATGGGAACTCTCTGTGCTTTTAACTCTATATAATGTGGACATAACACAGCTCTGAGAAACAAAGTCTATTAATATAAAACCAAACAAAATAGAACAAAAGAAGGTAAATATCTGGCATAAAACTCAAGTACTCAACTTATATTTAAAATCATTGCCTCATGAAGGGTCGTTCCTATTAAGTTTGCACATCAGGTTTTCTGGAGATACTGAAACATCTTGGAATCTGTGTTTTTGTGCCTGAAATGACCTGAAGAATCTCAGAACACAAGGGACAAAGAAGGGAAGTGATTTCAGAGGTCACAGAGCTAAAAGTTTTGGGGTAGCAGCTAGGGCTTACACTGGATATTTGCTCACCACTGGGTTGAGGAACACATGGTTGCAGAGGCTGAGGCACCTGTGGGTCCTTTGGAGCATTTTCTTCCCCAGGCCACACGGTCCTCCTCGCTTTTCCGCAGGTGCACAGCTGTCTGCTCTGTGCTCGCCCATAACCGACTCTCTCTGCGCATCGGCTCACAGAGCTCCAAAACGCCGAGCCCAGGCGGGCACTCAGCGGGCGAGCTGAATCATGCTTCAGCACCAGCCCTACACCAGACTGTATGGGTCTTTCCTTGGCTCGCATTTCTGGGCAGCATTTTGTCAGAATAGTAATGATGGCGAGAAATCCCTCAGAGTTTCCTTGGTACCAACCACCATGCAAGCCCTTCCTCCGTGGCATACCACGCGACCACCAAACAAGCCCATGTGGTTAGAGCCACATGACCCGCGGGGAAAGCAGAGTGTTTGGGTACATCTCCAACAGCACATCCGGTGCTGGGTCCAAGGCTTGCTTGCGGATATGTGTTGACTCCGGAGTTCACTTTCTCCATGAATCCGAGAAACAGACATGTCCTCAGAGATGACCTGACCTCTCTGCCCATCCCTGTGGCGGCCTGGTGATAGCAGCGTCAGCCCACCCCTGCAGGGACCATGGACCGTGGACACAGCTCCTGCGGTTCTCCCTGACCGGCCCCCCAGAGGCCACGCCGATTCAGCGAGCGTGAAAACCTAATGGGCCATACAACTCTCAGCTCTGTCTACCAAGGTTTTAATCTAATGTCCAGCCTCCTGGGAAGCAGAGTGGCCTTGGTCACATCTGTGTCTCTGGGGGATGGCCAGTGTCCTGGTGACACCACAGAAGCAGACTCAACGTGTGGGAGACGAGCAGGCTCCAGACAGAGAAATCCGGCCTCGCCCGTCCCGCACACCTGCCCAGTCTGGACACTGCCTGGCTCCAGGAGCCTCCCCTGAGGGCCGTGCTGGGTCAGCATGCCCACCCTCACCAATGGCCCACACTTGACCGTCTGTAGTTTTGTGGCCAGGATTCAGGAGATGATTCTCCTCGTAAGGAGCTGATTGCCTCTTGTTTACCAAAGATCCCATGTGGTTTTCTGCTGTTGTGCAAGCAGCTACGGAGCTCAGAGCCCTAGTACTTCTCTCAGGGCCAGAGAATGGAGAGTAAGTGCTAAAACGTCTGCCTTTCTTAAAGTTCAACCCATTCTGACCGTGGTATTGATATGACCTTTTAAATAATTGACCTAGAAATGAACCCCTACTATCTGAAATTATATTCATTTGTTGTCATTTTTATTCACAAGTCATATGTCCAAAAGTTTTCATTTCTCTTTTGAACCAGGTCCATCTGTATCTGCCTCCTGATGAGGTTTGCCTTTTTGCAACTCGAGGTAACTATTTCTCGAACAAGTAAAGACATTTTTTTAACTTTGCTCTTAGAAACTCCCTCTTTATCTCATTTTCAGAATGAGTAATCTCCTGAACTAATTTATTATCTGAAATCTTAAGATCATGTACTCTGGCTGATAAAAAAATAAGAATTAGGATATCTGCAGATTTTAATCACAATATTCTGAGAATGTAATACCCATCAATGTTTAAAAGACAATATTTAAGAAAAAAGTACATGATTTAGCCCCCTGGTGAGTTTTCCATATAATAAATTCATTATATTCGATAAAGGTGGAGTTTGTACTTATATTTTTAATTCACTTCCTGTTCCTGTGGGATACCAGCAACCTAACCCAAACTCTCTGCGGACCTCCCCAGCCGTAGAGATCAGAACAGAGAGCCAATAAAACGCCTGAACAACGCGGCCACAGCGTGACTGGAGACAGACCACCCTGCGGGATTTTATACGCACGCAGAGGAGTGAGCGTCCAGACGTGCCTGTGACTGCGGGGCCCACGCCGGACTCAAGCGTCAGGTCAGGTCAGGTCCTGGCAGTGCTGGGCCTCAGTGAGGCATCCAGAGTCGGGCCATTACCGTGAACATTTGTGTGACTCAGCCAAATAAATAAAATCACAACACCCAGATCCTGCATAAAGAGGTTCCTGGACGTAGTTGTCACTGCATTTTCCAAGTGGAAAGACCCCGAAAGCCCGCCGGCAGTGGGAATGGTAAACAGGCCGTGATGCTGGGATGTAGGCACCTACCCAGTGCGAACCACCGGCTGTGTCTCCAGCTGCACCCCCGTTGGCCTCGCAGGCAAGATGGTGAAGAGTGTATTCACATCAAGTGCACAAACAGGCCAAAAAAGCGATGACCCCCAGGGACCAGTCAGTAGGTTAGGAATACTACGAAGGGAAGCAGATCTGAATATCACAAAAGCCGGGTGGTTTTCCAGGGAGAAGGGATGACCCTGTGGCCAGGGAGGCACGTGGAGGGCCGGCCATTTACGTACCCAGGAGACACTGAGGACACACAGGTGCACAGGTCTTAGCGGAAGACACGCTCGCACACTTCCCCACATTGTTAGAGTAACGATCTGGGGACGTGCTCGTGGCCCTTCTGACAGGTGGCTCCGTGTGCTCAGATGACAGTGCAAGGGAACGTGGGCCCTGCTGGCACCTGTCAGCTGGTCCGTAGAGGACCTGCCGCCCGACGTGCCTGGGGAGAGCGAGGATGGGGGCCGCTCCGCATCGGGGCTGGTCCTCCCGTAACACAACAGGATACACCTTCTCCTGCATCCCTTTCTTCTGCGCCAGTCCATGGCTCTGGATGTATTTATGGAGCCGATGTTTTTCACTACGGTGGCTTGTGGTAATTCAGAAACATTTTACCACATCCAGAAATTCATATCCCCTTGGTATTGGTTGAACATGCAAACACGTATGTGACACCCACTAAGCATGATGCTGATTCTTCCCAACAGCAAGGAGACAGACGCCGAACCTGAGGATATTTGTATTACTTGCATAAATTAGTAATATTTAATTATATTTTCCAATAAAATGACATTTCTGTTATTCTAAACTTGTGTATACTTTTTAATATTCACAAATTTAAATTTATGCATTAGATCTCTTAATACATGATTTTTAATATTTTATAAGACAGTAACTTTTTAGAAACTATGTATAACAAATAATTTTGTTTGATATTTTATATTTGATTTTACACTTTTAAAATATATACAAAATTTTGAATGCTTTGAATGATTACATTGAGTGAAATAATCATGTTTTATTTTTCCAGTAAAAATCAAAACATGGTAATTCATATTTTGCTGAAAGGAAAGGAAAAAAATTAAATTTGGGGTGCGTGGGTGGCTCAATCTGTTAAGCGGCTGCCTTCAGCTCAGGTTATGATCCTGGGGTCTGGGGATCGAGTCCCACATTGGGCTCCCTGCTCAGCAGGGAGTCTGCTTCTCCCTCTGCCTGCCCCTCCCCCCTGCTCACACTCTCATTCTCTTTCTCAAATAAATAAATAAAATCTTAAAAAAAAGAAAATTAAATTTTGTGGAATAAATATATAATTCATGGGTTATAAAGGTCTTTATTACTCATCCAAATATTGCCAAGACATTATTAGAACCCTAACAAGAGGAGTAATTATTAAATTCAGTCACTGTTTTTACTTTGCTCACTCTAAATCATTTAAAAACGATTGCTTACCATTTTCTGTATTTATCAAAGTAGGAATATACAATATTTTTCACTTACCAGTTTCCTAGCCAGATGTGTCACCTGTAAGCACGTGGACACACGTATGTCAGACTCTGCGGTTTCCTGCTCTGGATCTGGGGGACAGTGCACCGAAGTTCTGGTGAGGACAGGAGGGCGTCTGCAGTGGCCCCAGGGGAGACGCCCGCTCCGCCCCACGTCCTGTCCTCACCGAAGACCCTTGCCCGCACTGGTGATGACCTCATCCACACCACACACAGCTTACTACTCACACTTGCTTCGGACATGCTTCTCCTGGACGCTTGGAGAAGATGTGCCTCTGGTCACCCTTACCCCATGTGAAAAGAGGAAGGTGAAAAACAAGAGGGCTCGGGGTGGGGATTCACCTTGCAGCAGTAAAATGGGGAAGGCACAGAATCTGGGTCTTTAGCTGCAGATCATCCTCCGGCGCCACAGGGCAGCTGAGTCCCCGGATGCCCTCAGCGGCTCTGTTCTGAGCACCTGTCTACACGGCCATCACCTTCTTGCACAGCCCCTGCTGACCGGAGGGAACGACTTATGGCAGGAATCCCATAGGCGGGAGTGATGGAGGCAAGGGAAGCTGTAGGGTGGGAACTCCCCACAAAAGGAGGGGTCCCAGCCGACGTCCTAAACCCACAGCAACAATCCCAAGCAGTCGGATGGGTTGGAGCCCGAAACGGGCGGCCAGTTCCAAGGACGTAGCTGGGTCTCCGTCCCGAAAAGCCATTGCCGGCTGCCAGGGGACAGAAGCCCACCCAGGTGGGCTGGGCAGATTAAGGGCAGGGAGACGCGTGGGAGGCTGCAGAGCTGGTCCCTGGCAAGAGGGGGACGTCCTGAAGCAGGGAGGGGTGCCAGCACCACGACGGCCACCTCGGTCCTGGTCTGGCGAACTCTCCTGCCCAGTGAGGGGCTCAGGGAAGGGGCGCCGCTCTCTCCCGCAACATTTCGCCCTCGTGGTCCGTGGAGGAACCCAGGGAAAGAAGCAAACGCCACCCCTTCTGCGCACAGGGGGAGGCGTGACTGAGTCCGGCTTCCAGCCCCGTCCAGGCGGCCCTCCCAGGGGGCACCTGCCCGCTCGACCCTTCAGCACACTGGTTTCCCCACCAGCGAAGGGAAGGAACAGAGAACAGCTTCAGAGTGACAGCACTCCGTAGCCCGTGCACTCAGCCAAGTGTTGGCTACAATTCACGTTCCAGGAGGGCAAGAAGAAACAGCAGAGTCACTGCAACAGCACGGTTGGTCAGCGTCTCCAGCACCAAACTCTCAGCATCCTGAATAGAGATCTCGGGTCTCTGTCAGATACGTATTTGCTGGGATGAGCTCCCGGCTGTGGGTCCGTTCAGCATGACAAATGGTCCACAGTACATTTATCTAAAACAATTTTAGCACAGGAAAGGCAGTTATTATAGAACAATGCCCATAATGTCGATGACAGACGGCTAATTTTCTGCAAGTAGAAGTTACCTATTTTAGAAGAGTCCCCTTTATTCTCCTGAGAGGGAAGGAAAGGAACGTTTCTGGAACCCTGGAAAGCAAGATGCACCGTGTTCTGATTCCCTTAAATAATTTAACATGTGGTAAGATAGGCATTTTGTTTTAAAAGATATGCTCTTGAACTTACTATGCTTTCAACTCATGGCCAAATTCTCCGGATCTTGAAAGTCCCTGTTTATTTATTTCCACTTCAGAAATGTGATTTGAATATAAATCATATTTAAAATAATTTGTGAATATGCAGTGCAGTTTTTCATTGCTTGTCATTCAGCACCATTTGAACACACAAAGTTGGTGCTTCCATGTTGTGGTCCATTGGGCGGACGAAATTCAAGAATGAGCTATAGAACCACACCCTGCCATCCCCATGGGCTGACGTCACAGTGCCATGGTTTCTGTCCAGGACCCCTGGCTCTTGTGGGAAGGCCACACCCTCATCTTGAGAGGCAGTTTAGACCAACAGCATGTACATCAATTGCTCTTCTCTTCAAAACCTTTTAGTGGTTTTTGTTTTCTTACAATATCAAGTTTAGAATGCTTTGCCTCATTCTGAGAACATGCATAAGCTCCCTGTCTCCTGGCTTTTCACTATTTCTGACCCAGTTCCCTGTGGGTCATCCTCAAAGCCCTGTGCCTCAGGGACCAACAAATCATCAGGCTACATGGCCACCCTTTTCCAAGTCCTATTTTCCTCTAAGACCAAATTCAATTTCTGCTATATCCAAGCGCTTGCCTTGACCAATTTCGCCCTCAGTGATGTCCTTCTCTGTTAAATTCCCCAGCATTCACATTCTGGACCCAAAGAAGGAGCTCCCTACTTGACCCTGTCATATTTTGGCTTCTGCATCAGACATGCGTATTGCTCCCATCCACACTCTATGGGAAGGGGCTGCGCAAGCCTCCAGTGACCAACACAGGGTTAAAGCAAAGGATGTGGAGACCACTCACAGGGTGTCTCTGGATTTCAGCGAGGACTTTGGGCAAGTCCCCAAAAGCAGCTTCACGACTCAGAGGAGTGTATGAACTGGCTGCTCACTCTCCTGCCCATGAGGAAGTCCCAGGGTGGTGGGCATGTAGGCTGCTCTAGATGCTTCGTGGAGCCATGGGCAAACACCAGTGATTTTCACCGTGTTCTGATTCAGTGGCAGAAGATGTCTCCGAACACTCTGGTGTCATGTCCAGAGCTGTGAGTGAGTTCAGGAACACTAGGTACGCTCACACCCTGCACTCACCCTACACAGGAGCCTCAGACGTGAGTGTGGGGCCATTCCTATGCTCCTTGTCCCTAAGACAAGCATTGTTGGCAAAATCCAGTATCTTTGCTATTATTCATAATACTACTTCAATACAGCCCAAATGTACACAGAAACACACACATCGGTGCCACATACAAATTAACTGGGCCTCTCGAGGCTCATGCCCGGACTCTCTAGGCTCATCATTGGTATCAGACGCGGTTTGAGGTTTGCTTCGTAAGATGATGGATCACTTAAGCAAACAGTTAACATATATCGGGGTGGAGATTAAGGGATTAGGTAAATGACTGGGAAACCTCCCCAACTGCACATGATTAAATTAAATACAGAAATTCCACTTAATGTCAAAATAGCTACACAAGTGGGATGTTTGGGTTCACCGCTGTCAGACATAAGTCCAGTCATATTCATGCTTAGTGACCACATTTGAGGAGTTTAGGTAAGTGAAACCAACTATGAAGATGAACCAATGTTTGAAGAAATTTGGGAGCACTTTTGTCTTCAGCTTTTTTTTTTTAACAAAATAAAGTGAAATTTTGTTTAATATGAAGAGCTTTTACACAAATAGTATAAAATCATGGAAGTGGGCTTGTGAGTTAGGCAGTTCCTCAAAAGTAGGAAATTTCCAGAAAAAGCTGTGAGCATTTACTTGACACTGATTTTTAGAAAAGAGTCACACTTGGGGCGTTTGGGTGACAGGAATCAGTGTTCAAAAATCTTCTATGTCAAGATTATCCTTGGAGTGGGATCTAAATTAAGATATCCCAAACCCAGTGAAACTTCTCATTCTGATATTTAGATACGTTGGGTCAACAACTCGCTAGATGGATCCATCCTAAAACACTGTAGGTCCCTGCTACGTTGAGGGCATTCAATAAATTGTCTTGATGGGTGCATTAGTTTGCTAGGGCTGCCATGAACTGGATGTCATAAGCAATATCTTCTCCCATATTTCTGGAGGCTGGAGATCCACTGTCAAGGAATCTGCAAGGTTGGCTCCCCAGAGTCTTTGACGGAGAACCAGTTCTGGGTTACTTGCCAGCCTCTGGTGGTTTGCCAGCAACCTTTGGTGTTCCTTGGCTTGTGGCAACATGACTCCAATCCACATGGCATTCTCTCCCAGGCTGTGTGCACGTTTCCCTCCTTATAAGGATACCACCATAGAGATTATATAGGCCACCTTCATGGCCTCATCTTAACTAATGACATCTGCAAAGATCCTATGTCCAAATAAGGTCACATTCACAAGTATGGAGGGGGAGGTGGTTAACACTTCCATATCTTTTTGGGAGACACAGTTTAAGCTATAGCAATTGGTCTATATATCTGATGGTAAAATGGAACCCCTTTTCTCTCTACATACTACTTTTTTGTGCATAATGGAGATGTGGGAAATTTTGCAAGATGTCCAAACTCTTATCAGAAGGATAATCTCAGTGAAACTTTTAATACATTTTGAAATATTTCCAATTCTATAGGAATGGGTGACCACAGCACACTGAGTTCTTCAGTCACAAAGGGAGGCAGCAGCTCTGTTTCTGTGTCCCCTGACTGTGTCCCCCCTCCCCGAGCAGATGTTGCCCATTTGCTGAAGGAACGCTGGCTAGGTTTCCGCCAGGGAAGCTGCCCTGTTTTGAGCTGTGTTTGCTCTTCTTGCTTTGGGCATCTCTGGTTTACTCGCAAGGATCCTTGGCTACTTGACTGATTCATATTTGTGAGGGGAATCTAGCCATCTGCAGACCAAGTGTTTCTCTGCCACAGGGTCCATATGCTGGCTAACTAGAATTTTGACATCTCCATCTACTCTCTTTACAGAGCACTGCATTCTGAAGAGAGAAGTGAATGGAGGTTGACTCACCACCAACTGTTGCCTGAAAGACCTTGCAAATTAATGTTTTCTCATTTGAGTTTTGTTGAATTTAAAGTAGAGAAGAACTTTACCCCACAAGATTGTTGTGAGGGGAAAGTAAGTGAGCAAACGCGGAAGTCATATCAGGGCCCGGTCCAGGTACTTTCAATCACAGCTCTGTTGTTTTCACCGGTGACCACGCTCCCCACAAGGCCCGTGTTTTGTAACAATCTTACAGCGGCTGTGCCAAGCAGACAAACATGTCTCCGTGGCTCCATTCAGCATGGTGTGCCTAGCGGATCATTTACCTTTTGAAGAGCTATCAAAGTGGCTCTCTGTTCCCAGATGGTGTGTAAGTATGTACAAAGGTATTTTAAAAACCATGTTCTTAAAATAACTAAGGGAATGCAATCAGCAGGGGCGACGCAGTCCTTAACCATTCCAGAATGATTTTCTGCAGGCTGTCTCCACAGGACTGTGTAGCCTTAGGAAGCACCTTTTACTTTGCAGTTGTGGCTCAAATACCCCTTATTCTGTCTGTCCACACCCAACAGCTGAAACCCTGGGTCTCAAAATTCAACGAGCAAATATCAGTAATGTGTTCAAACTGAAGACAAGCGATTTTCAGAGGAAATATTAGTGTGCACATAGTTCCTTCTGCTTCTGACATGCAAAAGGAGAAGTCAGAGTAGGAAACTAATTTCCACCCCCAGACCCCGTTCTCCAGCTCAGACCCCTCCGTGGCAGCCCTGCACGTGGTCCTGAAGCTGGCTCTGGGCGCCCAGCGGTAGGTACAGCAACGGGATTGATAGTCCATCTCTCAAACTGTCACCTTCAGGTACTTTCACATACGTCATTCTATTTGGTTTCCCATCATATTCCAGTGAAGAATTTAAGGCAGGAATTGTTATCTCTAGTTGCACGAGGGCGCAGAGCAAGATTAGCATAAGGGGTGGTCAAATCAGAAAGCGGTGACGTGTCCAAGCCTCACATCCGCCCCACTTTTGTCACTAATTACTACCGAGAGCTGAAAGCCACCGTAAGAGGTATTTTAGTGTAAAGAGTAAGATTGTGGATTCTTGCACCTGCTTGCTTTCTGTTCAGCACATGACTTTGGCCAAGTTACTAAAATGTTACAACCCATCACCAGAACCAGGAGCATATGAAAAGCACTTCACTAAAAAGTTGTTATGAAAAGTAAGTGAAACGGCCGCATCAGGCCCTTCGCACACTGAACTGAAAGCCCAGAGCTCACCAGCATGGCCGAGACAACGCCGAGCAGCCGAGAACGGACGTAAGTGGCGACAAGGTAACGGCTGGGGACCGCAGCTCCCCTGCCATGTCTGGCGAGAGAACCTGCAGTGTTCACGTTCAAACATCCTACTCTGGGTCCTGTCTGGGGCATGAAGGGTCGGCGGGGCAGGGCAGTTCTTGGCTCCTGCTGGCCCGCCTCTCCCAGGGGTCTCCCCTCCCGGCCCTGAGATTTCACTCTGCGGCGACGCCCTGCACTGTGGCTGTCGCAGGAGGACAGTTGCTGGAAGGCGGAGCGAAAGCAGGAGTTACAAGAACTGCGCTTGTTCTTGGAAGTACTCAGTATGGGGGGGTGGGGTTCAGCACTAGAAATCCTAAGCTGCCGTGACAAGACAGGATGCGGTGGGGACAGCTGGCCACCCCTGCGATAACTCAGGGGTCCAGCCCGCACCATCGGGGACGGCGACCGTTTGGTTCATCCCCCACCGGATCGGTGGGTGGGAACAGCAGGGAGGCCTCCGTGGCCGGCCCTGGGAGCCGAGTGCCTCGGAGCGGTCGTGGGGCCACACGTGCCCACAAGGAGGACGGCGCGCGGGGGGTGGTGGGTGCATGCGGCGCAGACCCTGCCATCTGAGCAACGTTAGCACCTGCGGCCTCATTTCCTGAGTGAGGGTGCAGGACGAGCCCCACCGTCTTCCTATCAGAAGAACATAACCGCGGCCGCACTGTGTGAAGCCTTACTCTGCTGAGAGCCAGGAGTGGTTCCCACAGATTATTTCATTTACTTCTCACCTCAGCCCAGAGGGCCAGTGATCAGCTTTGATACCATGCTTCTCACCTTATCCTGAACACAGACAAGAGGTCTCTGAGCAGACACCAGAGCTGGGACCGCTCCCTCGGCCTCGCCTGTCTGGGGTGGCGCAGTGACGGGGCCTGCATGCGGCAGCTCATGGGTCAGGGCTCCTGTTTGTGGGGGACAGCCTCTGTGTCCGCAGTGAGGAGGTTCTCCTGGACAGAGAAGGCAGAGCCCGAGCGCTCACCCTCTGGAGGGGGGATGAACGTCTCCAGCAGGATGGAGACCGAGGATCTCAGCACAGAGCCCGGGGTTGTGACCTCCTGGGGGTCAACACAGTCCTTCAGGCTCCAAGCCCCTACCAGCTCCTGGCTTTGTTCCCAGCCCAGCTCCCAGACCTCTTTACTCAGAAAGTCCCAACCATACAGCGAGGTGAAAGCATTCTCCATGGCTGCGGAGGGGCCTCTGCACTCTTCCTCTTTCTGGCTCCACCTCCAAGGCGCCGTGCTCTCGGCCCTGACCAAGGGAGGAGGAAACAGACCGCCAACGGCTCAGCGGATGGACAGGAGGCTCTTAAGCCACCTGCCCGGTTCCACTCCACACCGAGGGACCTGGCAGAGGTCACCTGCCCGCTCCGCACGGAGCCCTCCCCTCTGGACTGGGAGTGGCTCTGACCACCTGCAGGGGGCGCTGTGAGTGACAGTCAGGTGAGGAGCCAGCCGCTCTGTGTCGCTCTGCTCAAGCGGCTTCCACGCAGGGCAGAGATGGGCCTCATGCCTCTGACACTGGTTCAGATGCTCCAGCTACTCTGAGATTCCTGTGCTCGCATCTTCTGGTAAAAAACGTTATTTATCGAGTGGACGGAGGCAGTTGTGAGCAGGGTGTGAGCGAGGAGGCGGCCGGTGACCGACTCAGCTACCTGCTGTGTGAGTAGGATTTGCAATGGCAACGCGGGACCCAGGATTGCATAGGACCAACCAGAGGTTTCGAAATGAGCTGCCGGGGGCTTCCCACCTGGTTCCCTCTGTCAGCGTCGTCGGCCACCTCTGACCAGTGGTCACCGCAGGGCACCAGCCACACAGGCCTCATGTGAGGACCAGAGGCAGCAGGTGGGTATGTGAGGCCGGGCATGCATGTCTAACTGGCCTTGTCCGGAGCTGGGCACTCGAGGCTGACATGTGCCCAGGGTGGCCGTGGCGGGCAGGGCCCAGAGGAGGCAGAGGGCATCAGACCTCGGGGGGCCGGTCTGCCTTGGAAAGGGAAGGAGAGGCAGATAGAGGCCAAGCCAGGAACTGGACGTGAAGAGCAGGTGCACAGAAGTGGGAGAGAAGGTTCGCACTTTGTTAGCCAAGGGCCTCACGGGAACCCCAGATGCACAGCTTCTCTCACGTTGTTCTCACCAACAAAATGAACACGAGCAGAACCAGGGTGGCTTTGTCAGCATCGTCTTCCTGCAGGTGAGGAGTGAAGGCTCTGGCGCCCATTCATCCCGGACCACAGATCCCTGCTCTTGGGGACACGGATGGGGCTGAAAAGCACACGAGAGCACCGCCACGAGGACGGGCGGTCCCCTGACGCGAGCGGAACCCGTGGTGGGAGCCTGGGTTTCCAGCTGAGGGAACCAAACAGAATCCCAGTGACAAGAGGAAAAAATAAAACAAAAAGAAAAGCCAGTATCCAGAAGCCGTGACACAAAACATCGATGGAAGGGCCCGGTGCTCGGCTGGTGAGGGACAAGCCCGGGGCGAGTCTGCATCTCGGAAATGGATTGGTCCTGGTTTTAAAAGGCGAGTCAGTTCCTGGAGTGAGAATTCTGGAACCCTGGCTATGTCAGCTGGAGCACAACAGGGCAGGGAGGGAAGAGGCAGCTCTAATTCCATATTCCTGCTTGTAAGGATGCGGAATGAAAACACCAGCAGGGATCCTATCCAGAGATCGGGGCAAGTGAGCTTTTCATGCTGTCCCAAGTCTTTAGGGCATGTTTCCTGCAACATTAGCTCTGGTTTAACTAGAGTTGCATCTGGTCTACTCCCAGCCTGAAATCTGGGATCCCACCCTGGTCAGGCCACTGCCCCATGGTCCCAGCCAGGCCCCCTTGCCCCCCCGTCACCTCTGTCATCACCCCCAGAATCAGGGCAGATCCGGCAGAGGTTTGCTGTCAAATGTTCAAAATATATCTGTGGTTTTGTTCCGAGACGAATTACGTGCATGTAAGTATAATGTAAAGTGTGTGCAGCACACGAGTGACTAATGATAAATTGTAAACTGTTAAGTGGCTTTTGCAGATGCTGATGGCTAATTAGTCCCCCCAGAAAGCTTTTCTTGATTTTTGTTGAGCTCTCTTGTCCTTAGCCAACCTAGTGCTTAAATTTAACCATGATTTGACAAGTGAAGTTGAACTCAATCCACTAACTCTTTGCCCAGTAAATTATTTTTTATTTTAAAGATTTATTTATTTATTTGACAGAGGGAGGGAGACCAGGGGGAACAGGAGAGGGAGAAGCAGGTTGAGCAGGGATCCCGTTGTGGGGCTCGATCTCAGGACCTTGGGATCATGATCTGAGCTGAAGGCAGACACTTAAACAGCTAAGCCACCTAGGCGCCCTGTATTTATATTTAAATCTAATGTGTGACCAATGGATAAACTATTTCTCCTTCTCATACAAATTATATTCATTAAACTGTAGCCCCTCAAACTTCATGGATGGTTTTCTTTGCTGATTGGATAAGAGATTCCAAAAAGTGAAAGGTATTTCCTCAATTTTTCATGATATTTTAAATAGCTAAAGATATGATTCACTTGTAAGCCTGATGTGCATTATTGAGACTTTTTTCCCCACAATTTTAATAAGCCAAGCCTGTCAACAAAGCCGTCAGTCAGGCCCTGAGTCACAGCCTGTGCTGAATGCATCCCCAGGGCCTGTCGCGAGCTGCTGGTGTGAACCCCAGGAGGATGTGTGCACGCACCTCACTGGACAATGCTCTGCAAACAGGTGCATGCTAAGGGTGACCTTGGAACGAGGGTAATAGTAAGGTGTGGTGACGAGGATGGGAGGGGTTTGGAATATTTACTATCTTTGCTTTTAGTGTAAATCAAATAATTTAATTTCTTTCCAAATTATACTGTGGCTGGTTATTTCGGTTGCAGTTGAACATGAACTAAATCTCACAGAGCGACGCGCCCGTGATGATCGGGCTGAGTAAGTGTGCTGTGCTTTATTTCAGGGTTTTCTTCAGGGTCTGAATGACAGCAAATTCAAAAATCACATTTCTATCCGGAATATTTTGAACTTTCATCCAAGGATACAAACTTTATTGACTTTTTCCTAATTGCTTTTTAATCATTACAGGGGAAGTAATAAGCCGGCTTGTAATCTGCTACAACACAGGAGCCGATCCGCGAGAGAATCTGTGCCCCAGGTCCTCAGACGGCTTGCCGCTTCAGCTGCCCACGGATCTGCTGGGCAGCAGGGGTCTGGGCGCAGAGGCTGAGAGCATGGCATCCCGCGCCCAGACGGGGTGCGGCAGGAGGGCTGAGGTGCCCCTGGGGGTCAACGCCAGGGATGGGAGCCTTGCGCGCGTGACAGAGAGTGGTGTCCGGAGCCCTCAGCTCAATCCTCACAACAATGCGTGTTGTTGGATACGTTCCGTCCCCGTGACTCGTGTGTCTGCATCATGCCGATGGCACCCCCATCATCATCCAGCAGCCCGTGGCCTTCAGACCGTGCGGGAAGGGAGCCGTGCCCTTAGCCATCAACCCAGACGGAGGAAGCAGCCACGTGGCAGTGGGGCCACGAGCACTTAGATGCTGTGAACAGCTTCATTTCTGTTATATGAAGGCTCACCCTTGATCTCAAGGGAGCTTTTCAGTGATTTGATGTTCTAGCTTAGCTTAGAAGAAAAAAGGACTTTTCAACAACAAAGAAATAGGGGGAAAGCGTTTTAAGGGTCAGTAAAGAAAAGGAGAGTGAAAGTCTGTACACCATGCCTTTCCCTCCTTTTCCACGGCCCACAGCCTCCTGTTCCTCCATCCGCGTCGGCCCAGCGGCCGCCTGTCTAGCCCCCAAGCACTGAGGTCTCTTTCCCACCAAGGGGCCTTTGCACCCCTATCCCCAAACCGAAAACCTCCCACTGCTCAAAGCAGAGTCAGCACGGTGGGCCCGGGCTGCTTCTGGCACACGCCCGCAGCCTCCCCTCTGGCCCCACCCGGTTCAGCCCTGTGCCCGGCCTCACCACCCTTGCCCACCCACTGACTGGGCCTTCCTGACCTCCCAGAGCTGACGGTGCTTCCTCCCGAAGCACCCCCCCAGGACATGGGTGGATTCTTCCTTTCCCAAGTGCTTATCTCTCCTACTGGACTCACGAAGGGCAGCTTCTCTGTCTTGTTCACCAAATACACCCACACACCTGCATATGCACATAAACGTTTGATGAACGAGGAATGATGAGTGAATAAACACAGTGTCGGGCCTAGAGAGGGATCTCCGCACAGGACAACTGCCCCAGTTCTGTGTCTTTCCTCCGCACAGGCTGGTAAACCAGCGTCTGACTCACCGGCAAGTGAGACTTTCGTCCATGAGAGTCGGTCGGCCGAAACCCTTTCAACTCTGGGCCAGCCAGCGGGATCGCCTTCCAGCCCTGAGGGTCTGCAGCACCTTCCCTGGAGGCACTGACCTCTGTGCTCTGGGAAATGGTTGCTGCTCAGCGACCCTCAGACATGGGCGTTCACATGTCCTCACAGCTCACATTACTTACATGCCTCGCGGCTCATCAGTTACATAATCATTTGTCTTCCAACTGAATCAATTTGATGGACTATTTAATAGCCTCATGCTAAAAATAAAATTATCCATGAAAATTGTGGTTCTGCTATTTAAATATTGAATTTAATGGCAAGTCAACACCCCTATTCCTGGAACAGTTGGGAGGTTGGGCTGAAGACAGGATTATGCATGAACACTGAAGAGTGTGTCTGAGATGGGGCAAGGCCTGGACAGGCCATGGGAGAGGCAGTCTGCACAGGGTGGGGGGGGGGAACCGCAGGGCCGCCCAACGAGGAGCCAGAGACCGCACCTCCCAAGGCCCTGTCTAGCCCCAGCTGCAGACAAGAGCAGCTTAGCCAACCCAGGGCAGGAGTTGTCACCACATTTCCTCAAGTGCAGCCTTGATCCCGGTGGACAACTGAAGTCAGAGCCACGTGGGAGAGAAGGGCTCTGGGAAGACGCAGCAGAGAAACCCGGGTCAGAACGTGAGGCCAGAGCTGGATTCAGCATCGCAGGGACGGTCCTCTGCCTCCAGCACCAGTCGGGCTGGGGACCCTGCACCGACTCACTCTCAGCCGGCCCCTGTGATTGATCCTTAGGAGCGGATTTGTACCACTTTTACTTCATCGGTGTATGTGGCAGCAATTATATTGAAAAAGAGAATTAATACTTCAAGAGTGATGTGCTCTA
The DNA here is from genome assembly GCF_009762305.2 of Zalophus californianus. Classification (NCBI taxonomy): domain Eukaryota; kingdom Metazoa; phylum Chordata; class Mammalia; order Carnivora; family Otariidae; genus Zalophus; species Zalophus californianus. Next base: position 716,912 of record NC_045602.1, read on the forward strand.
GAATTCCATTTTATGGGTATCATCTTTCTAGAAGGAAAGGGATCGATCGCTTAAGTCTGTGAGATCTTGTGTGTCTTCGGAGCAGAAGGCTGGGGTCCTCTGCCTGGAATCCGTAAAGGACCTAATTAGATATACAAAGTACTGGGCAGCACGGGAGGAGTGAATAGTGGATGACAGCCCACTGCAAGCAGAGAAGGCAAGTCCACCGGAAGTGGTGTGCACAAAACGACCAGTTCAGAGTTCATCCACTGACAACCACAGTTGAATATGGATTAGGACCATACAGTGTACTGGTATTTCTAGTTTCTTAGGTAGCACCACGACCAAAATAGGTCTCAAATCCTGAGTTTAGCATAAAGAATACCGAACGCCATGGTTAAACCAGGTGCTCAAGCTCCAGGGAACGGCACCGATTTGTGTAACTTTGAGAAAGAGCTTGAAGCCTCCTCCAGTTTAAGGTGGATGAGTGACTGGTTAATGAGGGATCTTAGAGCAAATGCAGGTCGGGGGAAGCCAAGTATTAATGTCCCAAAACCTGTTCTTCTCCAGGTTTGTGTGACTGTGCTGTACCTACTGAGGCTCTTCCACTAACACCTGCTCTTCACTCAACACCTGTTCTTCCACTAACACCTGCCCTTCCACTAACACCTGTTCTTCCACTAACACCTGCCCTGCCACTAACACCTGCTCTTCCACTAACACCTGTTCTTCCACTAACACCTGTTCTTCCACTCAACACCTGCCCTTCCACTAACACCTGCCCTTCCACTAACACCTGCCCTTCCTCTAACGCCTGCCCTTCCACTCAACACCTGCCCTTCCACTAACACCTGTCCTTCCACTAACATCTGCTCTTCCACTAATACCTGTTCTTCCACTCAACATCTGCCCTTCCACTAACACCTGCCCTTCCACTAAAACCTGTTTTTCCACTAACACCTGCCCTTCTACTAACACCCACTCTTCCACTAACACCTGTCCTTCCACGCAACACCTGCCCTTCCACTAACACGTGCCCTTCCACTAACACCTGCTCTTCCACTAACACCTGTTCTTCCACTAATACCTGTTCTTCCACTCAACACCTGCCCTTCCACTAACACCTGCCCTTCCACTAAAACCTGTTTTTCCACTAACACCTGCCCTTCTACTAACACCCGCTCTTCCACTAACACCTGTCCTTCCACGCAACACCTGCCCTTCCACTAACACGTGCCCTTCCACTAACACGTGCCCTTCCACTAACACCTGCCCTTCCACTAACACCTGTTCTTCCACTAACATCTGCTCTTCCACTAATACCTGTTCTTCCACTCAACATCTGCCCTTCCACTAACACCTGTCCTTCCACTCAACACCTGGCTTCCACTCAGCACCTGTCCTTCCACTAACACCTGTCCTTCCACTCAACACCTGGTTTCCACTCAGCACCTGTCCTTCCACTAACACCTGCCCTTCCATTCAACACCTGCTCTTCCACTGAACACCTGTCCTTCCACTGAACATCTGTCCTTCCACTGAACATTTGCCCTTCCACTCAACACCTGCCCTTCCACTCGACACCAGCCCTTCCACTAACACCTGCTCTCCAACTCAAAACTTGTTCTTCCACTCAATACCTGCCCTTCCACTGAACACCTGCTCTTCCACTCAATACCTGCCCTTCCACTAATACCTGCCCTTCCACTGAACACCTGGCCTTTCACTAACACCTGCCATTCAACTGACCACCTGCCCTTCCACTCAACACCATCCCTTCCACTCAGCATCTGCTCTTCCACTCAGCACCTGCTCTTCCACTCAACACCTGCTCTTCCATGTACAATTAGCTCATCATACTTCTGATTCCATGATGTCACAGTAATCATAACCACTACAATCAGTGAGGAGCTTCTTTGAGCCAGAAAACCTGCTGAGCTCTTTACATCCTGGAACCACCTACTGTGGGATATTCCTTTTCTTGTGCTTGAGTTTGGCAACTTACAGCAATTTCCCCAAGGTTTCACTGTTACTAAATGGTGGAATGTGATGTCAAGCTCCAGACTCAGCTGCACCAGAGGAGATAGTAATATCTTTAGAGGCAGTCAGGTGGATGTCTTTGTAAAGATTCATGGTCAGAATCTACCTAACTTTGGGGCCATCCAGCTGGGAAGCGACCCTGACCCTGGGGAAATCACATTTTCTAAGGGAGAGACACTTTGAGTCCAAACTGTCTGGGATATTTTCTGAACATGTCCATCTTCCCACATCATTTCCATCAGCTTCTAAGTGAAACTCAGTCCCACACTTACATCAATTCCTTCAAATAATTTTTCTGCATATGAAGGTTTAAGATACTGTTGTCAAGTGTTTGGCATGGTTCATGTATATATATAATAGAAAGACTCTCAGTTTTAGAAAGTTTTCAAAATATGCTCTATCCATGTGGTTTTTCAAGGAAAAATGCTTCAAGGTATATTCTAGAACACAGAAGTTGAAGAGTATATAAGAACACATAAATAGAATATTCATGCTACAAATTGAATGATAGTGAGTTTTAAGATAAGTTAAAAATTGTGTTAAATCTAATATGTTAGTCTAAATATAATTATAAAGCTGAAAGAAAATGTTGCAAATATTTCATGCTGCAGAAGGTATGTCATCTATAATTATTTTGTAACAAATATCAACATTCCGACCTCAGATTATAACAACAGAAGAGGGGAGAAGGATCAAAGAGAAGGAAGAAAAACAGTATGAAATGTTGGGAAAAACAGCATGAAAGAGGGGAGATGTATGATCCTATCTTTTTCTTTGTTTTAATAGTAAATGAAATATGTTAGCAAATTGAAGTCGAATTTATATTATTGACAATAAAGGAAACGCAATTCAAGAAATATTTAAGTAGAATTTATTTATTTATTTATTCGTTTGTTTGTTTACTTATTAAAGATTTGTTTATTTTAGAGCAGGGGAGGGGAGCAGAGGCAGAGGGAAAGAGAAACTCAAGCAGACTCTGCGTCGTGCGTGGAGCTCGTCCTGGGGCTTGACACAGGGTTTGATCCCAGGACCGTGAGCAGAAACCAAGACTCAGATGCTCAACAGACTGAGCCACCCAGGTGCCCCTAAGTACAATTTAAATCACAAAGAAAAGAAATGCAAACCAAATACAGTACTTGGCAAATAATAGAAATCAGTAGAAGAAAACAGAAGTACAGAGCCCAAGGAGTTGAAACTTATTTACGTAATTGACTTGAATAGCTTAAAATAGCCTAGTTCAAAGGCAAACCTGTCACGTGGGCTGGAGACACAGGAAAGAAACTCAATCTTTCACGGAGGAGAGCCATCTAAAACCAGCTCCAACTCACTAATTTTTTTAACTATGTATATTTTCCTCCATTTTAAACAGGTCCCCTAGATAAGGCCATTTTTTATGTTGTTCTTGGAAGTACTGGAAAAATAATGCTAACGATCATTTCAGTGCCCATTAAAGTATTTTGTTCTGATTTTACTAACAAATCCACTTTAATCATATCATATACATGCATTTCTCAAGATTCCCCATGGCTCCCCTCAGTGATGAGGAAGATCTGGCCCCGGGCACCTCAGATGCATTTATTTATGCAGCTGCTGGAGCAAGGCTCTGCCCATTGAGGGGTGCACCCTCCCATTAGCTACATGGTTCTGCTTCATAGCAGCCACAACTGTAGGCATTAATGTTTCAGTTCCTGAAACTTTGGTTCAGATACAAATTCTTTGTATTGGATTGAACTTTTTTTTTTAGATTATACTTTTTATTTTATTTGGATTGAACTTTTAATTAAAAAAAAAAAGAATGCAGAGGGACTCAAGTACATCAGTGTCCCAGTGAAGTAAGTTAAGTCCTCAAACGGGAAATGTTTTTATAGCTGTTCCCACCTGCGCGTTCTCTCCCCTTAAATGTGCATCTCAACTCTGCTGTCTCACCGATTGTCTGGGCACAGCCACAGAGGGAGCCCGAAGAAGCTCGTCCAGCACCTCAATTTTTAATTCACACCTGGGGAAATCTAGACCCATTTATGAATTAGTTTCAAATATAAACCACCTGTCTTCTCACTTTCAGTTAAATATACATATATATATGTAATATTTTACTTTATTTACTGGTTAAAATTTTTCTTGCTCAATGTCAGGCTGTAGGCACACATTTTAAGGGTTTAAGTTAAAATATTCTAAATAGTTTGACATGTCAAGTTAAATACAAAAATATTATCTTTGTTAATTAGAAAGATTCCTGCACTTCAGATAGTTTTGATCACATATGAACTGATTTGTAAGAAGTGCTTGTATCCATGGCAATTGCCACTGGATGAAATCAGGATCTGTTTGTCCACATACCACACTAGACTGTGAACAATGGGTCTATATGTGCCCGGTGCATCTCTGTATCCCCAGCACCTGATTTGGTGTTCAGTAAAGCTGTTTGGGTGCTTAGTAACTATTTCGAAGGAAGGCAGGAGCTCACGTGGGGCAGCAGCAGGTATAAACTGGAGTTCACAGGTATGCAGAGACCTGGCACAGAACCACCCCCCCGTACCCCCCTTTGCAAGCCCAGCTCACCTGGACACTGGATCCAGGGAGGGATGTGGTCACTTTGTGCTTTAGAAAGCTGACTAGTTACACAATGGACGTGGGGGTCTTGATGGCTGAGTCCAGTGGGAGCATGTCCCAGGGATGCTGAAGACGTGACCACGGTGAGCATGGCCTCAGCCTCATACCCTGTCAGGGCTTTCACCAGGCACATCGCTCCCTCAGCTCCCTGGCGTGAGATCATTAAAATCACTTCTTCTTCCTCACACTGATGGAAATGCAGGTGAAATTTACCAGAACTTCCAGGGAAGGAATCATATTTCCACAGCCAGTGCAGGGCATTTTCTTCTCAAAAGAAGGCATTTTGTCTTAATTAGCTAATTAATGGGTAATGCCTTCCCAACTCTGTGCTTCACTGTGTCTGAGAAAACCCAGTGCATTTGGAGGAGGGAAAGCCCTTTTTTTTTTGGTTATTGTTCCTGAAAATTCTGACAGCAAGTGCATATGACTTAGAAATCTGGTTGACATGAAATGAATATTTAGCATGAATCAAAACAAGAGTTGTGGGCTCACCTCTGATTTCACAATGTCTGATTATTCACTAGGTTTTAAAGCCCTTTCGTTATTCAGAAGTGGCATAGTGAATTAAAAAAAAATCTATGAAGGAGATAATTATTATAACACCCGGTAAGCTTTAATTACCAGCAGCTTCTGAGTCAGCACCTCAGCTGTAATGACGCATGGTGGGCTCATCTCTCATGGGCAAAGCCAGCAGAAGCTCCAGCTTCACAATCAAGGGCAAAAGTACATTTTAATTCCAGCTAACGTTCCCTCCTTATTATTAAATGTGCAGGCACTTATGAAAGTACTCCAAGTAATGCATTTGCAGGATGACAAATGTCCCCATATTTTCAGTTCTCAAAATGTTAAGGGATTCAGATTCCATACAAATTTTAGCATTGCTTGTTCCCAGCACTTTGAAAAATGTCATTGGAATTTTGATCAGGATGGCATTGAAGTTACAGATTGCTCTGGGTAGCATAGACATTTTAACAATGTTTATTCTTCCAATCCATGAGCATGGAATATTTTTCCATCTTTTTGTGTCTTCTTCAATTTCTTTCATGAGTGTTCTGTAGTTCCTAGAGTATAGATCCTTTACCTCTTTGGTTAGGTTTATTCCGAGGTATCTTAGCATAATCTCCTCCAGTCCTATCCATGTTGATGTAAAAGTTGGGTATTCATCCTTTCTGATGGCTGAGTAATATTCCATTGTATATATGGACCACATCTTCTTTATCCATTCATCTGTTGAAGGGCATCTCAGTTTTTGGTGCTATTGTAAATGGAATCATTTCTCTAATTTCTCTTTCTATAGTTGCATTGTAAGACCCCAAATCGCCAAGGAAATGTTGAAAAAGAGAAACAAAGCTGGGGGCATCATGTTGCCTGATTTCAAGCTATATTACAAAGCTGTGATCACCAAGACAGCATGGTACTTGCACAAAAACAGACAGATAGATTGGAACAGATTAGGGAACCCAGATATGGACCCTCAACTCTATGGTCAAATAATCTTTGACAAAGCAGTTAAAAACATGCAATGGTAAAAAGACAGTCTCTTCAATAAATGGTGCTGGGCAAATTGGACAGCTATATACAGAAGAATGAAACTCAACCATTCTCTTACACCATACACAAAGATAAACTCAAAATGGATGAAAGACCTCAATGTGAGACAGGAATCCATCAAAATCCTAGAGGAGAACTTAGGCAGTAACCTCTTAGACATCACCCACAGCAACTTCTTTCAAGATACATCTCCAAAAGCTAGTGAAACAAAAGCAAAAATGAACTTTTGGGACTTCATCAAGATAAAAAGCTTGGGCACAGCAAAGGAAACAGTCAACAAAACAAAGAAGCAACCCACAGAATGGGAGAAGATATTTGCAAATGACACTACAGATAAAGGGCTGGTATCCAAGATCTATAAAGAACTTCTCAAACTCAACACCCAAAAAACAAATAATCAAGTCAAAAAAATGGGCAGAAGATATGAAAAGACACTTCTCTGAAGAAGACATACAAATGGCTCACAGACACATGAAAAAATGTTCATCATCATTAGCTATCAGGGAAATTCAAATCAAAACATTGAGATACCACCTTACACCAGTTGGAATGGCAAAAATGGACAAAGCAAGAAACAACAAATGTTGGAGAGGTTGTAGAGAAAGGGGAACCCTCTTACACTGTTGGTGGGAATGCAAGTTGGTACAGCCACTTGGGAAAACAGTGTGGAGGTGCCTCAAAAATTCAAAAGTAGAGCTACCCTATGACCCAGCAATTGCACTCCTGGGTATTTACCCCAAAGACACAGATGTAGTGAAAAGAAGGGCCATATGCACCCCAATGTTCATAGCAGCAATGTCTGCAATAGCCAAACTGTGGAAAGAGCTGAGATGCCCTTCAACAGACGAATGGATAAAGAAGGTGTGGTCCATATATACAGTGGAATATTACTCAGCCATCAGAAAGGATGAATACCCAACTTGCACATCAACATGGATGGGACTGGAGAAGATGATGCTAAGTGAAATAAGTCAAGCAGAGAAAGTCAATTATCATATGGTTTCACTTATATGTGGAACATAAGGAACAGCAGGGAGGACAATAGGAGAAAGAAGGGAAGAATGAAGGGGGGAGATCGGGGGGGGAGATGAACCATAAGACACTATGGACTCCAAGAAACAAACAGGGTTCTAGAGGGGAGGGGGGTGAGGAATGGGTTAGCCTGGTGATGGGTATTAAGGAGGGCACGTTCTGCGTGGAGCACTGCGTGTTATATGGAAACAATGGATTGTGGAGCAGTGTATCAAAAACTAATGATGTATTGTATGGTGACTGGCATAGCATAATAAAATTAAAAAATTAAAAAATTAAAAAAGAAATACATTATATGTTAACTAAATTGAATTTAAATAATTTTTTTAAAAAAATGTTAAGGGATTCAGCTCTATTCCAATTCAAATAACTTACTATGATTAACATAGTGAATGAAGTAAGGAAACTCATGAGTTTATTTAATTTCACATTTTACTGTTGATATTTTCACCCTCGACTTTAGAATTGTGTCTAAGTTTTAAATTGTTTCATTACTTTGTAGTTCTTAATCCAAAACTTTTTTTCCTGACATAAAAACTAAATATGTCTAAACAATCGCATAATGGCACACAGGTGTGTGTCCTGTAGATGACAAATAATGGCAGAGACTTTCAGGAAAATTAGATCTACAAAGAGTGGAGATAAAAAAGCCACTCAGGACACAGGAATAGCTAAAACAGAGCTCCCGCGCTGGGGTGGTCTCCCTGGGCCATGGGGATGTGGGCGCTTTGTCAGAGCAGGTGTGGCCAAAAAGCCAGCAGCGAGGTGCATCACGGAGGTTGTCTGGGCTCAGGCGGAAGGCACACTTCGGCGGTAAATTCACAGGTAGGGCCCTGCCCTCCAGTGCGGAGGGTCAGCGCTGCTGTGTGCAAAACAGTCCCCCGCAGAAGCAGACGTAGACCTCACACGGACACCTCACATTCGGGTATTCTCAGGGAGGCTTCTACTTCACATTTCCAACCGTTTGCTGCCATCATATAGAAACTCAGCTTATTTATATGTAGTGACGGTCTATCCCGCACCCCCGCTGAATTATATGTAGTGACGGTCTATCCCGCACCCCGCTGAACTCACGAGGTGGTCCCGGCCTTGCTCGCACGTGGCTGCCGGATGGGATGCCCCATCCCAAGAGCTCGCGCCCTTCCTCATCTGCATCCCACCAGCGAGCTCGTCCTGAAGGCCCCTCGGAGGAGAGGGCATTCCCTTGTATGCCTTGTTTGCTGAGAGGCTTTCTGTTGAATTTTGTCAAATGTTTTTCTGCATCTATGGAGATGATTGCCTGGTTTATCTTCATAAGCCCGTTAGTATGATGTTCCGTTAATTTCACTCGAATGTCAAATCAGAGCATTACCCATTTATGCAGCGCTGGGCTCAGGTTGCTGGCACTGTTAAGCAGTTGCATCCATATTCCTGAGGACGATGCCACTAGCCCTCCCCAGAAGCCTCTAATCAGGGAGATGTGCTGAGTCTGGAGCTGAGGAGTGGCCCGGCTCGTATACGTTGGTGGAGGGCTCTGTGTGGACATGCTCTCTCCCTGCTCTGTGTTTGGAGGAGTCGCAGGGAGGCCCTGGCCTGGCACAGTCCCCAGAACTCTGGGGCTGCCTCCTGGGGCCCACGCACTGCCCCACAGGCCCGAGCTTGGCCCCCTCCAGTGCCCTCTGGAAGCTCAGTGAGTGGCAGCCAGAGCAGGCCTGCAGGTGGCCATCCCCTGCCTGGTGTCCAGGGCCTGAGAGCAGCCTGTCTTACACACCAGCCTCGCCAAACTGTGTGCTGGCTCCTCAGGATGGTACTCCAAACAGGCTGCCATAGGCCATCATGTCCTACCCCCAAGTCACTGCCATGCCCCCGGGGTGTCTGGCGGCCTCGCTCCGGGTCTGGGGGCCTGGTGAGGAAGGCCTCTGGGAAGCCCTATGTGTCAGCCCCTGCGAGGACCCTCCACCCCATCTGGATCCACCTGACTTGGGGGTCTTCTGAGTGGGAACAATGACATTCCCCATGGCGACCCCAGTGGCCACAGCGGTCTGTCCCAGGGGGCAGGGGAGCAATAGGGTGAGGGGCCTGGGTCTGTACCTCCTGTACCCGAATGGCTCGGGGCCAGGCTCTCACCGGCTCTCCACACCACACGGATTGCTGCCCACAGTCCTGACTTGGAGAAAGCAGTCACGTCCGGCACAGACCACACGGCCCTGGACTCCCACAGCCACTAGCTCTGGATGGCCTTGCTCGAGTCCTCTGGAGGCTGCACTGACCACCGCCCGGGCTTCTTGACATGCTGACAGCATCTCGCCCACTGTGGACACCCAGAACTGCCTCAGCACGGGTGGAGGGGGTACCCCTGGCTGCAGCGGAGCTGTGCCTCACTACACAGGCCTCTCCCAGGTTAGCCCGTTGACAGGTAGGAACACCTCCAACATGGTGGTGCACCAAAATCCTGATCCCCACCAAGCCCTGTTGCCCCTCCTCTGTGGACACACAGCTGGACGGTGGCCTGGCTTTTTGGGAGCATGTCTTGGGCACTAGACACCTGTGGGAGCCAGTGGGCAGCAGAGAACTCCCTGTCCACCAGCATGATGCCACCAGAATGGGGGCCAGGCGGGGGTCCTCTGAACTGGCCGACACCCCAGGGCCAACACTGCCACGATCAGGGCAGCAGCCTGAGGGGCCCCCACTGGCCAAAACCCCCTCTAAGTCCTACCGTGTCTGGTTCTCTGCACATGAGCATCTCCTGGGTTCTGGCCCTGGGCAGCCCCAAGGACTCCCATTCCCTACCCTGGCCTTAGCCACACAAACAGCTCCCCGTCCCTGCCCATCCATGTGAAGTGGCAGGGGAGTGAGGAAGCCCCTCATCAGGCCCTTCCCCTGTGCTGTCATCCTCCACGGGGTGCCCCAGTCTCCCCCGGGGGGGGGGGCAGATTCACAGCAGGCCCTGGTCTTCCAGGTGGACACATAAGGAGCCCGTGTGAATTACACTGGGAAGACGAGACTCCCATGCCAACGCTCCTCGCTGGACTCTCTTCCAGCGCTGGCTGGGCCACTGGCTAGCCGCTCTGCGTGGACTGGAGGTGCGTGACTCCTGAAAGTGTGTCATTATAATACCACCCAGGCCGTGATTTCATCTTTCTTCTTTTAAAAGGTGAAATCCCCCTTGTATCCCTTTGGTTATAATCCACGGCTCCTGTGCTTGTTAAACTTTAAAGAAAAGAGTAAAATCCCTTGTCACTATTTTATTGTCAATATGAATTTCAAAAGAAAAATAAGAACAATGTAACTATTGCATTAAAATTTTATGATCTTATTATATAGCTACAAGGTAATAGATACTAAGAATACATTACTCTTCCATGTAACGATTTTAAATGGAGCATTTTCTTTATTCCATGAAGTATGACACATTTTAGGGGACACTAACTATAATTTGTGGAATAATAACTTGTGTAAAAGAGCTTATCTCTGTGTGGACAGTGGCATCGGAACACAACAGTGTAGACAGTGAGTGAAAAATACTCATGCTCACCAGTCATTTCCTAAAACCAGTCTCATTATCTTGTGACCATTATGTAAAGGATGAGTAAATTCTACATCAGAAATATTGGTGGGTTACTTGGTACAGCAGCTCAGTGTCCAGAGAACATAGAGGGTGAGGTAAAGAGGCTGTGTGTGTCCCTGGGAGAGCATTTCCAGCAAACAACAGATGGCTTCCTCCACAGTAACGTCTGGCATTTCTTATCACTTAAACATTTCTGGAATAAAGGCAATGAAAAAGAATCCAGTAGAAATTTACAATAGCTTTTCCAGTAAACTATCATTGTATTTTCCTGGTATTTGGATTGCTTATTCATTTATTTCATCACTGGCCTCTATTAAGCATCAGTCAGGTGGATTTGAATCGATGATATAGGAATGTAAGTGTTTACTTTTACTGCTTACAATCTTGTGTGCATCTCCTGCACATCCGATAGAGTATAAAACAGATCCATGCAGTGTTCTACAGTATTAGGTCATTTAATTATCAGTCCTGTGACATGAATTTAACTGTATTTATTTTCAAGGGAGCATAAGACATAGTTTATTTTTCTTTAAATTTATTTATTTATTTGACAGAGAGAGACACAGCGAGAGAGGGAACACAAGCAGGGGGTAGTGGGAGACGGAGAAGCAGGCTTCCCATGGAGCAGGGAGCCCGATGTAGGTCTCGATCCCAGGACCCTGGGACCATGACCTGAGCCGAAGGCAGACGCTAACGACTGAGCCACCCAGGCGCCCCAAGAAGACATAGTTTAAACAGGGGGATATGAACACTGGACAGGCAGGATCCAGGGAGTGTCCAGCCGGCTTGGGCAGGTCTCTCCGGGGAAGGTGCCTTTCTCGCGCACCTCAGGCTCCCAGACTTACGCTCTTCCTACACCCACCACCCTCCCCAGAGGGCCTGTCTGCAGTGTCCTCACACTTACCAGGAGAGTCGCTGGTTAGCAAGGGGGCTTAAGATGTGCACTCATTGCCTCGAGCAAATTAAAAAGCCATGGAGTTACAACTAGTCTTATTATTATAAAAGTATAAACAATGCACATCTCTAACGTTAAAAAAATGACTGCCCCATGCTCATATTCAGATCAAGCTTAGCAATTCCCTTGTTGGAACTTCTTAATTCCCAATCATTTTCCATATTCCCAACAAAGGCATCCTATTTCATGTATGTGTTTTATTTCCATGTAGCAATGCCTGAAGACAGTGATCTGTTGATATGAATTACATTGTATCATAATCTGGATGTTAACTTTTTTCCACATTCTAAACAAAGATTAAAAAATCACAGTATCACGTCTGACAGACAAGAAATTCATTTCTTAAATCAATAACACCCAGCCCTAGCTTTCCCAGGTGGAATAATGTTGATGAAGTGGCGGGGTTTACTGAAGGAATTCAAATCCAATCCAAAGAAATCTTACCCAAGAGCATGGCCGGGAAGCAGGGGAACAGAAACTCTCCTCATTGTGAACAGTGTGGCTGAGATGAGTCACCGATTTACATCCAGAGCTGACATCTGTGGATAAGACTCAAGTTCTTAGGACGATTGTCTAGATGTGTCTGCATACATAAATTTTACTGCAAACTGAACTCAGATAATTGAAATCTAAACTCACCGTCCTCCTAGAATGGACGAACGAAGGGTAGGGCAGTGCTATCGGCTTGGCCCTGCTGCCTCAGGCAGCCCATGCCTGTGGTTCGGGAAGACCCTCGCTTTGTAGCCTACACCTGCCAGGTCCTCTTAACACCTGGTTCAGGTAAGTCTCCAAGCAGCCTGGTCCCTCCTGTCCTCACTGAAGCTCACGCAGCAGCCTTTACTGCTCAAGCCCACCAGCCGGCCTCGCTGGCAGGGTCTGAGGAGAGACACAGCTCTGAAAGTTACCACACTTTTTTTAAGAACACAGTTTTTCATGGTGGAGTGAAACCAAACTCATGGCCTGGCCAGTAAGATTTCTGTGATTTGAAGACAGTGTTCATATATTTTCCTGGGATATTTCCAGCCTCTTACACAGCAGAGGATCCGACAACCACCAGGATGCTCTGGCTCTCATGCCTTCTCTCTGCACCTGCCCCGCCCCTGCCCTGCGCCCCACACACAGCCTTCCTGGGGCTGTGCCTGCCCCTGCCTCTGTGAGTGCTGATTCCCTGTAAGGACTTCACGTCTTTACCCTAACCAGGCTCGGAACCCACTGTGATTCAAAGTGGTGGGGCATGTCCAACTGTGGAAAGGACAGAATGACAGATGCATTCATCAACATGGATAAATGGCAATGACACAAGTAAGGGGTGAATAAGCAAGTCACACAAAACACACAGAATTATTCCATGTGTTTAATGTTCAAAACTATTTTAATGACATATACTACCTATGAATATATACGTATGTATTAAAGGTGATTATACACGTGTCCAGTGAAAGCCATAGGTCCAGGGCTGTGGCCAGTGGAGTCAGGATGGGTTAAACAAAGGGCTTTAGGTCCTGAAATAAATCCTTGTTTGTAATTACTCAGTATTCAAAGAAAAGAGGCAAAACCAGGAATGTTGCTTCACTCTCTAGAGTTATTGAAAGGAAAGGGGGCACAGAATAGAGGCCAACATGCCAGAGGCTCCTGGAGAGTTCTTGAGGGTTCTGAAGGGTTTTGGAGGATTCTGGGAAGGGATTCTGGAAGGTTCTAGAGAGTTCTGGAAACTTCCAGAGGGATCTGGTGGGTTCTGGACAGTTCCAGATGGTTCCAGAGTGATCTGGGGTCTTAAGGGGGGTTCTGGAGAGTCCCAGAGGGTTTGGGAAGTTTCTGGAGAGTTCTGGAATGAGTGCTACAGGGTTCTGGATGGTTCTGTAGTGAGTGCTGGAGGCTGCTGTGGTTGGATTGCTCATCCTTAGAGTCCATCTTGCTGTACCTGTCGGTGAGGGCCGTGCATATACTCTCTGTTCAAGGTTGGTGTGCATAGCTTTTCCATGAAGGGCTATGTTCACCCTCGTGTCCCACCCTGTCTTTCATGCCACCGAACTCTGCCGTGGTGGTAAGGAAGCTGCCATTCCAATGTGGAAAAGAGTGACTGTTCCACAAACAGTTTATGTGAAGTGTAACCTGCAGGCAGTGTGTGTTCATGTGAGTGTGTGTGCACATACACGCACATGTGCATGGGCGTGTGAGTGTGTGTGAGTGTGGACATGAGAACTGCAAGACACATCCCACCAATTACAGCATGTAACAAATAAGAATCACAGGGTATATAAATTCTGTTTTCATCAGAAAAACAAACACGGTAAGGGACATGCATAGAGTTTTCCCTCATCTGTAAATTTCTCTCATTTATATTTTCTCATCTGTAACCTTCATTACAATGACTTTTGTAAAACTAGTGAAATTGAATGACTCCATGAGATGGGAAAACAGCATTACTACTTTCACAAATTATTTTTTGGTATAAAAATAAAAGCAGTTCAACAATTTGGGTATAAAAAATGTGATAGATGACAATTTGTTGAATTACCAATGATGCATAAATGCATTCTGCTAAGTCCATATATTACAAGTGAAACTAACTCAGCGCACTAATGCAAAAATATGCAAAGATACAGGAAACGTGAACACAATTATCTCACGGTCTACACTTAAAACACCAAACCAAAAGAAACTAGTAGTTTTGAGCACATACAAAACACTCACTAAACATGATCCAGCGGGAGGTTGCTTGGGGCTCAGCCCTCAGCCCCGCAAGGTCATCTCAGTGCAATAAAGGGACTGTCTCAAGGTCACACGCCTTCTGTTGGGGGTCAGTGCAAAGCTGTCGGAACCCACCTGCCCAGGAACCCCGCAGGAACCCTGTGGGTCTCCCCTCGCCCTCCCTGCCGGCGTGCGGACCCCAAGCCTGCGCCAGCACCCTGCACACCCAGCTCCCCTGGGAGCCTGCCTGTGAATGCCGCTCTGCCTGCTTGTGCTCTCTCTCTGTCAAATAAATAAATAAAAATCTTTAAAAAAAGAGAAAAAAGAAAGAAAACCCAGCTCTTTAGACAAATCCTGCAGCTCCTAAGAAGAACGCCCACCTTACAGTATTTGTAGGGACCTGGCTGCCCCCACCTGCGTGTCCTGGGCAGTCATCCCACGACCATAACAGCACAAGTATCTTATTCCTGCTGAGCCGATGTTTCACAAGACTGAGCCATGAGGAAAGTTCCAAGTTACTTCATTTTCTACATATCCCCTACACCAGGTCCTAATCCATAGACTGAGAGAAGACAAGGGCAAACAGATGAATCCTCTCTAGGGCTAGTGAAATAAACAGGCTCCACAGTTAGGGTTGAATTTCTTCTCCCTTTGCCGGGGTCACTGGCTCCAACTCTTCTGGTCTAGACAGTATGAGCTTTTTGTTTTTGCTGTCTATTTCTCAATTCCCTTCCTTTTTTTTTTAATTTTTATTGTTATGTTAAACACCATACATTACATCATTAGTTGTTGATGTAGTGTTCCATGATTCATTGTTTGGGCATAACACCCAGTGCTCCACACAGAACGTGCCCTCTTCAATATCCATCGCCAGGCTAACCCATCCCCCCACCCTCCTCCCCTCTAGAACCCTCAGTTTGTTTTTCAGAGTCCATCATCTCTCCTGGTTCGTCTCCCCCTCCGACTTACTCCCCTTCATTCTTCCCCTCCTGCTATCTTCTTCTTTTTCTTTTTTCTTAACATATGTCGCATTATTTGTTTCAGAAGTACAGATCTGTGATTCAACAGTCTTGCACAATTCACAGCGCTCACCATACCACATACCCTCCCCAATGTCTATCACCCAGCCACCCCATCCCTCCCACCTCCCACCACTCCAGCAACCCTCAGTTTCTTTCCTGAGATTAAGAATTCCTCATATCAGTGAGGTCATATGATACATGTCTTTCTCTGATTGACTCATTTCACTCAGCATAACACCCTTCCAGTTCCATCCACGTCGTTGCAAATGGCAAGATCTCATTCCTTTTGATTGCTGCATAATATTCCATTGTGTATAAATACCACTTCTTCTTTATCCATTCATCTGTCGATGGACATCTTGGCTCTTTCCACAGTTTGGCTATTGTGGACATTGCTGCTATAAATATTGGGGTGCATGTACCCATTTGGATCCCTACATTTGTATCTTTGGGGTAAATACCCAGTAGTGTAATTGCTGGATCGTATGGTAGCTCTATTTTCAACTATTGGAGGAACCTCCATACTGTTTTCCAGAGTGGTTGCACCAGCTTGCATTCCCACCAACAGTGTAGGAGGGTTCCCCTTTCTCCGCATCCCCACCAACATCTGTCGTTTCCTGACTTGTTAATTTTACCCATTCTGACTGGTGTGAGGTGGTATTTCATTGAGGTTTTGATTTGGATTTCCCTGATGCCGAGCGATGGTGAGCACATTTTCATGTGTCTGTTGGCCATTTGGATGTCTTCTTTGGAAAAATGTCTGTTCATGTCTTCTGCCCACTTCTTGATTGGATTATTTATTTTTTGGGTGTTAAGTTTGGTAAGTTCTTTATGGATTTTGGATACTAGCCCTTTGTCTGATATGTCATTTGCAAATATTTTCTCCCATTCTGTCGGTTGTCTTTTGGTTTTGTGGACTGTTTCTTTTGCTGTGCAAAAGCTTTTTATCTGATGAAATCCCAATAGTTCATTTTTGCCCTGGCTTCCTGTGCCTTTGGTGATGTTTCTAGGAAGAAGTTGCTGCGGCTGAGGTCGAAGAGGTTGCTGCCTGTGTTCTCCTTTAGGATTTTAATGGACTCCTGTCTCACGTTTAGGTCCTTCAAGCATTTGGAGTCTATTTTTGTGTGTGGTGTAAGGAAATGGTCCAGTTTCATTCTTCTGCATGTGGCTGTCCAATTTTCCCAACACCATTTGTTGAAGAGACTGTCTTTTTTCCATTGGACATTCTTTCCTGCTTTGTCAAAGATGAGTTGACCATAGAATTGAGGGTCCATTTCTGGGCTCTCGATTCTGTTCCATTGATCTATGTGTCTGTTTTTGTGCCAGTACCATACTGTCTTGATGATGACAGCTTTGTAATAGAGCTGGAAGTCTGGAATTGTGATGCCGCTAGCTTTGCTTTTCTTTTTCAACATTCCTCTGGCTATTCAGGGTCTCTTCTGGTTCCATACAAATTTTAGGATGATTTGTTCCATTTCTTTGAAAAAAGTGGATGGTATTTTGAAGGGGATTGCATTGAATGTGTAGATTGCTCTAGGTAGCATTGACATCTTCACAAAGTTTGTTCTTCCAATCCATGAGCATGGAACGTTTTTCCATTTCTTTGTATCTTCTTCAATTACTTTCATGAGTATTTTATAGTTTTCTGAGGACAGATCCTTTGCCTCTTTGGTTAAATTTGTTCCTAGGTATCTTATGGTTTTGGGTGCAATTGTAAATGGGATCGACTCCTTGATTTGTCTCTCTTCTGTCTTGTTGTTGGTGTATAGGAATGCCACTGATTTCTGTGCATTGATTTTATATCCTACTATTTTACTGAATTCCTGTATGAGTTCTAGCAGTTTTGGGGTGGAGTCTTTTGGGTTTTCCACATAAAGTATCATATCATCTGCAAAGAGTGAAAGTTTGACTTCCTCTTTGCCGATTTGGATGCCTTTGATTTCTTTTTGTTGTCAGATTGCTGTGGCTAGGACTTCTAATACTATGTTGAAGAGCAGTGGTGAGAGTGGACATCGCTGCCGCGTTCCTGACCTTAGGGGGAAAGCTCTCAGCTTTTCCCCATTGAGAATGATATTCGCTGTAGGTTTTTCATAGATGGCTTTTATGATATTGAGGTATGTACCCTCTCTCCCTATACTCTGAAGAGTTTTGATCAAGAAAGGATGCTGTACTTTGTCAAAGGCTTTTTCTGCATCTATTGAGAGGATCATATGATTCTTGTTCTTTCTTTTGTTAATGTATTGTATCACGTTGATTGATTTGCGGATGTTGAACCAACCTTGCAGCCCAGGGATAAATCCCACTTGGTCATGGTGAATAATCCTTTTAGTGTACTGTTGGATCCTATTGGCTAGTATTTTGGTGAGAATTTTTGCATCCGTGTTCATCAAGGATATTGGTCTCTAATTCTCCTTTTTGATGGGGTCTGTGTCTAGTTTTGGGATCAAGGTAATGGTGGCCTCCTAAGATGAGTTTGGAAGTTTTCCTTCCATTTCTATTTTTTGAAACAGTTTCAGGAGAATAGGTATTAATTCTTCTTTATATGTCTGATAGAATTCCCCTGGGAAGCCATCTGACCCTGGGCTTTTGTTTGTTGGAGATTTTTGATGACTGCTTCAATTTCCTTAGTGGTTATAGGTCTGTTCAGGTTTTCTATTTCTTCCTGGTTCAATTTTGGTAGTTGATACATCTCTAGGAATGCACCCATTTCTTCCAGGTTATCTAATTTGCTGGCATAGAGTTGCTCATAATATGTTCTTATAATTGTTTGTATTTCTTTGGTGTTGGTTGTGATCTCTCCTCTTTAATTCATGATTTTGTTGATTTGGGTCATTTCTTCTTTTCTTTTTGATCAGTCTGGCCAGGGGTTTATCAATCTTGTTAATTCTTTCAAAGAACCAGCTCCTAGTTTCGTTGATCTGTTCTACTGTTCTTTTGGTTTCTAGTTCATTGATTTCTGCTCTGATCTTTATTATTTCTCTTCTCCTGCTGGGTTTAGGCTTTCTTTGCTGTTCTTTCTCCAGCTCCTTTAGGTGTAGGGTTAGGTTGTGTATTTGAGACCTTTCTTGTTTCCTGAGAAAGGCTTGTAATTGCTATATACTTTCCTCTCAGGACTGCCTTTGCTGTATCCCAAAGATTTTGAACAGTTGTGTTTTCATGTTCATTGGTTTCCATGAATTTTATTAATTCTTCTTTAATTTCCTGGTTGACCCATTCATTCTTTAGTAGGATGCTCTTTAGCCTCCATGTCTTTGAGTTCTTTCTGACTTTCCTCTTGTGATTGAGTTCTAGTTTCAAAGCATTGTGGTCTGAAAATATGCAGGGAATGATCCCAATCTTTTGGTACCGGTTGAGACCTGATTTGTGACCTAGGATGTGATCAATTCTGGAGAATGTTCCATGGGCATTAGAGAAGAATGTGTATTCCATTGCTTTGGGAAGGAATGTTCTGAATATGTCTGTGAAGGCCATTTGGTGCAGTGTGTCATTTAAAGTCTTTATTTCCAAGAAGAAGATAGCAGGAAGGGATGAATGAAGGGGAGTATGTCGGAGGGGGAGACAAACCATGAAAAATGATGGATTCTGAAAAACAAACTGAGGGTTCTAGAGGGGAAGAGGGTGGGGCGATGGGTTAGCCTGGTGATGGGTATTAAAGAGGGCACATTCTGAGTGGAGCAATGGGTGATATGCACAAACAATGAATCATGGAACACTACATCAACAACTAATGATGTAATGTATGGTGATTAACATAACAATAAAAATAATAAAAAAACAATAAAGTCTTTATTGCCTTGTTGATCAGGCTAGTGCATAGATCAGTGACACACACTAGATTTTGGGCATATTTTGGTCTGTTAGAAAAAAGTGCCTCCTAACATTTTAAAGGAAGAAAGACTTATATAAGTACAAACCAAAGGCTGATACAATGAAGGCATGGAAGATGACTGTAAAGATGAAAATTATAAAAGATTTTATAAAAAGAATTGGTAAAATAAGAAGTTGTTTGAAAAAAGAAAGAAGAAGATTTAAAAAAAAAGAAAAAAAAAAGGGAGAGAATGTGATCAGGCAGGACACTAGAACAAAGCCATACACTAGTGATTTAGGGTATATTTTGATCTGTTAGAAGAAGCTGTATCTCAAAATTTCAAAGAGAGAACAACATATATATATATATATATATATATATATATATATATGCCAAAAATAAGGGTAACTACTATAAAGGGATAAAATATGATTCTAAAAATGAAAAATAAAAAAATATTTTTTAAAAAAGGGATTGATAAGATGTTGGTTGAAAAAGGGAAAAAGAAAAATTAAAAAAAAAAAGTTAAAAAAATTAACTTTGAAAAACTAATGAATCATGGTAAAAAAAAAAGCCATGAATTCTATGTGCAGTATTCCCCTAGCGCTGGAGTTCTCCCGTTCTCCTTGATCGGTAAACTTGGTCTTGGCTTGCTGGCTGTTCGTGCTGATCTTCTGGGGGAGGGGCCTGTTGCCGTGGTTCCCAAACGTCTTTGCTGGAGGCGGAATTACCCCGCCCTTGTCGGTCCGGGCTAAGCAAGCTGCTCGGGTTTGCTCTTGGGAGCTTTTGTTCCCTGCAAGCTCTCAGTACAGCTTTGGAGGACCAGGGTGAAAATGGCGGCCTCCCAATCTCTGCCCGGAGGAGCTGAGAACTCGGGGACCCGCTCCTCAGTGCATCCCCAGAGAAAAGCAGTCACTCCTGTGTCCCCGGTCTCCGGCCGCTCTCCGTGCTCACCCGGCCTGTGACCGAGCGTTTCTATCTCTGGCACCCGACCCCGTGTGGAGTCTCCAAACCCAGCAGATCCCTGCAGTGCGCTCCCGGGGGAGGAAGGGGAGTCTCCCCGGATCTGCCGCTTGTTGGGTCCCTGCTGCAGGAGCAGTGGCCCGACTGGGCCGCGGATCACAGTTTATGGCCACCCCGAGCTGAGAGCCCACGCCTCGGCTCCGTCTATGCAGCCGGCTTCCCCGCTCCGATCCCTGGGAGCTCTGCCGCACTCAGGCACCCCCGGTCTTTCTGTGACCCCGAGGGTCCTGAGACCCCACTGTCCCACGAGGGTTCCACCCCCCGCTTAGCCACTGGAGCGACGTCCCTCAGCGGAGCCGACTTCTAACAGTTCCGATTTTGTGCTCCGCGGCTCTAGCACTTGCCAGAAGCGGCCGACGGAGACCCCCTCCCCCGCCGTCTATCTTACCGAAGATCGCCTCGGATTCACTTCTCCGCACGTCCTACCTTCCAGTAAGTGGTCGCTTCTCTGTTCAGAGAGTTGTTGCTACTCTCTTCTTTGATCTCCTGTTGAGTTCGTAGGTGTTCAGATGGTTTGATCCCTATTCAGCTGAGTTCCTGAGACCAGACGAAATCCAGGTCTCCTACTCCTCTGCCATCTTGCTCCGTCCCTCCGGAGAGAGCTCTATTCCCTTTCTTAAAGCTAAGCCAGTTTACGGTTCCACCAAGAATATGTGAGATAGAACAGATTTCCCTGTTCCATTGAATCCAATATTTCACAAAGTCAGAGGAGAGATTCTAGCTCGTGATTTCAGTGCTTGCTTTCATGTGTGTCCTGAAAACATGCGTTCTTCAGGCTGTTTGCATTTCAATTTTTAATGAATTGATTCTACATATATTTTGGCTATTTTTCAATTGGATTATTGGTCTTTTTATTATTGATTTGTATATTTCCTAGTTTGCCCATTTTCTTTGAGACATGCAACATTTAAGATATTAATCAAACTATGAATGTTTAATTCTCCCCCTTTCTCTCATGCTTAGAGGCATTTCCCATTCTGATATCACAAGAGAACGTTCCAGCTTTCTTCTGGTGCTTGTGTGTGCTTGGTTTTTACCTTTAAATCTTTGATCTAAAAATAATTTATTATGGTGTAAGTTGTGAGATGAGGATCATGCTTATTTTTTTATTAGAAGTACAACCATGTGTTTTACTACAAATTATAGAGTTTTCATAATCTGGTGCTTGTCCCTGAGGTTTGAAATCCACCTAGGAACTGCTCAGGACCACAGCTCATCTTCTTCTTTCTCCTGTTGCTGATATTTTTGTTATTCACATACTCAAAGCATGAAGTAAAGTGAAGCATACTGAAAGTTAAAGCAGTTTATTTTGTTATTTGTTGATTCTTAAAAATTATTTAGTTGGGTGGAATTGTTTTTAAATTTGAGTCAAAAAAATAAAAATGAAAGTAAAGGGATGCCAGGGTGGCTCTGTTGGTTAAGCATCTGACTCTTGGTTTCAGATCAGGTCATGATCCCAGGATCCTGGGATCAAGCCCCACGCCAGGCTCTGTGCTCAGCAGGGAGCCTGCTTGAGATTCTTTTTCTCTCTCCCTCTGCTCCTCCCTGCCCCCCACTCTCGCTCTCACAGTATCTAAAAAAACAATGAAAATGAAAACTGTTGTGGTCTCTAGCTATGATTTCCTCCCAGTGGAAAGATCTCTGTTCCTGGAAGAAATGCTGATCTAACTTCTGGGGAAGGAAATGGACAAGAAGGATTTTGGGGAATCTTGTTTTACCAGAAGAAAGCCCACAAGGACTAAGGATGTGTCCCAGAATATTCCTTGCAGCACTGTCTGTTATGACCAGAAAAAGGAAACTACACAAAGCCCCATTAAGAGTAAAACAGATCCGGTTGGAGGAGCAAGATGGCGGAGGAGTAGGAGACCTAGATTTCGTCTGGTCTCAGGAATTCAGCTGAATAGGGATCAAACCATTCTGAACACCTACGAACTCAACAGGAGATCAAAGAAGAGAGTAGCAACAACTCTCTGAACAGAGAAGCGACCACTTACTGGAAGGTAGGACGTGCGGAGAAGTGAATCCGAGGCGATATTCGGGAGGATAGACGGCGGGGGAGGGGCCTCCGTCAGCCGCTTCTGGCAAGTGCTAGAGCCGCGGAGCACAAAATCGGACCTTTGAGAAGTAGGCTCCGCTGAGGGACGTCGCTCCAGCGGCTAAGCGGGGGGTGGAACCCTCACGGGACAGTGGGGTCTCAGGACCCTTGGGGTCACAGAAAGACCGGGGGGTGCCTGAGTGCGGCAGAGCTCCCAGGGATCGGAGCAGGGAAGGCGGCTGCAGAGACGGAGCCGAGGCGCGGGCTCTCAGCTCGGGGTTGCCATAAACTGTGATCCGCGGCCCAGTCGGGCCACTGCTCCTGCAGCAGGGACCCAACAAGCAGCAGATCCGGGGAGACTCCCCTTCCTCCCCCGGGAGGAGCGGCGCGGGAGCGCACCGCAGGGATCTGCTGGGTTTGGAGACTCCACACGGGGTCGGGTGCCAGAGATAGAAACGCTCGGTCACAGGCCGGGTGAGCACGGAGTGCGGCCGGAGACCGGGGACATGGCAGTGACTGCTTTTCCCTGGGGGCGCACTGAGGAGCGGGGCCCCGAGTTCTCAGCTCCTCCGAGTGGAGATTGGGAGGCCACCATTTTTGCCCTGGTCCTCCAAAGCTGTACCGAGAGCTTGCAGGGAACAAAAGCTCCCGAGAGCAAACCCGAGCAGCTTGCTTAGCCCGGACCGACAAGGGCGGGGCAATTCCGCCTCCGGCGAAGACATTTGGGAACCGCGGCAACAGGCCCCTCCCCCAGAATATCAGCACGAACAGCCAGCAAGCCAAGACCAAGTTTACCGATCAAGGAGAACGGGAGAACTCCAGCGCTAGGGGAATACTGCCCATAGAATTCATGGCTTTTTTTTACCATGATTCATTAGTTCATCAAAGTTAATTTTTGTTAACTCTTTTTTTTTTCTTTTTCACTTTTTCAACCAACATCCTATCAATCTCTTTTTTTAAAAAAAAAAAACATTATTTATTTTTCATTTTTCGAGTCATATTTTATCCCTTCATAGCAGTTACCCTTATTTTTGGCATATATATATATATAAGTTGTTCTCTCTTTAAAATTTTGAGATAGAGTTTCTTCTAACAGATAAAAATATACCCTAAATGACTAGTGTATGGCTCTGTTCTAGTCTCCTGCCTGATCACATTCTCTCCCTTTTCTCTCTTTTTTTTTAAATCTTCTTTCTTTTTTCAAACAACTTCTTATCTTATCAAGTCCTTTTATAAAATCTTTTATAATTTTCATCTTTACAGTCATCTTCTATCCCTTCATTGTATCAACCCTTATTTTGTACATATATGTCTTTCTTCCTTTAAAATTTTAGGAGGCACTTTTTTCTAACAGACCAAAATACGCCAAAAATCTAGTGTGTGGCACTGATCTATGCACTAGCCTGATCATATTTGATCACATTCTGCTTTTTTTGTATTGTTCTCTTTTGTTTTTATCTTTTTTTTCTCTTTCTTCTTTCTTTCTTTCCCTTTCTTTTCCCCTGGTTTCAGGTCTTTTCTCATTTGTATACAGTATATTTGCTGGGGACGCTGTAAACCTGTTAGCATTTTGTTCTCTCATTCATCTATTCTCCTCTGGACAAAATGACAAGACGAAAAAAATCACCGCAGCAAAAAGAACAAGAGGTAGTGCCGTCAGCCAGGGACCTACTCAATACGGACATTAGTACGATGTCGGACCTAGAGTTCAGAATCATGACTTTAAAGATACTAGCTGGGCTCGAAAAAAGTGTGGAAGTTATTAGAGAAACCCTTTCTGGAGAAATAAAAGAACTAAAATCTAACCAAGTCGAAATCAAAAAGGCTATTGATGAGGTGCAATCAAAAATGGGGGCACTAACTGCTAGGATAAATGAGGCAGAAGAGAGAATCAGTGATATAGAAGACCAAATGATGGAAAATAAAGAGGCTGAGAAAAAGAGAGATAAACAACTACAGGATCACGAGGGCAGAATTCGAGAGATAAGTGATACGATAAGACGAAGCAACATTAGAATAATTGGGATCCCAGAAGAAGAAGAAAGAGAGAGAGGGGCAGAAGGTATATTGGAGCAAATTATAGCGGAGAACTTCCCTAATGTGAGGAAGGAAACAGGCATCAAAATCCAGGAGGCACAGAGAACCCCTCTCAAAATCAATAATAATAGGTCAACACCCCGACATCTAATAGTAAAACTTACGAGTCTCAGAGACAAAGAGAAAATCCTGAAAGCAGCTCGGGAGAAGAGATATGTAACCTACAATGGTAAAAATATTAGATTGGCAACAGACCTATCCACAGAGACCTGGCAGGCCAGAAAGGACTGGCAAGATATCTTCAGAGCACTAAACGAGAAAAAAATGCAGCCAAGAATACTATATCCAGCTAGGCTGTCATTGAAAATAGAAGGAGAGATAAAAAGCTTCCAGAACAAATAAAAACTAAAGGAATTTGCAAACACGAAACCAGCCCTCCAAGAAATATTGAAAGGGGTCCTCTAAGCAAAGAGAGAGCCTAAAAGCAGCAAAGATCAGAAAGGAACACAGACAACATACAGTAACAGTCACCTTACAGGCAATGCAATGGCACTAAATTCCTACCTTTCAATAGTTACCCTGAATGTAAATGGGCTCAATGCCCCAATCAAAACACACAGGCTATCAGATTGCATTAAAAAACAAGACACATCAATATGCTGTCTGCAAGAGACTCATTTTAGACCCAAAGACACCCCCAGATTGAAAGTGAGGGGGTGGAAAACCATTTACCATGCTAATGGACACCAAAAGAAAGCTGGGGTGGCAATCCTTATATCAGACAACCTAGATTTTAAAACAAAGACTGTAATAAGAGTTGAAGAAGGACACTATATCCTACTTAAAGGGTCTATCCAACAAGAAGATCTAACAATTGTAAATATCTATGCCCCGAACATGGGAGCAGCCAATTATATAAGGCAATTAATAACAAAAGCAAAGAAACACATTGACAACAATACAATAATAGTGGGGGACTTTAACACCCCCCTGACTGAAATGGACAGATCATCTAAGCAAAAGATCAACAAGGAAATAAAGACTTTAAATGACACACTGGACCAAATGGACTTCACAGACATATTCAGAACATTCCATCCCAAAGCAACGGAATACACATTCTTCTCTAGTGCCCATGGAACATTCTCCAGAATTGATCACATCCTAGGTCACAAATCAGGTCTCAACCGGTACCAAAAGATTGGGATCATTCCCTGCATATTTTCAGACCACAATGCTTTGAAACTAGAACTCAATCACAAGAGGAAAGTCAGAAAGAACTCAAAGACATGGAGGCTAAAGAGCATCCTACTAAAGAATGAATGGGTCAACCAGGAAATTAAAGAAGAATTAATAAAATTCATGGAAACCAATGAACATGAAAACACAACTGTTCAAAATCTTTGGGATACAGCAAAGGCAGTCCTGAGAGGAAAGTATATAGCAATTACAAGCCTTTCTCAGGAAACAAGAAAGGTCTCAAATACACAACCTAACCCTACACCTAAAGGAGCTGGAGAAAGAACAGCAAAGAAAGCCTAAACCCAGCAGGAGAAGAGAAATAATAAAGATCAGAGCAGAAATCAATGAACTAGAAACCAAAAGAACAGTAGAACAGATCAACGAAACTAGGAGCTGGTTCTTTGAAAGAATTAACAAGATTGATAAACCCCTGGCCAGACTGATCAAAAAGAAAAGAAGAAATGACCCAAATCAACAAAATCATGAATTAAAGAGGAGAGATCACAACCAACACCAAAGAAATACAAACAATTATAAGAACATATATGAACAACTCTATGCCAGCAAATTAGATAACCTGGAAGAAATGGGTGCATTCCTAGAGATGTATCAACTACCAAAATTGAACCAGGAAGAAATAGAAAACCTGAACAGACCTATAACCACTAAGGAAATTGAAGCAGTCATCAAAAATCTCCAACAAACAAAAGCCCAGGGTCAGATGGCTTCCCAGGGGAATTCTATCAGACATTTAAAGAAGAATTAATACCTATTCTCCTGAAACTGTTCCAAAAAATAGAAATGGAAGGAAAACTTCCAAACTCATTTTATGAGGCCACCATTACCTTGATCCCAAAACCAGACAAAGATCCCATCAAAAAGGAGAATTACAGACCAATATCCTTGATGAACATGGATGCAAAAATTCTCACCAAAATACTAGCCAATAGGATCCAACAGTACATTAAAAGGATTATTCACCATGACCAAGTGGGATTTATCCCTGGGCTGCAAGGTTGGTTCAACATCCGCAAATCAATCAACGTGTTACAATACATTAACAAAAGAAAGAACAAGAATCATATGATCCTCTCAATAGATGCAGAAAAAGCCTTTGACAAAATATAGCATCCTTTCTTGATCAAAACTCTTCAGAGTATAGGGATAGAGGGTACATACCTCAATATCATAAAAGCCATCTATGAAAAACCTACAGCGAATATCATTCTCAATGGGGAAAAGCTGAGAGCTTTCCCCCTAAGGTCAGGAACGTGGCAGCGATGTCCACTCTCACCACTGCTCTTCAACATAGTATTAGAAGTCCTAGCCACAGCAATCAGACAACAAAAAGAAATCAAAGGCATCCAAATCGGCAAAGAGGAAGTCAAACTCTCACTCTTTGCAGATGATATGATACTTTATGTGGAAAACCCAAAAGACTCCACCCCAAAACTGCTAGAACTCATACAGGAATTCAGTAAAATAGTAGGATATAAAATCAATGCACAGAAATCAGTGGCATTCCTATACACCAACAACAAGACTGAAGAGAGACAAATCAAGGAGTCGATCCCATTCACAATGGCACCCAAAACCATAAGATACCTAGGAATAAATTTAACCAAAGGGGCAAAGGATCTGTCCTCAGAAAACTATAAAATACTCATGAAAGAAATTGAAGAAGACACAAAGAAATGGAAAAACGTTCCATGCTCATGGATTGGGAGAACCAACATTGTGAAGTTGTCAATGCTACCTAGAGCAATCTACACATTCAATGCAATCCCCATCAAAATACCATCCACTTTTTTCAAAGAAATGGAACAAATAATCCTAAAATATTTATGGAACCAGAAGAGTCCCCGAATAGCCAGAGGAATATTGAAAAAGAAAAGCAAAGCTGGCGGCATCACAATTCCGGACTTCCAGCTCTATTACAAAGCTGTTATCATCAAGACAGTATGGTACTGGCACAAAAACAGACACATAGATCAATGGAACAGAATCGAGAGCCCAGAAATTGACCCTCAACTCTATGGTCAACTTATCTTTGACAAAGCAGGAAAGAATGTCCAATGGAAAAAAGACAGTCTCTTCAACAAATGGTGTTGGGAAAATTGGACAGCCACATGCAGAAGAATGAAACTGGACCATTTCCTTACACCACACACAAAAATAGACTCCAAACGGTTGAAAGACCTCAATGTGAGACAGGAGTCAATCAAAATCCTAAAGAACACAGGTAGCAACCTCTTCGACCTCAGCCGCAGCAACTTCTTCATTGAAACATCACCAAAGGCACGGGAAGCCAGGGCAAAAATGAACTATTGGGATTTCATCAAGATAAAAAGCTTTTGCACAGCAAAAGAAACAGTCCACAAAACCAAAAGACAACCGACAGAATGGGAGAAAATATTTGCAAATGACATATCAGATAAAGGGCTAGTATCCAAAATCTATAAAGAACTTATCAAACTCAACACCCAAAGAACAAATAATCCAATCAAGAAATGGGCAGAGACATGAACAGACATTTTTCCAAAGAAGACATCCAAATGGCCAACAGGCACATGAAAAAGTGCTCAACATCGCTCGGCATCAGGGAAATCCAAATCAAAACCTCCATGAGATATCACCTCACACCCGTCAGAATGGCTAAAATTAACACATCAGGAAATGACAGATGTTGGCGGGGATGTGGAGAAAGGGGAACCCTCCTACACTGTTGGTGGGAATGCAAGCTGGTGCAACCACTCTGGAAAACAGTATGGAGGTTCCTCAAACAGTTGAAATTAGAGCTACCATTCGATCCAGCAATTGCACTACTGGGTATTTACCCCAAAGATACAAATGTAGGGACCCAAAGGGGTGCGTGCACCCCAATGTTTATAGCAGCAATGTCCACAATAGCCAACCTGTGGAAAGAGCCAAGATGTCCATCGACAGATGAATGGATAAAGAAGAGGTGGTATATATACACAATGGAATATTATGCAGCCATCAAAAGGAATGAGATCTTGCCATTTGCAACGACGTGGATGGAAGCGGAGGGTGTTATGCTTAGTGAAATAAGTCAATCAGAGAAAGACATGTATCATATGACCTCACTGATATGAGGAATTCTTAATCTCAGGAACAAACTGAGGGTTGCTGGAGTGGTGGGGGGTGGGAGGGACGGGGTGGCTGGGTGATAGACATTGGGGAGGGTATGTGCTACGGTGAGCGCTGTGAATTGTGTAAGACTGTTGAATCACAGATCTGTACTTCTGAAACAAATAACGCAACATATTTTAAGAAAAAAGGAAAAGAAGAAGATAGTAGGAGAGGAAGAATGAAGGGGAGTAAGTTAGAGGGGGAGACGAACCAGGAGAGATGATGGACTCTGAAAAACAAACTGAGGGTTCTAGAGGGGAGGAGGGTAGGGGGATGGGTTAGCCTGGTGATGGGTATTAAAGAGGGCACATTCTCCATGGAGCACTGGGTGTTATGAACAAACAATGAATCATGGAACACTACACCAAAAGAAATGATGTAATATATGGTGATTAACATAACAATAAAAAATTTTTAAAAAAAAGAGTAAAACAGATCCGTTGCTGCTTGTTGTCAGGATGGATCAAGTTGAGGGACGAGAACTTACCCTAAGGAACTCTGACAGTCTTGCAGGATGACAGCACAAACAGTGTTGACCAAAGTCAGACAGAGAGCTCGTATGTATGATCCCGTTTATGTAAACATGGGCAGGGCTTCCTCTGTTGCCCCTCCTGGGACCCTATTTCAGGCATTGCTCTCCCTGGATCTCGTCACTGGTCAAAGAGCTTCTTCAGTGGGTAAAAGCTCATCAAGCTGGACACTTAGAGCTTATACTTCCATAAATTGTTTTTCACTTATTAGAAGTTACTTGAGGGCACCTGGGTGGCTCAGTTGGTTAAGCAACTGCCTTCGGCTCAGGTCATGACTCTGGAGTCCCGGGATCGAGTCCTGCATCGGGCTCCCTGCTCAGCGGGGAGTCTGCTTCTCCCTCTGACGCTCCCCCCTCTCATGCTCTCTATCTCTCTCATTCTCGCTCTCAAATAAATAAATAAATAAAATCTTTTAAAAAAATTAAAAAAAAAGTTACTTGAAAAGTACTTAGGATACAACATAAAAAGGCTTTCCCCTGGAAAGAATGGGACAATTTTAGCACCAAGAGTGATAATAACATCAAGGGACTGGAACACATCTATTATATGAAGTTCATGAATTATTAATAATTCTAAACCAGTAAAATCAAAGGAATCCATGATTGCTTTTGAGAAAAACTAGACAAACAACCCATAATTTTGGAAATGGAAGGAAAGGGAAAGAATAAGTCACTTATACTGCCTTTTATACAAAAACTGTGCTTAAGAGTAACCAGATAGATGATAAAAAGAGGTTTCTCTTTGTAGAAATTTTTTAGCTTATTAGTAAGAAAATAATGGTAATATTAAAATACTGCAAATTTGCTCCCCATCATGAATCACTGGACCTCGGTCACTACTGTGGTACGATTCTTAACCCTGCTTCACAGGGAGAGATACTGAGGGTGAGAGACTGAGGGTGCACGAGGTACTGCGTATTTCTTGATGGTAGTACACATACCAATGGAGTAGTCTTGCCAAAAACATGCAGTGTGGATCTGGTCAAGCATCTTAATCTATCAATTTACAAGAACATGAAAATACTTAAAAATGTAAACATCAGGAATGCAATCTATGCCAGTTCATAGGACTTCTATAAAACAAAAGCCAGTTTCTTGAACAAAAACCTTGTAAGGGAAAAGAAAGAAATGAAGGAGGAATATATCTAGACTAGTAGAGTCTCAAGAGATATATTAGCCGATAATAATTTATGGAATTTTTTAGATTCTCTATCAAATACACCAAGTGTTTAAAAATGTATTTTAAATGCATTAGAACAATGATAGAATTGTGAAGAATGACTGGATATTTGATGATATTAAGAAATTATCGGTGACTGATTTCGAGTTTGATAGCATGTTTTTGGTATGTTTTAAAAACATGTATATGTCTTTTAGAGAAACATGGAACTATTAAGAGTTATGCGCAGGAATATACCTTAGCAATGTTAGCACAATTGTATAAAAACACGTAGAAAGATTTCACTGCAACATTATTTATTACTGTGAAAACCTGGAAACAATCAAAATATTCAAATAGCAAGAAATGGACAATTCATTTGTGTGGTAATAGAAGAAGACCAGCTCGGGAAGGGGGCTGGGTGAGGAGCTGACAAATGTCCCTTGTGATTTAGAGTTAATAACGCTCCTCTATGTTCTCTTCCATATATGTGTTTGCATTTTCCATAATAATAAGTTACATTAAAATATAAGAATAAAACAAAATATTGTTTACAGACAACAGTGGATCATGAGTTTCAAACCATCATCAAAAAAAATGGACAGGGCAAGAAACAACAAATGTTGGAGAGGTTGTGGAGAGAGGGGAACCCTCTTACACTGCTGGTGGGAATGCAAGTTGGTACAGCACTTTGGAAAACAGTGTGGAGGTGCCTCAAAAAATTAAAAATAGAGCTACCCTATGACCCAGCAATTGCACTCCTGGGTATTTACCCCAAAGACACAGATGTAGTGAAAAGAAGGGCCATATGAACCCCAATGTTCATAGCAGCAATGTCCGCAATAGCCAAACTGTGGAAAGAGCTGAGATGCCCTTCAACAGACGAATGGATAAAGAAGATGTGGTCCATATATACAATGGAATATTACTCAGCCATCAGAAAGGATGAATACCCAACTTTTACATCAACACGGGTAGGACTGGAGATTATGCTAAGTGAAATAAGTCAAGCAAAGAAAGCCAATTATCACATGATTTCACTTATTTGTGGAACATAAGGAATAACATGGAGGACATTAGGAGAAGGAAGGGAAAAATGAAGGGGGGGAGATCGGAGGGAGAGATGAACCATGAGAGACGATGGACTCTGAGAAACAAACTGAGGGTTCTAGAGGGGAGGGGGAGGGGAGGTTGGTTACCCCAGTGATGGGTATCAAGGAGGGCATGTACTGCATGGAGCCCTGGGTGTTATACGAAAACAATGGATCGTGGATCACCACATCAAAAACTAATGATGTATTGTATGGTGACTAACATAACATAATAAAATTAAAAAAAAATAAAAATAAATTAAAATTAAAATAAAAAAAAGGAAGTAAAACATCTTGGGATGCCTGGGTGGCTCAGTTGGTTAAGCATCTGCCTTTGGCTCAGGTCATGATCCCAAGGTCCTGAGATGGAGTCCTGCATCAGGCTCCTTGCTCAGCAGGGAGTCTACATCTCCCTCTGCCCCTCACCCCACTCCATCTCTCTCACTCTGTCTCTCTCTCAAATAAATAATAAAAGAAAAGAGAAGAGAAGAAAAGAAAGAAAAGAAAAGAACCTGACTTTATTTAAGTCTTTATAGAAGTGTAAGACATACATATGGAAAATATTTTAACTATTTATATATTTGATAAAAATGATTTCTATTATCAAATTTATTTTCCTTTAAACACTGATCAAAATAACTTTTTTGTCCTACTGGTGACTTGAATTCCTTTGTAAGTTGATTCTACTCTACAATAAGCACCCACCTGGACCACGTTTGCTTAAATACACTTTTATATGCAGTGTCCTGTGATATGTTTGCTGCAAAGGACACCACTAGGTAAATTTGTGTGGCCATCCACTCTCTAACTACAGAGTTTTCTCTATTGGTGTAGCCCCTCTTTCTCTAATTAAGAAACTTCTACTCTATTCCCAGATCACTCAGAGTTTCCATCCTGAGAGAACAAAGGCTGTTTTGCATTATTGAGATGATGATATGACCAGGTCAATATGGTGATTTCCTCTGATTGACTTTTCAAAGGTGAAAGGCCCTTTGTATCCTTGGACTTTTGTATCCCTGGAATCAACATTTCATTTCCCTATATTATCTTTTCTGGTGGATTTGATTTGCTCATCTTAGGAACATTTCAGCTATGTTCATAAGAGTGATTGGCCCTAGGCCTTAACTCGTCCTGATGCATGCCAAGTTTGAGTATCCAACTATCCAGATTTCACTTTGCATTCTGTGTCACCTTTGGTAATTTGTGTTTTTCATGGAATCTGTACATATCATCCAATTTATCTCTCTGCTTCAATTTGAATGCTTTCTCTTGTCTTGTCTTCAGTTTATGTGTCCTGTCTTCTGTGTCCATGGGAATTTCCATTCCAAAGCTTCTAATTTTCACTTGCAAAGTGTCTGTTTTGTGATATTTTAGATACCAGATTTTTTTGAAGTTCTATATTTTGTCATTAATATTGTCCTTTTTTCCATCTATTTTCTTGAGCTTACTAACCACACTAGTTTTTTGCTTTTAATTATAACTTGCTGGTCTGTAAATCCAATGTATGGATCACAGCCAATAGGTTTGCCAAGCACTCTGTGCACACAGCATTCGTCCTGTGTTTTATGGTTAGTCTTTTTCCTTCTACTAACTTTGCCAGGTGCCCTACACCTATACTCAGATTTTTGCAGTAAATTACAACTATTCACAGTTAGAGCTATTTTCTGTCACAGTACTTTGTTTTGAATCCCTTAAATGGTGACATCTGAAAGGTCATATCTCCACAAACAAAGGTCTAGATAAACTCTCATGGTCTCCTCTGAGTTTGGCTGGGGCCAAAAAGGTAGTGACTGGGAATCAAAAGTATTTATTTTCATAATTGAGATGGGAAAAAACTTTTGGCTAAAATACCAAGTCATGAGCAAGTGACCCCATTAACTAAGATGACTTTGCATTAGTGCACATGCCCTGAAAATTAACCAAAATACCATGGTGGCTACGGTTCTGAAAATCACCAGACCCCAAAATCATCACCCCAGGAACCACACTTGTGAAAATAAGCAAACCAAGGACAGCCCAAATCCTGCACATCAGCCAATTAGGGATGGTCCATGCTACAGACCAGCCAATCAAGAATGGCCCACTCTATAGACATAGTTAATGAGAGACAGTCCACACTGTGGATGCAGCCAATCAGCAGTAACTCCCTCAGTAGCCCTTCTGAGTTGACCCTGCTCCAGGGACCACATACCCATAACTGGCCCAGTGAAAACCCCCAGGCCCCAGCCAGCTTCTGCATCCTGGTAGGGCACTCTACCTTTCTGACCTTTAACGACACAGTCAGTCTCTTCAATTCTCCTGGTAGTGCTCTTATATATTTTTATCTGTGTGTATTTGAACCCCCAAATGCAAATACACAGGTGTGCATTTCATGGTGACTTTCATGAACAAAAGACATTTGTTAAGGAAGAACAGGCTTTTTGAAGATTTTTACAGTACGCAATTATTTGCTCAACATCAAGTAAATTGTGGAAAATTATGTACAAACCACACACACCAGCAGCTAAGTGTAAGGGAAGCATGATTTCCTCAACTAGTATCAGAGAAAGTGATAAAATAACTAATTGTTTCATTATGAGGAATTCAGACAAAGAAGATAAAACATTTGCAATGGAAGTTATCATGCCCTTCAAACTGTGCTCCCACATCTTCCAGCTCAAATGACGGAACACATTGCTAGCTGCTACAGGTATTTTCCCACTCCAAAGTCACAATGCAGAGAATACTTTTCTTTGTGCAATATTTTTCTCATGAAAATGGCTTGTTTATAAGGCAATTGAGGGTGAAATTTTTTTCAGATGAGGCTTCAGAAACAATAGCAGAATTTTTCAGAGACTCTTGTTAATGAGTTAGGAGGTATTGAGAAAGATTGTATTGTTTTTGACAGAAATAATACAAGTAAATATTTTGGTGGGTGTTGGTGTGAAGGTGCAAACAATATTTCTCAAAATCAAAGCAAATCAGAGGTACTGCCGCTGTTCCTCACATGTGGCTCTGACAATATCTGACGTCCTTACTGTAGACTTTAAAGACACTATCACGAATTATGTTCTTATTTCAGCATATACACTACTTAAACTGAGTGATTAATGAGTGATTTTGTAATTTTCTTGGGATTCAGTGTTCTTTAATTCCTGTGCACTCAAAAACCCAAAGGCCCTCTAACAAATGAAACTGCAAGTATCTTCAGTTTACTTGAAGCCATAAAACTGAACTTTAATTCTAAGAATTAGGCTGAAGAAATTCTTGTTGACTTTTAAATAATCTTTTGATTATTTAAAGTATATTTATTTTTGCTCGTATTTATTGTTACTGCTTTAGGACTGTGTAAGACGGAAGAAGAGAGCAATGTCACTGAAGCTCCACCATGGAAAGCCACTTTGGTGGAAACACGTTCCTTTAAGCATCAAGGATGCTCTGAAATGTGACATTATTTATGAACAGGAAGAGAAATTCTGACTTGAAATGGGTAATTTTTTTTAATTTTTAAAATTTTATTATGCTATGTTAGTCACCATACAATACATCATTAGTTTTTGATGTGGTGATCCACAATCCATTGTTTTTGTATAACATGTACTGCATGGAGCACTGGGTGTTATATGAAATGGGTAATTTTTATGTCACCGGACACACTATCTTTCTGAATGAATTTCATCCTTTGAAGAATTCAGCTCTTTACACAGTGTCAGCACATGCTCTGTGTGGACCTCAGTGGAATCAGCAGGTGCACTGTTGGACAAGGAGGGGACTAAGCTCAATGGCAGTGCTCTCTTCTGCAGAGAAAAATATTTTTTATAAGTCATTGATCAAATTTGGTACCTAATCCTGAAAATAGAGCAAGCTCTGTCATGAAAGATGGTATCTTATGTTCCCATGTAGGCTTTGCTGAGCTGTTCTCAGAGTCCAGATTTGCTAGTTCCTGTTCAGCATCCTGGCTCTGAATGCCAAGGTTGAGCTGTGTTCTCAGTAATGATGTTTAGAGGGCAAAAGAAGAAAAGCATTGTGTGTGACCACTGTAGCAGCTATGTTCCAATGCAATGGAACACAGAGAAGAACTGCAATGAATTTTATAAGCAAATTCTGAAAAGCAAGAAACTTTGAAGGAAAACCTAATTTTCAGGGCAGTTATAATTAAAGAAAGAGATAAAATTTATAAACTTATTATTTATCACGGGTGAACAGCATAAACTTTTCTCTTATCTCAATGTATATGTGCATAGACAATTAGACATATTTCAGATCTAACCAGCCATGCCATGTGTTTGTCTGCTAAATCTGATGACTCTATCCACATGTCAGTTCCTATTATCTGTTTTTTCTCTTAGTCATCTGATCCTGTAACTTTGAAAGACTAGAAATTTTTGATGAAATAGTAACATTGTTATAAAGAAACCAGATTTTATCTCCCAACAGAGAATTCTTTATTTATACTGGACATAGTCCAGTGTCCTTGCAACACTGACCCCTCAGCACCTCTGAACTTCCTGGTCCATTCCTGAATGTATGAGGCACTTAAATTAGAATTCAATTCCTTCCCTCCATCTACCTGTCTCCCTTCCTTCAAGGGACCCTCCAGTTACTTCAGCGCATCAGAGCTGGCCCTGTGTCTCAGTGCTACTCCCTGGCCCATCCTACACAGATTGCTGTAAGGTCACAGAAGTAAGAGCTGCAGCAATTAGGGCGGCTCATCAAGAAAGTGAGTGTTTTTGCAAAGCAATCCCAGCAGAGGCCCTCAGGTCGTTTGTTTCTATTTTTTGAAGATGCTGTAGAGTCTAAACATTGTTTTCCTGAGAAAACATATTAAGAAATCTGGATAACTGCTTTAGAAATGATCTTCACAACATGAAAATTTGACTGACTGACCATAGACACACAATGTATATAAGACAATGAAAAGAAGTGCGGTATAGAAGGATTCCAAGGGATTTATGCAGATACTCAGCCCTCAGGCAGTGGGGCACAGCCCTCCACCCCATGAGAGTGGGATGAGCAGAGTGACTTCCATCTGGCCAGGACAGTGTGGAAGGGCAGCTGCTGGTGGTGCCAGCCCACAAGTGTCCCTCAGCTGGGTGATGTTGGTCACACTAGCAGTGCGAGTCAGCCTCGACCTGCTGTTATAAAAGCATGCCTCACCCCTATGGCCTTCCTCCCAGCAGCCCATCCTTAACTAATCATGGGAGAAATGTCAGAAGTCTTAACCGAGGACACTATATAAAATTCCCAGCAAGTTCTTCTCAGAAATATCAGGGTGATTAAAACCAAGAGAAGTCTGAGAGGCTGTCACACCCAGGAGCATCCCAGACACATGACAACCAAGTGCAATGTGGTTTTCTCCACCAAAAAGGAATTTAAATCTGAATAAAATATGGACTTTAGTCCATAATAATTACCAATACTGGTTCATGAATTGTCATATATGTACAACATTAATATAAGATGTTAGCAATCGGAGAAACGGTGCGGCATGTATAGAACTCACTACACTATCTTTGAAATTTTTCTGTAAATGTAAAACTATTCTAAAATTTCAAAAGTTTCTTTTCAAAAGTATTTTATCACACATAAAAGACTTTACAAATATAGAATACTGTACAGCCCATTACAAATCGATACAGACTTTGTAATCGTTTATTGTTTGTCTATGCTATAAAATTGCACGTGAATTAGTGGTAAGCTTCCTTCAAGTTTATCTTTTTAATATACTGGTTGAATTTCATTTTACTGTTCTTTCCTGTCTCTAGAGGCTGACAAGGAAAAAAAAAGATGAGTTAAAACTTTTGTAGATCTATAATTTTCCATATATCATCGAGCAATAAAAACATCAGCAAAATATTGAAGATCGTAATTTAGCTTAACTTTGTAACTAATGCATGAGCAATGCATTTAAGCAATTTAAATTAATAGCATAAGTGTTATGGCAATAAAAATGTTGCTTTTTTTTTCCTGAGTCAAATATATACATTTTATAATGGAACTGTAGCTTTTAGTCTCCACAACAGATAACTGTTAAAATCACTGTGGAATTGCCCTGATTAAGTAACATTCT